>NC_042627.1:58625971-59228733 GCF_901001135.1 Rhinatrema bivittatum
AAGGGAACCCTGCAGGATTATTGTATTTTACTATGTTAAGTCATTTTGAGCCCTATTTTGGTAAAGGTGGGAACAAATGCAAACAGAAACAGAAGATGACATTCTAGTATTTACACTAAGACCCCCATCTCAAAAAAATGTATAGTTCTGCAGTTATGCCATTAGTGTTTAGATAATTAGTTTCATATCAGATATTTGTTAATAGTACATATTTTATTTTGAGGTTTAAAATTTATAATAGTACATATTATAATTTAGAACTTTTCAAATCTACTAAAAATGACTAAAGATGCACGTATTTATATATTTTATATTAACGACAAAGGTTTATAAAACTTTGAGATTTTTCATACAAACTGCAAAGAGGAAAAATAACCTTTTGCACTCAAGAATAAAATGACACCACTGGACTTTTGTCTCTGGAAACCAGAGCTCACATCTTGTAAAGGTTAAAATCTAGCTATATCAAGAGTGTATTAAGCTTGGTAGATTTAACTTAATCCATAACAGACATCTGTCCATACACAAATGCATCACACGATTTAGCACACTGGCAATTCATGCTTTTGAGTGGAACAGCTAGGGTATGGATTTCAGTCAGGGGGCGTGTTGGCTGAGCTATATTTGGAAGATTAAGCATTGTCTGCCCTTTGGTGTGTCTGGAGTTTGTTTGTAGTTGCAGTGGTTATCAGCTTGAGCAAAACCGGGCTTTGTTTGTTGTTCTGCTCTAACCAATGCCCTCTTGCTTTTATATACATTTAAGGGAAATTCATTTAAAAAATCAGCCTATTTCTCCATTATTGTTTTAGTGTATTACCTTACCTAGGTCATGCCTTCCCTTTCTCTCACCGACTAATTTAAGTTTGCTTTTCTAAGAGCCTCATCCCAAGGTATAGAATCTTATCTTCCTCATCTTCTCATCCTGTCCATCTTAAATTATCTTCATTACCGAACAAATTCCAAACTAGGAATCATAGTACCATTTATGGGAATACAAGTCACATGATCAATAGTGCTGTGTTGGATTCTTAGAATTTCTTTGACCTTTCAGATGACACTGAGGGGTTGATTTTTGAAAGGTTTCTATGGATAAAACTGGCTTTTAACCGCATAAATCTAACCAGTTAAAAATTCTCCCTCTCCCCTCCCTCTGAAGGGGCCAGACTGGGGGTTTTCAAATTTAGCCAGTTAGCAATTTATTCAGAGCTAACTAGCTAAGTTTGTCAGCCTAAGTATGGTTATACAAATAGCAGTCTTAAAGCTAACCACCCAAGTTTTATGTGGCTAGATTTAACCAGCCATTAAGTCACAACTTTAGCAGGTTAGTGGTAGCTGAAAATCTAGGCAAAGTTTACCAGCCAAAATTAACTGGTTAACTTCACC
This sequence comes from Rhinatrema bivittatum, assembly GCF_901001135.1. NCBI lineage: Eukaryota > Metazoa > Chordata > Amphibia > Gymnophiona > Rhinatrematidae > Rhinatrema > Rhinatrema bivittatum. The sequence continues at coordinate 58,627,355 of NC_042627.1, forward strand.
ACTTAGCAGCTTTGAGAAAATCTACCCCTGATTAAAGAAGAATATGGAATGTTTAGTCAATCCAAAGAAAAAAATGACAAAACATCTTATGGTGCTTTAAATGACATTCCTCAACAGAGATCGAATCAGATCTCTGGAAGCTAGAGTGGCAGACCTACAGAAGCTCAGGCAGACACAGAGGTATATAGTTGAGACCTTCAGGGACATAGTAGCCAAGTCCCAACTCCAGTGTGGCAGCCCTGGTGCTGCCTTGGAGGAAGAAGGTCTCATGATTGGAGAGCATCAACCTGGTGCAGCAGGAAATGATCCTGTCCTCTCACACAGAGGAGGTCTCCTCCAGGGCTATTGAGTTTGTTTTAGTTGTTATTTCCCTTTTTATGCAAATGAAATAACCTACATTTGATTTATGTTGTAAACCGACGTGATATGTACTAACATGAATGCCGGTATACAAAAAAATCATTAAATAAATTAAATAAATAAATAAATAAATAAATAAATAAAATTAGTCAACTGTAACAGTTGGTGATTCGATTAATAGGAATGTAGACAGCTGGTTGTCTGGTGGGCATGAGGGTCATCTGGTAACATGCCTACCTGGTGCAAAGGTGGCAGACCTCACATATCACCTAAATTTTAATGCATGTGATCCCAACAACTTCCGCCCTATTTCCAACCTACCATTTATAGCTAAAATCATGGAAAAACTGGTAAACACCCAACTATCCAACTACCTAGAGGACCACAGTATTCTGTCCCCAAACCAATATGGTTTTCGCAAAGCCGCAAGCACCGAAACGCTACTAATTTCACTCATGGACTACCTACTCTCTGGTATTGATAAAGGCCAAGCATATTTACTAATCCTCCTTGACTTCTCGGCGGCCTTTGACACCGTCAACCACGCCCTTCTTCTAAAACAGCTGGCAAACATTGGTTTAACAGGTGCCACACTAAACTGGTTCAAAACATTTCTAGAAAACAGAGGATACAGAGTCAAAATTCATAATAAAGAATCCCAATACCACCCTTCTAATAGAGGAGTGCCGCAAGGATCATCACTTTCACCCACCCTTTTCAATGTCTACCTGCTACCACTCTGCCAACTACTTACAAAATTAAGCCTGAAACATTTCCTTTTTGCAGACGACGTACAGATCGTAATCCCTATAAAAGAATCAATCTCAAAAACAATGGAATACTGGGACAGTTGCCTATTAGAAATTAAACTTCTCCTCAACAGTCTAAACCTTGTACTCAATGCTTCGAAAACAGAATTCCTGCTCATATCACCGGAAAACAATAACACACTTCCTAAACCACCCACACTCCTTCAAACAACCCATGTAAGAGACTTAGGAGCCATCCTAGACAATCGTCTCAACCTCAAAACATTCATTAACCAAACCACCAAAGATTGCTTCTACAAATTACATATCCTGAAAAGAATAAAACCGCTGTTTCACACTCAGGACTTCAGAACAATCTTGCAAGCAATAATCTTTTCCAAACTAGATTATTGCAACTCATTACTATTAGGCCTCCCAGCTTCTTACACCAAACCTTTACAAATGGTTCAGAACTCTGCAGCCAGAGTCCTTACAAATTCCAGGAAAATTGACCACATTTCACCTATTCTCAAAAACCTCCATTGGCTTCCGATCCACTATAGAATCATGTACAAAACCATTAACATCATTTACAAAACTATCAACCAACACACGCAACTCGACCTACAAATACCACTTAAAAAATTCACCTCCGCCAGGCCTATCAGGGAACACTACAAAGAGTCACTCCAAATTCCAAAGGCCAAAACCTACCAACATAAATCCTTGAGTCTCAGAGCCTTCTCATCAGCAGGTCCAGCTCTCTGGAACTCGATCCCACCTGATTTGAGACAAGAGCCATGCTCTTTAACATTTAGGAAAAGACTAAAAACTTGGCTTTTCAAAAAAGCATTTCCAAGCCTTGAATAAAACCTCCTCTCACTAGCACTAACTCGTATGCAATAATGGAATGTAAACACGAATCAACCAACCTCAAACCCTCTGTCACTAATTCCTGCTGAATATTTATCATACTATTACCATTCACAACTGTGTCATATTTATTCATTTGATTACCTATGTACCGTTTCATAGTCTTATTTTTTCACTTGCTATTCTAATGTATCAATAGGCTGAAATGTAAATATTGTGCTGTTCAATTTCTCCCCTTCCATCCCAAGTTTATTTTCCTTGTTTTTTGTAACTTTCCCTCTCCCTTTTTCTGATTCACTGTATTTAAAGTTCAAGGTTCTTATTGAAAATATTGTTTTTTACGTTACGTTATGCTTTACACTCCTTGTTATTTGTAAACCGGGTTGATGTGATGCCTATCATGAAACTCGGTATAACAAAAACAATAAATAAATAAATAAATAAATAAATAAATAAATTTTAGATAGTACTGGAGAGGAGCCGGCTGTCATGGTACATGTGGGCACCAATGACATAGGAAAATGTGGGAGGGAGGTTCTGGAAGCCAGGTGCTCTTAGGTAGAAAGCTGAAATTCAGAACATCTATGTTAGCATTCTCTGAAATGCTCCCTGTTCCACATGCAGGGCCCTAGAGGCAGGTAGAGCTCCAGAATCTAACTGTGTGGATGAGACAATGGTGCAAGGAAGAGGGATTCAGTTTTGAAAGGAACTGGGGAACCTTTTGGGGAAGGGGGAATTTTTTCTGAAGGGATGGGCTCCACCTTAACCAGGATGGAACCAGGCTGCTGGCGCTAACCTTTAAAAAGGAAATAGAACAGCTTTTAAACTAAATCAAAGGAGAAAGCTAACAGTCACTCAGCAGCGCACGGTTCAGAGGGAGGCATCTTTGAAGGACACTAATGAAGCATTAGAATTAGGGCATCCCGAAGAGAGGTTCCAATCATAACAAAAGTAGTCCAAGTGCTTATAATTAAAGACTCACCTGAGCTAAAAGATTCCTAATTATCACTGTCAACTGAAAAGCAGAATGTTAATACAAACAAAACACACACTTTGAAATGTTTGTATGCTAATGCCAGAAGTCTAAGAAGTAAGATGGGAGAATTAAAGTGTATAGCATTGAATGATGACAGACTTAGTTGGCATCTCAGAGACATGGTGGAAAGAGGATAACCAATGGGGTAGTGCTATACTGGGGTACAAATTATATCACATTAATAGAGAGGAGGAACTTGATGGCAGGGTGGCGCTTTATGTCTGGGATGGCATAGCGTCCAACAGGTTAAAGAACCTGCAAGAGATGAAATGCACAATCAAATCTTTATGGGTAGAAATACCTTGTGCGTTGGGAAAGATTATAGTGATAGGAGTAAACTACCGTCCACCTGGCCAAATTGATGAGAGAGACACTGAAATGCTAAGAGAAAATAGAGAAGCTAGCCAAATTGGTAGTGCGGTAATAATGGGAGATTTCATTTACCACAAACAAACAAAGTGGAAACCAAAAAGATATTTTAATCTTAGCCTTGAAGGTGTCAGCAAGCCTGACTTTGTGTAACTTCAAAAGCTTCAAAGCTAAGATTAAAATATCTTTTTGGTTTCCACTTTGTTTGTTTGTGATTCAACTGTTGTGGTTAACCACTGACTCCTTTTGATTAAGCTAGATTTCACTTACCCTAGGTAAGTGAAATATCAGAACATACTAGAGAGAAAACGTTCCTGACAGTTTTATGGAGCAATTGATTCAGGAACCGACGAGAGAGGGAGCAATTTTAGATCTAATTCTCAGTGGAACTCAGGAGTTAGTGAGAGAGTTAACGGTGGTGGGGCTGCTTGGCAATAGTGATCATAATATGATCAAATTTGAATTAATGACTGGAAGGGGGACAGTAAGTAAATCCAAAGCTCCTACACTAAACTTTCAAAAGGAAAGCTTTGATAAAATGAGAAAAATAGTTAAAAACAAAACTGAAAGGTATAACTACAAAGCTTAAGAGTGTGAAACAAGCATTGAAATTGTTAAAAAATACCATCTTAGAAGCGCAGTCTAGATGTATTCCACACATTAAGAAAGGTGGAAGGAAGGTCAAATGATTACCGGCATGGCTAAAAAGTGAGGTGAAAGAGGCTATTTTAGCCAAAAGATCTTCATTCAAAAATTGGAAGTAGTATCCATCAGAAGAAAACAGGATAAAGCATAAGCATTGGCAAGTTAAATGTAAGACATTGATGACAGGCTAAGAGAGAATTTGAAAAGAAGCTGGCCATAGAGGAAAAAAGTAATAATAAAACCTTTAAAAAATATATCCAAAGAAGAAAGCTTGTGAGGCAGTCGGTTAGAGGGGCACTTAGGGAAGATAAGGCCATCATGGAGAGACTAAACAAATTATTTGCTTCAGTGTTTATTGAAGATGATGTTGGGGAGATACCCATTCTGGAGACTGTTTTCAAAGGTGACGATTCAGATGAACTGTACCAAATCACGGTGAACCTGGAAGATGTGGTAGGCCAGATTGACAAACTGAAGAGTAGTAAATCACCTGGACTGGATGGTATACACTCCAGGGTAATGAAAGAACTAAAAAATTAAATTTCAGACCTATTTCTGTTGCGTCCGTTGGTGCTGGACGGCTTCGCCCCGTTTGCCTCACCTTGTTCATGGCTCCTCCAGCTTACTTAGGAAAGATGGCTACCGCCGCGTCTACAAGCAGACCTCTCCAGCGACCCCGGAATGGCTATGGTGCAGCCTCCCACCATGCTCCTCCTCGGTACCTACTAGGGTGCGCCACCCACGTCTTTATTCCAACCTTGGCACGAACCTTGGGGGCGTTCCCCTTTGCTGACGTCACGCCATCCGGGTATATAACCTATTCTAATTTGCTAGCTCGTTGAGTTAGCAAGGACTCGAATCCATTCCTGCCTATGCTACTCTGCCGCTTCTGTGCTGCCGCTGGAAGCTCTCTCTCTGCCCTTTGGGGTAACTGCTAACCTGGGTACCCGCTCCTCGGGGGCCCTCTGCTTTATTTCAGGTGCCTTGCAGGGAACAGGTACTCGCTCCTTGAGGGCCTGCTCTCCCTGCCTCGGTACCTGCACTTTCTTCTTCAACCTGGTGGAATCGCATACCTACTGCAAACACCTAGTGAGTACTCTAACTCTCAGTCTATCTCATCCACAGTACTACCTTGCTGGGAAACCTGCTTTGGAACCTCCTTATACCAACAGGGTGAGAAGCACCCCCTCTGCCGAGGTCCCTGAGACTGCTACTACCAGACTGCCTCACTACTGCCACCTCTGGTGGTACTATTCAAGCTGTATAATAAAGAACTAACTGTGTGCATTCTGAGTCTAGCCCAGTACTGTGGCTCCTCACGGGGCTCCTCCCCGTGGGCGTGGTCATCTGCCACAGTACCCAAGGATCCACCCAAACACCGCTTAACCATAACAATTTCAATTAATTTGTAACCTATCATTAAAATCATCATTCTATCTGAAGACTGGAAGGTGGCCAATGTAACTCTGATATTTAAAAAGGACTCCAAGGATGATCCGGGAAACTATAGTCCAGTGAGTCTGACGAGTGCTGGGAAAAATCATGGAAACTGTTATAAGGAATAAAATCATAAAACATTTAGATAGACGTGTATAAATGGGACACAGCCAGCATGGATTTACCCAAGGGAAGTCTTGCCTCACAAATCTCCTACATTTTTTCAAGGGATGAATAAACATGTGGACAAAGGTGAACCGGTAGATGTGGTGTATTTGGATATTCAGAAGGCGTTTGACAAAGTCCCCCATTATAGGCTTCTAAGAAAACTAAAACATCAGGGGATAGGAGGTGATGTCTTTTTGTGGATTGCAAACTGGTTAAAAGACAGGAAACAGAGAGTAGGATTAATATATTTATAAATGACCTGGAAAGGGGTATGACGAGTGAAGTGATCAAATTTGCAGATGACACAAAATTATTCAGAGTGGTTAAATCTCAAGGGGATTGTGATAAATTGCAGGAGGACCTTGTGAAACTGGAAGATTGTGTTTCCAAATGGCAGATGAAATTTAATGTGGACAAGTGCAAGGTGATGCATATAGGGAAAAATAACCCTTGCCGTAGTTACATAATGTTAAGTTCTATCTTAGGAATTACCACCCAGGAAATAGTTCTAGGCATCATGGTGGATAATACATTGAAATTGTCTGCTCAGTGTACTGTGGCGGTCAAAAAAGCAAACAGAATGTTAGGAGTTATTAAAAAGGGAATGGCCAATAAAATGGTGGATGTGATAATGCCTCTGTATCGCTTCATGGTGAGACCGCACCTTAAATACTGTGTGCAAACTTGGCATTTTAGGTTTCACATTTTCTAGATACACCTAAACTGTGATATTCCATTTTAGATTGTTATTTTTTCCTTTTTTTTGGTTTTATACGTATTTTAATTTGCTTATTATCTTAATATTGTAATATTGATAGAAGTTAATGTTATCATACTGAGTTTTATGTTTAATTCTTATCTGTATTGAATTTTATTATTATGCTTATACACTTGGCTTTTATGTTTAAATGTAAATGCTGTAAACCAATGTGACGGTTTTTTCCAAACACCGGTATAGAAAAATATACAAATAAAATAAACAAACAATTCTGGTCACCACATCTCAAAAAAGATATAATTGCACTGGAGAGTGTGCAGAGAAGGGTGACCAAAATGATAAAGGTCATGGAATGGCTTCCCTATGAGGAAAGGCTAAAGAGATTAAAACTGTTCATTTTGGAGAAGAGATGACTAAGGGGGGATATGATAGAGGTCTATAGAATCATGAAAGGACTTAAACAGGTTAATGTAAATCGGTTATTTACTCTCTCAGATAATAGAGGGACGAGGGGGCACTCCATGAAGTTAGCAAGTAGTTCATTTAAAACAAATCAAAGAAAATTCTTTTTCACTCAGCGCACAGTTAAGCTCTGGAATTCATTGCCAGAGGATGTGGTTATGGCAGTTAGTCTAACTGGATTTAAAAAGGTTTGAATAAGTTCCTAGAGGAAAAATCTATAAACTATTAATTAATAAGCAATAGTATCTTGAGCTCTATTTATCAGACAAGGACAAGAGCTAGAAACTGTCAAACATGAAAGAGATTTAGTAGCAATTATCACAGGTAACCTCAATATAGCTAGTCAATATAATAAAGCAAATGGAAAAGCACATAGTTTGCTGGATTGCATAAGTAGAGTGTTGCAGTCGGAGGTCCCCAGGCTGCACCCACAGACCGCCGCTCTTACCTCCAGCCCCAGGCCAGAGAATACCACTTTTAATGCCACCCAGGCCTGCTTCTGCGAATGCTCCATCACTCCTTTCTTGCAGGTCTCCCTAGGCACGCATGCGAGCGTCTCTCAGAGATTTAAAGGGATCACAGTGGGGGAAAGCCCCGCAGCCCTCTGAAATTGACGTCACAAGTCCTGGCCTATAAAAGGCCCTCGCTTGCCTTAGTACTTGCCTCGGCAACAGGTCTACCTGCTTCCAGTGGTGTGAGTTGCCAACTTCTTCATTCCTGTGTCCCCAGTTCCAGCTTGCCTTCGATACCAGCTCCAGTCAGCATCCTGTGTCTTCAGCCCGGCATCCTGTGTCTTCAGTCTTTGTTTCCAGCCTCTGTGGACCTTGTCTGCTCATCAGCTTTTGTTTTAACTTCTTCAGTTCTTCATTGTGCTCCTTGCCTGCCCATTCAGCCTATCCGTCCCCCCTGGTCCCTTCAGACAGATACTTGATATTGACCTTAGCTTGACTCTTGGACCTGCCCGACCACTGCCTGCCTTCGGCCATAGCCTGACACCGGATACGCCTTGCCTTCTCTTGTTCCAACCCCACTACATCCATAGATCTTGTCACAAGCAGAGGCCCTCATCTAAGATCTGCTGGCACTGATACCCAAAAACTCAACCAGAGGGGAACATGGGCTGGTAAAGATGAAGTCCAGTTGGGCCTCTGCCTCATCTGAGTCTGCCTGCTGATGGTGTGGATTTGCAAGGCTCCACCCTGCAGGTAGCGTCAACTCTGCCTCGGCCCAAGGTTCCACACTCACAACATGAAGGAATCAGCAGTAGGAAAAAAAAAAGGAAGACATGTCTTAATGGGGTTTTATAAAACTGCTTGCCTGACGTGTGGGTTAACTTACACACATATGTCATATTTGTGCGTAGATTTACTCGGACTGGGCGGTGGCATTCCTAGGGCAGGAGTTTTCATTTACAAGTGTGACCCAGCATTGCCTGTCAAGGGTTTTGCATTTTGGAGTCCTCCCCTTCCTCTGTCCCCACCTTTTTGTGGGTTGTATCTGGGGAATATAGATGTCCCCTGGAGCATGTGAAGAGGGTCCTTGCCTTTCCCCAACAGGAGTGATCATTTAATCATTTAATGTATGTTTTATTTTACTTTATGATTATGTATGTAAAGATGTTTGTGTTAGGCGATTCAGAAATTCAAATAAATGTAAATGTAAATGATCAGGAGGTGGTCTTTGCTGCTTATGGAGTGGACTGACCAACAGAGGAGTTTTTGGAGAGTGGAAGATTTGCGGAGAAGTTTTTGCACTTGTTGGAGCCGAACCAGTTCTGGAAGAAAGGGAAACGCCCTGTATCTGGAAGGGCTGAGTCCTCTCACTTTTGCCTTTGCCACGAGTCAACAACAGGGGTTAAAGGCTGTAAAGAGTTTTGGAGATCTTGAAGTTGCTGAGAGATCCTTTTGGAATTTGAAGGCTATATTTTCTTGAAAAAAAGGAGTTTTATCACCTTTTTCCAGCCCTTGTTCATACTGGAATTACAAATAGACTACCCTACCCTTCATGGGGAAAGGATCATGGAAGCGGATGCTAGGAGAAGTGTCATGGATAAAGAAACAATGATTTTCCTCACGCTATATCTTATTTTTTCTACACTGGCTTAGATTTTGATTTTCAAACTCAAGTAAACTTTTACATATCTATTCATTCATTTATTTATTTATTTAGAGGTCTTGTATACTGTCGTTCCAAATGAAAATCATTAGTTCACCATGGTTCGTGGCATTAACATTCATAATTATTAGAGAACACTGAATACATCAATAGCACAACATTATTAGTTACCGGGCAATGGGTATTTGGGTGGTAGCTTGGGAGGGTGTTAGTGGGAGAGAAGGCTGTATAAGGGTGAAAATGGGAAGACAGGGTGAGAAAGTAATCATTCAATCAATGTGTTGAGTTATATGCATTTTGGAATAACCACGTTTCAGGTCGTGCCTGAATTTCTTCTGGTCAGTTGTGGTTCATAGTTCTTCTGGCATGGTGTTCCAAAGTTCAGGACCTGGACCTAATTTTCAAAAGCATTTACATGCTTAAAACTGGGTTTTACATGTGTAAATGCACTTTACCCACGTAAGTGGCTTTTGAAAATTGCTTTTGAAAATTGCCATTGATTTGTCAAAAGGTTTTCCCTGTGTTATGTGCAGATAACATGGGTAAATGGCTTTTAAAAATTGCTATGATAGTTTCTTACATTTGCATGCATATCTCCCTTGAAAATTCTCCTGTATGTGGGTATTTTTGGTGGGATAATTTTCAAAGCAAACATATATGTGTACATTACATTTGAAATTTGGTGTAACGTATGCCTGTATCTGTCACATATGTTTCCCTAGGTCACTAATGAGAACCTACCTTGAGTAATGTGTTCAGTTCTGGAGACTATACCTTTATAAGGACACTGAGAGAATAGTAGTTCAGAAAAGGGCTACTAAAATGATAGAAGGCTGCAACACACACACTACAAAGAAATGCTTGAAACACTCAAAATGTATTCACTGGAAGAAAGGGTCCAATGCCACCAACACCTGCTTCTTTGAGGCCCAAGTACTGCTGATGTTTCTTCTCTTCAAAGCTCAAGCTGCCACCGTTGCTCCTGCCACCGCTGCCATCTTCACAGTGGGCCTGACATCGCTTCCTCCTGTTTGTGGCCAGGATGCCACCGACCCTAGCTTCTTGGTGTGGCTAGAGGCGCTGCTGATGCAGTCTTCTTCGCAGCAGAACCACTGCTGTTGCTGACTCCTCTTCGTGGCCAGGATCGCCAACGCTGGTGTTCCACCCAATCCTGCACCAATGTCCTAGGCGCATGCACACCTCTCTTCATTATTTAAAGGGCCTGTGGCAGGAAAAGCCCTGCAGCCCTTGCTGATGATTCACCACCTTGTCACATCCTCAGCCCTATAAAAGGACTCTCTGTCTGTTCCTAGGGGCCTTCACAAAGGATCGTCATGGTCATGATGGTCTCTTCACACTGCAAGGTCTTCCAGGGTCATGCTCCAGTCTTGATGGTCTTCATGTTCCTCGTTGGGTGTTCCTGGTCTCTATGCACCTAGTTTCCTTGTTCTTCATGGGAGCTCCTCCATGTTCTACATTCCATGTTCCTGGTCTCTTGTCAGTTCCTTGTCCAAGTGTTCTGAGTCCTCGCCTTGTTCAAGTCTTCTGAATTTTTGCCTCGTTCAATCAAATTCCTGATGTTCCTGTCTTTGTTTCAAGTTCTGCTTTCCGGCTCCTCTCTCATCCTTGCTCCAGGTACACCAGCATTGTGGTCCGTGACCAGCCCATGGGGAGCTGTGTAGGGCGCTTCCTGGCAAAAGGCCTATCTTCGTCGGATCAAGTCCTCGGAGTCCATCCTTGTTTTTAGAGTTCCACATTCAAATCAAGTTTCAAGTTCCTAGTCATGCTCCTAATTCCAGGTCTCATGGAGCTTGTCCAGCCAGCAGATCTCTTTGTTCCTCATTCCAAACCATGTTCTTCATTCCATCCTCATCTGAGTCTCAGTCCACAGCCTGTCTCAATCCCGGCATGGTCCGCAAGCAATCTGTGGCAGGTTATTGTAGGGTGCGCAGGATAGCATGGTCTACGACCAGCCCACAGCGGGCTGTGTAGGGCGCGCTGTGGTGTAGTACCCATGGAAGCTGAACTCTAGCCTGAACCAGAGTCTTCATCCATGTTCTTTGTCTCCGAAGCCTTCGTCCACATTCCAAGTTCTCGTCCAAGTTCCAAGCTTTTAGTGTCTTTGTCCATATTCCTTGTCATGCCATGTCCTGTTTTTAGCCTCTGTCTGTCCTGACGCACTCGCCGTTCCAAATGGCATTTCTGAAAGGGCTATTGAGTGGCCGGAGGGCTACCCGAGAGACCAGCATTGCATTGTTAGGCCTCACTCTGTGCGTACAGGTTCAGCAGAGGTCTTTGTGGAATGTTTTAAGTCCAAGCTAAGTTCCAAGTCCAGCCCATGCCTGAATATGCTCGCCTCTCATGGTGCCTACTTTGGAGGCTTGCCCTGAGGTTGTGCCGTGATCCAAGGGCTCTCTCTCTCTCAAACAAGCAACCACACCCTATGCTCGCAACATAAAGAAGCCTCTGTATAAAACTATACAGTGACACACCTTGAATACTGTGCAGTTCTAATCACTTCATCTGAAAAAAAGAAGAACTACAAAAAGTACAGAGAAAGGCAACAAAACTGATAGAGGGAATAAAATGGATTTCTTACAAAGAAAGGCTTATCAAGTTAAGGCTCTTCAACTTGAAAACCAGATGAATTTGAGGGAATATGATAGATGTGTCGAGACCCTCTTGGGATATCACTTGATGACCCTAGTCTAGGAAATGGAGTTAGGAGGAGAGGAGTGTACCATTTCTTACAGCACCTCTGTGAGCCTGGCTGGAATGCTGAGGCTGGAATTTACACAGGAGGGGCAGAATCTCAAAAACATCCTGTACCTCCAGTTCTGTAAATCACACTGCATATCCACAGAATGTCCACCAATAGAATCATCATACCAAAAAAATAATATTCAAATTCTAGTGTCATCTCACCAATAGCAACACAAACACCTTTCACTGTCAGTCATTTTTTTTGAAGCAACACAAAATCCTGCAAAAAAAAAAAGAAAAAGAAAAAAGACATAGAACCTATGTGGTAAACCTGTCATACCACAATAGCACTAATTCCCTGGGCTCCAAACAGCAGCAACCCTTCCTAAGATAGGGCAGAACTGCAAATATTACTATAGGCCCTTGAACACCAATATACCACCCAAACTGATTCAGATGCCTATACGGACACCACGTGCTAGCAGAATCCCTTACCTCGGTCAAATATACAGTACACAGAGTGAATCTTACCTAGTACAAAATAAGGGAGCACAAATTAGAAACAGAAGTATAAAAACATAAACTGAAATGAAAACCCCCAAGAAGCCAGACTCTGCATGCAGTGTAAAACCAGAGAAAGAGAAACGAATATATTTATTTTTTAACTAGGCAAAATACAAAGATATGAGAAATATATATTCCCAAAAGCTGACGGATTCCAGTCTATAAAAACAGAAAATAAAATATTTTATTTTTTACCTTTGCTGTCTGGGAATTTTTTTTTTAATTGAGTTTGGTCTTGGACTCTCTTTTTGGTCTTCTTTCTTGCTATTTTCCAGGGTCTCCTTTTCATTATGCATTTCTTTTCTCTCCTACATCTATCTGTCATTGTTCCCTTTCACATCTCTCTCTTCTCTGCTTCTTTAGCCATTTAAAGCTAGATTTCACACCTCTTTCTCCCCTATTTAACTCACTAGTTTCCCTCTTTTTACCAAACAGCTATCACCCCCTCCCCAACCTTTACATACTCCCCTCTGTCTCCCTTGACAGTGCCATCAACATTTAAAAATGTTAACTTCATCCACCCACCCTCCGGATGTCTCTTATTGCATCCATGGAATAACGAATGTCGAAATGGGGCAGAAGTGAACCCCAGTCACTCCTGACCCAATGGGGTCAGGAGTGACTGGGGTTTTCAAAATGGTGCCAGCCAGTCCTGAGGCCAGTGCCATAGAACATATGGCTGTACAACAAAATGGTGACAGCTGATCATTGCCATTTTGAAACAGGATCTGGTAGGACAGTAACAACTGGGAATTGCTCCTACCCCATTTTGAGTTTGGTAAGAGGTAAAGGCCTGGAAGGATGGGGTTCAATTTTTAACTGAGAGGTTTTTGGTGGGGGAAGGGCCCTTCCTTTCCTTTTGTTTTTTTTCTTCTTTTTCACTTTGGTATTTATTTTCTAATCAATCAAATAAACCAAAATAAACATAAAATGAAAAGCAAATAAAAACAATATAATTTTTTTTTCTGTTCACACACCTAATTTTCAGTACCAACACCATGTGCATGGCATGGCCTTCCTGAGGTGGTGCACTTTGCTCCATCTCTGGCCATATTCAAATCATGCTTTATGACCTTTAAATCCAAAAACCCTGATTCTTCCTAACATGTTTCATTAAACTTGTGAATATTAGAAATTGTCTTATTTTATTTATTTATTTAAGTTCTTTTAATATACCGATGCTCCAGAAGAAGTCTTATCGTACCGGTTTACAATGAAACAAGGGGAAACCATATAACAGCTGTATAGAAGATAAAGTTACATTAAACAGGGAGCAAAATACATGGGCTTAGGAAGACAGGACAGATTTCAAACTAATATAACTGGAGAGTACTGATAATAGTCATCAACAAAGACAATTAAGTAGCGAGACATATCAAGGTTAACAAATGTCAGTGAGTTCGGCAGGTAATTTATCATAAGTAATTATTAGGAATTAAATTTCCTGTGGAGGGAGGAACAGGGGCGGTAAGCTGGGGGGGGGGGGGTGGCAGGGCAGGGAACGGGGCGGGGGGTAGGGAGGAGATAGGGAATGGGTAGTAAGGTGAAAGAGACAGAATTGGTTGATAGAGGCTCTATCAACCATAAGCTTGGGCGAACAGCCAGGTTTTCAGTTTCTTTCTGAAAGATAGATGGCATTGTTCCTGACGTATATCTGGGGGGAGAGAGTTCCAATGGAATGGACCCGCTGTAGAAAGTGCTCGTTTATGGATGGAGTTGTGGACCAATAATTTGCTTGGGGGAGCCTGGAGAGAGCCTTTGTATGTAGATCTGATCGGCCTTGTGGAGGCATGAAGTTCGAGGGGGATGGCGAGTTGGAGAGAGGATTGCTGATAGACAGATTTGTGAATGATAGTAAGAGTCTTGAAAAGTATTCTATAGTGGATAGGTAGCCAATGTAGGATTTTTAGAATTGGAGTGATGTGGTCTTTACGATGCGATTTAGTAAGAATCCTGGCTGCTGCGTTTTGCAGCATCTGTAAAGGTTTAGTAGAAGAGGCGGGTAGACCGAGTAGTAGTGCGTTGCAGTAGTCAATCTTTGAAAACAGTATGGCTTGAAGAACTGAACGGAAATCCTGGAAGTGTAGGAGTGGTCTTAGCTGTTTTAGGACCTGTAGTTTAAAGAAACATTCTTTAGTTGTGGTATTGATGAACTTTTAGAAGTTCAATCTGGAATCTAGGGTGGCCCCAAGGTTTCTCACCTGGCTGGCTAGTGGTATAGTTACGTTGATGGCTACGGGGTTGTTGTCGTTAGGGGAGATGATGAGGAGTTCTGTTTTGGACATATTGAGAACCAGGTTGAGACTCGTTAGAAGGAGGTTGATGGAGTGCAGACAATTGTTCCAAAAGTTTAGTGTAGTGGAGATGGGGTCCGAGATTGGGATTAGTATCTGTACATCATCAGCATATATATAGTGGGTGAGGTTGAGGGAATTGAGTAATTGGCATAAAGGAAGAAGATAAATATTAAACAGGGTAGGAGAGAGTGATGAGCCTTGTGGTACTCCTTGATTAGATGGGACTGGGCGGGATTATTTGTCATTTATTTTAACTTTGTAGTGCCTGTTGAAAAGAGAGGATTTGAACCAGAGAAGTGCAGTGCCGGAAACGCCTATTTCCGTTAGGCGGTTGATGAGAATTGCATGATTTACAGTGTCGAACGCAGCTGAGATGTCGAGGAGAGCTAGAAGGTAAGGTTGGCCTTTGTCAAGGCCCATCAGGATGTTGTCAGTTAATGAAAGAAGGAGAGATTCAGTGTTTATGCGTTTCCTGAATCCGAATTGAGAAGGGTGGAGAATATTGTGAGAGTCAAGGTAGTCTGTGAGTCTGATGTTAACTAGCTTTTCCATTAGTTTGGCTATGAAAGGTAAGTTTGCAATGGGGCGGAAATTTCCGGGGTTGGCTGGGTCCAGGTTGGGTTTCTTCAATAGAGGCTTCAGGGAAGCAATTTTTAATGAATCAGGGACAGAACCTTGGATGAAAGAGCAATTAATGATGTCGGCCAGAGGTTTAGCAATTGTATTGGGAACGGTGAGAAGGAGTTTGGTAGGTATTTGGTCCAATGGGTGTGATGAAGGATTCATATTCTTGATTATTGATTCAATTTCCAAGGATGATGTGGGTTCGAAGGATTCAATTTTCTGTGTGTGGATAGAAGGGGAGTGATTAAGGCTAGGAGGTGGTAGGGTATTTGATGAAGGGTTGGGTGTTGCCAGTGGAGCAAGTACATTTTTAATTTTGTTATCGAAGAAGATTGCCAGCTCTGTTGATTTGTTTTGGGCTTCCTCTTCCGGGATGGTGGGGGGAACAGGGGTGATAAGAGCTGCAATGTATGAGAAAAGAGTCTTGTATGAGAAAAAAAGAGTCTTGCATGAGAAAAAATAAGAGAGTCTTGTATGAGAAAAAAGTCTTGTCTGTGTCTTTCAACAAGATTGTAAGTTTAATGCATCAGGGACTGTCTCCTTATACATCTGGGAATTATCGCAAAAAGAGTCGATTATGTGAATGCTCCAAAGAAAACTAAAATTTGACCATCCTATATGGATGTAACGACCATGTATGGCGCATACTATGACAATCTGGAGAGCCTGGCGATCTCATATGATAGGCCCCAGGCAATATGTCTACTCTACCGCTATCCGCCATTGTGAGGCCTTCCCCGCTGGGAGGGATGGGAGGGTATTTTCTTGCTGGACTCAGAAAGGGCTAACCCCCTGGGACAGGTCTGGCGTGGAGACACCATCCTTCCCTTCGATGACCTTAAGGTACGGTTCCAACTGGAGCCCATAGATTACTTTACCTACAGCCAACTACGACATTTTGTGTACTCTAAAGCTGTGTTGCCAGATATGCTCAAAGGGAAATCCCTGTTTGAAGGCATCTGTGATAAGGCGCATAAAGTAAGAGGGGTTATTTCCAAACTTTATGGTATACTTAATATGGTACGAGATCATACTGCCAAGTTTCTTCTTGCTTGGGAAAAGGATCTAGGGTCCAGCATTTCAGCAGAAGACTAGGAACAGTGTTTTCTGTGGACTAGCCGTAGCACCATATCTGCCTCCATACTAGAAAATAGTTATAAAGTATTATTTTGGTGGTACTATATGCCGGCCCAGCTATATAAAATGTTCCCTAGTAGCAGTAATCAATGCTGGAGGAACTGCGGGCAGATTGGTGACTACTTCCATATGTGGTGGTCATGCCCGGCCCTGCAGCCCCTGTGGAGGCAGCTAGAGGGATGGTTGGGTGAGGTGCTGAATGCCTCCATGGCCTTGTCTCCCCAGATTGTGCTCTTGAATTTTCCTGTGGCCACTTTGTCTAAATTTCAATGTATTTTTGTGAAGGCAGTTATACTGGCAATGAGGGGGGTCCTGGCTAGGGACTGGTGGAGTGCTCATGTCCCCCCGTTTGATAGTGTATTGAGACATCTGCACTGGGTTTACTATATAGAAAGGCTGACTGCAATTAAATATGACTGCTTAGCACGATTTGATGAGCCTTGGAAATGGTATCGGCAATGGCAATTGACACATCATCAGGTACTTGTCTGATCTTGCCTTCCCTATGGCACTTCATGGTTTGTTCCAGTTATTCCTGGATTCTTATGGGGATGTGCCCCTGGGAGTGGCTCAATGCTTGTGAGAAGGGATACTAGATGATCTCTGTGGCTCGTGATATACTTTTTTTTTGTTTTGTTTTGGTTTTTTCTATGCTGTTATTGCACAACATATTTTGTTCAATTATCTCTCTTCACGGGGGGAGGGGGGGGCTTTTCGATAACATATAAAAGACAGGGATGATTATGTGGATTTGTTGCATTTCCTGTATTCTTGATGATTTTAGTGTATTTCTTGTTAGGCATTGGCTTGTTTTATGTTTGTTACCCTGTGAATAAACAGTTAATTACAAAAAAAAGAAAACTAAAATAGCATTCACTGCACCTTATAATATATTACTTCAAAAGTTCAAATCACTTCTGTACAGTGCTCCATATGCCTAGTAGTAGTGATACAAGCACTGTATCTGTAACTTTATGCTGCAGATATTCTGCAAGTTCTTACAGCAAACCATTGTGGAACCATTACATTTAATGATGCTGTTCATGCTGTATATTCTAGTGTTATAGCTTTGTATTGTAAGTCAGAAGAAACCATGAGATCTGAGTTCAAATCTCCCTTTTCTTGGTGACACTTTGTGCAGCCTTGAACAAATCATTCTCTCTCCCACTGCTTCCATTTTCCTAAATGTAATCAACTAATAACACCATTATTCTTTCTGTGCTCTCCTCTTCTGAAGATAAAGACTGGAAATGTATTGCCAAGCTACACCCTAAAGTGACAATGCATGTTCGTGAAACACTAAAAATTATAAAGCTTGGAATGATCCTATCTAAACAGAGCATGCCATATAAATCTAAAGTATTTTTATTCTAGATAATGAGAGCTTTTTAGGTCCAATGTATGAAGATTTGCACCAGTGCCAATCCCTTCAGTGAGGTTTCAACTATCACAGATCTCTGCTGAAATAGATCATCTCTGTTTAACTGTCACTGATGAAATAAAGAGATTTGGTCCAGTAGCTCCTGAGATATTCTCTTCTGTAAATTATGTACAATAGGATGTTTCAAATACTTGCAACAGCTCTAAGAAATACTGTGCTTTCATTAATGTTCTCGGTCTCTTTCAAGATGTCTTCTTTTCTATATATATCGTATATTTCTGGCATACTAGACTCCCTGAAAGCAGTATATTCTACCTAGAAAGGTTTAGTAGCCTACTGACAGTTTAGAAATAATCCAGAGATTTTCCAGTGACATCTTAAAAGGTATTTATGGTCTCCTTTATACTTTAGTTAATTTAATCAACATCATAATTTAATTATCTAGTTTCATAAAATCTCTGAATAGAGGACTAGAATGAACAGTGGATCAGCCCACTAGCATTTCATCTTTTCTTCCAGAAGTTTGGAATCCCAGTTGAGTCAACTGAAATAGCTGTGGTGAATTTTATTTACATCAAGTACACATCTGTGCAGATCATAAAACATAAATAGAGGTCAATATTCAGACACAGCCGGCTAAGTAAGTTAGCCAAATAAGACTTACCTAATTAACTTAGCTGGGATATTCAGTGGTGCAGCCATGTTCCTGAATATACTTGGATAAATTTAAAGATAATCAGCTAATTTTAGACCTGACCAATAGCTGGATATGTTTGAATATCACTACTTATCTGACTAAGGGCCAGATTCATTAAGGCTTTTCTCCCATTTTGTGTCCATGGGGAAAACTCTTAGTGAATCCGGTACTAAGTTAGCCAGATAAGTAGCTCCTCCCAGTTACGCCCCCAGAATGACTCCTTTTTATCCAGGTAGATTTTAGCTGGATACCCATGTATCCAAAATTTAAAATATGTTCTTAATTAAAATGAGTTTTGTGACCTGCAAATAAAAACAGATTATATACAAAAAAAAAAAATGGAGTATAGTTTAGTGATTAAAGCACAGAACTACATATTATAAGAATACCCAAGATCTTAGTTTGAATCTCGGTTTGCAAATAATTCTATGAATGAGCAAATCATCAAATCACTTATCTCTCTGAGCATTGGGTTGTCCATTGGTTCTTGGGTAATAATCCTATCATTTCTTCTCACCTCTAGAAGCTGTTCAGGCAGCTAAAATGTTAGAAGCCACCCACATCAGAGGTGACTATGCACAGTCTATATTTCTGAAGAGGAGAGAAGTTATAAGAAATTGCACTGGGCTCCCTCTTGATGTATTAGATAGTTGTTTAACTTGAAATTTACATTGAACTTCTAAATCTTTCTGCACTAATTGAGGATGTTGGCTCTCAAGGAAGCAAAGAAAGAGCTGCTCTATTAAAATAAATGAGTGATCTGAACTGTGCACTTACAAGGTTACACTAAGAAATCAAATGTGCAGTATTTTCACAGCCTTGGCACTGCACATACATGAAGTAGGCTTTGGTGCGTAGCCAGGCCAAAAGCTATGATTTAGCCATGGCGCCCAGCTCAAGGCATGCCCAAGCAGATGGGCACTGCCATATGGCCTGCCCAGATCACCCCTCACCCCCCCCCCCCCCCATCATGACATCAGAGAAATGAGCTTGTACTGACTGCCCCTACAACAGACAACTGGGACTAAGTTCTTTGCAGACATCATAATAATGAGAACATTGAGGATGTTGCCATTCAGGTTTAGTTTTTGGGTGCCATATTACAAATCTATATTTATAATGTGCTGATTTTACATTGTTTTGTTGTTGTATTGGTTTTGATATTAGTGTTTTCCAGTTTTGGAAATCTGTTTAAGATACAGCCATGCATTTTCCAGTATAAATGTTTTAGCAAATGGCAACAAAAAAAGTCCAAACTGGCCCAACCAATCTGACCATTTGAAATTCTTCTACTTTGGTAGATAAGTATAAAACACACATATGTAACCCAACACCAGGTCACCCTGTCCCCCTCTTCTGCACCATGTCTTTTACCTAAATCTTCAATCCTTTTCCTACTGCTGCACTCCAGATCAGTCCAAAGCATGTCCAGAAGCCTATACCACCTCCACTGATGGCTATTTCAGGTCTAATCTTCCTCTTACATAACTAATACTTAATCAAATGCCTGGGTCCCTTGCAATATGTTAGCACCAATCTTCCTAATAATCCACACAAACACCAAACCAGCAAGGCCACTGTCCAAAAAATGTGGCCTCCTCATGTTCATTAAATTATGGGTTTTAACCACGGTCAATCTATGCAGGCTATTTTAGACTTTTCAGAAGTCTGAGGCAGCCATACCCTCATTGTCAGGGTCATAACTGCAGCTCCGTGCAGGTTAACCCAATTGCCCATGGCCTGTAGTGGCACTAGATCATGCTTTGGCTATTCCTTCACTTTTAGAAAGTAAGGATCTACTGTGTTGATCCCATGCCTTTTTGGTCTGTCATCATTCTATCATCCACAAAACATTCCAGACATCTGCCATCTTTTCTGTTTTCATTTTCAAAATCAAAGTTGGTGTAGTTATTCTGGCTCGAGGGACTGAAGGTCAAATGGGTAGAGGTCACGGCCTGGGAGACTCATAATGGTTGAACTGTTAGAATATCCAAAAGTATTATCAGCATATCAGTACCATATATTAAGGTACGTGTATTAATTGTATATTACTACTGGATATAGAAAGAAGGAAAAAGTTGAAAGAAAGAAAGAAAGAAAAAGCAAAGAGTTAACAGAAAAAGTAGATGAGGTACAACAATTCTTGTCTCTATGAAAATATGAATTATCTTTTTCATAAATTGTTCAAGCCAATTATGCATTTTGAATTAACACTGCTAGTTTGGAAAATGAGTTTATTTTAGAAACATTACAATAATTCACTAACAAAATAAAGATTTATCTTTCTTATCAAGTATAAATTTGAAGTCACTGTGACTCCAGCCAAGTTAGAACAGAGAAAGCTAATGTTATGATGGGTCAACCTTCTGGAACATACAAGGTAAAGATTTTACAAAAGATATTGCTACAATCTTTAACAGAAACAGAATATTACACCAGATAAAGACTGCAAAGCCAACTAATCTGTTCAATTTCCCTTTTTTCAACAATTCTGCAGACCCTACTTGATTGTCAGCTATACCTTTGCTTTACCTCCAGGATGGGTCCTTAGTGTTGGTCCCATGCTTTCTTGAATTCTGATACCATTTTTTGCCTCACTACATCCATTGAAAGGCAGTTCTATGCATTTATCTATCTTTCTGTGGAAATGCTTCCTTACATAAGTCTAAATCCCGCCAGTTTCATATCATGACTCCTTGTTCTATAACTTTCTTTCCAACAAAAACTGCTCACTTCTTCAGCCTGGTGATTTAGTAACAATGCTGTGCACTGCCATGTAGAAAGCCTAGGTGCAATTTCCGGGTCAGATTTTATACACTCCCAAGTCAACCGAGTTGGAAATGCTACAGAAGTAATGTTCACAGCCCTTGAATGGAGGAAGTTCCAATTATCATGAAACAGTAATACCTAAGAATCAGACTTAGGTAGGTCCCATGATTGTAGGAATTCCAGGAGGCAAGGTACATGGCCCCCAGTCAAGGACTGCTGTGATGGCTGGACTGAGTGAGCTGGGAGAGATATAAAACAGGGGGGGGGGGGGGCGGAGAGCCCCTGGTAGATGTAGGTTCATGGCACTGGATTTCAGCCTCAGTTCTGACTGAGCTGGAAGTCCAAAGAAGCAGGAGGAAACTGCTGAGCTCTGCTTTGCCCCCAGGTAAACTGGCTTCTTTGAAATATCTTAGTATCTCTATCACATCCCCCTCTCTCTCTTCTCCTGTCCTCTAAGGTATACAGATTTTAGCCCTTCAGTTTCATCTCATAGGGCTTATAGTGCAACCCCTGCATCATTTCAGTAGCTCTCCTCTGAATTGCCTCTATTCTATGAGGGTAATTTTGTAACAACCCACATAGTACTAAAATCAGTGGGGTAGAAAGACCTTAGACCAAATTTTCAAAGTGTACTTATAGACATAAATCTGTTTTGAAAATTTGTAGGTTGTCCTGGATCGCTCATGCACATACACTCAGATTACACCTGCTCCCAAGTAGATGTGTCTTTCTGCAATTACATTTAAATGTATATCTTTGAACATTAACTAATTTCCAAATTGCCTCTTGTGTGCATTACAGAAGGTAAATTGCTTTGAAAATGAAGTCCTATATGCATCTGGCGATGTACTTGTCTCTTGTTTGATGGCTGTCACTAAATTATGTACTGCTGCTATGGAGTAAAAAAATTTTAGGCATTACAATATTAGATTTAAAAATTCTCTTGTAAAAATCATACATGAGGGAACGTCTGTACAATATGCATTGGTACACATACACTCCTTCCAACTACTGTATATAGGCTATATGGCTGAGAGACATAATTCTTTTCTCTTGTTATTTATTCTGTTAGTTTTGCATAAGTGTCAGAGCATGTATAAGAGCAGCATTTAAGTTGATCAATTCATTTTTACAACATAGTAATTAAGGTATTATAGCAAGGTTCAGCATTCCCCACAGCATGGCTGATGTAGATGCCAGAACCGAAAACATTAAAAAAATGTGCAGGCAAATGTTTTTTGTTGTTTTTTTTTAACAAGCTTGTAGTGCTAACATCTGTATCAGGTGGTAATTATTACATCAGGTGGAAACAGAATTCCCTGGTGGCAGTCTTCACTATGGTGGCGATTTTAATTTTTGAATGGAAGGTGGATAGGAAGCCTGTTCCGCGTAGCAGTATTTTCATTCAGAAGACACTGAGATGAATCTATTTTGTGATAATTACATTCATTCATCATTGCTTTCACTTGAATCCTAAACTTAAGCAAGCGTATGGAGCTACTGCTTAGAATGGATTATATTCTCCCTGCACATTCATTGTTCCTGGTCAGATTTGAATAAACCAAGGCTCTCGCTATATCTTGGTTATGGTATGTGCACAAATGCAGAAATAAGCCTGAACATTCCATAAAATCAGATCCTAAACTAAACTAGAATAACTCAACATTTTCTTACAGGTAGTTAATTCTTGTTGCTCATCTTTTTTCACTATTCATTACTCCAGGGCTTGTCATTTGCAAGGATCGTTTTTTGGCTTCCAGTCTAAGGAACCTGCTCTCCTACATTCTGACTACCTCAGCTTATTGCATCAAAAGGCGTTTCATAGTTGAAATAAAGATTGCTTTGGTTTTGATGTACCTTGTTCACATCTTTCACAAGAGGGTGATTTCCCATGTGGCACACATGGAAAGTTTTGTTTAAATAAGCTGGATGACACCACATGTGCAGCTGTTTTAATATTTTCCACATTTAGTTTATGTTTTGTTTTGTACAGATTTTAGTGTCAATAAACAAAAAATGAAGGATGAATCTCATATTCCAAAGAATAAGCTGTACGGGCTTGTTCATCTACTTCTCTTGGAACTGCCTAGCATGCTATTAATGCCAAAAGAGCCCAGTTAAACATGAAAATTCATGGTAGTATTATGGATGTGCTTTTATTTCATTCCGATTTGGAAACAAAACAAAAGCAAACTAAATTTCGCAATTTTTTGTTTTTGTTTCCAAATTCTCCCCCATCCCCGCCCCCTGACGACTAAACACCTCGGATCAGCCAGCACAATTTTGGAATATGGCACCAGCGGGGAAGGAGTGCTTGGGGATCATCCCTGCCTTCCCTACATCCCAGTCACAGTGGGTTAGTTGGGAGAGGCTCTTTTAAAACTTTGATGGCACGGGCTTCATTTAGTGCACACTCTTGGCTAATAGCATGCACTAAAACAAAACAAAATGAAAAGAAAACCAAAACAAAATGAAAACCATCAAACAATGAAACAAAAACAAAATTTCAAAACACCCCTGCATGCCAGTAACAGTCATTATCCAGCCCCCAATGGTTCATGTCCCTGTTAATCTGAGCTAGTCAGGTCTGGATACTCTCAGGCCTAGAGACCTTAGGAAGCTGCCCTTCTGCTCTCATGGTGAGTGGTTCCTCAGAGGTGTCTCAATGCGTGAAAGAGATGATGGTGCAAGGAAGAGCGATTCAGTTTTGTAAGGAACTGAGGAACCTTTTGGGGAAGGGGGGAGTCTTTTCTGAAGGAACAGGCTCTACCTTAACCAGGATGGAACCAAACTGCTGGTGCTAACCTTTAAAAAAGAGATATAAAGCAGCTTTTAACTAGAACAAAGGGGAAAGCTGTCAGTTGCTCAGCAGTGCATGGTTCGGAGGGAGGTATCTTCAAAGGATACTAATGATGCATTAGAATTAGGGCATCCCAACAGAGAGGTTCCAATAAAAGCAAAAGTAGTCCATGTGCCTATAACTAAAGAATCATCTGAGCTAAAAGATTCCAAATTATCCCTGTCAACTGAAAAACAGACTGTTAATACAAACAAAAAACACACTTTGAAATGTCTGTATGCTAATGCCAGAAGTCTAAGAATTAAGATGGGAGAGTTAGCATGTTTAGCAGTGAATGATGACATAGACTTAACTGGTATCTCAGAGACATGGTGGAAGGAGGATAACCAATGGGACAGTGCAATACCTGGGTATAAATTATATCGCAATGATAGGGAGGAGCAACTTGGTAGTGGTGTTGGGGGGTGGCACTTTATGTCCGGCATGGCATAAAGTCCAACAGGATAAGGATCCTGAAGAGACAATCGAATCTTTATGGGTAGAAATCCCTTGTATATTGGGGAAGAGTATAATGATAGGAGTATACTACCATCCACCTGGCCAAAATGATAAGACAGACGATGAAATGCTAAGAGAAATTAGGGAAGCTAACCAAATTGGTAGTACAGTAATAATGGAAGATTTCAATTACCTCAATATTGACTTGGTAAATGTAACATCAGGACTTACTGGAGAGATAAAATTCCTGGATGGAATAAATGATAGCTTGGTTCAGGAATTGGGTAAGAAATCAACAAGAGAGGGAGCTATTTTAGATCTAATTCTTAGTGAAGCGCAGGATTTAGTGAGAGATGCAATGGTGGTAGGGCCACTTGGCAACAGTGATCATAACATGATCAAATTTGAATTAATGACTGGAAGGTGGACTATAAGTAAATTCATAGCTCTATACTGAACTTTCAAAAGGGAAATTCTAAATACTGAGTGCTATTCTGGTCACCGCATCTAAAAAAAAAATATAGTTGCACTGGAGAAAGTACAGAGAAGGGTAATCAAAATGATAAAGGGCATGGAACAGCTCACCTATGAGGAAAGGCTAAAGAGGATAGGGCTGTTCAGCTTGGAGAAGAGATGGATGAGGGAGGATATGATAGAGATCTACAAAATCATGAAAGGACTTGAACAAGTTAATGTAAATCAGTTATTTACTCTCTCAGATAATAGAAGGACCAGGGGGCACTCCATGAAGTTAGCAAGTAGTTCATTTAAAACAAATCGAAGAAAATTCTTTTTCACTCAGCGCTTAGTTAAGCTCTGGAATTCATTGCCAGAGGATGTGGTTACAGCAGTTAGTGTAACTGGGTTTAAAAAAGGTTTGGATAGGCTCCTAGAGGAAAAATTCATAAACTGCTATTACTGTAATTAATAAGCAATAGCAGCTTGTGATTTATCTGGTGTTTGGGTTCTTGCCAGGTACTTATGACTTGGATTGGCCACTGTTAGAAACAGGATACTGGGCTTGATGGACCCTTGGTCTGACCCAGTATGGCATATCTTTTGTTTCTATGTACAGTGGTATAAAAAAGTTCAGAAATCAGTGAGCCTCCACAGAGCCTTTCATTCTTTCTCTCTCTTTTCTTCCCTCCCCTCTCCCTCTCTCCTCCCTCCTGAAATGGGATTTGTGATAAATCTTGTTTCAGGCATAACACACAGCTATCACAGGCATAATGCTAGGAAAAAAGGTGCAATTATTTCCAGCGTTAAATCCCACATTAGCATGTATTATGGTATCGCACGCAATGTTAAATAGCCCTCATTTCCATTTACTCTGTCCAAACTCCTCCCACTTGAATAAATTTTTCAAATTTTGAATACGCATATTTATCGCATGTATTATCATGGGCGTTAGGGTCCTAAAGCCTGCGATAATGCCCTAATGCAATTTGATGTATGACCCCCTAAGTTAGGTGCCAATTTTCAGCCATAAGTTATGCGCTGAAAATAGGTGACTCATTTAGCTCTCTAAAGAGCTCAGCTATTGTTGAATATCAGCCTAGATGGTGATAATCTTCTGTTGGTCTTTACACAATTTTGTCTTTTGAAAATATTTTTTGTGTCATTACAGATTCTACAAGTTGTATAAGCCAGCAAATATATTCACTTACTGAAGTCTATTTGAAAGTTTTCCAAACTCATTTAAGATGGATCCTTATTTAAATGTTGCATTCTTTATTGCTATTGATGTACAAAATAAGCACATTATATCTTTACAGCAAATAACAAAATATTGTTAAATATAAACATAAAGGGCTGAATTTGCAAAGCCATGTTTTATGCACATAAAGAGGTGTTAGAAAATAGCCCAGGGTTCATTCAAGTATGCGTATAACCTAGTTAAACACATACCTTTACACAAACTGGAGAGCGGAGTTGGATCTTATGCTTTTTTATTTTAAATGTATGCATGCAAGTTAACACACAAATTACACCCACTGAAGAGCAAATATAAAACTTTGTGGGTTCTATTCTGTACATGTATCAGGCCAATTACCCATGAATTTTCAAAGCAAATCTATGTGCATAAGTTTGCTTTGAAAATTTGGGGTAAAGTCTGCATGTAAAAGATATGCACAGACTTGAAGCAGATGCACATAGTTATAAAAGTACCCTCATAATGAACAAATACAGAGCTTTTATGTTGGCAATGAGAAATTTTAAAGGTTGTTTGGCTTATAAGCATGCACTAGTTTAATTTATTAATTAAAAACACAAGTAAGCTGCAGTTAAAAACAGAGTTTCTTTTCATATTTTGTTGTTTTCAACCCAAGGTTTTTTGTATGCTTTCTTTTTGCCATAACAGAACTATTAAAAAATGGAATTAAAAATTAATTTTTAAAATTTTAAAGCAGCAGGCTGACAACAATGGGGATAAAATCTGCTCCACTGAACTGTGCAATCATAGTAAGGCCCATAAGGCCTACAGGTATGTCCAATTTATTTACAGATGAAAAGCAATAGGCCTAGTTAATCGAGTTTCTCTGTACTTTTAGGGGATCCTTTGTGCTTACCCCGTGCTTTCTTAAATTGTTACAGTTCTTGCCTCACCTCCTCCACTGGGATGCCATTGTATGCAACCACCCCCCTTTCCATGAAAAAATATTTTCTAATAATTATTTAAGACATTTATAGTCTGCTACACCCAAACAATACACTTCATTAACTATGACAGCTTTAAGCTTTTCTTTAAAAAAAAAAAACCAAACAATACTCACCTTCCTCTCTCAATTGCTCATTCAAAGAGTTTCACATGGAAGGACTCTCTCTGGAGGCGGCTTTATTACAAGTTTCTTGAGTGCAAAAATTCTTAAAACAAGGTACAGATAGTAGATTCTTTCCTGCAGAACGCACTACGCGGGTGCTGGTATAGTGTTGAAACAATTTAGTAAGAGGGTAATCATCAAGAAATAGAGTTTTAAGATTGGCAACCAATGGAGTAATTCAAGTATTTGTGTAACATGATCATGATAGGAATCATGGAGGAAAGGAGGAGCAGGGGTGATATGATTCAAACTTTCAGATACTTGAAAAACTTTAACGATCCAAAGACAATGACAAACCTTTTCCAACAGAAAAAAATCAGCAGAACCAGAGGTCACGAGCTGAGGCTCCAAGGAGGAAGACTAAGAACCAATGTCAGGAAGAATTTCTTCACGGAGAGAGTGGTGGATGCCTGGAATGCCCTTCCGGAGGAAGTGGTGAAGTCCAAAACTGTGAAGCACTTCAAAGGGGCATGGGATAAATATTGTGGATCCATCAGGTCCAGAGGACGCATATAAAGAGCAGGTAGTAAAATACTGCACGGAGCGGCAGTAGCCACAGAGGCATTCACGGAGCGGGATGCCAGTGGCCAGTGGTAGGTGTCCACCTTCATGGAGCGGAAGGATGTAGGGCTGTCATCTCCCAATTAAATAAAAAACAAAAACAAAAACAAAACAGGGATGGGATCCATCAGGTCTAGAGGACACATATAAAGAGCAGGTAGTAAAATACTGCACGGAGCGGCAGTAGCCACAGAGGCATTCACGGAGCGGGATGCCAGTGGCCAGTGGTAGGTGTCCATATAAAGAGCAGGTAGTAAAATACTGCACAGAGCGGCAGTAGCCACAGAGGCATTCACGGAGCGGGATGCCAGTGGCCAGTGGTAGGTGTCCACCTTCACGGAGCGGAAGGATGGAGGGCTGTCATCTCCCAATTAAATAAATAATAAAAAAACCCAGGGATGGGATCCATCAGTTCTAGAGGACGCATATAAAGAGCAGGTAGTAAAACACTGCATGGAGCGGCAGTAGCCACAGAGGCATTAACGGAGCGGGATGCCAGTGGCCGGTGGTAGGTGTCCACCTTCACAGAGTAGAAGGATGAAGGGCATCCATCTCCCAATTAAAAAAAGAAAAGAAAAAAAGAAAAAAAAACAGGGATGGGTTCATGGGCTTATAGGTATTACCAATTATTAGGCTTTTCAATATTTGATGATAGTTAATGTGACTTTCAAGGCATTCTTCACTTTCGGTGCATGTCCGGCATGACTCCTTGCTTCAATGACAGGGGAAAAGAAAAACTGATACTTCACACATTCCAGCATTGCCCTCTGCTTCATGGCAGAGAGCTATGCTGCCGCTTACCCAACTAATCAAACTTAATATTTCACTTGGAAGCAGCTCCAGCACTGCTCTCTACATTAATGGTGGGGGTGAAAAGGGAATTAGAACATAAGATTACTAAGAGCCAAGAGAAACAGTTAAGTATGAGAACAAATGTGTGAAGCTTGCTGGGCAGACTGGATGGACCGGTTGGTCTTCTTCTGCCGTCATTTCTATGTTTCTATGATAAAACACGAGCTGCTCCATTCTCCACTAGCTATATTTATTTATTTAAAAATTTTATATACCGTCGTTCGTGTTAACATCACAACGGTTTATAAGAACATAAGAAATTGCCATACTGGGTCAGACCAAGGGTCCATCAAGCCCAGCATCCTGTTTCCAACAGAGGCCAAAACCAGGCCACAAGAACCTGGCAATTACCCAAACACTAAGAAAATCCCATGCTACTGATGCAATTAATAGCAGTGGCTATTCCCTAAGTAAAATTGATTAATAGCCATTAATGGATTTCTCCTCCAAGTACTTATCCAAACCTTTTTTGAACCCAGCTACACTAACTGCACTAACCCCATCCTCTGGCAACAAATTCCAGAGCTTTATTGTGCATTGAGTGAAAAAGAATTTTCTCCGATTAGTCTTAAATGTGCTACTTGCTAACTTCATGGAATGCCCTCTAGTCCTTCTATTATTCGAAAGTGAAAATAACCGAGTCACATCTACTCGTTCAAGACCTCTCATGATCTTAAAGACCTCTATCATATCCCCCCTCAGCCATCTCTTCTCCAAGCTGAACAGCCCTAACCTCTTCAGCCTTTCCTCATAGGGAAGCTGTTCCATCCCCTTTATCATTTTGGTTGCCCTTCTCTGTATAAAAACATATAGAAATTGGTTGCCCTTCTCTGTATAAAAACATAGAAATGACCCATCCAGTCTGCCCAGCAAGTTTTACACTTTTTTTTTTCTCATTCTTATCTGTTACTCTTGGGTCTTAGTAACCTTTTGATTCTATTTCCCTTCCACCCCCACCATTCATGTAGAGAGCAGTGTTGGAACTGCCTCTAAGTGAAATATCTAGCTTAATTAGTTAGGGGTAGTAACCGGCGCAATAAGCAAGCTATATCCATGCTTGTTTACCCAGACTAAATAATTCAGACCTTGTTGGTTGTAGCCTGTATACAGATCTACTTTTCTTCATTCCCCCTGCCGTAGAAGCAGAGAGTTATGCTGGATATGCATTGAAAGTGAAGTATCAGTCTTTCTCCCCTGCCGTTGAAGCAGAGAGCTATGCTGGATATGCATTGAAAGTGAAGTACCAGGCTTATTTGGTATGGGGTAGTAACCGCCGTAACAAGCCAGCTACTCCCCGCTTTTTTGTGAATGCAAATCTTTTCCCACGTTTCCTCTGGCCGTTGAAGCTTAGAGCAATGTTGGAGTCGCATTAACCGTGTGTATGTTTATTGAATAAGGGTATTATCTCCAGGCAGTAGCCGTCATTCCCATGAGCCACCCACTCTTCATTCATGTCCTCTAGACTTTATGGATCTACAGTGTTTATCCCACTCCCCTTTGAAGTCCTTCACAGATCTGGTCTTCACCACTTCCTCCGGAAGGGCATTATAGGCATCCACCACCCTCTCCATGAAGAAATGCGAGGCGAGGTTTAAAACCCAAAGCATTGATTTGGGGAGACCCATATATACTGTGCTACAAAAATCTAGTTTACTCAATTCTAGAGACTGAACAATGGTGCATAAATCTGCTGGAGAAATCAGAGGCTTCAACTGACGCATCATTCGGAGACTTAGAAAAGCTGATTTGGCCACCGCAGTAATTTGAAGCCATAACCTCTAGTTTTAGAATCTCCTTTCTATTAGAAATGGTTTGGTCCTTGTGCATTATTTATAGCTTTGAGATATTTAAATGTATCTATCATACCCCCATATCTCTCCTCTTGGGGCTCCATATTTAGAGGCCTAGTTACTAAAATGCAGCACAATATCCTTCCCCCTTAAATCAGTTTGGTTCTATTGAAGAATATCCCCTACTGAGTCAACAACATATATACTGTGGGAATTTCCCCCACTTTCCTGAATCAGGTGCAGTTTTCTAGACTAATGTGTGAAAAACATTGTAGGCTTTTATGTGATATTTTTGCAAGCCAAATTATAGAGGTAGATCTTTAAAAAGTACGCGCGTGCGAACAAAAGTACGCCGGATTTTATAAGATACGCACGTAGCCGCGCGTATCTTATAAAATCCGGGGTCAGCGCATGCAAGGCTGCGCAAAATCTGCAGCCTGCGCGCGCCGAGCCGCGCAGCCTGCCTCTGTTCCCTCCGAGGCCGCTCTGAAATCGGAGCGGCCTTGGAGGGAACTTTCCTTCCGCGTCCCCCCACTTTCCCCTCTCTTCCCCTACCTAACCCACCCCCCGGTCCTACCTATATCCCCCCCCTACCTTTGTTGGGCAAGTTACGCCTGCTTGAAGCAGGCGTAACTTGCACGCGCTGCCTCACATCCCCCGGCACAGGCCGCAGTGCCAGGGGACTTGAGACTGCCCTCCCGGCCCGCCCCCGAACCGTCGCCATGCCCCCAGACCCACCCAGACCGCCCCTGACCATGCCCCTCCCGCCCCTTTTACGAAGCCCCGGGACTTACGTGCATCCCGGGGCTTTGCAGGCGCCGGCAGCCTATGCAAAATAGGCGTGCCGGCACGCGAGTGCCCTGCGCGCGTAAATCCGGGAGAATTTACGCGCGCAGGGCTTTTAAAATCTAGCCCATAGTGTGTACTTGAATGATCTCATGACATTTTCTATCAAGCTAAAACTTATACAAGAATAGCTCAGATTCTTAAGACCAACTAGAGACAATCAGGGTCTATGTATTAATGTGCATTAACAGATGTTTAGTGCAGGTTAATGCACCTATTGCGATGATTACATTATCAATGCAGTTAACACAATATACTGTACAAAAGTAAATCCTGTAGAGGGTCTTTGCATTAAATAACGTCTGTGTTAACATTGCCATTAACACAAAACCTTATCTATATCTCACAGGCTGATACAGAAAAACACGAGGGAGAGCTGGCGAGCGCCCGCTCTCCCGGCGTGTGAACAAGCCACTCTCCTGGGCGTGTGATTCAGGAAGGTGGCCTATGCAAATTAGGGCCCGCGGTACAAGGAGGCACTAGGGACACTAGCGTATCCCTAGCGCCTCCTTTTTGACAGGAGCGGCGGCTGTCAGCGAGTTTGACAGCCGACGCTCAATTTTGCAGGTGTCAGTTCTCAAACCCGCTGACAGCCACAGGTTCAGAAAACGGACGCCGGCATAATTAAGCGTCTGTCTTCCGACCCGCGGGCCGATTTTTAATTTTTTTTTTTTAAGTTTTACTTTTTTTACTTTTGGGGCCTCCGACTTAATATCGCTATGATATTAAGTCGGAGGGTGTACAGAAAAACAGGTTGTTTTTTTTAATTCTTTATTTATTCAAAAAGCATTTTTTTCTGCTTTTCTGTACACTTCCCCAGCGCCGGCAGAAATTAAGCCAGCCTTTGGGCAGGTGTTAATTTCTGAAAGTAAAATGTGCAGCTTGGCTGCACATTTTACTTTCTGTATCGCGCATCGAAAACGCATGTCCAAACGTGCTACCCCTTACTGTATAAGGGGTAAAGCCCAGGTTTTTGACATGCTATTACCCCTTTACTGTATAAGGGGTAAAGCTAGTGTGTCGGAAACGCGCATCCAAACCGGAGCGCACTGTACTGTATCAGCCTGTCAGAGAGGTATAGTTCATTGTCTGCGTTGAGCTGATTTGCATATTTTTTGGCCTCTAACTAGCTCATTTAAATAATTTTTGTACTTTAGGCCTCATTATGTCCAAGCTAACAGTATTGCAGACTACTGCAGACTAGATGCTAAAGTGAATTAACTATTACAAGCAGTAACAGTAATGGGGTCTCTGTGTTATATAGACAGGAAACAACCACTGCGGCAGCCTCACATGAGGGTGTTGTGGCATAGGTAGGTTCCTCTCTACTCTAAATACATAGCTTTTCTACTAAGCCACACCTTAATGCAGATCCTAATGTGGCCCTCCACTTTAATTACCATATTCAGGAATAAGACATGCATACTGTTATTTATTTGTAAACATTTGATATTCCACCTTTTACAATGTAATCTCAAGGAAGATTACAATGAAATTTATAATACATTTTCATTACTTTTGCATCACAGTTTACAGTAGGACAAACAAGCAGAAAGTGCGGTAACAATCCTGGATTAACTAGGTGCAAAGCTAAATACGATTTCATAATCTACTGCCTATCATCAAGCTTTAATATTAAGTTCACAATTAAGGTAGCCCTTTTTGCAAACGGTTTATCTGAATTCTCTAGCATTTCTGTGAGGTCTAAACACACAAGACAACTGA
Organism: Rhinatrema bivittatum; assembly: GCF_901001135.1. Lineage (NCBI taxonomy): Eukaryota > Metazoa > Chordata > Amphibia > Gymnophiona > Rhinatrematidae > Rhinatrema > Rhinatrema bivittatum. The sequence goes on from NC_042627.1 coordinate 58,660,353, forward strand.
GATCCCCCTTTACATTCTCCATTATTTTAGGAGGGGGGGGGGGAGTAGATAATACACATTTGAAGTAGAGGGAAGGGCATCAGTTGGAACATCCACAACATATCTTTGAAATATATCCAACAGCTGAGAACATGGGCAATTTAGGAAAATTTAAAAACATCAAATATTTCCTCCATGAGGCATTTTTCAAGGCCTCAACTTTGCCCTGAAAGGCTAAACTGCCTTTAAGGAGCAGCTTTGCTTTTTTTCTCAGGGTTGTCCAAATGGACAGATTGAGTTTTAATTTCACTTCCATGCTTTGAAACATCTGGGAAGAGTCCAAAAGATTTGAGACATGTGTTGCCAGAGAGACAATGGCTTTCCAAATGTCTTGCTTACTCTCTTCTGATACAAAGAACATCATTAGCAATAGGCCTCTTCATCAGAAGTATTCTAAACTAATGTATGATCTAAACCATCTTCTTTATGCGCTTCCCAAGATTCGTTCCTGGAAGTCCCACCTGTTAAATTCGTTCACTAGTTTGAAACCAACGCAAGATTTTTTCATGTATAGCATCTCATCTCAGGAATTCTTTACCTAGGGAGCTGTAGGCTATAGATGATTACTTAACGTTTTGTAAATTTTGTAAAGCCTGCTGGTTTATATCTGTATTTGGTTAATTTAGAGATATCAGATGACCCCCCTGTTGTCTCAGAATAATCTGTAGATGTATTTATTTTTATTGAATTTAAGTCAGATTGTTTTTTGTACTTTGTTGAATTTATCTTATGTTGTTTGTTGGTTTTGTGTTTTGCTTATTTTTATTTAATTTTGTATGTAATGTTCTCACTCATAGTCCTTGTTGAAGGAGCAGCTTTATGAATATAAGTAATAAATAATAAACTAATATAAACTTGATTTCATCTGATTTACAATACCAGTTAGTCAAGGATGTATAGTACAATGATGTGCACTAGTAATTTGATTAAAATAAAACTTTATTAGGGCAGGTCCAGTGGCTCAGTGCTGCAGACTGCCATGTGGAAGATCCCCAGTTTGAATTCTGAGTCAGGTCTTCTACTCCCTGGATCAGCTAGATCAGGGGATGCTGTGGAGACATCATTCACAGCCTCCAGATGAGAGAGTCCATCATGATCATCACTCAAGGGGCTGGATTCAGGACCTGCCTAGTCAATTGTTTCACAATAGGCGGGCTATAAATAGTACTAAATAAATAAATGACCCATGATTGTAAGATTCCAGAAGAAGCCCTGGCTCATGGCCCCCAGCCCAGCACTGAGGTTGCAATGACCAAACTATGTATAATGGGTTAGAGTGATATGAAATAGTAGGAAAAAAATAGTAGGAAAAAAATTATTGGTAGTTGTGAATGCAGGCTCATGGTGCCAGTATTCCAGCCCTGATTTCAATTAAGTTGAAGTGGGCAAAAGGAAAACTGCAGGGTTGAACAAAAAAAATCCAACAAGTGAACTCAAGACATATTTCAACGGATCAATATTTATATATTTCATTAGGCATACCTCTATTTCACATTGAACTTTAAATAAAAACATTGGGAGGGACATTTTCAAAGGTATTTGTCCAAGTAAATAGCTTTTTACCCAGGAAAAATGGCTTGAATTTGAAAATTGCCCTCTTCAAATGTAGCTAAAATTATGCATGGGTTACAAAGCACTAAAAAGAGGCATTCTTGTCGGTGGGTTTAGGTGGGTGGAGTAAAACAGCCTGCATACAGGTGATTTTCAACTATATGTGGATATTTTACCCCACTTGGCCACACACCCATAAAGTGCAAACTACACAGATTATTTTACTGTGTGTACTTGGTAGCTGCTAATTTTCAAAGAGAAACAACAGTCTTAACATAGAAACAAAGAAATGACAGCAGAAGACGACCAATCGGCCCATCCAGTCTGCGCAGCAAGCTCCCGCACTTTTTTTTTCTCATATTTATCTGATACTCTTGGCCCTTAGTAACCTTTTGGTTCTATTTCCCTTCCACCCCCGCCCTTATTGCAGAGAGCAGTGTTGGAACTGCATCTAAGTGAAATAGCTTAATTAGTTAGGGGTATTAACCGCCGCAACAAGCAAGCCACACCCATGCTTATTTGTTTACCCAGACTATGTAATTCAAGCCTTGTTACATAGAAACATAGAAATGACGGCAGAAGAAGACCAAACGGCCCATCCAGTCTGCCCAGCAAGCTTCACACATTGTTGGTTGTTGTCTGTATATAGATCCACCTTTCTTCATTCCCCCCTGCTGTTGAAGCAGAGAGCTATGCTGGATATGCATTGAAAGTGAAGAATCAGTCTTTCTCCCCTGCCGTTGAAGCAGAGAGCTATGCTGGATATGCATGAAGTATCAGAATTTCTCCCCTGCCATTGAAGCAGAGAGCTATGCTGGATATGCATGAAGTATCAGAATTTCTCCCCTGCTGTTGAAGCAGAGAGCTACGCTGGATATGCATTGAAAGTGAAGTATCAGAATTTCTCCCCTGCCATTGAAGCAGAGAGCTATGCTGGATATGCATGAAGTATCAGAATTTCTCCCCTGCTGTTGAAGCAGAGAGCTACGCTGGATATGCATTGAAAGTGAAGTATCAGAATTTCTCCCCTGCTGTTGAAGCAGAGAGCTACTCTGGATATGCGTGAAGTATCAGTCTTTGTCCCCTGCCGCTGAAGTAGAGAGCTATGCTTGATATCCATTGAAAGTGAAGTATGAGGCTTATTTGGTTTGGGGTAGTAACCGCCGTAACAAGCAAGCTACTCCCCACTTTTTTTGTGAATGCAAATCCTTTTTTCCACATTTCCTCTTGCTGTTGAAGTTTAGAGCAATGTTGGAGTCACATTAACCATGTGTATGTTTATTGAATAAGGGTATTATCTCCAGGTAGTAACCGTCATTCCCGCAAGCCACCCACTCTTCATTCACATCCGCTAGACTTAAAAGCAGTATTTGAAAAATGCCCAAATCATCAAGAATTTTTACCTGTAGACAGAGAATGGGTAAAGCCCTTGTTATGTCAACCTTTATTACTGTGGCCCATTTTCTGGTATTATGCAGTAAGTCAGGGCTCACACTCGGTCCAGGGGCTAAGTCCTTATACAGTCTAACAGCGCTGGGGCATGGATTATCCAGTGGGGGAGGTTTAAGGCAGGGGGTAGTTAAATCTTATTCTACAAGTCGGTCGGATTTCAGAATAGCAATAATGAATGTGCATGGCATGCATTTGCATGGAAAGGAGGTAGTGCATGCAAAACACATCCATGTTTCAAAGTTGTTCTTTAAATTCCTTCTGGGACGATAATTTTGAAACATGTATGCCAGCTTGCACCAAAGGAATTCCCACTCTCTTTGCATTTGAGCAAACAGGAGCTTACCATTCCAGCACCCTCACAAGGGGTGCAGTTAAAAAAAAGGAAAGAAGCATGCCATTTTGACTTCTATACCCTAGATCTAAATCTAAGGCCATCTAGTGAAGATTCCAGATGGTCGCCACACTACTAAAATCTTCTTAAGACAAAATGAGAGCAGTTCACAGAGTGCAGTCACTCCAATAGGGCCCTTCTGGGAAATAAAATGTCAAACAGATGGAACAAATAATTCCTGTCACACAATCATTTCACAAATATTAGCTACAATAAATGTGATTACACTATTATTATGCAACACCACAGAACTGAATTGTACATGAAGAAAGTATGCACAATATTAAATTATAGATTAGGAGAACTGCTGGGATGTAAATATAAAAATCCTCTCTGCCACTCAGTCTGTTTCACCTCGGAGCAAGTTACTTTGTTGCTCTGTGATTGGGTAACTCTTTTTACTTGACTTCCCTCTGGCAGATGAAATGCAATCCAGGTAACATAAGGTGTGCAAACAGGTAATCCTCCTGAAATGGCTGCTTGCATAACTGCAGTAGTAAAAACTTGTGAAGTGAATAACCAGGGGAAGTCTGAAAGGATAAGCACAATGGGATTCTACATATGCGCAATATATTATTTCCTTCTGGTTGCCTTTGCATGTTCGCGTGACATAAATGTGCATGGCAGCATGCCTGTCTAATTTAGTGAATGCTGGGCCTTGGAAAAATATCAAACACTGCTTAATATGTTTTCACTCAACGGCTGACAAATCCCTGAACATCAGTCAATCATATTCTGTTTACATTTCATTGTATATATTTACAATATGGACAATATGTATTAACTTAACTCAAGTGAGTAATAGACCAACGCTGAGAAAAAGAAGTATCACAAATTAACATTGAGAATTAATTTTTTCTCTAGACAACAAGAATGCCACCTAATAATAAATGATTCACTGGTTATGCTATTCTTTTTGTTTAAGCTATTTTAAGGATAGTATGTGTGCACTCTTGGGTATGCAGTGCCCTTTCAGAATCTCTCCTGAAATCACATGTGGAGCCCCACTGGGCTCTCTATGAAGGAGTTTGGCCTAGTAGTGTAGAGCTGCAGAATGAACCATCTTGCCACAGCTTCTGCGATGGTTGATTCTGTCCAGTTTAGTAGCAGGTGCCTCCTACTTTCAGTGTGGATTTTTGTTTAGAAGTTAAAGGAGAAAGAGCAGGTTTTTTTTTGTGGTTCCCTTATTTTTACTCAGAATTAGTTCAATACCTCTGCTAAGTAATGTATGAAGCAGAAACATCAATTTGCTGACCCACACCCAATGGGTAGTGAATGGGATTTTAGTGATTTTTAAGTGATTTTGTCATGTGTGGATTTTTGTTGGAAGTTTTCTTTTACAATTTTCCTGCCTGTATGAGAGAGAAGTGAGGAGAAAGATTTCTCCTATTTGCAGATCCTTTGGATTTATCTGACAGAAAGATCCCAGTGCCATTTGAGAGAATTTTGGAAAAGGAGTGGGTGCCAACTGGAATCTATCGCCATGATGAGAGAGAAAATACAAGAGACACCAAACAACAGGTCCAACTTGCAATTCCCACACTCCCCTATAGTTTTTAAATAGTAGACTGGCTCCATAAAGATCTTTAACAGTTGGATATAAGAAAAAGATAAAGTTTCTCCGTGCCCATCAAGTGATCCATAAGAATCAGTGTATGCCTAGATTGTACATTCCAAGAACTGAAGGTGATATGGGCCTTATAGAAATTTATTTATTTATTTATTTAAGGTTTTTTTATACCGGCATTCATGAACTCGTTCACATCATGTCGGTTTACAGATAACAGGGGTGCGAATAATACAACCAAACATAAATAACATGATGAAGAGAAGCAGTTACAATTAACAAGGGCTAATGAACTGGGAATGTAAGAAATAGAGAGAGATAGAGGAGGTTAATTATATACAAAAGTACAATATAAATATGGCGTCTCATATATACAGTCTCTGAGTAGAGAATTTATTTGTGGTGCATATTAGGTAGAGTTCGGGAAGGCTTGCCTGAAAAGCCATGTCTTGAGTCTTTTCCTAAAGGTTAGGAGACATGGTTCGTTTCTGAGTTCTGGAGGGATGGAGTTCCATAACGGTGGGCCTGCAGTGGAAAGGGCTCGGTCTCTTAAGGTGCTGTGATTAGTGGTTTTCGTGGGTGGAACAATGAGGCATCCTCTGTAGGCTTCCCTGGTCGGTCTTGTGGATTTGTGTACGCGGGGAGGAATTTGTAGATCGATTGTGGTATGTTGGTGAATGATTTTGTAAATCAAGGTGATGGATTTATAAATGACTCTGAAATGAATTGGTAACCAGTGGAGGTCTTGTAGCACTGGGGAGATATGGTCTCTTTTCTTAGTGTTTGTCAGTAGACGGGCTGCTGCGTTTTGGACCATTTGGAGCGGTTTTGTGTATGAGGAGGGGAGGCCAAGTAAAGTGGAGCAGCAGTAGTCCAATTTCGAGAAAATGAGGGCTTGGAGGATGGTTCTGAAGTCTTTGGCGTGGAAGAGTGGTCTTATCCTTTTTAAAACTTGCAGTTTATAGAAACAGTCTTTGGTGGTTTTATTGATGTGGGCTTTGAAGTTCAGTTTATTGTCGATTAGCACACCTAGATCTCTCACATGAGTGGTTTGTAGGTTGGTTGGCAGAGAAGTTGTGAGATTGTTATCAGGAGTTATGAGTAATACCTCAGTTTTGGCGGAGTTTAGTACCAGATTTAGGCTGTTGAGGAGGCTTTTGATTTCTAGGTGACAGGATTCCCAGTATTCAAGGGTTTTTGAGTATGATTCTTTGATGGGGATCAGGATCTGGATGTCATCTGCATAGAGAAAGTGTATTAAATTGAGGTTGATGAGGAGTTGACATAGTGGTAGGAGGTAAATATTAAAGAGTGTAGGGGATAAGGAGGAACCTTGTGGGACTCCGATGGTCGAGTTGTGGCGTGATGATTCTTTATTCTGGATTTTTACCTTGTAGCCTCTGTTGGTTAGAAATGATTTGAACCAGGAGAGCGCTAAACCAGAGATTCCTATCGCAGCTAGCTGTTTGATGAGGATAGCGTGGTTTACGGTATCGAAAGCTGCTGAGAGGTCCAGAAGGATCAATAGAAAGGATTGACCTTTGTCTATGCCTAAGATAAGTAGATCTGTTAGGGAGGTAAGTAGGGATTCTGTGCCCCGATTTTTGCGGAATCCATGTTGTGAGGCGGATAGAATTTTGTTGTCTTCGATGAAATCTGATAGTTGGGAGTTCACAAGCCTTTCCATGATCTTGGCTATGAAGGGGAGATTAGCTATTGGACGGTAGTTGTTGGGGTCTTTTAGGTCCAGGTTGGGTTTTTTTAAAAGAGGTTTGAGTGAGGCTTGTTTGAGGTCTTCTGGGAAGGAACCTTGGGAAAGCGAGCAGTTGATGATGTCCGCTAATGTTTTAGAGATGGTGTCTGGTATTGAGAGGAGAAGTTTTGAGGGAATATGGTCTGCTGGGTGTGAAGATGGTTTCGTTCTTCTAAGGATGGTTTGGATTTCGGAAGACGAAGTGGGTTCAAACATTTCAAGATGAATGTTTTTGATGTGAGGCATTAGGGCTGGAGTTAGGGGGATGATATTGGAGGGAAGTTGAGTAAGAAGATTTGTGATTTTGTTTTGAAAGAAGAGAGCAAGTTCATCTGCTTTAGCTTGAGCTTGGTTACTAGGGCATTCTGGTGAGGGTACTTGGGTTAGGGAGGAAACATAGGAGAATAGAGCTTTCGCGTCAAAGACTAAGTTGTGGATTTTGGAGGCAAAAAAGTCTCTTTTTGATTTGGAGGTGCAGGCCTTGTATTGTTGTAGCGTGCGTTTGTAGGCTGAGAGTGTGCTAGCAGTAGGACTTTTCCGCCAGTTAGATTCCTTTTGTCTTAATTTTTGTTTTAGCCTTCTGAGATCGTCGTTGAACCATGGTTGTTTTTTGGAGGCGTCTGGGTGGGATTTTTTTGTAGTTAGAGGGCAGAGCTTGTTGGCTATGGATTCTGTGATGGAATTCCAAGATCGTAAGGCAGTATTGGGATCGGTGAGAACAATAGCGGGAAGGTGTTTGGTCAGCTGATTGGTGAGGTCGTCAGGGTGACAAGGTTTCCTGTAATTGAAGGAGGGAGTAGGTGAATGAGGAGTAGTAGGTTTTTCCAATGCGAATGAGGTAGAAATCAGGGAGTGATCTGACCAGGGTACCTTCGTATTTTTTGGTGGGGAAGACGATTTGCCTTTGTTGATAAAGATCAAGTCCAGCGTATGTCCTGCTTTATGTGTCGGGTTTTTGACTATTTGGGAAAAGCCCATTGCTGAGAATGCTAGTAGAAGAGTTTGGCAGCTAGGTGAGAGAGCAGGGTTATCCATGTGTAGATTGAAATCTCCTAATATTATTGCTGGGGTGTCGAGGTTGAGGAGGGTTGTGGTTATTTCGATGATGGGTGAGACGTCAGATTCTAAGAGACCCGGGGGGGCATATATGAGAAGGATTTGGAGTTGGTGAGATGTGAAGAAGCCAATTTCAAGTTTAGTATCGGAGTGTATTGGATGTTGTGAGAATTTAAGGTCTTTTTTAGTTGCAAGTAGGATTCCTCCTCCCCTCTTTTTCAGTCTAGGTAGGGAGAAGATGTCGTAGGTTAGCGTAGGTAGTTGGTTTAAAATTGCAGTATCTGAGGGTTTCAGCCATGTTTCAGTTATTGCGCAAATGTCTGGTTTGGCGTCAGTGAGGTAGTCGTTGAGGATTAGTGATTTTTTGGTTATAGATTGCGCATTGAAGAGCGATAGTGTGAATAGTGAGAGGCCTAGTAGTTGGGTTATCGGAGTTATTAGGATAGGTGTGAGAGTTTTTAGGTTGCGATGGTTTGCTTGTCTGGTTTGATTTGTTTTCTGTGAGAAATAGTGATGTATGATGGGGATTGAGAATGTTGGATGCATTTTAGAGTCCTGGAGTGGGTGCTGGGTGGATGCTGGAGTCCTGGGGGTTGTTGGTGTGTGGAGTCGTTGGTGTTGTTTGATTGTCTTTGTCTAGCGTTGATGAATGGCTGCTGGGGTCCTGGAGAGTTGTCCGTGAGTGTCACAGGTGTAGTTGTTTGCCTCTGTGTGTGTCTTTCTGGATTGAAGTTTAAGAGTGAGAGCGGTCAAGCGTTAGATGGCTGGTCTGGAGTGTGTAGTTGGCCCTGGTTCTGGTACGCTTGGAGGTCTTGGTGGATTTTAGCAGGAGTTCAGCCGGTTTCCGTTTTAGTGGTCGAGGGCTCCGGGGCTCTCAGGGGCTGCACGAAGGGGCGCACAAAGGGGCAGGCCCCTTTGGCGTGCTCCTTCGGCGCGCGACGCTCGGCGCGCGGCGCCTAGGATGTCCGGGATTAAAAACCTCGCTTGCTTCTCCGTGATTGGTTGAGGAGAATAGTAGGAGGAGGTCCTGTCTTGTGGCTTCCTGCGGCGGTGGGCGGAGAGTGGAGAGTCAGCCGGATCGCCGCGATTTCAAGAAGAAGAAGCAGGAGGAGGTAAGATTGGAACTTCCCCGTGGCCGGAGCGGGGGCCCACGGAGGTAGGGCGAGAGTTAATGGCCTTACCCCGATGGGCTCAAGCGCTGGCTGCGCGGGCCTCTCTCCCAGCGCCTATCCGTTCCAGGGACCTGGAACGGATAGGCGCTGGGAGAGAGGCCCGCGCCTATCCGTTCCAGGGACCTGCTTTCAGAAATAGATTAAATACATTGAACTGCTATTATAGGCCTTCAATTATCCCTGGCAGCATGAACAGATCCTAATATTCAAAAAAAATGCTGAAGTCTGGGTTGCCAACTGCCTGGTTTTGGATCAGACAGCCCAGTTTTTAAAGATGCTGTGCCGTATGGGCCGGATTTTAAAAGGGTTAGGCGCATAAGGTACGCGCGTAACCCTTTTAAAAGGCCCCTGCGCGCGCCGAGCCTATATTGCATAGGCTTCCGGCGCGTGCAAAGCCCTGGGACGCGCGTAAGTCCTGGGGCTTTCTTGGGGCGGGCGTGTCGGGGGGCGTGACGCAGTCGGCACATCATCCGGGGGCAGTGTCGCGGGCGTGCTTTCGGCCCAGGGGTGTGGCCTGGACCAGAACATGGCGTACGGCAGCCGGCCCGGCGCGTGCAAAGTTACGCCTGCCTCAAGCAGGCGTAACTTGTGCAACAGAGGTAGGGGGGGGTTTAGATAGGGCCAGGGGGTGGGTTAGGTAGGGGAAGGGAGGGGAATGTGGGGGGAGGCGGAAGGAAAGTTCCCTCCGAGGCCGCTCCGATTTCAGAGCGGCCTCGTAGGAAACGGGCAGCGCGTGCAGGGCTCGGCGCGCGCAAGTTGCACAAATGTGCACCCCCTTGCGCATGCCAACCCCGGATTTTATAAGATACGCGCGTATCTTATAATATCCGGCGTACTTTTGTTCGCGTCTGGTAAGCGAACAAAAGTACGTGCATGCGCTGTGTTTTAAAATGTACCCCTATATGTTCAGAAGTACTGACCAGACACTAGAAATCTGGCCAGTGCAGGCCGCTCCTCTTCTCCTCCACAGCTCCTCCTGCTTACAGGGTGGGAGACAGGGACGACACTTCTCAGCAGAGCGCTGTGCTGTGTCCCAACCCCTACCTCTTTTCCCTTCACTGACTGGACATCATGGGGAGAGTAGGCAGAGCACAGCACAGGCCTCTATTATAGCTCGCTGTGGCTCTGTAGATCTCCTCCTGCATTGGTTCGCTGGATCCTGCCCCATCCCTCACTGTGTGCTAAGGGAAGACATGAGGGAGTTGCTAAAGTGAGGCATCAGAGAGACACAAACAGAAGAGGATAGGGAGAGTATAGGGTGGGAACAGGGTTAGAGTTAATTATGTAACCACCTGTCTCAAGTTGAATTAGTTTTCTTACTGTTTGCCTTTCTTTAAATTATTGTAAAGCTTGTTGCTATGTTACGTTACATTGTGAACCGGGGTGATGTTTTTAACATGCCCCGGTATATAAAAAAATCCTTAAATAAATAAATAAATAAATAGAGGGGAGAAAATGAAATGGGAAAGAGGAGACATGCTCACCTAGGGATATAGAATGAGAGAGACACAGAAGGGGCATAGAGTGAAGAAGCAGGCACAGGAAAATGAATGGAGAGATATACACGTGAGGGCCAAGGTAGGGGATAGGCACAGAGGGGGCATTGAGGAAGGAGAGAGGGGGAACAGGGGAAGGGAACAGAAGGGGAGAGGAAGCATAAGGGAGAGTGGGATATGGGAGGGATAAGGGAGTGAGAAAGAGGAGGGCAGCAAGGAGGAGTATAAGACTTGTCATACTGGGTCAGATCAAAGGTCCACCAAGCCCAGTACCCTGCTTCCAGCGATGGCTAATCCAGGTCCCAAATTCTTAGCAGGATCCCAAAGGGTAGATAGATTCCATGCTGCTTATCCCAGGTCCACCTTAATAATTGTTTATGGACTTTTCCTCTAGGAACTTGTCCAAATCTTTTTTAAATGCAACTACATTAATAGCTTTCACCACATCCTCTGGCAATGAATTCCAGAGCTTAATTACGCATTGAGTAAAAAAATATTTTCTCTTAGTAGTTTTAAATGTATTACCTAGTAACTTCATTGTGTGTCCCCTAGTCTTTATATTCTTTGAAAGAGTAAACAACTGATTAACATTTGCTCATTCTACTCCACTTTCTGTTTTAAAGCCCTCTATCATATCTCTCCTCAACTTTCTCTTCTCCAAGGCTCAAGTCCTAATCTCTTTAGCCTTTTCTCAAAGGGAAATCATTCCATCCCCTTTATCATTTTAAGTTGCCCTTCTCGTACCTTTCTAATTCTGCTATATCTTTTTTTGAGATGTGGTGCCCAGAACTGCACATAATATTCAAGATAAGGTCATACTATGGAGCGATACAGAGGCATTATGTTATTCTCTGTTTTATTCTCCATTTCTTTCATAATAATTTCTAGCATTCTATTTGCTTTCTTGGCTGCTGCTGCACATGAGAAGAAGATTTCAATGTGTAATCAATGATGAGGCCTAGATCCTTTTCTTGACTAGTGACTCCTAATGTGGAACCCTGCATTGTGTAGTTATAATATGGGTTACGTTTCCATTTGCACTTTTCTACATTAAATTTCATTTGCCATTTGCATGCCCAGTCTACCAGTTTTGCAAGGTCCTCTTGCAATTTCTCACAATCCTCTTGTGATTTAACTACTTTGAATAATTTTGTCTCATCAGCAAATTTGATCATCTACTTGTTGTTCCCATTTCCAGGTCATTTATAAATATATTAAAAAGCGTTAGTTCCAGAACAGATCCTCCACTATTCACCATTCTCCATTGGGAAAATTTACCTTTTAGCCCTCCGTTTTCCATCTTTTAACCAAATCACAATAGGACACTGCCTCCTATCCCTTGACGTTTTAATTTCCTAAGAAGTCTTTCATGAGGCACTTTGTCAAATGCTTTCTGGAAATCCAGATTCACTTTATCAGCTGGCTCAACTTTATCCACATATTTATTTATGCCCTCAAAAAAATGTAGCAGATTGTTGAGGCAAGATTTCCCCTGGCTTTGTACCATTAAACTATGCAGAAGACAGGAGGGTATAGGGAAGGAGAGAAAGACATGGTGTGGGGAGGAGGCTAGAGATAGGGATGCACAGGAAAAGGGGCCACAGAGGGAGGAGAAGAAAGAGAAAAAGCAGACATATTTAGAGACAAGTAGCACAAGGGAGAAAAAAAAAGAGGGATTGCTAGAGAGACTGGAGAAGGAGAGCTAAGATGAGGTGATAGAAGAATAATGTAGGAGATATAGGGGTGAAAGGTAAAAAATGGATGAAATAAAATATTATTCTATTGTATTTTTTTATTTTCTGCCTTTCAGCCATTTCAAAGCAGATTACATTCATGTACTACAGAATAGTAACATGATGGATAGAAGAGAAGAGATATGGGGGAAAATGGCATGGAGGGTAAAGCAAAATTTATGGGGTTTTTTTTTTTGGTTTGTTTTTTTTTTACTTACAATGGGTGTTTTCTGTGGACAGCAGAACAACCCAGCCACACAGGTGGGTGACATTAGCTCAAGGCACTGACATGGGAAAATGCTCTCTCAGAGCTCAGAAGAACTGAAAAGTCTTTCTGAGCATGCAAGGGAGTTTCTGTGCTGCCGCCACCTCATGAGCCCTAGACGTATTTGCCAAGTTTAGCTTTAATTTCAGGGAGGAAGGAGGAATTGTTCTGCTGTCCACAGAGACCACTCATTACAGGTAAGCAATTTCACTTTCTCCGTGGACAAGCAGGAACAAAGCAGCCACAAAAATAGGGACCCCCAACGGTTGCTGTTCCAACATTTTAATCTATGATACTTAGGAACCCGTTATTGTTGTGGCTGGAAAGTGGAGCTGTTGCATAACACATTTTTGAGAACTGACTGTCCAAAAGTGCTATAACTGCAAAACTCTTGATCCAAGCAGTAGTGTTTTGAGAAAGGATGGATGGAAGTCCAAGTAGCCACTCTGCAGATTTCTTGAATCAAAGCTTGTTGCAAATGGGCAGCTGACACTGCTATAGCTTTTAACGGATGAACTTTTATCCTTTGTGGAAGATGTATTCCTGCCTTTGAAAGACATGAGGATATACAGTGAGATAACCAACTAGAAAATAAAATGTGGGGGTTTTTCCCCACTAGATTCCCTTGTTTATTCAAGTCATAAGATATAAATAGTTGTGAGAACTTTCTGGAGGGCTTTGTTTTGTCTAGATAGAAGAGTAAGGCTCTTCTGCAATCCAAAGTTTGAAAAGATCGCTCAGCTGAGGAAGAATGAGGTTTTGGGAAGAAAGGAAAAATTACCTTTGGAGGGAATTTTGGGTGAGTTCTCAATAAAATTTCTGTTTGGAAAAATTTGAGTGTATGTTTGTAATTTGCTCATTCTACGTGCTGATGTAAAACTACAAGAAAAAGCAGTTTCCAGGTCAGATACTTAATTTCTGTTGTAGCCAAACGTTCAAACAGCAGTTGCATTAATGAGAGAGGATTACATTAAGAACCTATTGTGGCAGGGGTATTCTGACTGGAGATTTCAAATGGTATAACCCTTCACTGAATTTGTAAACTATTGGGTGCTCAGATATTGGCTGTATGATGATGTCAAGCAGAACTTGAGCTCAAATGAATCCTTACAGAGTTGAATTTTAAGAATTAGACAGAAATAATGGGAATTGGAGCAAGGTTGCTGTTGAACATGTAAAGGGGTCTTTGTTGTTTGACACATACCAGGAACAGAATCCTTCCCACTTGAAGTTATAAGGACATGTAGTGAATGGTCTTTTAACTGCTAATAGAACTGGTTTGATGTCTAAAGTGCAGGACAAGGCCATAACTATTCTGCTTCCAATGTCTAAGCTGTTAGAGTAAGAGACTGAAGTGGAAAAGAGAAAGCTGTAACTGAATTAGGAGATTGGGAAATATCAAAAGGTGAATGGACGGTGTCACTGCAAGCCTTTGAAGCCAAGGAATCCAAAATTGGTGAGGCCAGAAAAGGGAAATTAGGATCATTGACCTTTTGCCTTGTTGCAATTTAAATAAAGTCTTCAAGATGACAGGAATTGGTGGATAAGCATTTTGTGTGTGTGTGTGTGGGGGTGGGGGGGGGGGATTCCTCAAAACTGGAAAAGATTGTATAGTGCCTAAATGTTGCAGGGACCATTCGTGAGGTTGAAGGTGATTACTTACAGAATCTGCTATGCAATTGTCTTTGCCTGGCAGATAAATGGCTAATGTAATGCTCTTGGATATTGCCAATTTGCATATCTTTATCATTTCTGTGCAAAGTTGCCTTGAGCCTGTCTCTCCTTGTTTGTTTCTATAAAACACTGCTGTCCATCTGAATCTGTACCATAGATTGTTTTATCCAATGTTTGAATGCCATTAGAGCTCTGAAAATTGTTCTTAGCTCTTAAGAGGTGGATATGGAATCTCACTTCCTGTGCAGTCCAAGTTCCTTGAAAACAAATCTGGTTTAGATGGACTCCCTATCCGAGAAGGGAGGAGTCTGTTGCTATTATATACTGAACTTGCCCGGGGTGAAAGGTTTAATTTTCTGAAGCTAACCAACAGTGTCATGAGAAAATCAGTTTCTTTGTTATCTGGATCTTCCTGGATGATGGGTATAGACGTTTCCAACAAGATCCGAGCTGCCACTGGGATTTTCTCGTGTAGACATGGCAGAGGTGCAGCATGGACTGTAGCTGCCATATAACCTAACATTTGCATGAAATTTCTTGCAGTAATCTGTCGTTGACTTGAAACAGTTTGAACTGCTTTTATCAAGTTGTGCATGCTTTGTGGAAAAAACATTTTCCCCTGAACACAGTCAAAGTTTGCTCCTATAAATTCCAGACTCTAAGAAGGAATTACATGATATTTCTTTAAACTGATTATGAAATCTAGTTACTTCAACATATTGAGAACAAACAGCATATTGTTTTTGGACTGAGTACAAGATTTGCTTGATATTAGCCAATTGTCCAGACAGGGAAAAGACTAGAATGTCATTCCTCCTGCTATGCACTGCTACCACTATAAGACATGTGTGAAGACTCTGGGAGCTGAGACTAGTCCAAAAGGAAGGAATTAATACTGGTAATGTTATTTATTTATTTATTTATTTTATTTAAGGGTTTTTTATATACCGAGGCACGTTTGCAAAACATCACCTCGGTTCACAATGTAACATAACCTAGCAACAAGCTTTACAATAATATAAATTTTTTAACAAGGAGTCGGTAAACAGGGGGTGGTGGAGATAATACGTGGATTATATACATATGTACATTTTTTTTTTTTTTTTTTTTTTAACAATAGAGTTAATCAAAGCAGTTAGGTAGTTGAAGGGGGGTGGGTGGGGTATTAGGAGTAAGAGGGAGGAGGAGAGGGAGATCCCCAAGAAGTGGGGAGGAGGGAGAATAGATATAATTGGGCGTAAAACAGTCGGGTGGTCATATCGTAGCTTTGGCGGGGAGTCCGTTGGTTAGTCGGGGTACGCTAGTTTGAACAGCCAGGTTTTGAGATTGTGTTTGAATTTTTTGTGGCAGGGTTCCTGGCGTAGCTGGGGAGGCATTTTATTCCAGTGGGAGGTTCCTGCTATAATGAATGAGCGCTCTCTAAACGTGACATGCTTCATGAGTTTAGGAGAGTAAATTGGAGGTACTTCTTGTGAGAAGAGTGAATAGAGATGTATCCTTCATATACAGAGTTGTAAGGTATTCTAGGTAAGGGAAAATAGTTGCTTTTGAGTTCATCTTGAATTTTTCTTTTTTGATGTGTTCCTTTAATTCCCTGAGGTTCAGGATAGAATGAAGCTCTCCCATTTTATCGGAAGTAAAACCCATTCCCTCTAGGCATTTAGAATGTACTCTATTTGGATGATAGAAACTGCCCAACGTGGTATCTCCCAGCTATTGGTATCGATCTCTCAGTGTGGTCTCCTATGGCAAATAGTACTGATTTATTAGCAAAGTGCAATAGTATAGCAAGATGAAATGGAACTTGTATTTTAACTTCATATTTCTGTACTTTATTTACTCGCTCATTCGTTCTTATAGACCACTCATGCAAAGAAACCCTGATCAGTGCAGTGTACAACATATCAAAAACTAAAAATAAAATAATCTTACATAAAACACATTAATATAATTTTCACATACTGAAAAACATTAATAAGATTATAAAAATAAAAATCCTATAGCGTTCTGACCTATAATGGAAAAAGCCATGACTTCACGCCTTTCCTTACAATTCCAGATCTGTAACAGAGAGAAGCCGCTTCCTAGTAGCCCTTCTGGGAAACTCCTTCACTGTTGATACTCTAAATAAGATCTCCAAAGCAGAGCGAAGGTGTCTCCCAGGCATATAAATTTCTACCAACTGCTGTAAATACTTCCCTCCCTGACCTTTAAATAATTTAAACATTAAATTCATAATCTTAAATTGCATTCTTTGCTGAACCGGGAGTCAGTGCAAATGCCTGAATAAGGGAGCAGCACTAAACCTTCCGAGGACATCTGTAAATCAACCTTGCTGCCATGTTTTGCATAACCTGCAACCTAGGTCTGAAATTTCATGTTTTAGTTCTTTCAGAACCCTGGGGTGTATCCGGTCCAGGTGATTTACTACTCTTCAGTTGTCAAGCTGTTCTACTACATCTTCCAGGCTCACCATGATTTGGTTTAGTTCATCTGAATCATCACCCTTGAAAACCATCTCCCCAAGACCCTCTTCAGTAAACACTGAAGCAAAGAATTAATTTAGTCTTTCCGCAATGGCTGTATCTTCCCTAAGTGCCCCTTTAACCCCTGTATCATCTAATGATCCAACCGACTCCCTCACATCGGATATATTTTTCAAAGATTTTATTATGTGTTTTTGCCTCTATGGCCAACTTCTTTTCAATTTCTCTCTTAGCCTGTCTTATCAAGGTCTTACATTTAGCTTGCCAATGCTTATGCTTTACCTTATTTTCTTCTGATGGATCCTTCTTCCAATTTTTGAATGAAGATCTTTTTGCTAAAATTGCCTCTTTCACCTCACTTTTAACCATGCTAGCAATCGTTTGGCCTTCCTTCCACCTTTCTTAATGCATGGAATACATCTGGGCTGCACTTCTAAGATGATACTGTTTAACAGAAGTCCACGCCTGTTGCACACTCTTAACCTTTATAGCTGCATCTTTCTTTTTTTTTTTTTTAACTATTTTTCTCAGTTTCCTTTTTGAAAGTTTAGTGCTAGAGCCATGGATTTACTTACTGTCCCCCTTCTAGTCATTAATTCAAATTTGATCATGTTATGATCACTATTGCCAAGTGGCCCTACCAATGTTGCCTCTCTCACCAAATCCTGCACTCTACTGAGAATTAGATCTAAAATTGCTCCCTCTCCCTTTATCAATTGCTCCATAAAACTGTCAGAAACTTTTTCTCTCTAGCATTGAAATCTTCCATTATTACTGCACTATCACTTTGGTTAGCTTCCCTAATTTCTGTTACCATTTCACTGTCTGTCTTATCATTTTGGCCAGATGGAAGGTAGTATATACCTACTGCTATACTCTTCCCCAACACACAAAGGATTTCTACCCATAAAGATTCTATTATACATTTAGTCTCTTGCAAGACCTTTATCCTGTTGGACTCAATGCCATCCATGATGTAAAGCATTACCCCGCCACCAAGTTGCTCCTCTCTATCATTGCGATATAATTTGTACCCAGGTATAGCACTGTCCCATTGGTTATCCTCCTTCCACCATGTCTCTGAGATGCCAGTTAAGCTGGTCATCATTCATTGCTATACATGCTGACTCTCCTATTTTACTTCTTAGACTTCTGGCATTAGCATACAGACATTTCAAAGTGTGTTTTTTGTTGGTATTAACATTCTGGTTTTCAGTTGACAGGGATAAATTGGAATCTTTTAGCTTAGATGAGTTTTTAATTATGGGCACTTGGACTACTTTTCTTATTATTGGAACCTTTCTGTTGCGCTTCCCTAACACTAATGCTTTATTAGTATCCTTCGAAGATACCTCCATCCGAACCATGCGCTGCTGAGTGACTGTCTGCTTTCCCCTTTGTTCTAATTTAAATGCTGCTCTATCTCCTATTTAAAGATTAGTGCCAGGAGCCTGGTTCCACCCTGGTTAAGGTGGAGCCCAACCCTTTGGAAGAGACTTCCCCTTCCCTAAAAGGTTTCCCAGTTCCTTACAAACTGAATCCCTCTTCCTTGCACCATCGTCTCATCCTCGCATTGAGACTCCAGAGCTCTGCCTGCCTCTGGGGACCTGCAAATGGAACAGGGAGCATTTCAACGAATTCTTTCCTGGAGATTCTGGATTGCAGCTTTTTAACCTAAGAGCCTAAATTTGGCTTGCAGAACCTCCCTCCCACATTTTCCTATGTCGTAGGTGCCCAGCTCCTCCCCAGTACTGTCTAAAATCCTATCTAGGTGATGAGTGAGGTCTGCCACCTTTGCACCAGGTAGGCATGTTACCCGGTGATCCTCACACACACACCAGCCACCCAGCTAGCTACATTCTTAATAATCGAATCACCAACTATGACAGCCAACCTAGCTCTTCCCTCCTGGGCAGTCGACCTGGGAGACATCCTCAGTGCGAAAGGACAATCCTATATGTCAATCTGTTATTGGGTAATAGTGATGCTTCAAATTCTGTAATCATGCTGTAGAGATGTCCTTCAGTTTACAAGTGACTAATTTTAAAATTGGACTATGTCAACATACAAGATTTTTTTCTTTCCCGCTTATGTGGCTTTTAAATAAATAATATGGGCACAGCAAACCTTTACATTTTGGGCTCTATTAATGCACACAATTTTAACTCGCTTTAATAAATGGGCCCCATACAACTTGGCTAAGTATATTAAAATTATTTAAAATCAGAACATTAAAAAGCATTTTTGACCTGGCAGTTTCCTTGTACTTCCAGCTCACTTCAAACCAGTGCTTGAATCTGGCTCTTTAAGTCTTCCTTTGTAACTATGTGAGGATTTTGTTCCTATTGTATATCTGTCAACTGAATTGTATACCTGTCAACTGAAATTGTATACCTGTCAACTGAAAACCAGAATGACTTCCGTACTGTACTCCAATCCTTAATTTTCTCTAAAATTGACTACTGTAACTCTCTCCTTCTTGGACTCCCTGCCACCCACATCAAACCTCTCCAACTCCTTCAAAACGCTACCGCTCGTATCCTCACTAATGTAAAAAAAAAAGACCACATTACCCCCACCCTCATTGATCTCCACTGGCTTCCCATTCACTCACGAATTATTTACAAGACGCTTACCCTCATCCACAAAAGTATCACCAACGAGCATTACAACTGGCTAAACCCACCTTTCCTTCCTCGTACCTCCACTAGACCTACCCGTTCATCACTCCAAGCAACCCTTATTCCTCCTCCCATAAAATCCACAAGACTTATTTCCACCACCAATAGAGCCCTTTCCCTTGCAGGCCCCTCCCTTTGGAATTCAATGCCTCTTCACCTACGCACAGAAACCTCCACCCCCACTTTCAAAAAGAATCTCAAAACCTGGCTCTTCCTCCAAGCATACCCCCAATCCTTTTCACCACCTACTAACACTCTCACCCAACCCTCATCTCTCACCAATACCCCCCTAAAATCCTTTAATCCCCTCCTGGATCCACACCCTACACTTAACCCCCTTTCCCTCTAAGAACTTCAAACACTTCATTCAACCCTTACTTTAAAATAATGTGTCTGTTTTTATCTGCACTTATATAACTCCATATATAACCAGTGTACATACCATCTGCTCCTCAAATCCATGTATATATCTTATCCTTATGTATCTGTTCTCTCCCTCCCCCACCCCCCCTTGTTGTATCTATCCCTCCTTCCCCAAGTTATTTAGTTATCTGCTTTGTTACTGTGTTAAATATTGTTCTTTGTAAAGGCCTCGCCTATATATTCCTTGTTATAAGTTACTTGTAAACCGGCACGATGTGCAAACGGTTGCCGGTATATAAAATAAAATAAATAAAATAAAAATAAATCTACCCTGAGCCAACATACATACTCTGGCCATTTCAGGGCAGTGCTTCCATTAGGCAAACTAGGCAATTGCCTAGAGCACCAAGATTGGGGGGGGGTGACAAAATCCTGCCAGAGTGAGGTCTAGAGAGCTGCTGTACCAGATCCAGTAGCTCCAAAGAAGGAAGCACTGTGCTGGAGCCATTGTTGCCAGTAGGAAGGAGTGCTGTGCTGGAACTGCAGCTAATAGTTTTGGGGGAGGGGGCTGTGAATGACCGAATGTTTGCCTAGGGTGCCAAATATAATTGCACCAGCCCTGAGCCATTGCAGTGATGTTCCTGGGCAGGGGACCATACACCAGGGCTCCTTCCAGGTCCCTGTGCTTAGAGGCCATGAATCTGGCCTTAGGTGTCACTCTTAAGCAATGATCATGACTCCCTCCCCAGCCCCAGGGACTGTGAATGCTAACACCATAGCATCCCCTGCTCCAGCTAACCTGGGGAGCAGAAGGCTGGCCTAGATCTGAACATTTTTAAGAAATATACTGGTGCATGTTTATGAATGTTGTTTGTACAGATGGTCATTTATAAAGAAATTGTGTAACATACATACATAGGAACAAAGCACTGAGCAGCTTGCCTGGATTGGCGGTTGAAACCCAATCCATGCAGGTTACCCAGAGGAATGAAAGAATCAGGTTTCCAAGAAGGCATTGGAGTAACTTGCACAGAGCAGTGTTGTACCACTGCTCCATACCTTCTTGGAGGCCTGAATGCATCAGGCCTCCAAGAAGGTATGGAGCAGTGGTACAACAGCATTGGGCTTCCAAGAAGGCTAGAGCAATTTACATACAAGGACCATGATTAAAACACAAAATGAGCCAGATTATAGTTCAACAAAACTCACATTAATGTTGGTGGCTGTGGGGATTATTACAAAACTTGGTAATAAGACATGGAAGTGTCCTGGGTTTTAAATTTAGTATCAATCTTGTAAAAATCAAAGTTGGTGAGAAGGCCTGTAATGGCCTACCAGCAAAAGTGGTAGATGACAGCATTTTCAGTGAATTTTGGGCATGCTTGAGATGGATATGAAGGATGGTGGTGCAAAAAAGGTTGAGAGGTGATATAAAAGGCAAGATGGAGGAGGGAGCATTGGTGTTGGGTCACATATGGAAATATATAGGCTCAGCTATCCAAAATGGAAGAATCTCAACTGGTCAGAATGGATCGATCAATTTATCGGCTGTCATCAACTATGTTATTCTGAAATTTGTGAAATGCACGCCTTTTATTGTGTTTCCCTGTTTTATAGATCTAAGGTAAATTGAGGTGCAGTTGTGCTACTTACTAAGCAGAACATATGCAGCACATTTCTGATGTAGCCAAAAGTATTCGTCAAGGCTGAAGAGTGTGTAGCCCTCCTCTAGGTGTAGCTGGGGGACACAGTCCCACTAATCACTTTTGTAGATTCTTTGAAAGGGGAAGAGGATATAGCTCCAACCCAAAGGCATTGTGTAAGTCTCTTTTTCAGTGGATGTTAAGTTACATTCTGTATCTCTGTAACTTCCCAGTGCCAATTAAACAGGCTGGGCAAAAATGTGGTGCCTGCACAACCTGCTGATAGTTTTCTGGAACACACTGCTCAGAGCCAGCTGGTTGCAGTTTTTCCATGCATCAATGTTTACTTCACACTTAAAGCTTTCAGTTCCTCTCTCGAGACACCAGGATCACCCCAATAAGAAGTGTGGGTAATCAGCTGTAGGACAGCCCAATTCCCCAGGACTGTGTAGAATCCACTTCGCAACTGTACTTTTTGCAGATTTAAAATCCATAACCAAAGGCTATGGGCATCTGCTTCTGGATCTGGGAAAGTCTTCTCCTTTGGCTCCTCTGTTTCCCTCTCTCCCTGAAAGGAATTGTTCTTCTCTGCCTTAAAAGACCCACTGATTCCCTGCAGTCGCTCTGTAATTAGTCTCATCTGTGTCTCCCAATTAGTAAAACACCTTTCTGTGGCTGCTACTGTGATCCTAATTAATTCTCTGCCAATTAATTCCCAGCAGCTCTGTGCTTCATGTGCCTTCTGACTACAGTCCCTCTAGCCAGCATTTATTTTCTTTTACATTCCACCTTAAAGTAGTGTTCACCCCGAAACCTCTTTAGAGCTTGTTTTGTCTTCCCAGGCTGCTTCTGCCTGTATGAAACTCCTGTTTTGTCACCAGTGTTCAGCTTGCTTGATGGAAATTAATTGGCACCAAATACATTTTCTTCTCTTCACATCTCACAATAGTAATCCAAGTCCAAAATGATCTGTGGCTGTGGAACCTTAGTCATTTTCTTCCAATAAATGGAATATAAGGCTGCCTGCGGTGCACTTGATGGATCTTATCCCTTAAAGATCTGCCTTGCACAATACTTGGGTTCTACTACTTGATCCTGAAATTTCCAAACTTCTCCTTTCCAGATTCCCTTGCTAGAAACTCCAGATCATATGGAAGGAGAAATCTGGGGGAGATTTGTGATAATCAATGGGACTTTGAATCTCATATCTGGGGTAGTGCGACAGATATATTTCAAGCTTAAATTATTGAAAAGGATCTGAATGTTCTTTTCCTTAGCTGTTTTTCGGCTGGTGGTTCAGACTTTTGTTTTACCCCAGATAGATTATTGTAATGCATTGCTGGTGGGTTTACCAGTTGGGATCTATTTAATGTTTGTGTACTTGCCAGGTACTTGTGACTTGGATTGGCCACTGCTGGAAACAGGATGCTGGGCTTGATGGACCCTTGGGTCTGACCCAGTATAGCATGTCTTGTGTTCTTATGACCTTATTCAAAAGATTTTTCCTATCTGATGCCTTTGGAAAAAAATCTTTATTTTATAAGGATCCTATATAATTTCTCCCAACAATGTACCAAAGTATCATGAAATGATCCTGCAGGTCACCAGAGTCTCACAAAAAAGCAAATTGCACAATAGATCAAATGTTCAGCATAGAATCAAGGTAAGTTATAAACAGAATGAACATGCGCCAACTTGGAAAGCAAGGTGAAAGGAATAGTTATCTTCAGTTTTGACCAATATAATGAAATAATTATTGTATTGTCTTTTAATTCACAGTTCTTTATCAATTATGGGGTAGATATTTAGTGGGCTGACAAAAGATGCCCAGATAAAATTATCCAGGTAACTTCAGCACAGATATTTTTCCAACCAAACTTATCCTGCTAAATGAATATCAGTGCTTACCAGCTAAAATTTAGCCACACTACCACATCACAGCTTCTCTTTAGCCAGTTAAATTCTGACTGGGTAATGAGTTACCCAGACAAACCTTAGCTGGGGAGTGGGGGTGGAGAGATTGTCAAATCTCAGCTTTTAACTGGGTAACTCTAAAAGTTACCAAAACAAAATCTTTTGGTACCAACCTCTGTAAATTTATAACACCCCAGGATTCCATGAATTTGAATATCCAATGCCTTATGAGCAAAATAATAGGAGGGCAAAAAAACTGAGCTATACCATTCCATTCCAAACCCAGATGGTAAACAAATACCCTGTAATGCAATGATCAGAGTGTTACGTGTCCCGTAAACAATCTTTAAAAGTCCACTGAGTTTGTCTGAAATGAAAAAATAGTTTCATCCCATGCAGCTGCAATAAATGGCTATTGCTTTACAACCAACAAACAATATAGATTCTCAGAGAGTGAAAAAATGCTTCGTTCTGACCTAATTTGCCACATCTGATGTAAAGTATGTCATGGAACATATCCCAGCAGAAATTAGTGTTTCAAAAATAGATGTAAAATTTCAGTCCACTAAAACGCTCCAGATTCCCTGGGCATCCACAGGAATCTTTGTCATGCCTGTATATTGTGAACAGCTAGTTACCCATGGCTTGCACAGAGATTTCCAGAGAAATCTATACTTTATTTATTTATTTTGAGGAGTTTTATATACCGTCGTTCAGTTTTGCCATCACAACGGTTTACAAAATCCAAATGTTAAAACATGATGAAACATAAGTTAAGAGAGATATTAGTAGAGTCTTTCTGTGCAGGTTCTGGTAGACCCATTGGAAAAGTTAACAATGGGCTTTTCAGGGATTAGAAGATGGTTACATAGCGCAGGAAAGGGGATAGGTGTTTGAGACATGAAAGGTATACAATGGTTATAAAATGGATATAAGGTGTGGGTTGCATAGTTAAAATGTTTACATCGAAAAGGAAGGGTATAAAAGGTTTACTTCGAACAGTAGGTGTACACAGTAGGTGTACACCATGGATACATGGTAGGACGTTTAGTAGATTGGGAGGACACGAGTATCACGGTCGGGAGCTTCGTTATGATGCGAGGAGGAGTGGAGGTCATTGGATGTTTTGATAAGCTTTGGTGAACATCCAGGTTTTCAGTTCTTTCTTGAAGGTTTTTAAGTTTTGTTGTGTTCTAAGTTCAAGTGGAAGAGTGTTCCAGAGTTTGGGGCTTCCGAGGGATATGGCTCTTTCGCGTGTTGATGTTAGTTGTTTGGGTCTAGCAGGTGAAATTTTTAAGGAGTCCTTTGTTTGTTGAGCAGAGGTTTCGGTGAGGTGTGTGTAGTTTTATTGAGGTGCTTAGCCAGTTAGTTTGGTTTTCGTATATTATTTTGTGTAGTATGGATAGTATTTTGTAGTCTGTTCGGAATTTTATTGGGAGCCAGTGTAGTGATATAAGGATTGGAGTAATGTGTTTATGTCTTTTTGTTCCTGTGAGGATTCTAGCGGCAGTATTTTGTAAGATTTGGAGCAGGCGGATTGTGGTGAGCAGTAAGCTGAGTAACAGGGAGTTGCAGTAGTCTAAGTTGGAGAAAATGAGTAGTTGTAGTACTGTTCTGAAATCATCTGGGGTTAAGAAAGGTTTTAGTCATCTTAGTAGTTTGTGGTATCCATCTTTGATTTTATAACATTGTTAACAGTCTGCAACAAACTTTAGATGTTTATCAAATATGTGTGTGAGTACATTCTACTTACTGTTGTATCTGTGGACCCTTGGCCTGGGGTAAAATTGGCTCTACACACAGGGAGGAGCCCTGCAGGTTCTCACTGCTAGCAGGTGGACCCAGGCGAAGCAGCAATGTTGCCAGATGCCAGAAATCTTTAGAGCCCAGCTAATCACATAATCTAGACCAAAAGTAGCTCGAACTAAAATGTTGCAAAAATAATTTTTATTATGCAAAACTGTATACAAATTCCTGCATTGCAATCAAAGTGATAAGTATAACAATATATATAAAAAAGTTGAAAAACAATGTTAGAAAAGCCTAAAAATTGAGGTTGGGTTCAATGTTATAACATCTGCACATATCAGATGTAAAACAAATCAACATAGATGGTGTTGGCTCGAAACTGTTACAGCACAATTTTTTTCTGGATATATATGCATGAATGTGTAATATTGCCTCCAGCAGTTCTTGTTGCATTCTGTTTCTCAGTTTTGTTTTGGTAAGGTTCATCTGAGAGAAAGTTCTTTCGATAGCGGCATCATTGAAAGGCAATGCCACGAGTGAAAATGCGAAATGACTTATTTCAAATAAAATCATGTTTACCTGCTGCGTCCGTATGGTTGATGACATTGGGCCAGAATATTTCTACTTCAAATCATCTATGTTTGACCATGAAATTAATTAAAGTTTATTCCGGGGTTGTTCAAGCAACCCAAGTTTCTAGTAGACAGTGACAAAAAAGAGAGCTTAGACAGATTTTGGTCTTTTCGGACTAAAACAATGGACGGGCTCCAATCAGCTAAAGATTCCAACATCTGGACATTTATTTATTTATTTATTTATTTTTGGTTTTTATATACCGGAAGTTCCTGTATAATATACATATCACTCCGGTTCACAGATAACAGAGATAACTATCGCCGGGATGGCGGTTTACATGGAACATATCGAACAGTAAATCTATTATAAAGTAGAATACAAACATTTGATGGAAGTCTTTTCTGCATCTGCCTCAATATTTCAATGAGATAGGCTCGGCATCGTATCTTAATATCCTCTGCTACTGGAGACCGTTCCATTTTCAGTTCTGCTAATGTAACATGAAATTCAGTCCCAAAATTAACTGTACCAATTAGAAGATGATTGGCTTCATAGTCACTATCAAAAGCTAGGACTGCTGTCCACATATTAACAGCAGCTGGCCGCATCGCTTCTGCCATAATGGCATGATACAAGTCCATTAGTTCTTCAATCAATCTAATCAAACTACCTTTTCAAGTTCAAATAGTTTGTTCACGCTTGACATTTGGTTTAGTATAGGTCATAGAACTACAAGATACAGCTTGTTTTCCATTGCACAGTGCATCTGAAATAGCATTTCTGCATTGTAATTCCTTTCTGAATCTTTCACTAGGTGAAAGTGAAGGTTTAATTCTTCACACTGGTCCAAAATGCATTGGAACGCATGGTGCAATTGAAAGCCATTTTGTATCAGACAACTTCAAAATCTTCAGGGGTTCTTCGCCAACATTTATAGATACTTCTGTACTCCTTTTGCCAAAGAGTACTATGTGAGAACCAGTTGTATGTTTCAGATACCATAAATTCTACATTGCAAGACATTATTTTAAGAGCATATGAAGAATACAGTTGTATGGAATGGCAAATACACTTTGGGCCAGATTTTATAACATGCGCGCACTCGTAGATTTGTTCGCGTAACCCAGCGCGAACAAATCTACGCTGGATTTTATAACATGCATGCGCTACCGCACGCATGTTATAAAATACAGGGTTGGCGCACTCAAGGCTGCGCAAAATCGGCAGCCTGCGTGCGCTGAGCCACGCAGCCATCCTCTGTTCCCTCAGAGGCCGCTCCGAAATCGGAGCGGCCTCGGAGGGAACTTTCCTTGCGGCCCCCCCCCCACCTTCCCCTCCCTTCCCCTATCTAACCTAATTCCCCCCTTCCCTTCTTCCCCTATCTAACCCTAACTAATTCCCCCCCCACCATTATTTTACAAGTTACGCTTCCCCGAGGCAGGCATAACTTGTGCGCGCCGGCCAGCTGCCGGCGCGCCATGTTCCGGTCCGGAGGCCGCGACCACGCTCCGGAACGCCCCTGGGCCGGAACCATGTCCACGGCCCTGCCCCCGGAATGCCCCTGATGATGCACTGGCCGCGACACGCCCCCGACATGCCCCCCCAGGAAAGCCCCGGGACTTACGCGTGTCCCGGGGCTTGCGCTCGCCGCCAAGCCTATGCAAGATAGGCTCGGCGCTCACAGGGGGTGGAAGGGGCAGCTTTTCAGGGGTTACGCACGTATCTTACGCATATCTTACGTGCGTAACCCTTTGAAAATCTGCCCCTTTATGTGAACAATTGTAGGATTTATTTCTCCTAACCTTGTTATGACTGAGCTTGTATTGCTGGACATTATATTATAACCATCTGTTGCAAGCCCTATGTACTTATCACTTGATAGTTTCTTATTCAGGAAACTCATTAATGTAGTAAAAATTGCCTCTGCTGTTCTCGCCTCTATCAAAATCATGCCAAGAAAAGTTGTTACAACTTCACATATCCTAGAACTGTAGAAACAAACCATGATGCATCGTTGTTTCTCTGTTGTATCGGTACTGTCATCAATGATAAGTGAGTATAGTGCATCATTTAATTCCTGCAATAAATCTTCCTGAATCAATGGACTGAGAACATGCTTAATCAAAGAGGTGCATTTTGTATGATGGACTGTCACGTCTTTTCCAGATTTATCCCCAACTAATTCCCCCATGTGATCCACTGTTGATATACTTGAATGGCAAGCAACGTGCAGCGCTAATTTAAGCTCAGAAGTTTTAATGCTATTATCAATTACTTTCTGATGACAACCCACATCAAAACGATTTCTCACGCTGGAAAATGGTCCTGCATTTAGAGGCATGAAATGTCAAGTCATATGTGCAGCACACTTTTGTAGCTTCGCCTGGAACTTTCTTGATCCATTCTTTAAATGCATATTCTCTCTTCCAAGCTTTACAATAATGTTTCTTGTATTTTGACCATTTACCCATGAGAGGTACACTATGCTAAAACAATAAATAGAGTTAAATAACATTTTATAGATTTGAAAATGTCAAAAATTATACACTCATATGCACTATGACAGTTACAGGAATCACAGCAGCCATTACCTCTCAGTTTCCATTCCACACCTCCAAATGGACTACTAAAACGGGGAAAGAAGATAGTACCAGCACCCTAATTCCTTTCTCTCCACTGCAGTTTTCTCTATTACTTTAAAAATTCAAGGCGGGGGGAGGGAGGGGGAGAGAGAGAAGCAGTAATCAGCATAAAACTGAAAACAACAGTCCCAGATTATAGTGTACAGGAGTTAGATTTTCATGTTCTTAAGTAGAAAAAAAGGTAAGCTTGAGGTAGATTTGCATGCACTGCCTCCATTGTAAGCAAATCTATGTCATATATATTCAAAGGAACACAATGAAAACAGACCAAAAGTAGGCAACTCCAGTCCTGGAGTGCCACAAACAGTTCTGATTTTCAGTATATCCACAATAATTATGTATAAGACATATTTGCATATTCACTGAAAAATAATCCTGTTCGTGGCAATCTTCAGAGCCAAAGGTGATACCCTGAAATATAAAAAATATGGTGAGATTATCCCCAATCTTCATCTAGGTCTGGTTTTCATTACACTCTAAAAGAATGTTCATGAACAATACTGCACATATGTAATCCAAAAATCACATTAATTTGAATACATTTTGATATCCTGATAACCAGATCAGGTAGAGGGTCCTGAAGCACTAAAGAGTTTTAAATCGCACCTCCCTTTTTGCTAACAGGAAATCCACTATAAACCACGGACTATGCTGAATACAAATTTTTATAAAATACATAAAAATAAATACATCTGCATGTTCCCAATACCATATGGTTGAAGGACATTATACCCTCACCAGCACTGTTTTGGTTTTTTTTTTGTTTTTTTAAAGAACCACAAAGTTAACTCACCCTCCTAACAACCTCATGCCAAAGACCTCTCTCCTTACTAGCTGGCTGAACGCCATCCCCCTTTCTCCTCTCAATGGCACTCACAGACATGAAGGCTATAGCACTGTGGGGTTTACAGTTTCCTTGCTTACCACAAGTCGGTGACCTCTGCTTCCCCTGGACTCACTCAAGCTTGTCCTCATCTGATTCACGCCCAACTGTTGCCACCTGTCCCCCGGGAAGTTGCTTGTGATGCATCAGCGAAAGCATTTCTGGAGACTGAACGCATGCCTGCGGCTTTAAGGCCATATGCCCCGGCCACTCTACACCCCTTCCAGCCTTCATTCTGCGTGACAGAGGCAAAACACCCAAAAAACAACACACACAAAAAAAATGAGTCCAAAATCCCGTAACCAAAAAAAAAAAAAGCCAAAAATTTCCCGCAGCTGTTCACAAAACGTAGCCCAACTGGGCGTGAAAACCGCCTATCTGGCAACACTGTGAAGCAGAGACCGGTCAGGAGCTTCACATTTACCTGCCCACATTCCTCTCGGGTTGAGCCTTTGGGTGCTGGGGCCAGCAGGGGAAGGTCTTTGCTGAAGACTAGGGACATGATCGAAGGGCAGGCTATGGACAGAGGCAGGCAGCAGTCAGATGTATCGAGAGTCCAGGCAATGGTCGATGGCAGGCAGCAATCAGGCGTGTTGAGAGTCCAGGCAAGGGTCAGTGACAGGCAGTGATTAGGCACATCAAGAGTCCAGGCAAGGGTCAAAACGAGGGATTTGTCCAAGGAAGAGGAAGAGGGATGGATAGGGCTGGAGCCGACTGAGCAAACAAAGACTGGAACAGGCTAGGCAGATGAAGACTGGAAGTAACACGCACTATAGAACGTAGGAGGATCTGTTGCTGAGGCATCTGAAAGATGTATGCACTATCCTTAAATAGGAGAAAGTGGGTGATGTCATCAAAGGGCGCCGTGGGGGTTTTCCCGCTGGGGGCACTTTAAATATGAGAGAGTCAGCACTTGCACATGTGCTAAGAACATAAGAAAATGCCATACTGGGCCAGACCAAGGGTCCATCAAGCCCAGCATCCTGCTTCCAACAGTGGCCAATCCAGGACATAAGAACCTGGCAAGTACCCAAAAACTAAGTCCATTCCATGTTACCATTGCTAATGGCAGTGGCTATTCTCTAAGTGAACTTAATAGCAGGTAATGGACTTCTCCTCCAAGAACCTATCCAATCCTTTTTTAAACACAGCTATACTAACTGCACTAACCACATCCTCTGGCAACAAATTCCAGAGTTTAATTGTGCGTTGAGTAAAAAAGAACTTTCTCCGATTAGTTTTAAATGTGCCCCATGCTAACTTCATGGAGTGCCCCCTAGTCTATTATCCGAAAGAGTAAATAACCAATTCACATCTACCCGTTCTAGACCTCGCATGATTTTAAACACCTCTATCATATCCCCCCTCAGCCGTCTCTTCTCCAAGCTGAAAAGTCCTAACCTCTTTAGTCTTTCCTCATAGGGGAGCTGTTCCATTCCCCTTAACATTTTGGTAGCCCTTCTCTGTCCTTCTCCATCGCAATTATATCTTTTTTGAGATGCGGCGACCAGAATTGTACACAGTATTCAAGGTGCGGTCTCACCATGGAGCGATACAGAGGCATTATGACATTTTCCGTTTTATTCACCATTCCCTTCCTAATAATTCCCAACATTCTGTTTGCTTTTTTGACTGCCGCAGCACACTGAACCGACGATTTCAACGTATTATCCACTATGACGCCTAGATCTCTTTCTTGGGTTGTAGCACCTAATTTGGAACCCAACATTGTGTAATTATAGCATGGGTTATTTTTCCCTATATGCATCACCTTGCACTTATCCACATTAAATTTCATCTGCCATTTGGATGCCCAATTTTCCAGTCTCACAAGGTCTTCCTGCAATTTATCACAATCTGCTTGTGATTTAACTACTCTGAACAATTTTGTGTCATCTGCAAATTTGATTATCTCACTCATCGTATTTCTTTCCAGATCATTTATAAATATATTGAAAAGTAAATGTCCCAATACAGATCCCTGAGGCACTCCACTGTCCACTCCCTTCCACTGAGAAAATTGTCCATTTAATCCTACTCTCTGTTTCCTGTCTTTTAGCCAGTTTGCAATCCACGAAAGGACATTGCCACCTTTCCCATGACTTTTTACTTTTCCTAGAAGCCTCTCATGAGGAACTTTGTCAAACGCCTTCTGAAAATCCAAGTATACTATATCTACCGGTTCACCTTTATCCACATGTTTATTAACTCCTTCAAAAAAGTGAAGCAGATTTGTGAGGCAAGACTTGCCCTGGGTAAAGCCATGCTGACTTTGTTCCATTAAACCATGTCTTTCTATATGTTCTGTGGTTTTGATGTTTAGAACACTTTCCACTATTTTTCCTGGCACTGAAGTCAGGCTAACCGGTCTGTAGTTTCCCGGATCGCCCCTGGAGCCCTTTTTAAATATTGGGGTTACATTTGCTATCCTCCAGTCTTCAGGTACAATGGATGATTTTAATGATAGGTTACAAATTTTTACTAATAGGTCTGAAATTTCATTTTTTAGTTCCTTCAGAACTCTGGGGTGTATACCATCCGGTCCAGGTGATTTACTACTCTTCAGTTTGTCAATCAGGCCTACCACATCTTCTAGGTTCACCGTGATTTGATTCAGTCCTTCTGAATCATTACCCATGAAAACCTTCTCTATTACGGGTACCTCCCCAACATCCTCTTCAGTAAACACCGAAGCAAAGAAATCATTTAATCTTTCCGCGATGGCCTTATCTTCTCTAAGTGCCCCTTTAACCCCTCGATAATCTAACGGTCCAACTGACTCCCTCACAGGCTTTCTGCTTCGGATATATTTTTAAAAGTTTTTACTGTGAGTTTTTGCCTCTGCAGCCAACTTCTTTTCAAATTCTCTCTTAGCCTGTCTTATCAATGTCTTACATTTAACTTGCCAACGTTTATGCTTTATCCTATTTTCTTCCGTTGGATCCTTCTTCCAATTTTTGAATGAAGATCTTTTGTCTAAAATAGCTTCTTTCACCTCCCCTTTTAACCATGCCGGTAATCATTTTGCCTTCTTTCCACCTTTCTTAATGTGTGGAATACATCTAGACTGTGCTTCTAGAATGGTATTTTTTAACAATGACCACGCCTCTTGGACATTTTTACTTTTGTAGCTGCTCCTTTCAGTTTTTTTTCTAACAATTTTTCTCGTTTTATCAAAGTTTCCCTTTTGAAAGTTTAACACGAGAGCCTTGGATTTGCACACTGTTCCACTTCCAGTTATTAAATCAAATTTGATCATATTATGATCACTATTGCCAAGCAGCCCCACCACCGTTACCTCTCTCACCAAGTCCTGTGCTCCACTGAGAATTAGATCTAAAATTGCTCCCTCTCTCGTCTGTTCCTGAACCAATTGCTCCATAAAGCTATCATTTATTCCATCCAGGAACGTTATCTCTCTAGCGTGTCCCGATGATACATTTACCCAGTCAATATTGGGGTAATTGAAGTCTCCCATTATTACTGCACTACCAATTTGGTTAGCTTCCCTAATTTCTCTTAGCATTTCACTGTCCATCTCACCATCTTGACCAGGTGGACGGTAGTATACCCCTATCACTATAGTCTTCCCCGACACATAAGGGATTTCTACCCATAAAGATTCAATTTTGTATTTAGTCTCATGCAGGATGTTTATCCTGTTGGACTCTATGCCATCCCAGACATAAAGCGCCACACCTCCTCCCGGGTGCTCCTGTCTGTCATTACGATATAATTTGTACCCCGGTATAGCACTGTCCCATTGGTTGTCCTCTTTCCACCATGTCTCTGAGATGCCAATTAAGTCTATGTCATCATTCACTGTTATACATTCTAATTCTCCCATCTTACTTCTTAGACTTCTGGCATTAGCATACAAACATTTCAAAGTTTGTTCTTTGTTTGTATTTTCATTCTGCTTTTTAATTGATAGGGGTAAGTTAGAATTTTTTAGCTCAGGTGAGTTTTTAGTTACAGGCACTTGGACTATTTTTCTAATTATTGGAACCTAGACGGGACTAGTGGTGTCCTGACATGCTGGTGAGGATGGCGGCGTCCTGCCGTGTCTGGAGAGAAGGTCCAGCTACATTGGGGTGAGTAGCGCGGTTCGCGGGGGTCTCCCGTGAGCCGCAAAATGCAACACTTACATATATACTACTCTTCCACACCAAACTCCTTTGAAAATGTACTCAAAAGGTTCCAGGTCAGTGACGTGGCATGGCGAGGCAGAAAATCAGCAATGGGTAACAGAATTGTTTTTGGATTACTGATGTGAACCTAGTTCCCTTTAAACTTCTTCACTGAACTTTCAAGATCTACTGATTTAATTCTTGCTGGGCTCAATTCATCCCAAATCATTTTGGCTTCTGGAATGACAAATTGCAAGAAATGTTTGGGTTTTGCCACACAACTGCAATAAAACAGTCACAAGATAGTTGTAAAAAAAAAAAAAAAGACTTAAAGCAGGCAGGAGAAAGAACTACTGATAATACGCCTTTAGCACCTACCACTCTACCAACAGCCATTCATCCAAACACATATATATCTTTTTTTGTCTTACTTCAGAAGCCCTCTTACCTGAATATATTGACTCTTTTTTTGAAGCTAGTATATATGAGTATTTGAGTATGCAATAGCTAGGAATGGCTTTTGATTACAATAATGTAGGCTTCAGTTCAGGGCAAATAACTGGTATTACACAGAAACCAAGCATCATGCAATATACAGGAATATAACAGCATATGTCAAATATGGACAGAATTCAGGGTCTGAAATAATGCTGTTATCCAAACTGCATGACAGAAGAGATGTATGATGTATATTCCAAATCACTATGTGAAGCTACAGGACTGGCTGAAGTCTAGATGAAAAAAAAAAAAAAAAAAGACAAC
Source organism: Rhinatrema bivittatum (assembly GCF_901001135.1). Classification (NCBI taxonomy): domain Eukaryota; kingdom Metazoa; phylum Chordata; class Amphibia; order Gymnophiona; family Rhinatrematidae; genus Rhinatrema; species Rhinatrema bivittatum. Next base: position 58,694,331 of record NC_042627.1, read on the forward strand.
GTCCTTTACTCTATTAGATAACCGCCCCCCCCCCCAAAACAAAGATTCACATCCTCTCCTCCTATTTTTAAACACCACCTAAGATTTTCCATGTAAAAGACCACCTTTAAAAAGCCTGTATCAGATAGAGTTACAATGATAGAAGACTTTTTTCATGTAGAATGGAAAAAATGTCTATCTAAAATTCATAAAGAATTGCAAAAGCTGGACAAGGACAATCCGTTTGGTCTTCTAAAGAAGAGATGGATACAGGAGAGTAATTTTAAAATATCACAAAGGATGCTCAGAGCAAGTTTTAAGAAACTAAAAAGTATATCTTGTAATATGCATTTGTGAGCATTACAGTTTACATTTTTGCAAAGGGTGTATATCTCTCAAACCACTGGCTCTTATGCTAAACCTTCGCCTTCAGACACATGTATGAAATGTAATTTGGAGAAGGGCTCCATAATGCATGCTTTTTGGTCATGTACCCTGATATTGAAATTCTAGGAAAAAAGGTGATGCAATATCTAGCTATAGTGCTGGGGTATACCATCCCCTTGCTTCCAGAATTGGTGTTAATTCGAGCAAATCTACTTAAGGATTTTAAAAAGAAAGGAGATTTGATCTTTGCTCGCAAAGCCTTTGTATTGGGCAAAAGAAATCAATACTGTTGACATGGAGGGAAGATACTATACTCTCTTACTGGCAATGGAGAAACTCGTTACATGATATGATGTTTATGGAATCGATGGCTGCTACTGTTATTTTCTCACATAGAACACATTTTATGATGGTGTGGTATAACTGCATTAAGAGTCTTCCTCCTCATGCTAGAAGTTTGATTCTGAATAACTTATAACTTGACGATGGGTAAATCCCAGTATAGGGTCTCTTTGTGGGATGGAATAGTACCTACATCCTCATATTAGTAATGGAACAGTCGGGGAGGGTGGGGCATGAAATTGGGAATTTAGATGACTACCTGGCTCTGTTGGTATGGGAGGGGAACCATTCTGTGTGAATTTGAATATTGCTTCCTGGATGCACCAGAACAAAGGCTTTCAGGGAAAAGCTATATATTGTAATGATTTCCTGGGAGAAAAAGAGAAGCGTGTACGGAGTTTGAGGGTTGAAGATGTAAAATTATGGACATTTCATTTTATCATCATGTACTTTGGAATTTTTATATGACTGAATGAACATTGTGAAATGGCAACTGTTTCTAATTGGACAACTGTAATTCCTCTTGAATAAAGCTAATTAACACATAAAAGGCCAATATCAATTTTTTCTGAACAACACTTATCTTTTAAAAAGTGTTCTACAATATACTAACACCTATATTAGCTTATACAATATTCACCTATATTAGCTTATTCAATAAGACAGGATCTGTTTTATGCTAATCGAATCATATAGTTGGTCACTTTGAACAGCCGCACGGGCACACATGTATGCACATATACCTGCTCGCACCAAAGTATGCGACCATATTATAATATACACACATATACGTGCACATGGTATAAAGTATGCTGTTCGTATGTACACAATTTTATATGGACACACACATGTGCACGCAAATGCCACCTCTACCTTGTAAGTGGGGGGGATTTTGGTAGACGTAATTACCAGTTTCCCCAGTTCGTTCCCAGTTAGCCCAGGTAAAGGATAGGACTTCCTAACCTCCTTAGTTAATTAGCCTCCTTTTTACAGTTAGCTCCTACCCTTAAACCCTCGCTGACTAGACTATTTTTTTTTTTGGTCCTGGACTTCCACGCCATCCATAGCAGAAGTAAAAAAAGTTACACAGTAGGGGATCCTGGCACGCACACGAGTTCCTAAATAAGTACAGATTTCATTGAGAAATGAAAGCCGTCAGTGCTTACTTGCCCGTTTTCAAATTCAGATTTGCACAATCCCCCACAAGATTATTGTGAAAAGCTTTCCTGAACCAAGCAACTACCCAAAAGCTCTGTTTAAAAACTCTTCTGAATTGTTCTTTGTCCATTTGGGGATTCAGTGCTTAGACTACAACACTTCTCATTTTTTAGATGAGACAGTTATCACTTGTGGGCTCCCTCCTGACGCAGTCTTTTCGAAACATGGCCTGTGTTGGGGAACCGTGAATTCACTGATAAAAATGATTTGGCTCGATGCCGACGATTTATTTAGTTATTTATTTTAAAGGGTTTATATACCGCTTTTACATATAGAAACATAGAAATGACGGCAGAAGAAGACCAATCGGCCCATCCAGTCTGCCCAGCAAGCCTCACACTTCTTTTTTCTCATACTTATCTGTTTCTCTTGGCTCTTATTAACCTTTGATTCTATTTCCCTTTCACCCCCACCATTAATGTAGAGAGCAGTGATGGAGCTGCATCCAAGTGAAATATCAAGCTTGATTAGTTAGGGGTAGTAACCGCCGCAATAAGCAAGCTACACCCATGCTTATTTGTTTACCCAGACTATGTTATTCAGCCCTTATTGGTTGTTTTTCTTCTCCCCTGCCGTTGAAGCAGAGAGCTGTGCTGGATACGCGTGAAGAATCAGTTTTTCTTCTCCCCTGCCGTTGAAGCAGAGAGCTGTGCTGGATACGCGTGAAGAATCAGTTTTTCTTCTCCCCTGCCGTTGAAGCAGAGAGCTGTGCTGGATACGCGTGAAGAATCAGTTTTTCTTCTCCCCTGCCGTTGAAGCAGAGAGCTGTGCTGGATACGCGTGAAGAATCAGTTTTTCTTCTCCCCTGCCGTTGAAGCAGAGAGCTGTGCTGGATACGCGTGAAGAATCAGTTTTTCTTCTCCCCTGCCGTTGAAGCAGAGAGCTGTGCTGGATATGCATTGAAAGTGAAGCATCAGGCTTATTTGGTTTGGGGTAGCAACCGCCGCAACAAGCCAGCCACTCCCCGCTTTGTGAGTGCAAATTCTTTTTTCCACATTTCCTCTTGCCGTTGAAGCTTAGAGCGATGTTGGAGTCGCAGTAACTGTGTGTATGTTTATTGAATAAGGGTATTATCCCCAGGCAGTAGCCGTCATTCTGGCGAACTACCCACTCTTCATTGACGTCCTCTTGACTTTATGGATCCACAGTGTTTATCCCACACCCCTTTGAAGTCCTTCACAGTTCTGGTCTTCACCACTTCCTCCCGAAGGGCATTCCAGGCATCCACCACCCTTTCCGTGAAGAAATACTTCCTGACATTGGTTCTGAGTCTTCCTCCCTGGAGCTTCAAATTGTGACCCCTGGTTCTGCTGATTTTTTTTCCTAAGGAAAAGATTTGTTGTTGTCTTTGGATCATTAAAACCTTTCAAGTATCTGAAAGTCTGTATCATATCACCTCTGCTCCTCCTTTCCTCCAGGGTGTACATATTTAGATTCTTCAATCTCTCCTCATAGTATTTAATTAATTTAATTTGTATTTTGTCTAACCAGTTATTCTTTCCTATCTCTTCCTTCTTCTCCAAGTTCTGTGACCCTTGTTAATTGTAACTGTTTCCTTCGATCACCACAGTTTTAGTTTGATGTATTTAATGCACCCCGTTTCATGTAAACCAGCAAGATATGTCCTCATGATTGCCGGTATATAAAAACCTTAAATAAATAAATAAATAAATAAAAGAAGTCATTCGATGAAGACCTTCCACCTTTTTGGTCGCCCTTCTCTGGACTGCCTCCATCTTGTCTCTGTCTCTTTGGAGATACGGTCTCCAGAACTGAACACAGCACTCCAGGTGAGGCCTCACCAAGGACCTGTACAAGGGGATAATTACTTCCCTTTTCTTACTCGATATTCCTCTCTCTATGCAGCCTAGCATTCTTCTGGCTTTAGCTATCACCTTGTCACATTGTTTCGCCGACTTCAGATCATTAGACACCATCACCCCAAGGTCTCTCTCCTGCTCCGTGCATATCAGCCTTTCTCCCCCCATCGAATACAGTTCATTCGGATTTCCACTCCCCATATGCATGACTCTGCACTTCTTGGCATTGAATCTCAGCTGCCATATCAGCTGCTTTTACAATGGACGTTGGTCAAAACAGTTTACAACTGTTAATTATACATAATAAAACATAAAAAGACATACCATAAAACATTAAAATACAAAGGGGCGGATTTTCAAAGGGTTACGCGCATAACCCCGAAAACCTGCTCCTGCACACACCGAGCCTATTTTGCATAGGCTCGGCGACGCACGCAAGCTCCGGGACACGCGTATGTCCTGGGGCTTTGAAAAAGGGGCAGGAAGGGGGCAGGGCATGGCGGTCCGGGATTGGGGCCGGAGCCTCCAGGCACAGCAGCCACTTGCTGCTGTGCCCGGGATCGTGGGCCGGCCGTCGCACGCAATCTACGCCTGCCCGGAGGCAGGCACAACTTATAGGACAAAGGTAAGGGGGGGCAGAAGGAAAGTTCCCTCCGAGGCTGCTCCGATTTCAGAGCGGCCTCGGAGGGAACGGAGGAAGGCTGCGCGGCTTGGCACACGCAAGTTGCACAATTGTGCACCCCCTTGCGCGTGCCAACCATGGATTTTATAACATGCGCACAGTTACTTGGTGCCACCAATGCAGCATTTGAGGTGGGCTATGTCCACCAGAAGCACTTTCAGGCAGGCTCCCTCGCCCCGCACAAAAGCAGAAGTGCAGTGCTACAGAGCATGGGAACCTTAGTATGTTCCTGAAGGAGGGAGGAGAAGCCTGAAGCCACCACTAGTAAAGATGAATGCTGTTGCAATGGGGAGGTGGGGGAAGAGGGTGATTTCTCGGGGGGGGGGGGTGAGAAGAGAAAGGAAAATGCTAAGCAGGGGTAGAAATAGGAATCTGCTTAATATTGTTTTATTATCCTGGCTTCTATCCACCAAGATAAACTCTGATAATTACCCCAAAAAATGTCACATTTTTCCATTGATTTTCTCCTGGACATAATAAACCCTGATAAATTCCTGGGAAAAATTTAAAAACCAAAAAAACCAAAATGAAGGTCCCTAAGCATATACCAATCATTAAGGCACAAGTAAAATTCAAAAAAAAAAAAAAATTGTAAAAATATAAAGAAGCATTTAGGACAGTGGGATTCTTGAAGGCCACAAGCAGATCTGGTTCTCAGGATATCCCTAATGAATATGTATGAGATAGATTTGCATATAAATAAGGTAGTATGCCCACAAATCTATCTCATGCATATACATTAGGGATATCCTGAAAATCCGAACCATTTGTGACCCTCGAGGACTGGATGCAAATACCACTGATTTAGGGGGTAAATTGCGCATAAATTGCCTTTTGAAAACCAGCCAGAAGGTTGTGAAGGAAAAGTATGCGTGTAACTTGATTATACGCATACTTTTGCCTGTACTCACAGTATTCTAGGGGATAGAGGTTGGGCGGGTAAGCATTTACAAGCATACTTTTGATTTACAAAGTATATATGGAAATGTACACCCAGAAAGATATACCTGCTCAAGAGCTTATGTCCACACAGCCCAAGAATTTTCAAAGCGGATTTATACATATAAATTCACTTTGAAAATTCAAGTTGAAATGCACTTTATACTCGCAGACTTTAGCCCTAGATAGGCTGCTGAAAATTATTCTCGTTAATTATATAAAATTACACTGTGTCCGTTGATACAATATATCTATACTATATATATATATATATATATATATATATATATATATATATATATATATATATACAGAGAGAGAGAGAGAGAGAGAGAGGAGAAGAATTATATGGTTACAAGTACAATATTTTAACAGAGGAATAAAGAACCTCATTTCATATTCCCCTAATCAGAAATACATGGCATTTGTTCCTTATACCATGAAAAATTTTGCTTAGCATCTATTAACGTGTATTGAATGCATTAAAGTTTTGTTTTTGAAACCATAGAAGATTTCACCACTTTTTTGACATTCAACACTTCTTTTCGAGTTTACATTGTTTTGCACATCATATTATATTAAGGTTTTCCAAATGTTATATATAATAAGCCTAAGCTATAGTAGACCAACAGGCTTGGTCCTTGGTCAGACTGAAAACAGATACAAATACAGTATGGTTTTAATTTATCAGTGAGGTTGAACTATTACTCTTTTCTACACATGGCAATAATTTTAGTTCCCATGCAAAATCTTAAGCATAGCAAAGGGCTTTCCACATTCATTTATCCACTGGCATTATAAATTTAGTTCTTATGTTGGTAAATTATTTAGTCCATGTTGACCTGCAGGGCTATTCTCTAAGTTTTCTCTAAAACACTTAGAGGATCATTTACAAAGTGTTCACGCTGCCAGTGCTAAGAAGTTTGCATCAGCATTAACACTTTCACTGTATTTACAAAATACAGTCTTCAGTACTGAAAATAATGCTGTCATTTTAAGAGAAGGTAAATAGCACCTCTTTAGCTCTGAATCCTATGCACCATATGAAAATTGTAGGACAGTTTAATGTATTCAGTGATACAATAGTATTTGTTTGCTGTCATTGTATATCTTTTATATTCCTGAAGAGAATGCAGTGCCATTATACATGAAGAAAAAAATTATGCATCCAGTTCCTGTCTATGGTGATCATGGTGTGTAGTAAAATTAGTTATGTTTGAGCAAGCTTATCATGTGCCTCTTTTCTAACCAATTTGCAAATCTCCCTATGGAATTAACTGAAATTTACAAAATAAATCTGCCTTGTTTTATGTGCCGCAAATTTATCACCATTGAAAAGCAGAGGCAATTTGTTTATATTTGTTGTATAAAGTTCTTAAACTTAAAAAAAATTATTTCTTTTTCAAGGTTTTTGAGGACTGCATTATAAAAGTGTCCATATTGCAAAGTTCTGTAAGTTTCCAGTCTGTCTGTTCTTTTGGTGGTGAAACAGCCTTTTCCGATAAACCCCTAACCAGCAGGGCTAAGGCCAATGCCAGCATTGGTTATAGCACTAGATCAGACCCAGCTCTTTTAGAAGAGTGAATGAATTGTACTGTGAATCATCATGTTACTGCCAGATTGTAAATAAATCCAGTGCAAAGATTTGTGCTCCAGGGCAATTTAGAACAAATGCGCTTAGAATTCTTCACAATAAATAAGGCAACCAAGGAGGCGCTATCGAGCACTAATGGAGATATTCACATACAGATGAAGCTCTGAATGCACTGGAGCTTGCTTGTCCTTTTCCCCCCCAATTATATTTTAATATTTTTTAACATATGAGGTAATACTCATATATATTTTATGGTATATAATATTTTTCTGGAGTTTTGGCAGGATACAGCAAGGTTTTGTGGGAAGAGCTCTAGACGAACGTGGAGCACCCTTGAGAGAATTATCACTGATTTCTACTACAAGGCCATGAGTCGGACAGCTCAGGGGTGGAGGGAAGGAGAGGCTTGGTACTGTAGAGAGTCAATTAGTTAAGGAAGATCAGGAAATGATGGTCAAATTATTCAATGAAATCCAAGACTAAGAGCAGAAGTTGTTAAAGATATGGGCCGCATGAACTCTTCAGTAACAGAGATTAAAGCACAAATTGATGGCCCATGCTCTCAGGTTGATGAGAATCATATTTCATCTGTGGAGGACTGGGAGTCTACAGAAGTTGATGCTTTCGCAGGACTAAGACTGCAGGTTAAAGATAAGGAGGAAAAGATCATGGATCTGGAAGACAGATCCCACCGTTCAAAACTGCAGTTATTAGGGGTGCCCAAGAAAGTAGAGGTACTGACGCGAGGGAATTTCTGGAGCAACTCCTCACAGAGCTGTTGCACCTCGGCGATGAAGATCCCAGATTAGAGATAGATAGGGGCCATCGTGTTCCAGGCCAGAGCAGGGCTGGGAATAATTTCCCACGTGCTTTTGCTATAAAATTTTATAGGTTTCAAACCAAGTAATTGGCCCTCAGGAAGGAGCGGGAACTTGGAGCTTTAACATATAAAGCTCCAAGTTCCCGCGTGTTTTTTCCAGCCTATAGCTATGCTACACAGAAGAAATGGGCGGAGTAGGTGCCAGTTAAAATATTGCTCCTCGATAAACAGATTCACTTCATATTATTGTACCCAGCTCAACCTACAGTTCAGGTAAATGGCTCCTGGAAGAATTTCAGTTTGCCAAGGGAAGCAACGACATTCTTCATTTCAGGAAGTAAAGATGGTGTATCACCTCCAATTGCAGAGAACATTAGCCATGCAGCCATGCAAAAGCATGGAAATGAAAGGAGTGTAGGGCAAGGGGTATTGAAAATACACGGGCGGGCTAGCAGCGGAATGCGATTTCCTTCCCTTCAAAGCACAGAAGCTTGGCCTTGCTTATTGGCTTGTGAGAACTCATTAAAAGCAAAAAACTTGGCAAAATTAATAATAGATCCAGGACTCAATCTGATAGCAGTTCCTGGGAAGAGGCGCGAGTAATGAGTTCTGTGGGTGGAGAAGAGAATACTTAAGTAACTGTAAACCGTTCCGATGGCGAAACCGAATGACGGTATACAAAACACACTAAATAAATAAATAAATAAATAAACAAACAAACAAACAATCATGGAGTGGGTCACTGTTGGTGCAGAAACAGATGTAAGCTGCTGGCCGATTCTTCAGATGTTTTACATCCTTTCATGTTTGTCAGTACTTCATGGTTTGCTTGTTTTTTGTCAAAAAAGACGAGGTAGAATAATCTCCACTGCTGTGCAAACTTATAATAAATCGCAAATTTTCATAAATTGGAAGGTAACCGCATCAGCAAGCCTGACGGCGGTAGTGCAAATCACTTGCCGCCCGGACTACTCGTCACTTGCGGTGTATAAGAATTGAAAGTTGTGTACGACAACAGTCTTGAAAGTGGTATTTAGAAACTATCGTAGAATATCAGCTAATCCCTCGAAGTATGCTTCAGAAAATCCCCGACAGCGGCCGGTGTTTCGCGATACTGCGATCGCTTCTTCAGGAGAACTTTTATAATTAATTAAAGCGGGTGCTGATAAACAAAAAATCAAATTAACAATAGTGTTTAGAACATGCTCAAGAAAATGATACTTATCTTAAAGCGGCACAGCATTCACACCTTCTATACGGACGAAAGCGTCTCAAGCATAATAATAAACGGGACAGCAGAGCCTTGAAGACGCCGTGTCTTTAAAAAAGCCCGCGTTTCTTAAGCGTGATGACGTCAGACTACCGCGAGTGTCGCTGACGTATCTGCCGTAATGTTACCATGGTTACAAGTAAATAGTCCCAGAAGGGGAACGATTAGAGAAACACTTGAAGTTCCAGTGAAGAATTAAGACCTTCAGGTTCTACGCAGCCAAGACGATGAATCCAACGTTGTTCGGCTCGGAGGAGCCGAACATTAAAGTCCCCTCCTCTCCAACTAGGAGTGAGTTGTTCTAACACGCAAACTTTCAAGTCATCAAAGGTATGTTGTAATTGAGAGCAGTGAGCAGTAAGCGGAGCTGTTAATCTGCCTGTAGAAATGCAAGATCGATGCTCAATTAAACGAGTCTTCAGTGCCCGTTGAGTTTTGCCAACGTACAGGAGATGACAAGGGCATTGTATAATGTAAACAACTCCTGTGGAGCGACAGTCTGTGAACCGTTTAAGAATGAAAGTAAAATCCTTTCTCGTGAAATGAATGGCTGATGTATCAATCATCACGTGACACACTGTACATGTGCCACAAGAAGTATGAGCTCCAATCGCATTAACTGTTTGCGATACTGTAGAATCGGAGTGAACCAAGAGATCTTTCATATTGGAACTCCGAGTAAAGGAGAATCTTGGAGTGTCCTGGAATTCATCATGTGTCTGTAAGATATGCCAGTTGTGATGTACAATGTTTTTCATACTCCGTGTCATTGTGGTGAACGGCATCACATAGGTCAAGATATCTGCAGATTCCATTGAGCGAGGTAAAAAAAGCCACTCTCTGTTAGTAAAACGTGCTCGTGTATAAGCATGTTTAACACATCTTGAGGGGTACCCTCTATTGATAAAGCGATCTTTCAAAAAACCAGCTTGATAGCAAAATTCTTCTGTGGACGTACATAGCCTCCTTAATCTAAAGAACTGACTGACCGGAAGATTGTTCTTAAGAGATTGAGGATGTGCACTAGTGTAGTGTAGAAAAGTATTAGATGCAACCGGTTTTCTGTAAATGGTTGTATCAAAACCAAAGGGTCTCTTCAAAATCTTAATGTCCAGAAAATGAATGGTCGTGGTATGAAACTCTAATGTGAAATGTAAATGAGGATTCCGCATATTGAGCCAGGTCAAAAAATCTTGAAGTAGAGTCGATGATCCTTGCCATAAAAGCAAGATGTCATCGATGTACCTTTTCCAAGTATGGATGTGTTGTTCAAAAGGATTGTTTTGGTATATCCAATTGTCTTCAAAGGTGGCCATATACAGATTGGCCAAATCTGGGGCCATAGTCGCACCCATGGCGGTGCCACAAATCTGCTGATAAAAAATACCTTCAAAAGCGAAGAAATTTCTAGTCAAAGCAATGTCCAATAAAGATGACAAAAAACTTGTAGGTATTCTATGAGGACGCGGTCTGGCTTCAAAAAATGTGGACGCAATGTGTAACATGTCCTGTTGCGGAATGCAGGTATAAAGAGCTTCCACATCTAAAGTAACTAACAGTAATTGAGAAGTGTCTTCTTCAAAAGATTCCAAAAATTGAACGATCTGTTGCGAATCTCTAATGTACGAAGCTTGAATATGTACAAAGGGTGCTAAGAAGTGATCAACAAACCTTGACAATGGTTCAAGGATCGAGCCTTGTCCAGAAACAATGGGCCTGCCCGGAGGGTTGTCAATGTTCTTATGAATCTTAGGTAGATGATAGAAGACAGGAACTACCGGATGTTTGTTCAGTAGAAAATTAATCTCATGAGTGGTCAGAAATCCTTGATCAATACCATTTTGAACTATTTGTGTAATCAATTTCACAATATCTGCCGTGGGGTCAGATGCTAGTGGAAAATAAAATTGATTATTCTGCAATTGACGTAGAGCTTCTGCAGTATACTGGGGCCGATCCATAATAACAATTTTACCACCTTTATCAGCCGGTTTGATGATAAGGGCATTGTTGGTTTGTAGCTCTTTCAAAGCCGATGCCTCTGCTCTAGTCAGATTCGTATATGTCCGATCCGTGGTAAAAGCTGTCCTCAGATCTCGTAAAGTGGTTTGATAAAACGTATAGATAACTGGGTCAGGTGGTCCCGGAGGAAACCACTTAGAATTATTTCGTAGAATGGAAATGTCACAACCAGATGGTGTACCAGCAAAAAAATGTTTAATGTATAGCTTCCGCACAAACTTATACAATGCAATTTCTAACTGAAGTAGATCAGCTCGAGGTGTGGGAATAAATGTTAGTCCTTTCTGTAGAAGACGTTCTTGAAGAGATGTTAAACGAACCGTTGAAAGATTCAAAATTAGCGATTCTGTTGGGATTGGGACCTGGTTTGTCGATTGTAATTGGGGCCTTCTGACCACCGATTCCCTCGTGATCGTGGGGGACGGCGGGAACCTCGACCGCGGCCTAAAAAACGATTTCCAGTGGTATTATCTCTCTGTGGGCCAGTAGTCGTTGAAGAGGTCAGCTCTTCACCTGAGGAGCTGTCACTACCCGAATCAAATGTGACCCGATTGGGTTTCTTCTTGGTCTTAGCATCCATCCAAGGGTACACGTACCCTTGGATGGATGCTAGTCCCTCTCTTGGATGGATGAGTGTAGTCCCTCTCATCTCGCTGTAATTTTTCAAGTTTCATTTTCTTCAGGTCGTCTCGAAATTTATCCAGAGATTCATTAGCAGTCTTCAGTTTTTCATTGTAACTGTCTAGCTCTAAGGAGCTGGACAATTGAGACTGTAAAGATTCAATCTCCTCCTGGATCTCAATTTCTTTAGTTTGGGCTGTCTTAATAATCAGAACCATCAGGTCGAGACTGCATTTATTAAGGATGGCGTTCCAACTAACTAAAAAGTCCGCTTCTTCATTATATAAATGCGGTGCCTTCAAAAGACGTAGCCCGCGTGGTATCCTCTGATGGCGACAGTATTCAAGGAGGGTTTCTGCGTGTAATGTAGTACGAATCAATCGATGATTTAAGCTGCTGTAGGTGGTCCAACGGTCTGAGTGATTAGGTGTGGAAATAGTTGAAAATATAGATGGCTTCTGTAACAACGATTGTATCTCAGCCTCAGAGAAGCTGAGTGTCTTCAAAGCGTCTGTCTCCGCCATGGTTCAGCAAAGTGACAAAACAATATAACAAAGAACTGCGGCACTCGTCTTATCAATCAAAACCAAATGTCAAAAAAGACGAGGTAGAATAATCTCCACTGCTGTGCAATCTGTATATGGCCACCTTTGAAGACAATTGGATATACCAAAACAATCCTTTTGAACAACACATCCATACTTGGAAAAGGTACATCGATGACATCTTGCTTTTATGGCAAGGATCATCGACTCTACTTCAAGATTTTTTGACCTGGCTCAATATGCGGAATCCTCATTTACATTTCACATTAGAGTTTCATACCACGACCATTCATTTTCTGGACATTAAGAGTTTGAAGAGACCCTTTGGTTTTGATACTACCATTTACAGAAAACCTGTTGCATCTAATACTTTTCTACAGTACACTAGTGCACATCCTCAATCTCTTAAGAACAATCTTCCGGTCAGTCAGTTCTTTAGATTAAGGAGGCTATGTACGTCCACAGAAGAATTTTGCTATCAAGCTGGTTTTTTGAAAGATCGCTTTATCAATAGAGGGTACCCCTCAAGATGTGTTAAACATGCTTATACACGAGCACGTTTTACTAACAGAGAGTGGCTTTTTTTACCTCGCTCAATGGAATCTGCAGATATCTTGACCTATGTGATGCCGTTCACCACAATGACACGGAGTATGAAAAACATTGTACATCACAACTGGCATATCTTACAGACACATGATGAATTCCAGGACACTCCAAGATTCTCCTTTACTCGGAGTTCCAATATGAAAGATCTCTTGGTTCACTCCGATTCTACAGTATCGCAAACAGTTAATGCGATTGGAGCTCATACTTCTTGTGGCACATGTACAGTGTGTCACGTGATGATTGATACATCAGCCATTCATTTCACGAGAAAGGATTTTACTTTCATTCTTAAACGGTTCACAGACTGTCGCTCCACAGGAGTTGTTTACATTATACAATGCCCTTGTCATCTCCTGTACGTTGGCAAAACTCAACGGGCACTGAAGACTCGTTTAATTGAGCATCGATCTTGCATTTCTACAGGCAGATTAACAGCTCCGCTTACTGCTCACTGCTCTCAATTACAACATACCTTTGATGACTTGAAAGTTTGCGTGTTAGAACAACTCACTCCTAGTTGGAGAGGAGGGGACTTTAATGTTCGGCTCCTCCGAGCCGAACAACGTTGGATTCATCGTCTTGGCTGCGTAGAACCTGAAGGTCTTAATTCTTCACTGGAACTTCAAGTGTTTCTCTAATCGTTCCCCTTCTGGGACTATTTACTTGTAACCATGGTAACATTACGGCAGATACGTCAGCGACACTCGCGGTAGTCTGACGTCATCACGCTTAAGAAACGCGGGCTTTTTTAAAGACACGGCGTCTTCAAGGCTCTTGCTGTCCCGTTTATTATTATGCTTGAGACGCTTTCGTCCGTATAGAAGGTGTGAATGCTGTGCCGCTTTAAGATAAGTATCATTTTCTTGAGCATGTTCTAAACACTATTGTTAATTTGATTTTTTGTTTATCAGCACCCGCTTTAATTAATTATAAAAGTTCTCCTGAAGAAGCGATCGCAGTATCGCGAAACACCGGCCGCTGTCGGGGATTTTCTGAAGCATACTTCGAGGGATTAGCTGATATTCTACGATAGTTTCTAAATACCACTTTCAAGACTGTTGTCGTACACAACTTTCAATTCTTATACACTGCAAGTGACGAGTAGTCCGGGCGGCAAGTGATTTGCACTGCCGCCGTCAGGCTTGCTGATGCGGTTACCTTCCAATTTATGAAAATTTGCGATTTATTATAAGTTTGCACAGCAGTGGAGATTATTCTACCTCGTCTTTTTTGACATTTGGTTTTGATTGATAAGACGAGTGCCGCAGTTCTTTGTTATATTGTTTTGTTTGTTTTTTGTACATAGAGATGATTAAGTATGAGTATGTAGTTCGTTGGATGGCTGACTCCATAGGAAGGGGGGAGGAGGGTGCAGCTCCAGAGATTCAAATGGGAGATATGGTAAGAAGGGAGATATGGTGGTCAGGGGTAAAACTGGGAATAGGAAAGGGTTTAGATTGTTTGGTCAGCCCACCCTCTACAACAACGAGGGCAGAAGAAGCCGAAGCAACACCAGAAACGCTTGTGTTGGCAGGCACGCGCACAAAAGAGCGCAAAAAAGGAGCTTGCCCCTTTGTGTGCCCCTTCGTGCACACCCGAAGTAAGCCTGAAGCAACTAATTAATCTCGCCCTTACTAAACTGCTAGAATAATGAAGCCAACTCACCTCATCAAAACCATCACAGGAAAGGGAATTTATGGAAATCTTAGGAAAACCTCAACTTCAGCAACAAAAGAGCTCAAGTCTCATCTACCCCATGATAGGTAACAACTCTCCGTAATCTCTTCCTGCCTAATGTTTACACTCCTTTTACTGAATATTTAGTCACTATCCCACTGGTAAATGATCTCCTAGAAGAACTAAATTCTACTATCTTCTACATAATGGAAACACTGCTGAAAGAAAAAGATAATTGATCACCACAACTATATCATCTTTCACTTCCCCAGACAGAAATGTAAATGTGAGGGTCTACTAATAATCAGTAAAAAAAAGAACTTAAACCCTATAAAAGTTGAGATTAACCCTCCTTACGAGGTGGCAATACTAAAATCTCACAACTAAACATAGGTATGGTCTATTGCCCCCCTGGAATACTCCAAAAAGACTGCTCACCTTTAATTGAAATATTCACAAAAGCGTTCCCATCACCTGAATCAACATTAATCTCTTATTCAGTAAATAAAGATATGCAAATTAGGGCCCACGGTAAAAGGAGGCGCTAGGGACACTAGCGCGTCCCTAGCGCCTCCTTTTTGACAGAAGCGGCGGCTGTCAGCAAGTTTGACAGCCGACGCTCAATTTTACCGGCGTCTGTTCTCGAACCCGCTGACAGCCACGGGTTTGGAAAACGGACGCTGGCAAAATTGAGCGTCCGTCTTCCAACCCGCGGGTAGATTTAAAACATTTTTTTTAATTTAAAATGTTTTTAATTTTTGGGGCCTCCGACTTAATATCGCTATGATATTAAGTCGGAGGGTGTACAGAAAAGCAGTTTTTTCTGCTTTTCTGTACACTTTCCCGGTGCCGGACAAAATTAACTGCTGCCTTTGGCAGGCGTTAATTTCTGAAAGTAAAATGTGAGACTTGGCTGCACATTTTACTTTCTGTATCGCGCGGGACTAACTAATAGGCTTATCAACATGCATTTGCATGTTGCGGGCGCTATTAGTTTTTGGGGGGGGGGGTTTGGACACGCGTTTTCCACGCGCTACTAACCCTTACTGTATAAGGGGTAAAAATAGCGTGTCCAAACACGGGCTGAGCGCACTTTACTGCATCGGCCCATATGGAAGCTATGGGATGGTCACAATTTGTAACCTACCCTACTCATAAAGCAGGACATATCCTTGACTTAATATTTGTCAATCACAATAATTGCCTAATCAAATCTTCTCACAATAAATTGCCAACTAACAAAAGAGAAATAACCCTTCTCAACATAAAACAAACAAAATCAAAAATAATCAATTTTTATCTACAGAAAAAAGATAGAATCAGAAATACTGGAAGAAACCATTAAAAATAAGGTAATCAATTTTAATCAAGACAATGCCACCTCAGCATTTGAATCCTGGAATAAAAGTCAATGAAATAGTAGATAACCTAAGCCCAGTCCAGACAAAAATATTCCAAAAAGAGCTTAATACCTCTAAAGAAAAGAAATACACTAAACAGACACTAAGAAAATTTGAAAAACAATGGCGGAAATGCCAAGCTATAGATTCACTAGAAAAATACAGATCCCTACTAACAAAATACAGCGAACAAATCAATAAATCAAAAAAAGATTACCATGCTAAACAGATTTATGGTGTTAATATTTAATTCCAAATTACTATTTGAAACAGTTAAAAACTTAATTAAGGACCCATCTTCTTCCATCTCGAATGACAACCTCTTTTCAAAGAATTCCTGCAATGAGTATGCCACTTCTTTGTTAGATAAAATCAATAGTTTAAAAATACAATTTGACACAGTATCTAAATTTGAAATTAAACAAATCATTACAAAAATTAAGCCTGCAATCCATCCACTAGAGCCAATCCCTGCAAGTTCCCTGATAATAGTATTCAGCGTAATCACGCCAACTATCGCAACCATAGTCAATCACTTGCTATCAGTGATTGGTCCCAGCTGGGCAAAACAAGCAGTGATTAAACCAATCCTAAAAAATAAAACTGACAGAATTAACGATTGGGACAATTATTGACCAATATCCAACTTGCCTTTTATCACATAAATCCTAGAAAAAGCAGTGGTAGAAAACTATCTAGAAGACAATAATATTCTATATCTAAATCAATTCGGATTCAGAAAAAATCATTCAACAGAAACCTTACTCATTTCATTAACAGACCCTGTACTACAAGCGTTTGACAATGACAAATCTTTTATCCTGGTACCAATTGATTTAACAGCAGCCTTCGACACTGTAGACTATGGTGCTATGCCACCAGTTGAGAAAGATTGGAACAGATGGAAATGTTATCAATTGGTTCTCTTCCTTTTTATCAGACAGGGAAATCACATATCCAACACTTTAACAATCGATACAGGTGTCCCCCAAGGTTCAGTTCTCTTGGCAACACTATTCAACATTTATATGCTTCCCCTGTGTATATTACTAGAGGAACTAGGGATCAACTTCTTATACACGGATGACATACAATTCTACATCCCATTCAAAAAATCATTTGAAAAAATTGCATCGACTGTCTACATACATGAAGGCAATACAACAAGAACTATCACAGCTGAAACTAACACTAAACACAAAAAACCCTGAAATCGTGAGGTAAGGAAAACTCCTCCATAGTCAAACCGCCACGCTTAGACCTGGGGAATTTTAACATTACACCCACAGATTAAGCAAGAGACCTGGGAATACAGATTGATGAGAACTTTACAATGAAATAACACAAATTGATAAAAACAGGATACTCTAAGCTGAGAATATTACATCGGGTGAAACCATTGCTAACTTTACAGGACTTCTGCACAGTTTTACAAACACTAATATTTTCAAACATAGATTACTGCAACGCCCTTCTTTCAGGACTAGGCTTTCTTTCAGGGCTATTGAGACTGCTACAGTTATTACGAAATGCCTCAGCAAGACTTCTATTAGGGACAAGGAAATTTGAACATATAACCCCCTTGCTGATAGCTCTGCACTGGCTACCAATACAATCCAGAATTCACTATAAAGTATTAACTCTAATTTTCAATACCATCAATGACTTAAACCCCAGCCTATTAGGAGTAACATTTCAACCATACACAACACAGCGAGCACTAAGATCACAAAACAAAGGACTATTAACTATACCTTCAACACAGAGTATACATCTAACACAAATAAGAAACCGAATGTTTTCTATAGTAGACCCCAAGTTGTGGATCTCTCTATCAGAGACATTTCGTATGATAACAGAAAGAAAGAGTTTCAAACGCTAACTAATACATGGCTCTTCAGAAATGCATATGATTTAACTTAAAATATCAATATGCCGATAACCTCACTTTCAAAAATCAGAGATCATACCAATATTATGTGATTTGTAGCATACAGACTGTTTTCTAATAGGAACAAATCATTCTCTTCATACTATTAGTTTAAAGTATGGTATTTCCTCCTTATGCAATGTAATTTCTAGTTTAAGACTACAGTTATGATATTATTATTACACATGTAGTTTAACCATAGAACTGAATTATTTCCATTGTAATTCAGTTTTAATGTTATTGTTTGATTAGCTAGTGAATGCTTGTATGAGTATCGCTTACAGGAATTAGGAATCTAGAGGGACACACAATTATGCTCTACACCTGATAAATATCAAGGTTAGTGGTTAGGACACACTTTTTAAGTTCCTTTGTTATGGCCCATCGTCAAAGACCTGTTGGTGTGCCACTGTTGCAGAAATGCTCTATCTGCTGAGTGAGATTTGTGATTTTTTTCGCTTGGTCTAAACAAGATTGTCTCATGCTCTCCAGTTCATCTTCCACTTTTATCCTTTTCACAGATTCCTCCGATATTAATTTCTTCTGCGTGCTAAATGCTTCTTCAACTTCCTGCTTTTGAAGTTGTATTTCTTTGAGGCTACTTTGAAGTTTGGCAATTTCTTGTGCCTTCCTTTCCTTCTCTTGTGATATTCTTTCATACTCTGTTTTAAGCCTTATCAGCTCTTGCTCATGAACCTTTAACATCTTGATTGTCTCTGTTGCACTCTCATTTGATCTCTGCAACTCAGATCGAGACCGCTGTAATTTAACATGCTCACTCTCAAGGGATTTCCGTTGGTCTATTTCTTCATCTATCAATTTTTTTAGTCTTTCAATTTCTTGGTTGCGGTCTTGAATGGTCTTTGCAGCATCATCAAGTGACTTCTTGTGTCTCAGCTCCTCTTCAGAGTGAAGTTGGGTGATCTGCCACTACTGAGACGCTCGTGTACAACTTGTAGAATGAGCAGTAAATTATGAGCGATGTAAACAGATTAATACGTGAATGAAATTACAATGCAACTAATAGATTACAAAATAATTATCCTAACCCCCTAGTTAACTTATATTTGATGATATCTTGACCTAGAATATGTATTAGTTGTTATGCTGACCTAGAATATGAACGTTTAAACTAGAATATGAATGTTCATATTGTAAATTGTGCTGATCTTTTGGAATGACAATATATAAAATGCTTAAATAAATAAATAAGTAATTAAATAAATAAATATATGTGTATTATCCTCGTCGCTGTCACACTTCCTCCGGAGAATGAGAATAAACGGGCCTCGTGTCGGGGGCAGCAAGAAAGGGAGGTATTGTGTTGATGCTCAGAGGGCTGCCAATGGAGACATTTTTGCTGAGCCGGTTTGCTGCGGGATTAGAATAGCTGCTCACATGACCTGATCAAATTATTGAACTTGGCAAGTGGAAACTCATCAAGTATAATCTCTCTTCTAATGAGCTGTTGTATGGTGTGCACCCGAAAAGGAACATTAACAATTGGCTTATTCAGAGGAGGTGTATGATATTTTAAGGTTATGGATAGTGAAGGAGAAGATGGGGATGGGGTGGGGGGAGAGGGATAGGAATGAGAGGGGAATAGGAAAGGGGATTTGTGGTCCTGAGTTTTTGTGGAGGGCTTGGAAGGATACTTCAGATGGGAAATGGGAGGAGAAGAGTTGATTTGACGAGAAGAACTCAGGCCTTGAGGTTTCTCCCACCTGGGCGGCATGCTCTGGAGATTGGACAATGGGATATGGGGGTTTTGGGAAAGGTGGCCAGGGGGTTAATAACATAAGGAAACCCTGGTTGGTCTTTCTCATGCCCTTCATTGGGTTGTTAAGGAGTGGGGGATTAATTTTGGGGAAAAGGGACAAACTTTGTTGTACTGGTCACTGCTGGATCAGATCTTATAAGAATATAGATAAATACAGCATCATGGGGGGGGGGGGGGGTGTCACAGAATTAGTGATATTTTTTTCTGATGTCACAGGCTAACTCTAAGGTGACTTTTGTCTTATGGAATATGAGGGGTATAGCCACTCCCACCAAGAGAAAGAGAATGTTTACTTTTTTTAAATTTATATTTTATTACATTTCAAAAATATATTACAAGAATTTAAAGGAAAACACAAAATTATGAAACACTACAGTATGTCAATCTACTTCCAAATTAACAAAAGAAATTTCATATACTAGTCCACACTAATAGGGGGACCTACAGACTTCCCAGAAAGAAAGGTTACAGATAACAAATAACCAACACAATAAACATAACACATACTCCTAATTCCTATACTTCTCAACCAGTTCCCACCCTAATTTCCTTATTTATCAAGAAACCCTACAAATGAGAGGGATCTGTAAACACAAATCTATTCCCCAGATATGTGACTAAACACTTACATGTGAATTTCAAGGAAAAAGAACCACCGATTGTCAAAACCCTGGACTTTCAAAACTAAAAACGTTTTCTCCTAGCCTGAGCTTCTCTTGAGACATCCGGAAAAAACGTTATCTTCTGGCACCTAAATCTGTCAATGTTGACCAGAGAGGATTTTCAAGAAATAAGGAAGGAAATAAAGGATTTTCATGATATTCATGAGGCAGGGTCTTATAACCTCGTCACGCTTTGGGAAATATTAAAAGCAGTATTGAGGCGTAAAATAATTGGATATACCAGCCACTGTAAAAGACTTAAACTGGCTAGGGAAGCCTCAATAAAGTGAGATATTTTGCAATTGGAAATAAAACATAAAAGTAATTGCTCTCAGAGGATCTGGAAGAAATTAGTGATAAAGAGAAGGGCATTAGAAGTATTGCAGGTGGATCAAATTGAGAAATCCTTATGCTTCATGCATCAAAAAAATTTATGAACATGGTAACAAGAAAGGGAAACTATTAGCGAGTTTACTAAACAAGAAAAAGCAGCGTACCTTAATTGCGGTTATTTGCATGGGGAATGGATGGATTTCAACTAACCTTAAGGCTATCAATAAGGCTTTTAAAAATTACTATTAGTCACTGTATGCAGGGGAGAAGTCAAGTCCAGAGGAGACTCTCTGCCTTTTTGGATAGGGCTCCCCTGCTAGAGTAAAGCCAGAACAAATTGAGAAGTTGAGGGAACATATTTCTTTAGAGGAAATGCTTAAAGCTATTACATTGTTACATGCAGGTAAGAGTCCTGGGCCTGATGGTTTTCATGTAGAGTTCTATAAGACGTTTTGTATGAAATTGGTGCTACCTATGGCGAGGATTTTTGAACACCTGAAAGACCATCCAGAGGTACAGCACAGGATGACAGACAACCATAGAAGTTTTGCATAAAAAGGGGAGAGATACATTAGATCCAGGGTCATCTAGGCCCATATTTCTTTTAAATGCAGATATAAAAATTTTAGCTAAAATAATGCAACTTAGGCCTGGATTTATCAAAATGCGATAAGTATCACATGTGATAGCAAAAGAGGTGTGGTTTATGCAAATAGTTTATTGCAATTTGCTTTGCAGAGAGCTAAGTTAGCGCAAATTGCGATAACATTTTCAGACTTTACAAAAAGTGCCAGACCTGTTGTATTTCTTGCAAACAACCACTGGGGGGACAAGAGAGAGAGAGAGAGACTAGCCATAATGTCCTTGAGGTTTAGGTATTAGTGTAGGGGGTTAGGGGCCTCTTTGACATTCAACGTGAGATGTACGAACAGAACAGTGGTCTCTTGTGAAGATTTGATGACCTAAGGAGAGAGGAAACTCACCCAAAGATGAGATTTGTGCAATGTTCTCTCCACCTAGCTTGATGTTACCCAGGTAGAGTAGGTGTAGTTAAAATCGTCGTTAAGTCTGTGCGATAGCACTTCTCAGACTGGCAAACCAGCCCACTCCCTGCCCCTAATTCCTCCTCTTTTTCAAATTTGCATAGCACCATACGATATGGTGCTATCGCATGCGTTAAAGACATTTTCGCATGCGGTAAGGGCTTATCGCACGCGTTAATGGGGCTTTTCACATGCGATAAGTCCTTAACGCATGCGAAAACGCCTTAGCGCATTTTGATAAATGACCCCCTTAGGTTGGAAAATATTCTGCCTCAGTTAGTGAATGTCGACCAAATAGGGTTTGTGAAGGGTAGGCTGTCCTCCACTAATACAAGGCGGACATTTCATATTATTCTGTTGGCTTGCAAACACAAGATATCTGGGCTATTGATCGTTGGACGCAGAAAAGGCCTTTGATAGGCTAAGTTAGGATTTTCTATTCAGTGCTATGCGGTTTTATAATCTTGATGAAGAATTTATCGCATGGGTGTGGGCCTTGTGTTCAAGATTGACGGCCAGGATACTCACTAACTGAATTCTTTCAGATTCCTTTTCAATTAAACAGGGGACAAGCCAGGGTTGTGCCCTGTCTCCCTTGTTGTTCGATCTTTTCATAATCTGCGATCAGCAAATAAAGCTCTATTAGAATTTTTTTGCTGGCACCTTTATTTGTTTGCAAAGAACAAAGGCAAGGGTCTTTTCATATATGATTACTATTATGTGGAATTCTCTTCTGGATGAACTTAGGTCTTCTGAAAACCGAAATTTACTATATTATCTGGCACGTGTTTATCTGCATGTTTATTTACACCCTCAGAAAAATCTAGTAAATTGGTACAGCAAGACTTCTCTTTGAAAAACCCATGTTGACGCTCCCCATTAAACCATGTCTATTTATGTAGAGAGTAATTTTGGTTTTAAGAATAGCTTTGACCATTTTGCCCAGCACCAACTGATCTACAGTTTCCCAGATCACCCCTGAGGCCCTTTTTAAAAAATGATGTCATATTGACTACTCTCCAATCTTCTGGTACCAAGGCTATTTTAAACGATAGGTTGCATATCACCAGAAACAAGTCTGAAATTTAATTTTTTAGTTCCTTTAGAACTCTAGGGTGAATACCAAGGGTCCCGGTGATTTATTTGCTATCAATGTGAATTATTACATCCTCCAGTTTTATAGTTACTCCATCTAGTTGCTCAGAGTCATCACCATCAAAGAATGTTTCTGGTATGGGTATGACCCTGACATCCTCCTCAGTAAAGACAGAGGCAAAGAATTAATTTAGTTTTTCTGCTATTTCCTTGTCCTCCTTGACCACTCCTTTTTACTCCAGCTGAGGCACTTATCAGACAATACAACAGTACAAAATAATGTACTGTGATAAAATTCATGTTTCTGCTTTATGCATGAACCAGTAGTACCAACCTATAAAAAATAATTTTCTACATATTCCACATGTTTAAATGCCAATTATGCAACAGCTTACTCTATTTATCTATGTTGTGAATTTACATATTTACTGTTGACAAATCCACAAATTTAAACTGATACTAAAACAGTACCAAAATTCACAAATTTGATATGGAGTAATACAGCAGGATAAAACCAGTTTTATAATGATTTCTGTTTATTTTCTATGCCCAACATATTTCTGAGGCTAATTTCTTGTAAAATGTGAATTCAGAAACAAAAATGTTTTTCGTTATTATGCAACCTTGGAATCCTAAACTTTTGAAATGGTTCCTGATTTTTCATGTGATCTTCAACATATCCTTTGCTGTTTTGTATGTCTCTTGGAAATATTACCTCTCTTTTGATCTAAATATTTGTTTCTTTTTGCCACTTTTCTTAGGGGGCAGTTTTATACCACCCCTGCCCCCACCGGGCTGCAAGCTCATTTTCAAAGGGAAACTCTACACAGAGTTTCCCTTTGAAAGTGTGGGCCAGTAGAAGAACACAGGCACTTTTGTAGGTGCTAATTACATGCTTTAAAATGTCCATGGCTATTTCAAAATGAAATCCCTGTACATGCCTTCTCACCTTTGACCTAACCTCACTCACATGTCTCCACAGGTAAAAGTATATACACTGTGAAAGAACATGCACACTTTTACCTGCACTAAGGGGGAGGGAGGAAAAACTTCAAAAATTGCTCTTCCCAAGTTACAAACTCTGTTTGTTTGTTTGTTAATATAATGATTGAGGAGGGGAAATTTTTTAAATTCATGAAGGACCTGCCAGCCAATTTGGAAAGGGATATTCACTACAGAGTTTCCCTTTGAAAATTCTGGAGCCAGCAGTGCTGCAGGTACTTTACTACCCATGGACTTTACATATAGCATGTGCAGGGGGATTTCAAAATGAAATCCCCAGGCATTTCTGCATTTCTTGCAGGCCTTCCCCTTCCCCCACCCCTTGATGGCATAGGTCCTTTTACCAACTTTCAGCACCCGATGCTACCCTAGAAAAATCTTTTGAAAAAACTGCTCTCCCCATCGATTTTCAAATGTCTCTTATTTTAATAAAACTATTGCGAAACAGAAATAGTGGGTTGTCACAAAGCATTTTTCTAAGGGCAAGCTGATGGTTCACAGCTCACAATATAAGGTAGAAATGCTGGCTTTGGTTCATCTGACTGGCCAAGACTGAAGATGCTGCTGAAATAACTGACAGATTTTTACAGAAAGGCTGAGCAGCATTCTATTCTCAGGGTGATGTGGAATGCTTCACGGAAAAGCATGATGAAAAGTAGTTCTCCAACAAGTCGCATCTCACTATTTTAGTCAAAAGCAAAGTTGCTAACATTGCTTTCGTTGTAAACAGATGACCTCTAATTTGACCACAACTGTAACCTTTCTTTCTTCAAAAAATCATATTATTTTAATGTACTTTAATTAGAAACAATGGGCTTTTTCTTTTCTTCCACCACAAAATCTCTATCTCAAGAGTTTTCAGATATGGATGTGTATGCAAAAGAGTTTGTTGTCATAGATTGTCTACTCAGTTAGTACATGAAGTCATGTGAAAGAAAAATATGCAGAAAAAAAAATACAGAGAAATCTTGTCTTTCTGATTCAAGTCAGATTGTAAGGAATAAAGAGAGATCTAATTGGGGAAAAGTAACAGAAAACAAATTTTAAAAAAATATGTATAGCTTTTCAGGGTTTTTACCACATTTCTTACATTCAGACTATTTTGCATGACTAATCCATTATTCTCCCAGATTTACCATAACAAATAACTGGCTTACCAATAAAGCATCTACAAGATGTCATGAAAAATCATCATGGGTCTACTGGAAATACCAATATATTACAATTTCCCATGGATAGCGAAAAATTCTATAAAGGTAATAATTACCATTAAAGAAAAACAAAACAAAAAAAATTAATTTTCATTATAAATAGAAAAGAAACAAAGTTAAATTTGATACACTCTTTCAGTAAGAATCTTGCATATTTTAATAAGATTTTTTTTACATCATACTTGCTATACCTATGCAAATGTTATGTGTATTTTTGTTACATTTTTTCCCATCTCTAAAAGTAAGAGTTACCATAAGGATGTAATGAAAAAAAGCTTTTCTACAAACAGTTACCACTGACTCTGTTTCTAATGTAGCCTAATTCTGCCAAAAATGTCTTCAGTAAACAG
Source organism: Rhinatrema bivittatum (assembly GCF_901001135.1). NCBI lineage: Eukaryota > Metazoa > Chordata > Amphibia > Gymnophiona > Rhinatrematidae > Rhinatrema > Rhinatrema bivittatum. Next base: position 58,719,662 of record NC_042627.1, read on the forward strand.
AAACATCCTTCTTGCAAATATATAATACCACTAAGTATAGTTGTAACTCAGACTTGCCCACTAACTCTAAGTCATTAGGGACAGTGAGTCCTGTTTTTTTCAATTCCATCTCTAAGCATGCTAGGATTTATGTAACTGCTTCTTGTATTGAAATAAGTGGAATTACAAATCCTAGTGTACATAGAGATGGGAGAAGGAAAAACAAAACCCAGTCATGATGTCTTGAAGCTCATTTTTAAGTTTGACAAACTAGCAGACATTAATTCTAAAGTTAATGTGATGTATACTATAGCATTCAGTGATATCATATAGAAACACAGAAATGACGGCAGAAAAGGACCAAATGATCCAGCTGGTCTGCCCAGCAAGCTTATGCCAGTATCTCTTACACTGGCAGTTTCCCAGACCATAAACTTCAGGGCCCTTGGATGCTGTCCGAACCCAATTTTCCCTAACCCCTGCCGTGGAAGAGGAGAGCAATGATCAAGCTGAATCAAAAGTATTAGACTTAATGATTAAGGATAGTAAAAGCTGCCTCAGCAAGTTACCCCCATGTTTATTTGTTCCCCAAACCGTAAAAATCGGGGCTCTTGTTGGTTGCTGTCTGAATCCAATTCCCCTTTTTCCATTGTCTTTGAAGAAGAGAGCAATGATGGAGTTGCATTAAGCCTTACACTGTTATTTGTTAAGGGTAGCAACTGCCACACCAGCAAGTTACCCCCAGTTACCCCCATGCACTCTTTAATTCCATCCTGTAGCCCAGGGATGGCGAACTCCAGTCCTTGAGTGCCACTAACAGGCCAGGTTTTCAGGATATCCACAAAGAGCACGCATGAGAAAGATTTGCATCCAGTGGAGGCAGTGCATGCAGATCTTTCTCTTCATTTTTTTCCATACCAAAAAAGTGACTCCTGGTTATATTTTTGCATGGTATTTTGGGCTTATATTGTTGTGCCACAACATAGCAGAATTTATATTAAAACATAGGTAATGTAATATTAATCATCTGAAAATAAACAAGTAGAAAATGTATATGCTCATTCTGCTCTTTCTTGCTGCTGTTTCTCTGCTTGTCAGATATTACCACCTGCCTCACTCTCCAGACACTGCAGATCTTGCTGAAATTTGGCATTACTACTGGCATCTGAGCAAGACATTCTGCTCCAAATTACAAGCAAGATCTGTCAAAGGGAACTGCCCTTGCAACATGCATATAGACAGACAGATAGGAGGCACTCTCCACCGAAGCTGACCTCGCTCTAGCGAAAATGCACCTAAAAATGATCAAGGTTTAGTAGCAGCAGCCCACTGCCAAATGGGAAATCAGAGTTCAGGTCTTGCATCTTGGCCGGGGTTTCCAGTATTTCCACCCCCTTCTCATTAGACCTAATCAGATGTGCATGGTTCTTTCCAAAAACAGCATATAAGCAAGTAAGGCACTGCTTGCTCGTCATGAAGTTCACCATTTTGAGTTCTAGATCTCCCTGTCATAAACCCATTTCTTCAGCATTCTAAAGCAATCTATACATATACTGTCATTTATTTGTTTTACTTCCTGTATTTTATGTAACAACTGTAATCTGCTGAGCAAGACATTATCAGTGGAATATAAATATTGTAATAAATAAATATACAGAAAAGGTTCAACTATTAACATTTATTTATTTGTAGCTTTTATATACCGACAATCATTTAGTAACATCACATTGGTTTACAATTAACGTAACATCTAGCAACGGTGCTTTACACATAAACAATTGACCTGGTTAGAAATAACAACTAGTTATTACAAAACATGGTTATAAATAAAAATAGTTATAAACAAAACATGGTTCTTTTTAGCCTGTTGACAGAAAGTCTTATCCCAATAATTAAAGGAATGGCTAAAAAAGACAAAGCATCATGCAATTATGAATGAAGGCCAAAAAGTATTCCTAAACTTAGATTCTCCTTTTCTCATTTTCCACTCACATGATTGTGAACAGAGTTAAAACACGTTTCTATAGAGCTGGGAGCTAAGTAGATGAAGACAGGCTGCCTGACAAAATGGCAAAAAAAAAAATATATAACTTCCTCTCCAGTACTAGTGGGAGCCAAATACATAACTGCACAGCACTGATCAATCTTGTTATTGTCAAGTATTATTCAAAATAACATTAATTCTTTCAAAGCCTTCATAGCTATGGGGTCAATTTAATCTTCTTGACAGGTGACCATGCATTGACTGCTCAACTCCAAAGGAGTTTTGCAAAATGTACAGAACTGGGGGAAAAAAACCTGTTCTCAAATAGAACCTATAAAGGCAACAAATTCTCTATATTATCATGCTTGTTTAAGTTAGGCAAAATGAAGATGCATTATTTTAAGACACCACTGTATTAGTTTCCATCAAGTCTTGTACACTGGATATATTTAGAAAAATAGTCCAATTACTAGTAACATGGTAAATGATGGCAGAAAAAAATCAAATTGGCCTATCTGGTCTGCCCAATTGAGATTTTTCCACTTTAGTTAGTTAAGCAAAGGTCCATAAACCACTATCAGCCATGTATGTACATTTTTACATATATGCGGATGATGTGCAAATATATCTGCCAAGTAAGAGCCCAGGAGAGCTCCCAGTAAAATCTTTTACTGTCGGCCTAATTTTAAAAGGCCGGCGTGCGTCAATACTGGGAGCTATTAGGCACCGTCCCAGTGAAGCGCGCGCCAGCAGCCACCCGGCGCTCACAACTTACTACTGCTCCGGAGAACAGGTAAGTATAAAAACAAAAACAAAAAAAATAGCTAGGGGGAGGATAGGGGAAAAGGCAGGCAGGGTAGGTAGGGGTTTTAGAAAGTTCCCTCCCAGTCCGCTCCTGGGAACTGGGGAAAGGCCCAGTCCGTCACCGCGAGCTTGTCTGAAAATCTCCCCCCTTGTGTGCGCGAGCCAGCACTTGCACACACCGATATAAAATTAGGCGCGCATGCGCCAGCAACAGCACGCACATGGACGCCCACGCGCGGATCTAAAAATTCACCTTTAAACGAGTAACACTTCTCAAGAAGTGGATGACCGAAAATAGCCTTTTATTGAATACTGAAAAAACCAAAAGTTCTATGGACAGGTAAGCAACCATTTAGCCAAGTTAAAACGGGTCTACTGATTGAGGGAAAGCAGCTCCAAGTTCCAACAGAAGTGCACAGTCTTGGAGTTATTTTGGTCTTGGCACTTTCACTGAAACCTCACATTAGTCAGCACGCACTGCTTTCTATATATTGAAAATGATGAGATCTGTGAAGCCATTTCTTCCGAGAGGTTTATTTCGGATGGTCCTTCAGTCACTAGTACTGGGGCACATTGATTATTGAGCGACACTACTAGTAGGTCTACTAGAAAACTTGATAAGGGTTCTACAGCTAGTACAGAATGCCTCAGCATGAGTTTTATTGCGATTATTGAAGTCTGATCATGGCTGCAGCAACTGTACAGGCTTCCGGTGAAATGGTGGGCCAAGTTTTGCCTTTTGGTTTCAATTTATAGATTGTTGTACACTGAGGAATTTGTACTTAATTGAGAAGAGGTGGAACGGTTCAGGCAGGCGGGAGGGCATTTTCTAGTGCAGCACCAGCAGTTTGGAATACTTTACCAGGCAGCTGAGGGAAATGCGGGGATTTAAAGGAGTTCAGGTGGGATTTTTTTTTTCAAGAGGTATAGAAAATTGAATGAAGAGTAATGGGGCGGATTTTAAAAGCCCTGCGCGCGTAAAGTCCCGGGGCTTTCGAAAAGGGGCGGGAGGGGGCGTGTCTGGGGGCGTTCCCGAAACGACGTGGCGTTTCGGGGGCGGGCCGTGGTGTTTCAGGGGCGGGCCCAGGGGCGTGGCAGAGGCCTCCGGACCAGCCCCCGGGACCGGAGGACGGAGCGGGACTGCCGGCCGGCGCGCGCAAAGTTACGCCTGCTTTCAGCAGGCGTAACTTTGCCGACAAAGGTAGGGGGGGTTAGATAGGGGAAGGGAGGGGAAGGTGGGGGGAGGGCGAAGGAAAGTTCCCTCCAAGGCCGCTCCGAAATCGGAGCGGCCTCGGAGGCAACAGGCAGCGCGCGCTGGGCTCGGCGCACGCAGGTTGCACAAATGTGCACCCCCTTGCGCGCGCCGACCCCGGATTTTATAAGACACGTGCGGCTACGCGCATATCTTATAAAATCCAGCGTACTTTTTAAAGATCTACCCCAATGTGTTTTAGTTATTTTAATGTGTGGATTATTTGTTTTATTATCTGGGTATTGCTGTAATCTGTCCTGGACAAATGTTTTATTTGGAAGTTGCAGACCATACGTATTTTAAATAAGTTAATGTAAATTTGGGAAAGTCACTGCTGTTAGGATTATGAGCAAGAAGGATTAGACCTATTCTTTGGGATCCTACTGGATACTTGTGACCTGGATTGGTCACTGTCAGAGACAGGATGCTGGCTGATGAAGTTTTTTGTCTGACCCAGTATGGTATTTCTTAGTTCTAAGCATACAACACCAGTTCACCCCCAACCTCATGTCTTTTACCTGATCTGTCAACCTTTTCCCTACCACTGCCTTCCATATCAGTCCCAAGCATGCACTGAATCTGTTAACGTACAAGCCTCAACCACCTCCAGTGGTAAGCCATTTCTGGCCTGATCTTGCTCTTTGATTCCTACAAGATCAACACCTAATCCAACACCCAGGTCCCTTCTCCATGTGTTAGCACCAAGCTTTCCAACAACTCACACAGCCACTAAAACCAGCAAGGTTACTGCCCAAAACTTCTGGCTTCTCCATGCTCATTGAATTATGGGTTTTAAACCATGGTTATTCCAAGCAGATTGCCCTGGTCTTTTTAGAAGTCAGATGCAACCATATCATTGATGTTAGGGTTATAACCGCTCCTCTGTGCAGGATATCCCAATTTGTTCTTGGAAACCAGATACAATCTTACTACAGCTCTTAAGGTCATAACTGTAGTTCTGTACAGGAACTCTGAAGCAGTCATACTACTTCATTTAAAATTCTATATAAGGATTGCCACAAATAAGTGTTAAGCATAGTACTGCAATATGATAGCTTTTATATAAATAATTCCCAAAGAATCCTTGATATAGTTCTCTGTGACTTAAAAACTTTCAGACTCCCATGTGCAACATTAAAATAAGACTGTATGATGAAAATGTGTAATGTATTTGCACTTATTTATTTAAAAGTTCTTATATTCTACTTAATTCGAGTTAAGTTGTTCTAATTGTTTATCTTCACATGCCAATATCTTATCAATCGCATCACATTTTCAACGCTCAGAAAGGTCAGATATACTTCATTTTGCTATAAGCATAGGGTTAACATTCAGATTGTTTGGCTAAGATTGGAACTTAGCCGGACAAACTGCAGGTTTAAAACATTCCTGCCGCTCTGACCACTTTCAATTTATCTGGCTAAATGTTTAGCCGAAAAAAAGTTAGTCAGCTAATTTATTTATTTAAGGATTTTTATATACCAACATTAGTGGGGAACATCATGGCAGTTTACATAATAACTGAGAGCAAATGAGAATTACAATAAACGGGGGGGGGGGGGGAGAGAGAACAGATAGAGGGCCAAAGGGGCCGAACAAATGTGCAAATGATGCATAAAACGGGGCCGACTCGCCTCGTGCAGGGAAGGCCCCCCCCTTAACATGGCGTCTGCCGAAGGGGGGGACCCCCCCCACCACCCTACCTGCTGTCCGGGGCGATCCTTGCGGCGGTGCGCGATTCCCCACGGGCGGGGGGTGGCGGACGTCATCGCGTTGATGACGCGCCGTCGTCGACGCGATGACGTCAGCACGGGGTCTCTCAAGGACCTGGGGGGCCTTTAAAGGGCCGGCGAGCGCGGGCCTCGGCCTTTTCCGTGCCTGCGCTCGCCGGTTCCAGAGTCGATTTGCCCGGAGCATTGGGGGCAAGGCAGGAGGCCGCGCACGAGATCGGTGGGGCAGCGAGGCGTTCAGGGGTCGGAGGAACGGGAACAGGCTCTGAGCAGGCGCCTGGGACGGTCGAGGACCCCGGAAGGAATTTGGGAGCGAACCGCTGCGTTGGGGCGGTAGCCTTGGCACCTGGATGGGCTGCAGTCCCGGGATCTGAGTGGCAGTCATACGGCAGACCGAGCAGCGCAGAAAACGTGAAGGGAGGCCTCTGCGGACAACATTGCAGGGCAGCTGAACCGCGGGGAAGCGCGTGGCAGCACAGGAACCTCAGCCCTTCTCGCTTGGTGGTGCGGACCCACGTGGAGCCCAGGTGACCGGGAGCAGGAGGAGAATCAGCCCCTGTGGTGGCTCGGGGGGACTCAGCACAGATATCTGCGCTAAGGTTTGACTCGGAGGAGGGCTGCAGCAGCGCTGCGAAGAATTTAAAGACACAGTTGGCAGAATTACAAGAGGCGGACAGGACTCCCGGCACAGCTGAGCACAGGACACACGTGGACTATTCGAGCTCAAGGAACCAGGAGCTGACCGCAGGAGCGGACGAGGAAGCCCCGGCGCTCCCCCCCCCCCCCCCTCCACCGTTTGGAAGCTGCAAACCGTGAGTAGACAATCATAAACTGTTGAATAAAGAAACAAAAACAGTTCTGTGTGTTGATTGTGAGCATGCCGGGGAAAGGACCAGCGAGAGCACGGGGGGGAGCAAGGAAGAAGAGGGGTGAAGAGCCGCCGAATAGACCGGCCGATCCTGCCACAGGAAAGGGAGAGGGAGGACGAGAGGCCGGCAGGAGGCGAGGACCACTGACTAGGAGCCACAAGGGGGCACGGCCGGCGGACAAGGCCAAGAAGGTGCAGGCAAAGACGAGCGGAAGAGGACAGCAGCAGGCGAAGCCAGTCCTGGTCGAGCAAGACAGCCAGCACAGACCCACGGGCTCACGGCTGGAGTCGGGGCAAGGCGGCCCACTGCAGTGGGGATGGCCCATGTGGCCTGCGGCAGGAGTGGGAGCAGTGCCACCCTCAGGAGCATCCGGCCCAGTACCAGAGACTCCGTCGCAAGGTGGGCTGGGAGGAACTCAGCAAAGTGCCCAGGCATGGTTGGCCACAATGGCTAACCCTTATCAACAGCATATGTACCCACCATGGTGGCAGGTGCCTCCGCCATGGTACAACCAGGCGGCCGGGGGCACGATGGCCACGCAGGACGGGGTTGTCGGAGCCCAAAAGGCTTTGAAATCTACACAAGTGCGAGAGGGACAGAGCGAATCGGGACCGCAGCGCAAGAAACGAACCGCGGAGAGTGCGGCCCGCAGAGGCAAAGTCACCCCAGGGACGGAGAGTCGAGAAAGCGAGATGAGTTCCGGGGAGGACAGCGAGACGCAAGTGCCGGGAGGTGCGGTGGACGTGGCGGTCGGAGCGGAGGCACCCGGTGGGCGACACAGTGGAGAACGAGTCAAGGAGCGAGCGGCGAATGGAAAGGGTAATAAGAGAAGGAGGAAGGGCAGCGATTCTTCCACTGACTCGTCGGAAGACGACTCCGAGGAGAGCGAAGGGGAAACAGCGCACTCAGCGGCGGGCAGGTGCACAGGAGCAGGCGCAACAGCTACCGCGGCACTGCCGCCCTTAGCGGAATTGTGGGAAAGTGTTCCGAGGGCGCTGCGCAGCAAAATAAGACAGAGAGTACATAGATATATTCTCAGTATTGGAGGGAAGGAAGGGTGCGGTTGAGAGAAGGAAGAAGGGAAAAAAGGAGGAGAGAAAGGTGGGCGAAGTAAAAGTGGCAAAAAACATAGTAAATTGGGCCAGAGCATTTTTGAGGATGATTAGTGTGACAGGAAGGGCAGACCCGTCACAGTATGCGCCTATGCTTAGCTACGCAGACGCAATACTCGAAGGTTATAAGGAGTATCAAGGATGGTGCTGGTTGAACTACGACGAGCATTTTAGGGATAAAATGGAGGATAATAAGGGCATGTCATGGGGAACGCAGGACGTCGGCCTATGGTTACGGCAAATGACCAGCAAGGTCCTGGACACAAGCGGGGCACATGGGAGCGGTAAGGCGGCTAACGGGACACCGACACCGGGGAGTAATCCCTGGGGGGAAAGCGGGAATACCAAGGACAAAGTGTGTTGGAGATACAACAAGGCAGGTTGCACTTTCCACGAATGCAAATTTAGGCATATTTGCTCCTTGTGCTCCGCACCGCACCCGGCCAGCAAGTGCAGTAAGAAAGGGCAGGGGCCGGCTAGTACTCTCGGCGGGGGAGGAAAACAATAGCGTCCTCAGTAAGGCACCGTCGCCGATACACCTGGCGAACATGGTGGAATGGCTGGCGGACTACCCTAAAAGAGAAGAGGCTGCCAGGCTTAGGGAGGGTTTTAGATACGGTTTTAGGATACCATTTCAAGGGAAAATTGGGAACGCGAGATTAGGTAACGCCGTCTCTGTAGTAAGACACGCGGACATAGTACAACAGAAGGTCCTTAGAGAAATCGAATTGGGAAGGATGGCGGGTCCATTCGAGGCCCCACCTTTCCGGGACATGATGGTTTCACCGTTGGCAGTAGTGCCTAAGAAGGGGCAGGGGGAGTTCAGGCTTATTCAGAACCTGTCATATCCCCCGGGCGAGTCTGTCAATGATCATCTACCGGAGGAGGCTTGCAGACCCCTTTCGATGCAGCGATCTCATTGGTAAGGCAATGCGGCCAAGGGGCTCTAATGGCCAAGGTGGACATAAAGTCTGCATTCAGATTGCTGCCCGTGCATCCCGACAGCTTCCCGCTCCTAGGTTTTCAATTCAAAGGCAGATACTACTTCGACAAGTGTATGCCCATGGGGTGTTCTATATCTTGTGCTTGTTTCGAGATGTTTAGCACATTCCTGCATTGGGCACTACAAAAAAGGACAGGGAACAGCAACGTCGTCCATTATCTGGACGACTTCTTATTTGTGGGACCGGCCTATAGGGCCACCTGTGCACAGATATTAGCCGGATTTCAGGAAATGGCCCGAGATTTTGGAGTCCCGTTGGCACAGGAAAAGACCGAAGGTCCAGCTACTACCTTATCTTTTTTAGGCATAGAGATAGACACGCTGACAATGACATCGAGACTGCCGTTGGAGAAAGTATGTAAGCTGCGGGACTTGCTTAGAAAGACACTGACAGCTAGGAAGGTCACCTTAACAGCGATGCAATCCTTGATAGGAAGCCTCAATTTCGCGACTCGGGTTATACCCATGGGAAGGGCTTTCTTAAGACGATTGGCAGTAGCGACGAAAGGGGTGAAGCGACCACACCATCACATTAGGATATCGAGACCAGTAAGGGCTGAAATTGTAATGTGGTTACAATTTTTAGATAAGTTCAACGGAGTAGCAATGTGGCAGGAGGAGACAATGTCCAATAGGGACTTGGACATTTTCACGGACGCCTCGGGAGGATGGGGATTCGGGGCGTATTGCCAGGGTGCATGGTGTGCGGCACCATGGCCGCAGGCATGGAGGGACGACGGCCTGGTAAGGAACATTACCTTTCTCGAGCTCTTCCCAATATTGGTCACAATCACTGTTTGGGCCCATAAGTTGCATAACAAGCGGATAGTTTTTTGGTGTGACAATATGGCCGTAGTTACGGTGCTGAACAAACAGGCGGCCCACTGCCCCCGGGTAGCTGGGTTATTGAGCGAAGTGGTGCTGCAGAGCCTGCGGTTGAACATGACCCTAAGGGCCAAACACGTGCCGGGCGCACGGAATCAGGTGGCGGATGCATTATCAAGGGCTAAGTGGGCTCTCTTTCGCCAACAGGTGCCAGAGGCAGAGGCGGAGGGAGTCCCAATGCCGGAACATCTATGGCAAATTGGAACACGGTCGAGCAGGGATTGTTGAGGGCGTCTGTTGCCCCGGCAACGTGGAAAGCCTACTGCCGAGGTTACGCTAAGGTGCAGGAGTTTATAGGGGGCCAGGGTGGTGCCACAGGGGTGGTGGAGGCCAACCAGATAGTCCGTTTCATATCATGGTCAAAAGAGACAGGAACGTCCAGAGGAGCGACGATCAACCAACTGGCCGGTTTCGCCTTCTTTACCAAGGCGCAAGGTCTGGGCGACCCTTTCAGCTTCTTCATAGTCAAGAAGATGCTAGCGGGATGGGCGAGGGAGGTAGCTTGGGAAGGCGATAAAAGACGGCCCATCACGCACGAGTTATTGGTCAGATTGTGGTACGCGGTACAGCATGTTTGCACTGATCCCTTTGAAGTGGGGTTGTTCAGAGCGGCCTTCTGCATAGCGTTTTTTGCGGCTCTAAGGGTTGGCGAGTTGGTGGCCCCATCCAAAAAGGATAAGGGCCGCAACGGGTTATTGTACGGCAACGTACAGGTGCAGGACCGGTCCATGAGAATTCGGGTGCATAAATCAAAGACAGACCAAAAAGCAAAAGGGGTCGAAATCATGTTGGCGGCAGGGGGGTCGCTGGTGACATGCCCGGTGCGAAATTTAAAGAGCTATCTGCGATTAAGACCAGTAGGTGGGGACCACTTGCTGGTGCATAGTGATGGGGTCCCGCTGACTCGGTACCAGTTTGCAGCGGTGTTGCGCTCGGCGTTAGGAAATATAGGGTTGGACCCGAAGGATTACGGGACACATTCCTTCCGGATCGGGGTGGCGACTAGCGCGGCGCAAGCGGGTATGCCGATGGACGTAATACGTAAAATTGGACGTTGGCAATCAGCAGTTGCTAAGCGTTATGTGAGGCCTGGGTTTGCGCAAATGGGTAACTAACGCATTTAATTTCACCCGCAGATGCAAGGAGCCAGAGGAGGATAGCGTGGTTAATAGGACATTCATTCGTGAGATGGGCGGCCAAAAGGGCGCAGGAAAGGCCTTACGGTGTACACTTGGGGCTGGCTCCGGAAGGAGTCACCCTGAGATGGATGGGAAGGTCAGGAATGAAATGGGAACACCTGCTGGCGGACCTGCGGCACGAAATATTCACGTCTAGACAACCAGATGCCATAGTTATTCACCTCGGGGGCAACGACCTGGGGGCGCATACGGCTAAGCAACTGATAGAAATAATAAAAAGAGACTTAGACCTAATTAGGGATTTGGCACCAGGAACAGCCATAATCTGGTCAGATATTATTCCTAGGATTAAATGGCAGAATAGCAAGTTATGGGGCAGGGGTAGGAAGAAGATTAATAGACAGATCGGAGTATGGGCACAGCAGAGGGGCATCCACCAAATCCGGCATGAATGGGCAGACGAGCCTTGCTCCGGCCTGTATAGGCCGGATAAGGTTCATTTGTCCGACATCGGGTACGATTTATTTAATAATGCCTTACAGGAATCTCTTGAGCGAGTGCTTTGCAAGGTTGGGTCGCAGCATTAAGGGGGGAGCCTGGGACAAGTGGGGCACTGTCCCAGTCTGGTGGCGGGGGTACCCGAGTCGGTAGGTAAGGGGGGACCTCGAGGACACGGTCAGGAGGGACCGGAAGTCCTCGGGAAAAGAAAGTGCGTGTATTCAGGCGTGGGCGGCCTGGAGGAATGGTCCCCTGGCTTGGTCACGGCGGGGGGCCGGTAAGATGGTGGCGGACTGGCTTAAACGGCGGACGCCGGTTTTGACGCCCGGAATGCACTAGGATTGAGAGCACAGACGGCTCGGGTACCGGTAACGTAATTATGTTGATTCATGTTAATTAATGTTAATAAATGCTGCGGCCTTTGTTTCACCAAAGATGGAGTGTGGTGTGATATGTGGGGCATTGGGGGGAGGAGACAGATGGGGGGGGTGTGTGCGGGGGGACGGCCACGGAAGTGCAGACTGCCAATGTTAAGAGTAAATAATACATGATACTAAATTATGTAGCAAATACCGGAACAAGATAAACATGATAATAGTAATGTTCTGTACAGTAAACAATGCAAATTTTATACAGGCTCAGTGGAAGAGGGAGGGAGGATCATGGAGGGGGATGAGGCGGACTAGTCAGGGTATGCTGGTTTAAATAGCCAAGTCTTAAGTTTCTTTTTGATTTTGGTAGGAGAGGGCTTAAGGCGAAGAAAGAATTCCATCGTGAGGGGCCAGCTATAGAGATGGCACGATCTCTGTACAATTTGGAGGCATTCCAGGGTTGTTCTGGGGTAGATTTAAATTAGCCAGCTACCGTATTTTTTTGCTCCATAAGACGCACTTGACCATAAGACACACCTAGGATTCAGAGGGGGAAAATTAAAAAAAAAAAAATTTGTGCTAAACCGGCTCTGCATCTGGGCGTCTTATGGAGCAAATTAGGGGAGTGCATAGCTTTTTTTTTTTCTCCCCATTTTGTTTTCGGGACTGGGGAGGGCCATTTCGGTCCATTCCCCAGATCAGAAAACTTTTCTCTTTCTCTGGGAACCCCTCCCCCCCAAAAAAAAACCCCCATCCCAACCCTTTAAATTAATTAACAACCCCCACCCTCCTGACCCACCTCCAAGACCTGCCGACTTAATTTACTACAACCCCCCACCCTCCTGACCCCCCCCCAAGACCTGCCAAACGTCCCTGGTGGTCCAGCGGGGGTCCAGGAGCGGTCCGGGAATGATCTCCTCGGCTTCGGCCGTTGGCTGCCAGTAAACAAAATGGCGCCGACGGCCCTTTGCCCTCACCATGTCACTGAGACTGACCAATAGCAGCGGTCGGTCCCAGTGACATAGTGAAGGCAAAGGGCCGTCGGCGCCATTTTAGTTACTGGCAGCCGACGGCCCTTTGCCCTTACTATGTCACAGGGACTACCGCTGCCATTGGTCGGTCCCAGTGACATAGTGAGGGCAAAGGACCGTCGGTGCCATTTTGATTACTGGCAGCCGACGGCCCAAGTCCAGGAGATCGCTCCCGGACCTCTCCTGGACCCCCGCTGGACCACCAGGGACATTTGGCAGGTCTTGGGGGGTTGTAGTAAATTAAGTCGGCAGGTCTTGGGGGAGTCAGGAGGGTGGGGGGGGGGGGGTTTGTTAGATTTTTAGTTGTTTTTTTTATATTCGCTCCATAAGACGCACATACATTTTCCCCCCACTTTTGGGGGAAAAAAAGTGCGTATTATGGAGCGAAAAATACGGTAATTTATTTGGCTAAAGCTGATATTAAGACTTAGCCAGATAATTTATCCAGTTAAGTCTGGTTGTGCCGGACAGCAGTCCTAAAGTTAGTCAGATAAGTTTATCTGGCTAACTAGGTCTTGATTCAGCAGAGCACTGCCAACATTCAATGAACAGTTTTCCATCATTAACAAGCTCCAAGGTTTCTGTTTCTTCAGCTGGGCGGCACTGGTCAATTTATTTGGTTTTTTTTTCTATACCGACATTCGATTTGGCATATCACATCGGTTTACATATAACATGATGTCTAAAGGCAAACCTTATTAAGACATAGTACAGTGTAACATGTTAACTAGGTACTTATAACTTGCTTAACGAAATAACTAACAGAGTATATTAAAATAATTCTTTTAACAGAACATGTTCTGATTTACCTTATTATGTACATCGATTTAACTTATTATGTACAGTGGCAGGGAGGAGGGTTGGCGGGGCCAGGGGTGGGAAGCGGCAGAAGATTATGTATCTGGAGGGAATGCTTTCCGGAAGAGCCAGGTTTTGAGGTTTTTTCGGAAGGAGGGCGAGGAGGGCGTTTCTTATTAGTGCTTTGAAATGTACTGTTAGCTAGGCCAGCAATAGCGAACGCCAGTCCTTGAGTGCCACAAACAGGCCAGGTTCTCAGGATATCCACAATGAATATGCATGAGAAAGATTTGCATACAATGGAGGCAGTGTCTGTAAAGCATTCTCTTACATTTAGGGTAGTCAGCGGGGTCGGGGCTAGCAAGATAACAGGGAGGCAGGTTAGGTAGGGGGTTTAGGAAGTCTGCCTCTTTACTGGGGCGAACTGGGAGGGAACAGGGAAATAGGCGCATCTACTAAAATCCCCCCACTTATGCGCGCGAAACCGCATTCGCGTACACATGCTCGCGTCGATATAAAATCGTGCGTGCAGGTAGCGGATTTTATAACATTTATTTATTTATTTGTGTTTTTTATATACCGATCTTCTTACATTATATGCAAATCAAATCGGTTTACAGAGAACAGTTGAAAAACTTGCTTGGGGGCAATTACATATAACGAGGAACTTTTTAAATAAGTTAAATAGAAGAAAAATATATATGACAAAAAACAATGTCTTAAATGTCTAAAAGTCTTAATGTTTTAAATAGAGCTTTTTAAATAGCAGTTAAATAGAAGAAAAAAATAAATGACCAAAAAACAATGTCTAAAAAAACATGGTATTAGGAAATATTCCTATTCCTAATTGTACAGATGCCTTACAAGAGGTTGGTAAAAGAAGCCTTAGATAACTAACTTCCGCGTGAGTGAATCAAACGAACAATTGTGATAAGGTACAGTGAGGATAGGAAAGGGTAGGACAGGGGTGAGGGGGGGAGGGGTTAGGGGGGGTCAGGATGGGTGGGTAAAATTGCATTTATAAGGGGGGGGGAATGAAGTTTAATGGGGTAGGGAGGAAGGTGGAGCCAATTATATAACATGTGCACGTTATATAATTGGCGCGTCCATGTGCGCACACCGGCGAATGCATGCACGTTTGCTTGCACGCAGCTCTTAAAATCTACCTTTTGGGAATAATTTTGCAACAGACCACATAAATTAGACAGCATATATGTGCGTACTTTACACCAAATTTCAAAGCAAATGTATGCATGCAAGTTCACTTTGAGGATTATTTCACCAAAACTGCCTGTACACAATTAATTATACCGACCATTATGTGCGCAGTAATGTTTGGGGAAATTCTGAGCATATACTTTAGAAACTGCAAAAACATGCAGGTAAGTGCAAACCACTCCCCAACCACGCCCACACCACCACCTTCACGCTGTCTGAGTAAACTCAAGTGCACATGTAAATTTACCCATATATTGGCGAGCAATTTTAGAACGAGCCATTTGCATGGCTAAAGCTCTGTTTTACCTGCAGAGATGTCTTTGACAATTACCTTCACAATGATCATTATTAAATTTAGCAAATTATGTTTAGTTTGATTTAAATAAAAATAGCTTAGTTTAATTGTATGAACTTGTGCTTTTTATAATAACTATCATCACTATTTTTGTAGCTTTTAAATAAAACCAGAAGTCTCCTGTTTAAAAATAAATGACCTTTCTTGGGTCATATAATATATCATGCTTACAACAGCAAATGAACACTTTACAGATATCACAATTATTCTTTCTAGGTATCCTGGAGATCAGAACAGTGGCAGTTGGAGTAGTGGCAATCAAAGGAGTGGAAAGTGAATACTTTTTAGCTATGAACAAGTCTGGAAAACTCTACGGAAAGGTACTGTTATTATCTTTGATAGCTTCCACTGAATATACTTTACAAATATTCTATGTCAAATCATTTGTATGACAAGCTAGGTTATTAGAAATACAGCAAACAAATGTATTGTTCTATATTTAATTGTACAGTTTTATATCTATAGATCAAGATGAGGGCATTAGCTAATCAAATGACTTCATTATCTAATGCATGAAACTCATTTATATTAAGAGGGCTTTATATACAGTACAAGCACAAACAAAATTAACAATGTCGTAAAAAAAAAAAAAAAGAAAAGAAAAGAAAGCATGGTGTTTCAGCTACAATTGAAACACAGAGGTCAATCAGGCACATATTTAGAAAACAATTTGCCAAGGCCAAAAAAAAAAAAAATCCCATCTTTGTTTTAACAGCAGACAGCAGGATCACTACCATCCATGCTCACAGAAGCCAGGAAAGCCCCAACAATATTTAATGTATGCACTCCTTCTCAAGAGGACCACTAATTATAATGAGAGTCAGGCCACTGCAATATTTGCATGGGGAAAACGGGCGTTCATGATTGAGTGCCTGCTCTAACGCGCGACAACTGACTTCTCCAGGGCGCCCGATTTAATATTTAAAATGGATGCCGTGTCCCTTTTCCTAACCTGTGCACAGCCACAGGTTAGGACAATGCCCGCTCATTAACTGAGGGCTCCTTTTCCTAACCTGACCATGGCACAGTTAAAAAAAAAAAAAAAAAAAAGGTTTTCTGGTTTTTTTTTAAACATTCTCCTCCTTTTTGTTCTTCTGACTTAATATCGCCACGATATTAAGTCAGAGGAAGTACAGGTAAGCATGTCCAACCATGGATTAGCCAGTGTGCTCGGCCTCAGAGTGCACAAGCAAAAAGCATTTGTGTGGTTTCTACAAGTTTCCTGAGCATGACTGATGGTTTACATCGTAAAACTGAGTCGATGATCTTGACAAATCTCTATGTCCACATTATTATTCTTTTTTGTGATGAACAAGAAAAGATCAAAATAGGGTAGGGGAAAGGGAGGTGAAAATGGGTTGAAAACAGTGCTTTTAGCCATTTGTTCGACTCACAAACAATAAAATATTTTATTTTCATAGTACATGATGCTTGCACTAATGGTTCTGCTCAGGACCACCACAGGACTAAAAGTTGCCCCAAGCAGTCAATGAGGAAGGGAGGAGTCCCTTTCTGATGATGCAACAGGCCACCTGGCCAGTTGGACCCCCTGTGATAAGGTAGTCATGCTGGAGTTTGGACGATTGTTAATGATGGCGGCATTATGCACTGATAACTCCATCCAGCAAGGCATGCAGATACCCCTTTAGCCTGGTACCCATCTTCCCACTACTGCCAATGGCCCTGGATCCACTTGTATTCTTGCAAAATGTCAGAACCATTTAAGTTTTGGTGCGATCGTCACACCGAAAAAGTGTATCCGAGGCAACTCTTCAAAATGGAAGGTTTTACTCAGGGTCGTTTTTATAACCGAAAAACGGGAGGGCAATTTTCACAGCCATAAATGATGTCACGCTCTAAAGGGGAGGGGGGAGGTTACCACTTTTGTGATGAGGGGAGGTTCTAAGTTAAAAGTGGTTTGGAGATTTGTGACAAAGTGTGATGGGGGGGGGGGGTGTTATTTCATTCCAAAATAGTTTGATGTCATTTATGGATGGAACCTGAGAAAATAGTGCTTTGTTTGGAGAAATTGGCCTGTCTGAAAACTACCCTCCTCTATCCAACTAAAAGTCAATGTGAGTTTTCACTTCACAAGTACGTGTAGCCAGGTTAGAAAGCGGTGATCTCGGGGTGAGTAAAACAAGCTCATGTACAAAGGATATTCAAAAATATGCATATGATTTTGCCCTATCCCCACCCACACAAAGAGCAGCTGCAAAGCATGCAGACAGTTTCTCATTGAAACAGGCTGATACAGTAAAGTGCGCCCGGGCTAGCTTGCTGTTTTATGCGATTTGGATGCGCGTTTTCGATGTGAGTCCCTACCCCTTATACAGTAAGGGGCAGATTTTCAAAGGGTTACGTGCTTAACCCCCAAAAACCTGCCTCTGCGCAGGTCGAGCCTATCTTGCATAAGCTCGGCGGCGCACGCAAGCCCCGGGACGCGCATATGTCCCGGGGCTTCGAAAAAGGGGCATGCCATGGGCAGGGCCGTGGGCTCCTCCGTTGCGGTCCTGCCGAGGGATGGTGCGCCGGCAGCCAGCCGGCGTGCGAAAGTTACACCTGCCCGGAGGCAGGCGTAACTTTGACGTTAAAGGTCGGGGGTTTAGATAGGACTGGGGGGCGGGTTAAGTAGGGGAAGGGAGGGGAAGGTGGGGGGAAGGTGGAAGGAAAGTTCCCTCCGAGGCCGCTCAGATTTCCAATTGTGCAGCCCCTTGCGCGCTGCGCACGCATGTTATAAAATCGGGCGTAGATCTGTTCGCGCAGCATTGAGCTAACAAATCTATGCCCGCGCATGTGTCTGAAAATCTACCCCTAAGGGGTTTAGTGCGTCGAAAATGCATGTCCAACCCTCCCAGAAACTAGTAGCACTCATCACATGCAAATGATTGTTGATGAGGCTATTAGTTATTCACCCGGGATACTGAAATAAAAAATGTGCGCCCAATCCGAATATTTTACGCTCAAAAATTAGCACCTGCCCAAGGGCAGGTGTTAATTTCTGAGCAGCCGGAAAAAGTGTACAGAAAAGCAGAAAATACTGCTTTTCTGTTCACCCTCTGACTTAATATCCTAGCGATATTAAGTCAGAGAAACCAAAAGCCATTTCTGTGGGTAAAATGGTACTGTGCCCATGGAAATGGCCTGTGCCCATGCGGCCTAGCCACGTAACTTTACCTGCAGCGAGCAAAGGTGTGCCTGGGGCGGGTGGGGCGGGTGAGGGTTTGAATTTACATGAATACTGTTACATTTTCCAAATAGTTGTGCATAATGGTTGTGCATAATGGTTTTGCATAAATGTTCTTGACAAACTTCTGCACACAAATTAGCAGGGGTTTAATTGTGTGTTGGTAGTTTTGGTGGGATAATTTTCAAAGCAAACTTAAATGCGTAAGGTGTAATTTCATTTAAAATTTATGCTCGTCATTACAATCATACCCAGTACCTCCTAAAAGTCTCCACATACATTTCAACTGTGTGAGCTATTTCAAAACTGGCCCTTAATATCGAGTCTCCTGTTAGAAAAGACTCTTCCTCTGGCTCCCTGCTCTCCCCAATTATACATAACTTTAAATCTGCTTTCCTTCCTTCTACCCATGCTCCCAAAATTCTTTATTTAGGGAAATAAAAGGAAAACTCAATAAGCTAAATCCTAATTAAGGTAAAAATGTGGAGGGGAATGTATTTGAGAACAAGAACGCTCAATTGTATTACACTGCTTTTTAACAGAGACTCTGCAATGAGGAGTGCAACTTCAGAGAATTGATCCAAGAAAACCATTACAACACTTATGCATCAGCCAAGTGGACAAACAATGGAAGAGAAATGTTTGTTGCTTTAAACAACAAAGGTATCCCTATGAAAGGCAAAAAGACAAAGAAAGAACATAAAGGGTCACACTTCTTGCCGCTGGCAATCTCTTAATCGCACAGGAGCAACAGGACAAGGCACCAATTCCAGCAGAGGATCCCAAGAGGCTGGAAGACTACTGAAAAAAACTGAACAAGCTGGACTTGCGCGTTTGTGTTTTATTTTAGATGACTGCATTGAAAAGAGATTTGAAAATATACACAAAGTCAGATTTTAGTAAATAAAAGTTGTAAAAAATTGTAAAGAGTTGTACAATCATACAATAATAGTAGTAGGTAACTGGGTAATTGCTTAAATTATGTTACCCTAAAAAGTAGGACTTGACTTGATTATCTGGTGATTTATATTTAAAAAAAAATAAAATAGAGTATCTGCTTCTTAAATATGGCTGCTATAAAATAATAATAAATAATAATAAAAGCAGATAATGTAATATAAAATGTCAGATTTTAAGGCTGCTGGAATGATCCATCTGATTATCAAGTCAATTCTGCATGTGGATGTTGAGTAGTACATTAAACATGTCTTATTAAAAATAGATGAACTATATTAATTAAAATCAACATGCTCTTATACATTTCTGACTGTAGCAATCAGATAAACAAGCTAGTCTGAAAGATCATTATCAAACATTTTAAGTCCCTCTAGTGATAAAAATCATTTTGTAAAAACTTAACCTTTGAGTTAGCAACTTCATATGTGCCTACTCTATAACGTCAATGTCTTATAATACCTGCTCAGTAAATAAGTACCTGTATAGCAAAAACAGAATACAAAGTTTAGCTGAGGACATCAGAGCATGTCATTCTTAGCATCTGATGATTTCAACACATTCCAACCTGCTTGTTTTATCTGCTATGTATAGAAGCTGAGTATAAAAAACTTGTGGAGTGCACAGATATGTCATCATAGAGCAGTTGCCGCTCCAAAATTTGCAAGTCTCATTGTTACAAAATGACTTCTTGCCATCAAGTGGACACTTAAAAGCAACAACACAATAAACAGGTCTATTTTCTTTTCTGGGGATTGTTCAGATCAATTATCTTTTATATAGCATCACAGCTTTATAAAGTGTATATAAAATAAAAGAATGCCTCAAAGGCAAGGGAAGACTAGGATGCAATACACAGGAAAATAAAATTATAATGACGCTAACCCAGGTGAGCTGGCAACTTACAGCAAGAGAGGAAGTACATGGACAAGATGCAATGGAATTTGGTGGTTGGCAGAAGGAAGCTGAAGTAGCAACAGGAGCAGTCAAAGATGCATGGATTGCTAGATGCTGTTCCAAACATTAGTTACTTTGCTTAAATTCTATTGTAGCCCCTCTTCTGGTTCTATCTGAGAAGGCAAGGGGTACCATTTGTTCTTGGGGCTATGTCCCTGTACGCAGTCACGAAGTCCATACAGCCCCAGGGTGTGGATTCTAAGAAAGAAGGGAGAGGATAGACCTCCAGGGCCTGAGGTGCAGGGGGAAATCTCTTCTCTGGGCATGCTTGTTAAATGTGTGTTGGTGTAGAATAAACACGCTAGACACTCTGGTTGGTTGTTTCAAATTAAATTTTACCATAGAACTTCCAATGTGATTAAATGGCACCAAACACACCTAATTCTGGTTACATCCATGTCTAAACCATTTTTCTCCAACTGCTCTTCTATCAGTGACTATGTCCCGAGATACTCTGACCTTCCAGAGCGTGGAATGATAGAGTCCTTGGTTAATGGGGGTATCCTAGACATGGCAGGATCCCTTCCTCAATAGTACTTCTAGGTCTCCAAAAATCCAGGCCTCATTCTTTCTCCCAGAGAGAAGACTCTGGTGGGAGAGTCCAGATAACACGATACTTCTTACTCCTGATTCTCCTCTTGGAAAGACAAACTAAAAGCCAAGAAAAAAATCAGCACCTTTTGTTTCCTCGACTGTGGAACAGGAAGGGTCGCAGCAAAATTTCCTCCTAACTCAAAAAGAAAAATCTCCAAAACATCAAAACTAGGAATCTCTTGCTTTAAATCACCACAGTCCCTCCCACATGTTGTGAGATGGGAGCAGGTCTTCTCTACCCCTGTCCTTCCCAAGGCAGGGCTTTTCCCTCCCTGAGCCAGGACCAGGGATTCACAAAGCAATTCCAAAAATAAATCCCCAAAAGGAATGAATCTTTTACTCAAAACTTGACACAAACCTTATCAGACAGGATATGCACTGGAAAGGGATCTGCCTTCCCTGGTGACTATGTCTCCAGCTATGAGGCCTGGTAAAAGAGACAAGGGAACACAAAAATAAACAGGTCCTACTCCTTCAAAAGCTAAACTAGTCATGCCACACTAATCTCTCTCGCCATCCATTGTTATACAGTCTTGCAGGAGGTGCTGTTGTGAAATGGTATGCTCCTCTCCTAACCCATGTCCTAGTCTAGGGCCATCTAGTGATGGTCCCAGATGGTCGCCAACCTACTTTTGCAATTCTGAATTTTGGAACTGCAAATGTCAGCTATCACATTGGAAGCCATTCATCTCCACACATTCCCATTGGTCATCCTTGCTCTCTGCCTTCTTCATTACTCGTGTGGTGAAAGGACAAATAGCATGGTCTTGCAACAAAGAGGAAACTGTCTTAAAGCCACATAGACATTTGAATCCCTAAGTAAAAACCTGCAAAAATGAAGAGGTCTATATTCAGACCCAGTCCGGATAGCAAAGTTAGCCAGATAAACCAATTTAGCTAACTTTGGAGGTATATTCAATAGTGCAGCCACACTACTGAATATAGTCAGCTATCTTAAAGTTAATGGGCTAACTATAGCACAGCTCTTTGGTCCAACCAGACTTAGGGCCTCATTTTCAAAGCACTTTACCGCGTGCGATAAATTCGCGAATCGCGTTAACAGCTGTTAACGCGATTCGCGAATGCAAATTAGTCATTTGGTATTCAGGGGGCGGAGTTGGGGCGGAGCATATGTAAAGCGGGAACCTGTGTATCGTGTGCGGCGAAACAACCGCAGTGTTAGCGCGGCTGCTATCGCGGATTTTAACTACAACTCCAACTTCGCGTTATGGACTGCGCTACAGGCCAGAAAAGGATTATCGCCATCCACGATAGTTCCGGAGAGAGAGAGAGAGAGAGAGAGAGAGAGAAAGAGAGAGAGAGAGACTTACTATAGTGCCTATGCCCTACATAGGTATTTGAATCCCTATGGGAGGGCTACCTACTAACTCGGGGTGGGGATTAGGTATGAGCGTCGGGGGTTGGGGGCCACTTTTGCATACCACATGAGACCTACGGACAGAACAGTGGTCTCTAGTGCAGATTTGCTGGCCGTCGGAGTGAGGACGCTCACTCCAAGAAGTGGTTTGGGCAACGTTCTCTCTACCTAGCTTGATGGACACTCTACCTGGGCAACAACATGCTAGGTGGAGAGAATGTTGGCCAAATCTCCGCTTGGAGTGAGCGTCCTCACTCCGACGGCCAGCAAATCTGCACTAGAGACCACTGTTCTGTACGTAGGTCTCATGTGGAATGCGAAAGTGGCCCCCAACCCCCGACGCTCATACCTAATCCCCACCCCGAGTTAGTAGGTAGCCCTCCCATAGGGATTCAAATACCTATGTAGGGCATAGGCACTATAGTAAGGCTCTCTCTCTCTCTCTCTCTCTCTCTCTCTCTCTCTCTCTCTCTCTCTCTCTCTCTCTCTCTCTCTCTCTCTCTCTATCTCTCTATCTCTCTCTCTCTCTCTCTCTCTCTCTCTCTCTCTCTCTCTCTCTCTCTCTCTCTCTCTCTCTCTCTCTCTCTCTCTCTCTCTCTCTCTCTCAAATATCGTGCACCGCGATAAAACACTGAAAGAATCATCGTGCAGTGGGAAAACATCGTGTGCGGCGCTAATGTTTTCGCGAATGGCGAAAACATCGCCACACACAATGTTTCCCCACTGCACGAAAGAAGCCTCATTTGCATTGGTAACGCCCCCTAATGCGTTACCAATGCGATATTGGAAAATAAGGCCCTTAGATGGCTAACTCAATTCCTCCCAGTTATGCCCCCAGAACGCCCCTAACTTATCTGACTAAATTCTAACATATTAGCAAGCTAGAATTTAGCCAGATATGTTCCCAAATATTCATTTATCCGGCTAAATGCTTTTGAATATGGACCTCCTAATTTACAGTAGCAACACGTTATCTGAAAAACTGCCATGGTATTATTGAACAGTGTCCTAGGAGATGTCATTTTAGTCAACAGTATCCAGAAGTACATTTTTCCATAGGCCACAATGAGCTCTAGTTGTGCTCAACGAAGTCACATTGCATTAACGCCTTCAGAATCTTGTGTGACAGCTTTTCACTTGTTTAGTTTCTACTGTGAACATAAAAATGTGCTCATTCACCACAGAACTCAACTAATGAAAGCATGGCAACCCCCAGACAAACAAGCTACAAAATTAGCAAACTGACCCTGCTTCATGTCATTACTGCTTTACTGAGGACAAAAGCCTAATGCTGCTTAGTTTCTAAAGGCAATTTCTAATTAAATATTTCAGAATCATGTATATAGAATAGGAAAAAATGTACTTCATCTCACTTTCACAAATTATTATTTTATATAATTCTGAAATAAAAACTGAGATATTGTTAGTTTATTTTATATGGAACATAATCTTTCCTTTGTATAATTCCTAGTAGGTCATATGACAACATTGTTTCTAAACAATTATTCATGCTTTTACTGGTTTACAGCATTAACTATATTTTAAGTTGTATTTGAACTTTACTGTTCTAAGTTATTTAAGTTGATGTTATTTATATAAAAAAAAAACTTATTAAGCTGCATCTGTTTCATATGCTTTTAATTCTAAAGGAATAACAGAACAGTCTGACTTAACTGCATGGGTTTTTTTCTATGACCAGAT
This sequence comes from Rhinatrema bivittatum, assembly GCF_901001135.1. NCBI lineage: Eukaryota > Metazoa > Chordata > Amphibia > Gymnophiona > Rhinatrematidae > Rhinatrema > Rhinatrema bivittatum. The sequence continues at coordinate 58,743,461 of NC_042627.1, forward strand.
ACCAAGGCTAATATATAGCAATCTTGCCAGCATACACTGGAGGGCAGACAAAACTGACAGTCTGTAGCAGTTCTTAAAATTAATTTCTCACGAGACCAATGCAAAAAAAAAAAAAAAATTAAAAAATTAACATTCTATTAAAAGTTATGACATAAGATACATTATATGATACAAGAATTGAAAGAGAATGTTCACTGAAATCCTATTATCTTCTTTACATCACTTTATAAAGATCAGCTAGAGAGATGGTGTTCACAGTAGTGCTTGGGTGATATATGTACACAGTTCACAAACAAGTAACTTAAGAACATCAGTTTAAAAAAAATAGCTTTGACAATACAGCACTTTACTTTCTTTGGAAAGATGGATTATTTACAGAAGTTATCAAAAAAATTTTAATACAGGTTTGAGAGGATTTAAAAGCAACAAAGAACATATTTTGGCTTGGGTTTAACCTGATTGTAAATTTGCATCTGAAATATGCCCAACAGCCAAAATATTTAAAACTAAATCAAGAGATACTACTGTAATTTTAAATGATCATGAGAATAGGTATTAAAATAAAAGAAATATAGTCAAAGTCAAATTCAAGTCCTATGTATTCTCCTTTTATTTGACCTGTCTAATGTTTGGCCTTCCCATTGGGTCGACTTGCATAAGTTTAGCAAACAATTGTGATTCAAAGACGAGCAAGGGGGGGGGGAGGTGCAATTGCCAAAATCATTTACACAGTTAAAAAGCTTTATACCCGTTTAAGTCGGCCATCTGACAATACTCCTCGCTCAATGCAGCTAAAAGTATGCACACTCTCCCATGACATGAGTACTTTTAGCCGCATTGAAGAGGAGCTGTACTCTGGGGCGTGCTTTGCATTCAAAAAGTGCTACGTGTCATGCCTAATTCAGCCCTGCTTTCGACGGAGAAGCAGGTGGAAATGGACGTGCAACCATAGCAAGTTTCAAAGCGAAAGAACACATGCACTTTTGCTTTGAAAATTGTTGCAAAGTCTGCTCGTTAGAAGTACCCATGTACTTTGTCCCAATGTGGACAGTTTGAAAATAGGCCCCTATAAAATTAGATTAACCAGCAGGGATTTTTTTTTTTCTCATTTAGGCATCCTTCCCCTCTTAACCAGGCTAGCAACAGTCTTCTGACTAACAGACAGTAGATCTCTTCAGAGTATGGTAAGCCACACACTAAACAGTGCTGTGACTCTTTCCTTCACCCTTCCAAGGGTTCTAATTAATGCTTCTACAGTACTCCCAACTCCAATGAGACTCAAATGCAAAGCTCCCACAAGGAATTGATGCTAGGCCAGGTTTGATTTTCTGTTGCGTGAAATCCTTATTATCAGAAAATGATTACCCTCATACACTAGCTTCTCTTTTCAAAATTTATGTGCATTTATTGGCATCAGTAAAATATGCACTTATAAAACACGCATCAGAAATCACTATTTTTAGCGATAAACTTATTTTAGTTTTAATTTTCATTATTTATTTTGATCTCCTTTTTCCTTGAACAAGCCGGAATGACGTTTGTGTACTTTTTTTCATAATTTGTTTTAATTCTTTTTATTCATTTACAAATCTGGCAATGTGCAAATAGGTTTTTTGCCCATATAATTCCGGGTCCAACCCAAACCAGGTAAATTTCAGCCTGGTTCAAATTTTATGGAAATTTCCTGATTTTTCCCCTAATTCATTGGGGAAAGCCATTAGACTTTTACTAGTAGATTTGGGGAAAACTCAAATAAAATTTGAAAAATTCAATTTGGATTTTCAAACAAATCCAAAGCAGATCTAACAATTTAATGAAATTTGCTTTGGAATTTTCAAAAAATGAAAGCAGATTTGGAAAAAAAAAATGTACTTCAAGTAGGCTCCTTGAACCAAAGAAAAGTAATAGTGCATTTTATATCTTTCTAGATTTGTTGATTTGGATGTCCCTAAATATAGGAAGATGCAAACACCTATCATTATGCCTATGAAGGTCTTTGGTTTTGGTATATCTTAAGAGAACAATATCATGTTCTTATCCAAGAATAGTACACAAAATAACTCTTTTGCAACTAGGTGGGTTCTGGAAGCACATTTTGCTAAAAAAAACCAAACCAAAAAACAAAAAAACCACCTCTAATTTGTTAGTTCATAATAAAAGGAAACAAATAAATGCTCAAACTACAATACAGAACCTCCTATTTAAATGACAATATTTTCTTCAAGAAACAGGTCATAGAAAATCATCTATACAGTAGTAATAAGATGAGATGTATATTAACATCTTACACAAACAGTATGTAATTAAGGAATATTATTGTGAGATTTCGATCAGTTTGAAGTACTTTACAAGTTCAGATATGAAATTTAAAAATTTATTATGGATGTAAACTATATGACAACTTGTAAGATACTGAATTCTCTAAGCACGACTGTCCAGCATTATCAGTATCAATTGTTTAAATATTTGTGTATGTAAAAAAAATAAAATGTACCTACCTGTTCCAGTGACTTTTCCAGGAATGAGAAATTCATTTATGTTGTTCATTTTAATCAGGTCATTAAAGTCCAGATTCCATTTCTTCCAGGATAAAGGCAATGGTTTTATACCTGGAAAACACATAGGAGGTCATTTTCAGTTATGCATGTAAAATTTAGCATAACCTGTACTTATGTAATCCATATTTTATAAAAGTCAAAAGCATGTACATACTTTACATTTCATGCATATATAAAAAAAAAAGGGGGCGGTCTAGAGGTATTCCAGGATGGTGCCAACAGTTATGAAAGTGGGTTTTTGAAAACTGCCACAAAATATGCCATTGAATTGCCAATAAGTTTTACACGCGTAAGTGCACTTAACCCAGCTTTTGAAAATTGCCACGATAGCACGTTACATTTATGCTCATAACTCGTTTGAAAACTATCTCCAAATTTGACAACTTACTAGCTATCTGGCATAATTGATATCAGACTTATTTATTGTGTATTATTGGCTGGGTGGAAGGTCTGGGTGAGCTCGAGGGGGAGTTTAGGGTCTTGATGACCTGGAGAAGGACTGGGTGAACTGGTGGAATAATTGGTAAACTGGCAATTTAAATTTCACACACACGTTTTAAAATGTATGGAATTGCATGTGTAACTCGGAGTTTTACCTGAGTTAGTCCTACTTTATTTTTATGCATAGGGATGGGTAACATTCATAGCGGCGTGCACATGTGCGTGCATGCATTCGTCAGCCCGTATCCAGGGACGAGGCCATTTTATAACATACGCACGTATATGCTTGTATGTTACAAAATAGCCTTGCTGCTCTACATATGCACTCAATTTTAAGTGGATGCAAGCATGTGCATGCAAATCCCGCTTCTATCATGTAAGTGGAGACATTTTAAAAGGGATGTGTGCCGATACCACTGCTAGTTTTCCCAGGTCGTTCCCAGTTCACCCAGTTAAGGGATAAGACTTCCAAACCCTCCTAGTTTAATTGCCCCCTCCGCCCCCCAGTTAGCCATGACCCTTAAAACCCCACTGATCTGTCTAGTTCTTTTTGTTTTCTTACTTACCCCATCATCCATAGCAGAAGTAAAGTTATGCAGTAGGGGACCGTGGCGCACGCCAGTGTGTGCAAGTATGTACGCACAAATTGCATGGTACAATCCCCAAACACCCATGTCCTGCTCAGACCATGCCCCACCCTTTTTTGGAAATATTTTATTTGTGCATGTATGTACCCCCGTGGCTTTTAAAATCCACTTGGTGCACGCCAGCCCAACATTCGTTCATCCCCTAATTGATGCATGCCTCAGGTTTTTTAAATTTACCTTAAAATATACAAACATATTTTTTAAATGGGTAGGAAAAGTATATGCTTTCAATGCACTGCATGTATTTGTGTGTAAGCATATATAAGAGCATATGTTGCAGGTAGGGATACGTGTATTTTATGATAGGCGGGGGTTATAAAATACTATCATGCAGAATTGTTTGAAAGTTATCCTCATATAATATTGTATTCGGCAGTATGATATTATGAGAAAATGTGATTGCCTTTGCAATTTTGATGTGATCTGTTAACATTAAACATATAAATACACACAGCGTCAACAATTCCATCTGGTATACACTGGGCAGCAGTTTTGGATTTAAAACATTTGGCCTTGTCATTCCATTAGTGGCCAATGCTTTGTTGATACTAATAGCACCTAGTGAAAGATTTCTTGTGTGAGTAGATCTTTCTTTGCTGGAACATCCTGTGAGGTCTCCCAGTGGAGGTGCATAGCAAGGACAGCAAGGAAAAACACTTTAAAATTGTTTGGCTGTCGTTTATTTTAATCAATGTTTTTGCCACCTTATTGTAAGGTTCCTGGACCCTTGTTGCTGTGGGGAGATTGGCTCAACCTACAGGGAAGGCCCTGTAGATTCTCCCCAACAGCTGGCAAGACTAGACTGATTGGAGACTGATCTGGAGCTTCACCTATACCAGCCCCTATCTCCTTGGTTTGAGCCCTCGGGATCCAAGAGCAGGCAAGACTTAGGCGTCAGTCTCGAACAAGTCGGTAACAGTGTAGGTCTTGGTCATGGCTAGGGTCAGAGGTAGACGGCAGTCAAGGGTAGCCTAGGTCCAGACTGAGGTCAGAGGCAAGAGGCTGGCAGGGATGGGCAGAGTTCAGGCTAGGATCGAATCTGGTGGTTAGGCCGAGGGCAGGTGTGGAAGACACTGGGAAGGACAAAGACAGCAGGGCTGGAAGGACAAGGTAGGTTAGGATTGGAGAGATGAGGCAGGCAGGGCTTGGAACACAGAATAGCAGCAACTCACTCTTCAGGGAATGCAGGCGACCCGTTGCTGAGGAATCTGTTGTTGCATGGTTGGTATTTAAATAACTAGCTGTATGAAATCTCTCGGCACCAGCTGAAGAGGTTCTCACCACAGGGCTTTTAAAGATAGGTGCACGCCGGAGTCAGCATGGCTGTGGTGGCCCCGCTGTGAAGAGACTGAATCCGTTGGTGGGTCCAGGTGAATGCACCGGCTCAAGAGGGCATCCTACAGGTCTTATAGGCAGAAGCAGAGTCGAGATCCATTCTGAGGTCAGGGGAGGCAGAAGATAAAGTAGAATTGCAGTCCAGTCCAAGGTCAAGGCAGGCAGAAAACAAAGCAGAGTTGAGATCCAGTCAGAGGTCAAGCATGAGGAGTCAGGCCAGGAAGACCAAGACAGAGGGGACCAGACACTGACAAATACAAAAGGACAGAACAAACTCAGGAGGTGGACACTGAGAAATGCAGAAACCAGATACTATGGAGAACCTCAAAATAAGCATGAAACAGAACCTTAGGAAGACCGAAGATGCTGAGCAAATAGCACTGTGAAAGCAGTAGACCTGTCGTGAAGGCACTGGGTGGTGGTTCTGAGCTTCCTTTTATACAAGGCAAGATGTAATGTCATGTGTACATGTCACAGGAAGTCCAGTCCGCTGATCCTATAAAAGGACTCAAAGGCTATAGGGCGTTCAGCCATGTTTCTAGGATGCCGTATGATGCCAAAGGCGCTTCAGACCAAAGGTGAGGCGTGTTACACCTTCCTCCCATCAGTTATTAGACTAGAGTCTCCACAAAAAAACATTTTAGCTATCTGGAACACCTTACCTGTTGTTATCAGGGTTGAGTAGAATTACCTAAAGTTCAGGAAGGAAGTGAAGGTGTGGCTTTTCACACCTATGTGTTGCCAGATCAGTAGGATAGTCCATCATACAGCTATTTTGACTATTTTGTATCAGGCAGTTATATTTAATACTATATAGTTATTTTGTTTTGTCTTATTTAGCTGAACTTTTGTCATATTGTTTTTCAACTTGTCATTTTTCATAGCTGTTTTTATGATGTCTTTTACTCATTTAGTATTTATGTTATATTTCTGTAAACCACTTGGTTAATTTACTTTGACAGGAAATATATTAAGTTTTAATAAATGAAATGAAAGAATCTTTTGGAAATTCCATCCCCAAGATTGGCACATTTGAACATGACTAGAGACAGAGCTTTCTCTGTAGCAGGGCCACAATTGTTTGATCTGGCTTTAGGTGACCTAAATTCTACTTAAACCACTATGGGTATGAAAAGTCCAAGTGCAGCTAATGTTCTGCTTTTATACTGTTGCTAGGTAACATATATGCATGAATATTTTTGGGTCTATGTATGTATATCTTGTAATATTCCACAAACCTTTTTTGGATGTGTGTGGAAAAATTATTTTAAATAAATGCATGATGAATAAATGAAACCCTAATCAATTTTAAGAAAAGTGTGTTCATGAGGAGCTAACTAAACTTCAAGTAGATAAAGCAATGGGGCCGGGCAGGATAAATTTGAGGGTATTAGAGAAGGACTAACAGTTCCATGGGCTGCGTTTTCAATGCTTCTACAGAATTGGGAGTAATTCTAGAGGACTGGAGACAGGCAGATATGGTCCCTATTCACAAAACTGGAAGTAAGGAGGAGACTGGGAACTAAAGGCCAGGTAGTCTGAACTCTATGGTACGCAAATTAATGGAATTGCTGCTAAAACAAAGAATAATGCAGTTTCTGGAATCCAATGAATTGCATGGTTTTACCACAGGTAGGTCTTGTAAGACGAATCTGATCAATTCCTCTGACTGGGTGACAAAAATGTTGGAGCAGGGAAAAGCACTAGATATTACTTGCTTGCGGGAATGACGGCTACTACCTGGAGATTAATATCCTTATTCAATAAACATACACACAGTTAATGCGACTCTAATATTGCTCTATGCTTCAACGGCAAGAGGAAATGTGGAAAAAAGGATTTGCATCCACAAAAAAGCAAGGGAGTAGCTTGCTTGTTACAGCAGTTACTACCCCAAATCAAATAAGCCTGATACTTCACTTTCAATGCACATCCAGCATAGCTCTCTCCTTCAACATCAGGGAAAATGAAGAAAAGATGATTTATATTCAGCATCAACCAACAAGGAATGAATTACATAGTCTGGGAAAACACATAAGCATGGGAGTAGCTGGCTTGTTACGGCGGTTACTACCCCAAATCAAATAAGCCTGATACTTCACTTGCAATGCACATCCAACATAGCTCTCTGCTTCAACGGCAGAGAGAATGAAGAAAAGATGATTTATATCAGCATCAACCAACAAGGAATGAATTACATAGTTTGGGTAAACACATAAGCATGGGTGTAGCTTGCTTGTTACGGTGGCTACTACCCCGAATCAATTAAGCATGATACTTGACTTGGAATAAGTATCCAGCGCAGCTCACTGCTTCAGCAACAGATGGAATTAAGTAAAGAGGATTTTTATTCAGACAACCAACAATGGCTGAATTGCACATGCAGGGTAAACAAACGGGAATAGCTTGCTTATTACGGCGGTTACTACCCCAAACCAATTAGCTAGATACTTCACCTAGATGCAGCTCCAGCACTGCTGTCTGCATCGATGGTGGGGGTGGAAGGGAATTGGAACCAAAAAGTTACCAATTAGGGCCCTGACCTCAGCGGTCAGAGTAACAGATTATGAAAACAAATAGGTGTGAAAGCTTGCTGGGCAGACTGGATGGGTCGTTTGGTCTTCTTCTGCCGTCACTTCTATGTTTCTATATATAGTGTACTTGGATTTCAGTAAGGCATTTGACACAGTTCTGCATAGGCGACAAATATATGAGTACCCTTGCTATGAGCCCTAAAGTTAGAAACTGTTTTGAGTGGGGGAGTTCACTCTGAGGAGAGGAGCATTACTAGTGGAACGCTGCAGATATCGGTCTTTGAATCTGCTCTTTTTAACATTTTCATGAGCAACATACTGGAAGGATTATCAGAAAAGGTTTGTATTTTTGCCATTGATACCAAAATCTGCAAAAGGATAGACTGGATGGTTTAAAAAACAGGGGGAGGGATCTAATGAAGCTCGAGGAATGATCTAGGGTTTGGTAGCTAAGATTTAATGCTAAAAAAATGCAGACTTATGCTAGGATGCAAAAACCCAAAAGAGGTACGGTATAGGGATGAAATTCTTCCAAGCATGAAAGAGAAGCAGGATCTGCGGGTGATTGTATCTGATGATCTTACTATGGCCAGATGGATAAGGTGATAGCAAAAGCCAGAAAAATTATTGGCTAAATAGGAAGAGGAATGGTCAGCAGAAGAAAAAAAAAAAGAGGTGTTATTATCCTTTGTGACGCCGTGAGCGGTCTTTTGGCTGGCAAAGTCGGGCTGGACTCTGACAACTCTCTCAAAAACTTTTTTGATTACAGGAAAGAAAACAAATAAAAACAATCCTGCTTACCTCAGCAAGTTCAAAGCCAAATTCCCAATAAACTTCAAACCTGGACACTGCTAGCCTTTCCTCAGTTTCCTTCTTTGGTCTGGGGCCTCCTTAACCCATCTGGGCTCTGTCTTCATATCCTCAGGAAAAAGGAGACTCTTTTGGACCAGAATCCTTTGCTTGGCTATTTCTTAAGGAGGACAAGACCAGAGAGCTGGGACCAGTCCTTTAAGGTGTTCTGGGGAAACATCCTGTAGGCTCCCTCACATACCCTCTTATAAGTTCCTGGTGAGACTGCATTTTCAAACAGATGTAAAACAGTTTGAGTTGGTAACTAAAATGATCGGAGATCTCTGTTCTAAAGCATATGGGGACAGACTTAATCTAACCATGTAGAACCTTGAAGAAAGGTGGGGAAGAGGAGATATGACAGAGACATTTAAATACCTCTACGGTTTCCATGCACAGGACATAGGCCTTTTCCAGCAAAAAGGAGACTCTAGAAATGGGGATCATGGGATGAGTGTAAGAGGGTAAACTTAGGAGTAATCTAATATTTCCTCACAGAGAGAGTAGTGGATGCTTGGAACAGCTTCCTCATGGAGGTCGTGGAGACAAGATTAGTATATGAATTCAAGAAAGCATGGCATATACACAGAGGATCTCAGAGAGAGTAGGAGTGCTTATAAAGCTGAATTGCTGATATGGATGGGCAGACTAGATAGGCCATATGGTCATTTTCTAACCTCATATTTCTATATTTAGCAATGGAAATCCCTTTCACTGAGGAAGAAAGTCTTAGGACATTAGCCATGCAGTGGTGGAGCCTCAATCCAAAGAGTAGACCCAGCAGCTATCAGGAAGTAGTGTTTGGTCCCCAGGAAAGTGTGGACAGCAGTGGCAGATGGGGAAGGCAGAATTCAATCCCTTAGGAGAGCGTGGACCCAGCTGTAGAGCCAAGGTGGAGCAGAAGTGATAGCAGCTGTCAACGCAAAGGATCCCCATCTTTATGACTAGCAGCACCCACCAGCCCAGCTGCATTCCTACATATAGGTGAGACTTTGGGTACAGTGGAAAGGGAAGGTAGGGTGATTGTAAGGGACCAAAAGGGAATACAAGAGGTTTTATATTTTCTGTTGGGGACAAATATCCCAGTATCTCTTTGTTGAGGACTAACAGCCCCATGTTGCTAAATATACTGCTAGATATCTTATAGCAGTACAAACTTGTGAATATTGCTAACCCTGTTTACAGCCCCATCTGTTTTTTGGGTTATCCTAGAGTGAAGGGAAGGAAATCCCTCCACTAACACCTTCTTCCCCAGGTGCCAAGCACCAAGAAACAACAGAGCCTGCCAGAGGTGGGCTTCTGCCAGATCAGGGCAGGTCCCAGGAACACACCCACAAGGTAATTGGACAAGGAAGCATTAAATAAAAACAAAATATAACAAGCTAAACTCACATCTAAATTTAGCAGAAAATATACTGTCCAATCGGCACGTATCAAATAATAAAATCTCACAAAATCAAGAATCCCTTAATTATCCAAATGCAGAAGCAAACGACCAGGATTCACACAGTTTGCGGAAAATTAAATAGTCATCGATAAACCATAGCTCTCTAGGCAATGAGTTCCAAAGATATGGACATGTATAAAAGAAAATCTTATGTCTGCTTTCTATATAATAACATTTTAAACTGAACTCTAAAGGGGATCGGCAACCAATGAAAAAGTTTATTTATTTAAAATCTTTTCTATACCGTCGTTAAGTTATATACCATCACAACGGTTTATATACAGGCACGTAAATTAAAATTGGTAAATGTGTACAGTAGTACATTCTAAGAAGTGCCAATAGATACGGTTACATCATGTTGTAAAAAAATCTTATTTGTTGAATGAGGTAAATCTTGACCATATATACATGTAAGTTACTTATTTACAGGTATAATTCTCATGCTTTGTTTAATTCTATTAAGTTAGCCGTGAGATAAACTAGTAAGTTACTACAATGCACATGTTGAGAACCGTGCTGTGTGCTGGTGATCTTCTGCCTGATCCTGCATACTTTCTATTCTCCTTTCTCTTTGTAAAAAGCTTGTTTAAAAAGCCAGGTTTTTAAACTCTTTTTGAAGGGTTTGAGGTCTCTTTGTAATCTGATCTCTTATGGCATTGTGTTCCACAGTGTAGGGCCTGCTAAGGATAGCGCCCTTTCTCTAACTTGGGTTAGTCGTGCTGTCCTAACTAAAGGAATGGTTAGAAGTACTTTGTTGGCTGATCTCAGGTTTCTGTGTGGGACATGTACCCGTAGTGCTGTGTTCAGCCAGTCTGCCTTTTCGTCATGTATTAGTTTATGTATTGTACATAGGGTTTTGTATTTTATTCTTTGTGCTATTGGTAACCAGTGTAACTCTGCTAGAGTTCAGGGCTGGAGAGGTATGGTCATGTCATTTTAAGCCACACAGTATTCTGGCTGCAGCATTCTGAATTATCTAGTTCTATCTTCTGAAGTAACCAGTATTTAAGTCCTGCAAAAATCCATAAGAAATGCTATATTGGATCAGATCAAAGGTCCATGAAGCCCAGTATCTGGTTTCCGACAGTGGCCAATCCAGGTCCACAAGTTCCCAGCAGGATTCCAAAGAATAGGTCCAACCCTTCTTGCTCATAATCAAAGATAGCCAAATGGCTTGAACAGGTTGTAACTATTGAATTGATCACAGTTGCTAAATGTCCTCTGGAAATATATGGTTGTAAATTACAAATCAATATAATTACAAAAGGCAAAACTATCCTACATTTTTAATACGACTTTAGAATAAAAGCATGTAATCCAAAGGAATTTTGAGAACCTGAACTTCCAACTTTAATAAGAGTACAGTTCCCTCTACAGTTGCAATAGTTGAAGGAAATGGAATAGAAGGCTTTGTAACCCATGACTCCAGTTTTCAAGGGGTTTTACTCTCAGCATATTTACTCAAAGTCAATTATACTGAAAAAGGCTTGAAGATTTTCTAATGCCTGAAAGCAATATGGGCCAAGTTCACAGTATAACTGTAAATCATCTGCATATGAAAAATGTTTCATATTAGATAACAGAAGGCCCAGGGGGCACTCCATAAAGTTAGCAAGTAGCTCATTTAAAACAAATCAAAGAAAATTCTTTTTGACTTAGCGCAAAGTTTTAAGCCTTGGAATTCATTGCCAAAGGATGTGGTTACAGCAGTTAGTATAACTGGGTTTAGAAAAGATTTGGATAAGTTCCTAGAGGAAAAATCCATAAACTGCTATTAGTTATTAATAAGCAATAGTAGTGTTACGACTGGGCTCTGGTTAGGAGTCGTGAACACCACCCAGAAGGGTGGCTCCAGGTTGAGAGAGACAAGAATGGCTAGAACAGCGTCTGGGTCCAGGCTGGGTCAGGGCAGGCGGCAAGTAGCAGTGTCTGGGTCCAGGCTGGGTCAGGGCAGGCGGCAAGTAGCAGTGTCTGGGTCCAGGCTGGGTCAGGGTAGGTGGCAGATAGCAGTGTCTGGGTCCAGGCTGGGTCAGGGCAGGCGGCAAGTAGCAGTGTCTAGGTTCAGGCTGGGTCAGGACACAGTAAGCAGGACAAGGCAGGTCAGAAGGCCCGTAGGCCACACACACACTGAAGGCCCGTAGGCCACACACCGAAAGTAGGGCAAGGCAGGTCAGAAGGCCCGTAGGCCACACACACACTGAAGGCCCGTAGGCCACACTCCGTAAGTAGGGCAAGGCAGGTCAGAAGGCCCGAAGGCCGCGCAAGGAAAGGAAAGGCCCGAAGGCCGCGCAAGGCAGGCTAGAGCAGGGAGCCCAGGTGAGCTCGATGCCGAAGCACCGAGGGAACTGTCAGGCAGGGTTATAAGGGACAGCCCAGAGCATAGAGTGGACAGGGGAGATGGACTGGGCCTGTGAGGAGAGCCAGCACTAGAGGGACCCTTGGTGGTGAGGTGGTTGCACTGCAGCCGAAACTGTAACAGTACCCCCTCCTCAAGGCCGCCCCCTCCTCCTGGGTCCCATCTTAGCAGGGGGTACTCAAAAATGAAATCAGACCCCTCCGAGGGTAGCAGCAGCTGGAGCGATTCAACAGGCTCAGATGGCTGAGTCAGAAAGTCTGTCAGTGGGACCGGTTTGAGCCCCTCCGGGGGCGGCAGCAGGGCCGGGGCAGCAGGCTCTTCTCGGGGTAGTGCAGCAGGCTCGGACTCCTCTCGGGGCGTAGTAGCAGGCTCGGACCCCTCTCGGGGCGATGAAGCAGGCTTGGACCCCACTCGGGGCATTGTGGCAGGCTCGAACACCTCTCCAGTCGGAGTAGCAGGCTCGGACCCCTCTCGAGGCGTTGTAGCAGGCTCGGACCCCTTTTGGGGCGTTGTAGCAGGCTCGGACCCCTTTCGGGGCGATGAAGCAGGTTTGGAACCCTCTCCGGGCGTTGTGGCAGGCTCGGACCCCTTTCGGGGCGTTGTGGCAGGCTCGGACCCCTCTCGGGGCATTGTAGCAGGCTCGGACCCCTCTCCGGGCGTTGTGGCAGGCTCGAACACCTCTCCAGTCGGTGTAGCAGGCTCAGACCCCTCTCGGGGCGTTGTAGCAGGCTCGGACCCCTTTCGGGGCGTTGTAGCAGGTTCGGACCCCTCTCGGGGCGTTGTAGCAGGTTCGGACCCCTCTCGGGGCGATGAAGCAGGTTCGGACCCCTCTCGGGACGTTGTAGCAGGCTCGGACCCCTCTCGGGGCGTTGTAGCAGGCTCACACCCCTCTCGGGACGTTGAAGCAGGTTCGGACCCCTCTCGGGGCGTTGAAGCAGGCTCAGACCCCTCTCGGGGCGATTAAGCAGGCTCGGATCCCTCTCGGGGCGATGAAGCAGGTTCGGACCCCTCTCGGGGCGACGAAGCAGGCTCAGATGGCAGAGCAGCAAGGTTAGAAGTAGGGTACATTGAAGACACAGATTGTACTGCCAAGGGCTTGATACCTCGAGCCAAAGTCTGAAGCTCCTGATTTTGTTTCTGGGGGAGCAGTTTAGAGAAGGCACAGGCCGTTCTAGGACGTCTAGGGAAGGTGCTCGTTACAGGCTGTTCAGCAGCTGTGGGAAGCAGAGCCCTGCTCGGGTTAATGAGTTCCATCTGTTTTTGTGCTTGATATCCTAGAACGGAAGTCCTAGAAGTTCTCTTGACCAGGTAAGTTTTTGGTTTTCCTGAAGTATAAGTTGCTTTTTGGTGAGAAGTTTTGTGAAAAGTTATGCTACAATCTTCCGTTAGTAAACTGTCCAGGGTGAAAACATTCCTAGCTGAGCCAGAAGCAGGGCAGAGTGTAATTGCTCTGGCTGAATCTTTTTGAGGAGACGGTGGCCCGTTAGCTGTGCAGCGGGGGCAGGGTTTGCCTGGAGGCAAAAGACAAGGAAGACAGAGACACCTCCACCAGCCTGGTTTGGGAGAATTACAATTAAGGCATTCTTGGTATACAGACACATTTCTTTTGTGACAGTTGCTGCATATCCAGTGCTCCTGGTCCGAGAGCTGACAAGCTAAACAGTTCAGGTAAGTGGGATAATTCAGAGTTTGACAAATGGTACAGATAATAAACCGTGAAGACTCACCGTCTGAATACTGAGTCCTTTCTGTCTCTCCCAATGTGAATGGCTTCGGCATACTGTTACGACTGGGCTCTGGTTAGGAGTCGGACTCGTGAACACCACCCAGAAGGGTGGCTCCAGGTTGAGAGAGACAAGAATGGCTAGAACAGCATCTGGGTCCAGGCTGGGTCAGGGCAGGCGGCAAGTAGTAGTGTCTGGGTCCAGGCTGGGTCAGGGCAGGCGCCAAGTAGCAGTGTCTGGGTCCAGGCTGGGTCAGGGCAGGCGGCAAGTAGCAGTGTCTGGGTCCAGGCTGGGTCAGGGCAGGCGGCAGATAGCAGTGTCTGGGTCCAGGCTGGGTCAGGGCAGGCGGCAAGTAGCAGTGTCTAGGTTCAGGCTGGGTCAGGACACAGTAAGCAGGACAAGGCAGGTCAGAAGGCCCGTAGGCCACACACACACTGAAGGCCCGTAGGCCACACTCCGTAAGTAGGGCAAGGCAGGTCAGAAGGCCCGTAGGCCAGGTAAGGAAAGCCAGAGAGAAGGCCCGAAGGCCGCGAAAGGAAAGGAAAGGCCCGAAGGCCGCGCAAGGCAGGCTAGAGCAGGGAGCCCAGGTGAGCTCGATGCCGAAGCACCGAGGGAACTGTCAGGCAGGGTTATAAGGGACAGCCCAGAGCATAGACTGGACAGGGGAGATGGACTGGGCCTGTGAGGAGAGCCAGCACTAGAGGGACCCCTGGTGGTGAGGTGGTTGCACTGCAGCCGAAACTGTAACAAGTAGCTTGTGATTTATCTAATGTTTGGGTACTTGCCAGGCACTTATGACTTGGATTGACCACTGTTGGAAACAGGATACTGGGCCTGATGGACCCTTGGACTGACCCAGTATGGCATATCTTATGTTCAACAGCTCCCAGCGAATATAAATATTAAATAAGGTGGGGCACAATACAGACTGCTGTGGAACTCCACATTCCAATGTCCAAGGGGAAAACTTTTGCTAACTTATCTTAACCCAGCTAGCCAGAGGAGTAAACCCAAAAGCTTGCATGCTGTTCCACAATTTAAAATCATATTTAGCTATGACAATCTGGTAATTTGCAATGAGACATATGGAAGGCAATTTTGAGAGGGACTTCTGTGGATACAACAGTTTTACATGCAGAAATGGCCTTTTGTAAAATTGTCTGCCTGACATGCAGGTGAACTTAAGCATATATATATTTAACATTTTTATATACCGGGATTCATACAAGATATTGCATATCGTCTCGGTTTACATTGAAACTGAAAACAAGCATGAGAGCATGCTAAATTACATAGAACATAAAATGCTGATGCTGATAACATAGAATGCTAAATGCTAATTACATGTAATGCTAGTTGCATGGAACTGTGATATATCACGTGCTGAAGGGAATATACCCGGACTGAGCAAAGACATTCCTGAAGGCGGAGTTTAGAGGGAGTTTGTACTTATGCCCATGCTTTTGAAAATTCAAATATGAACCAGCGGCCTCGGGAGTTCAGAGCTGGGGATTTGACAACAGAGCCACAGGGACTCTAAAACAGCAAAGACCTCCTGGTAAAAGGAGAAGAAAAGATAGAAAGTCCTGCCCACAGAGGCTTCCCTTTTGGACAAGCAGTAGGTGTGGCTTCCATTGACTGCAGTATGTAAGGAAGTCTCATTTGCCACACCTTTGCTGGTCCAATGGCTCAGCTGGCATCCACCCCACAGAAGCGCTATCTGTTTGGCTGTTGGTTTCTGGCCTTTTCGTGTTCCTTGCCAAATCTGTACTTTAATTCTTGCCCTCATGTGATCCCTGGTGCCGGATCCTGCTCCCTGCCTGTTTCCTGCTCCGGTCCTGCACTCCAGACCAGCCTGGTTACCAACTTCATTGTAAATCCTGGTGGCTGCCTGAACCCATGGGAATGGTGGCTGTTGCAAGGTGCAGATGTCCAGGCCTCTTCAGAGCAGCATGGACCATGACAAGGTATAAGCATGTGTGGGTAAATTTGATGGGATGATTTTCAAAGTGGACTTATGTGCGTTAAGTCCAGTTTGAAATTTTGTTTAACTTAAATGGATATATTTTCTACACAATTTAAGCACAATGTTATAAAATTACTTTCACAGTGCTGTAGCTTGGAAAAACCATCTCCCAATCAAGCCTCACTTCTTACACTGTTAAATTAAGAAAATACAGACTTAGAAGACAGGGCTAGCTGCAGGGTCCTATCTTTAGATTTTCATGGCAATATTAGACCTGATTAAAAAAGAAATTCTCTGAAGCAGATATTTCCTGCTCATCATCTTGTTAATGTCACACAAAGGGTTAGTGTGTTAGGACAAAAGAAATGGGAACAGTCATAAAATCACACTGCAAGAACGAAGTCACATTTGTCTTGTAGTCCTAGCTGAGGTGCAAATTAAATGGACCAATCTGTGCCTTTTTTTTTTTTTGGCTCATTTCTCCCATGCTATTGGGATTCCAGCTCAACTGCAACTGGCCTCTGCAGCAGCAAGGCCCCCCCATAAGCTTTCTTTTAAAACTACATAGTATTTTTAATTTCATTTCTTATAATTCACCATAACTTACTTAACCCAGCCACCGTAGCAACAGCTTTTGGTCACATGGAAATGCGTATTTGTTTTTAAATCAAAATGAAAAACACAATGAAACATACCTGCATTCCGTTTCATTTATAAACAAATTGAAAAAAAATCCCTCCAAAATGTATTCATTTGGGGCAGGAGTCACTTCTGACGCTTTCTACTTCACAGATGCCATGAAGGGGGACTTATAGGGTAATTCCTAGAGAAATGGCTAATTTTGCTGTTTTGGGGCCTGGGGAGTAGATGGCAATTTCTTTTTGGGGTTTTTTTTTCAGGGTTTTAAATGAAATAAAACAAACATTAAACAAAAACAAAAAAAAAAAACCACAAAAACAAAGCAAAAGAAAAGCATTTACCCTACATATTCCTACTGGCAAGGGCCAGCGATCACAGATCCCTCTGGAACACGGTAGTGTGGGGTCTGAGAATCTAAGCTACAAGATGCTGCCGTTGAATGAGCACTGGGACTTCCTCCCCTCGGCTGCTGTGAACATTGCTTTTGCAGCATCCCCAGCAGGGAAGGTTTCATCATCAGACTGGATTGGCCACTGTTGGAAACAGGATACTGGGCTTGATGAACCTTTGGCTCTGAGCCAGTATGGCAAATCGTATGTTCTTAGGCAGATGAAGATCTACCAGCATTATCATGGAGAAAATCAGATGGGAAGATGACCGTTGACACTCATTGAGACTTTGCACACTACCCCCTTATCTGGAAGCTGCACATTTTTTTTTTTTTATTTATATCAATTTACTTATATAATCCAAGTAATACACTTGTTAAGAAACAGCATAGATAAGAAAACAATACAAAAGGACACAAAAACAAATTCAGCAAATACATTGCAACCTATGCTTTATCAGACCCCAATCTGAGGGGGAAAAGACACAAGATCAAAGGAAATAAAACTTTAGTTTTAATTAACAAAAACGATGGCAGAAACACTGTTAGACTTTAAGTTATAGCGCCTTAACAAATTGGTGAAAAGATGGCACCTGGAATAGGAGAGCTGTCTTTGTGCTGTTGCCTCTTACTTAAAAAAAAAAAAAAAACCCAAAACAAAACAGATAATTGAGAAGGGTCAAAAAACACATACATGACCCCCTGAAACTTTACTACACATTTGCAGGGAAACTGAGCCAAAATAAGGCTCCCAATTGCAAGACACCAGAACTTAGTAGCAAAAACCTCTTCCTTGTAGACTGAGTCACTTTGGACACACAATGTGGGCAGTGTAAAGGCTGGGTTTACCCTTCCCCCCTCCCCACTTTCCCAAATACTGCACATTTACATAACTTTTTCCAAAAAGCAGATTTTATTGATTGGACAAAGATGAAATCAAATACTACCCCAAATCAAATAAGCCTGATACTTCACTTTCAATGCATATACAGCATAGTTCTCTGCTTCAACGGCAGGGGAGAAGAAAAACTGATACTTCACACATCCAGCAGAGCTCTCTGCTTCAACGGCAGGGGAGAAGAAAAGAGGGTTCGCACTCACAAAGCAGGGAGTAGCTGGCTTGTTACGGCGGTTACTACCCCAAACCAAATGTGCCTGATACTTCACTTTCGATGCATATCCAGCATGGCTCTCTGCTTCAACAGCATGGGAGAAGACTGATACTTCACGCATATCCAGCATAACTCTCTGCTTCAACGGCAGGAGAGAAGAAAAAAAACTGATACTTCACGCATATCCAGCATGGCTCTCTGCTTCAACGGCAGGGGAGAAGAAAAACTGATGCTTCACACATATCCAGCATAGCTTCAAAGGCAGGGGAGAAGAAAAAAGGATTCGCACTCACAAAGCGGGGAGTAGCTGGCTTGTTACGGCGGTTACTACCCCAAACCAAATGTGCCTGATACTTCACTTTCGATGCATATCCAGCATGGCTCTCTGCTTCAACGGCAGGGGAGAAGAAAAACAACCAATAAGGGCTGTATAACATAGTCTGGGTAAAACAAATAAGCATGGGTGTAGCTTGCTTATTGCGGAGGTTACTTCCCCTACTACCCCTAACTAATAAAGCTTGATATTTCACTTGGATGCAGCTCCATCACTGCTCTCTACATTAAAGGTGGGGGTGGAAGGGAAATAGAACCAAGAGCTAAGAGAAACAGATAAGTATGAGAGAAAAAATGAGGGAAGCTTGCTGGGCAGACTGGATGGGCCATTTGGTCTTCTTCTGCTGTCATTTCTATGTTTCTATGGCCGCGGCCCAAAGACATTGAATAATCAGCAATTAGCAAACATATCAATAACATCATAATAACTGTACAAAACTGCATAACAACTCGTAACTAACTTAGTGACCAGCGAGCCCCCCCCCGCTTTTATGTGGTAAGTATAAAAGTCAGCTGAGGCGGGCGCACACCCCTTGGCCGTATAAGCCGAGGAGCTGTCCTTTGACCCCTGGCTGTTAAAGCCATAGCATCCGGCGACCCGACCATGGAAATCGGGAACGTTTGTTCTAATCGCCCCAGCATTTCCCTTCTTCTTCTCTCTTGGCCGTTGACGCGTCAAGGGACTGCGCCGGATCTGTTAGGCCGCTTGCCGGTCCGAACCTCCTGTTCAATCCTCCTAAATGCGAGGAGGGGGGGTTGTCGCTTCTGCCAGTCACCATGCCACGGTTCCCCGGTAGCGACACTGCTTACCAGGGGGACCCCCCAACACCCAACCGGGCTGCGGTCATAAGATGCAACACTGCTTGAAGACCATCCTGCAGATCAGAATTAAAAATGTCCCAGCCAACGTCTGATAGATGTACCCCATCAAGTCGAAACATCCCTGGACTCTCATCTATAAATTTGTGTGTAACAGCAAACCATCAATGACACGCATGAATTTTACCATCCATTTGTTAATCTTTTTCCTAACCTTTTCCATCGCTGCACGAGAGCGTTCACCTCTCCAGATTCTGCGAGGGGTGATGCAGGACCAGACCATCACCGACTGCGGGAACATGTTATGTAATACCATTAAATCTTTCTGCATTTTTTGGGTGAGAGCGACGCTTTTGGTACAGGGCATATCATTACCGCCGAGATGTATGACGAGTGCCGAAGGAGTGTCGGGGTTGCGATTGCACAGCTCCAACACAGTCGGTAATAACTGGTCTCACAACATCCCTGGGATCCCTTTCCAAATTAAAGACAGTCGCTGAGGCGCCATCCCTATGTGCTCCCCTGTCGAGCGTTGCAGGGCCCTCCTATGTGCCCCACCGCACATAAGAGTGCCCAATAATCCACGCGAATGACATCCTCCGCCCACGATCTGCGCAAATTAAAGCAAGAGAAAAGAAAACACATGAAGCAGGGAGGGTCGATAATCCCGGTTACCCGCTACCTGTAAAGTAACTCGGCGGCCTCACCTATCTCCTGAACCTTCCGGAGCGCCATCTGCCAATTGCCATGACCTCACTATCTTGTAAACCCAAACTAGCTGCCGCTGTTGCCGCCCCTATGTGGAAGGAGTGTGACGAATAGCCCTCCGTGCCCAGACCCAAGGATTTTAAAGCCATTTGCAATACCCGACAAAACTGATATCTCGTTAATGGTACCCCAGACGCGTGTACCAACAGCAGACCTCCGCATGTTGTACACCATATCTGCAAATATGCTATCGTGCAACGAACTGGGCAAGTGGGCTCGCCATACCATTCACGGAGGGTGATATTCACTCCTGCTCCCAATTGGTCTGTTTTGGACCTGCGAATGCGAAGGGTCAGTTTTCCTTCCTCAAGCCTTGTATCCACCAATTGCAAG
Organism: Rhinatrema bivittatum; assembly: GCF_901001135.1. Lineage (NCBI taxonomy): Eukaryota > Metazoa > Chordata > Amphibia > Gymnophiona > Rhinatrematidae > Rhinatrema > Rhinatrema bivittatum. Next base: position 58,763,710 of record NC_042627.1, read on the forward strand.
CAAGTAGCCAACTTAGACTGAGCTGCTAGCTCGCTAACACGCAGGGCCGCATAAAAGGCCAGGGAGAATGCACATTTAAATAAGATTGATTCTGCTTCATTACAACAAACGGCCCCCAGGCATTCAAGGATGCTCCTGAGGATATCAATGGTAATGGGCTTTCTACCGTCCCTTCTCTGGGCGCTCTCCCTGGCCCAACCCAACATAGCCCTCTTAACGGGAAGCAATGCCGAACAACTGGGGAACCCCTGAAGCCTGGAAAAAAAAGGAAATTCCTGCTAAGCGATTTGCTACCGCAGCTCTGGACTTTCCTTGGCTCTTGCAATGCATCACGCATTGAGAAGGGTCAAAAAACACATACATGACCCACTGAAACTTTACTACACATTTGCAGGGAAAACTGAGCCAAAATAAGGCTCCCAATTGCAAGACACCAGAACGTAGTAGCAAAAACCTCTTCCTTGTAGACAATCACTATGGACACATTAGGGTAAATACAGACTTTTAAACTTTGAAATAAGGATTCCTTGTTACGAAGAAATAGCATTAAGAAAAATGGGGGTAACCTGCAAGGCACAGCAGATACTTCTATAAGAAACTTGCTGAGCAGACTGGATGGATCATTTGATCATTACTATGTTACCATAAAGTCACAATGAGATTTGCAGGAGATATGGTTTCATCCACTGATTTTTCCAATTCTGAGTCAAATTAGTTATATCCAAAGAGACTTGAAGTAAATTAGGATCATGCAGCACATTTTTCGAAGGCAACTGCACAATTGTCGTCTTAACTCAATCCTCTGTCCCCTAATAGGTCTGTTTTTCAGTGTATCCATAATGAAAATGCATGAAATATATTTGCAAATTTCAGTTTAAGAACCAGGTCAATGCGTGTAGCTATACATCATTCATCTTCATTATAGATAACCTGAAAACCAGACCTGCTGGGAGGAAACCTGACGACTGAGTGAAAACCATTGCAAAACGATAATGCAGTGAGAACATTAGCAGTGGAGTTTGCCATAATGCTCCAGGGTTAGCAGAGGATGGAGAACTCAAGAGTTGTAACTAACTTCCCCTGGGTACACTGGGATGAAAACATGTGTCCCGATGCGCCAGGGGCCATGGATTTAAAGGACTCAATTGAGCTGAATATCCACTCCAAGTGTTCCAAAAGCCTAAGTTTAAGGTAACTCTCTGTCCCACCCCCAATCCCCTGCCACCCCTGGAAGAAGTTGATCCCATGTGATAGGGGCAAAGGTAAGACCTCGGCTGGCCGACTGGTGCCATTTGGAAAAATGGTAGCGCTGGATCTGGAGGACTAGGGGGTGCTCCAGGCCCCCGATGAATCACCAGGAATGTGCGGGTAAGGCCTGGAGGGGGAATGGAGGGGCCAGCATCTGGGGGAATGTTTTGAAAAGGGGGAGTGGTATGAGGAAGGGGTAGGGCTTATGACCTGGGGGCTCCAAAGTGATGAAAATTGTTTTCTTTTTCTTCTGTCACCTCATGGAACAATTGAGGGAGGTGAGACAGGGGGTTATTAGGTCCTTTAAGACCATGGTAGCCCATAGCCTGGGGTCACTGTTAACAGTTTGGCCAGGGCTATGTTAAGCTGTATTATTTTTCCCCACAGTATTTTACCACAGGTGAAAATACCGCGGGGTTTACTATGCTCTATTACTGAGTACTGCAGTACTGAGTACTGCAGCTTAGCAAACCCCAGGCTTAAGGATCCCTTAAATTAGGTGCTTAGATGTAGGAGAATAAATAGCAGGCCTACATTTTAGAGCCTAAAATCACAAATTTTCAGCCCAAAACTTAGGATGCCTAACTTTGGTTGAAAATTCATATAACTTTAGGCACTTACCGGTAAACCTGAAGCACCATTGTCAGCTCCTCAGCTTTCTTTGGACACTGGAATCTTAATAAATAGGGTTCTCTAAGTTTTTCTTCACTACTTTCATATAATCTTAATCTTTATTTATTTAAAAACTTTTCTATACCGTCGCTAAGTTATATACCATCGCAACGGTTTACAAATAGGCACAGACTAAGGTTAGTAAATCTAATGTTTTATTTCTGAACTGCAAGGTTATGTGTTATGATTTCTTATTAAATTGTTTTGTAACTACTTTGATGTAACTGTATTCTTTTTCCTTTTTGGATTATCATGTAAATATATTGCTCTTCACTTTTAAATGTATTCATTATACCTACATAACTAAATGTAATCCGCTTTGAAGTGCCTGAAAAGCGGAATATAAATCAAATCCATACATAAAATAAAATAGTATTTTAGTGCTTATTGTCTTCTCCATATTGCTTTAATCATAACATTTTCTACAATGTTATCTCACTGAATAAATGTAGAACTGTTTAAATCACAGAAAAATTACTAATTTGGAATAATGTGGGCTTACCTGACACCCATTGAAAAATTAAGTCAGTTAGTTCATCTTTAAATTTATCATCAAAATCCAAATGGGATTTAGGAAATGCTCCAAAGAAAACAGCAAAAACAGCTTGAGACAGGCAATCAGCATACACCTATCAAAATGAAACACAGAAACAGAGAATATGACCACAAGGCCCATCTAATCTGTCCATTTCCCTATCTACTACAGCAACACAAAGTTTATTTTATTTATTTATTTAATTTCTTTTACTATACCGATGCTCAAGACTAGGTCTTATCGTACCGGTTTACAATGTAACTGAGGGGAAACCAATTAACATCAAGGTAGAAAGTAAAGTTACATTAAACAGGGAGCGTAAAACCTGGGCAATGGAAGACAGTACAGAATTTAAACTAAGAAACAATTAGAGAGAGATAAATATATAAAGTGTACTTAATATAAATATATATATATATATATATATATATACATATATAAATATATAAGTGTACTTAATATAAATATACAAAGTGTACTTAATCTCTGGCTTTATCTTCATTTCATCACCACCAAGAGCCTTTTCTGGTTCTAGAAATTTATGTCCCTGTCCCCATCATCTCTATTGCACCCATCATACTTTGTGTAAAGCAATACTCCATCATGTTACTCATCTACCCTTATAATATCACCTTTGTACTAGAGCCACTTTTCCACTGAAACATTTGCATCTTGTGAAGTATTTGCTCTATTCTACTTCCTCTCACACCCCTCCCTCTGAAGGTATATAAAGTTAGGTCTTTAAATATCACCTTATAGAATTTACAGCACATAATTTGCACTAGTTTGGTGGCCCTCCTGTGGATTGCATCTACTGTGTTTATCCTTCTGGAAATGTGGCCTGCACTCTGCGTGATTCCCAAAGCAGTCCTCAAGCCCCACCCAGTCAGTCTGATTTTGAGGCGATTTACAATAAATAGGCATGAGATATACTTACATACATTGCCTGAATATATATGCAAATATACTGCATGCCTATTTATTGTGAATAGCCTAAAAAAAACAAAAAACCAGATAGGTTGGGTCCGTGTCAAGGCCTGGTTGAAAAGCACTACTTCTAGGTTAGGTTTCACCAGTAGTTTCTATAAAAATATTGCCGCCTCCTTTTTACTACACCTTATACATCTCCTTTTCTTCTCTAGTATTCCACTGGCTCTTTCCACTGTCTTGACACACTACCTGGAAATACTGAGATCAACATATATGATTACCCCACATCCCTCTCTGATTTTCCTGATGTATAATCATCAGTACCACAAATCCATCACGTACTTGTATTATTTTTGTGTTATACTAATTTAAAGTCATAGTTATAGTGAAGTCAATAATGAATACCTGTTAAAGGGCAAAAGTAATAGAACAAAACCACTGTCTAAACATCAAATTGATATTTACACAGAAAAAAAAGTTAAGACCTATCTCTATACTCACTTCCTGATTTATAAACTTGTGGTCAGTCTCACCAACTAAGATATAATTACTGGGAAACATACGCAGACAAATATGCGGAGAGGTAGGCTAGGAAACCTGAAATAGAGCTCAATGAATCATCATGCAAAAGGTTATTCCACACCACATTTTTTTTGTATTTATATCCTGGAACTTCAGAAAGCAAATCAGCAAGGCAGCATGCTTAATTCTCCCAGATTCAACCCGCAGTACGGTTACAGCAATGTTACTTTTAACTTGTTAGCGTTAACACAGTGACTGTCAATTTAATGAATGTATCTGTGCCCCAGATTCACTGCGGTAATCCATGAAGTACTTTAAGTGTATTTGGGCTCAGCATCAGCCTAGGTTGTTGCAATCTCCATGAAACCCCGGCGCACTCAGCGGGTGCAGTAGCTCAATGCTTCGCTGAAGCAGTTATTCTGAATAATTGTATTTACTGAATCGCCCACTCTCCCGCGATTTTTACTGTATCGGCCTGTTAGCCGGCTAAAATCTAGTCGCTTATCTTATTAACAGGCTAGAATTTAGCCGTATAAGTGCCCAAATATTTATTTAGCCATCGAACTTCTGAGTTAGCTGGCTAAATGCTTTTGAATATGAACCTCTAGATGTCTAATGTTAGTTTGACAATGACCAGCAATAGGACTAAAGTTAACCAATCAGTAAAATAAGGGTTAATTCTAAATTATTCTAAATCACTGAAAGGAGAGGATCACCTTGCTGGTGGCTGAAGAGAATCGGTAAGTACTGCTTGGGAGAAATTTTAGAACATAAAAGGTTTGGGGAGAAGTAACGTATTGGGGTATATTCTTTAGTGTGTTTGTTTGCCTGTATTAAATAGCTAGTCAGAGGGCAGGCAAAAAAATAGGAGTTTGTGTGTTTGTCTTTTGCTTCCTCCCACCCACCCCCAAGCTCATCCTTTTATTTATAGGCAGGTGACACTTTCACACTAAAAAATAAATAAATAAAAAACAAAAAACAATGTATCAGCCTTAACAGAAGGCATGGGGGTAATCTGCATGCAGTGGCAATTACTACCATACGCAACTTGCTGGGTAACTGCATGGACCATTTTGTCTTTTTATCTGCCATAAATTTACTATGTTACATTACTATAATCAAAAAATGTGACTGGGGTGGGTAGGAGATGGGAAAAGAAGGAGAGAAATAAAACACTAGCAACTACTTGTCCAGGAATCAATTTTCTCAGATCAAATACGTGACCTCTGCAAACTCACAATTATGAAACTTAGAATTAAATGCTAACCTTAAACAAGTACACAATTAATTCAAGCTCTAGTTGCCAAGAAAATACAATATAAACTTAAATGCTAACCTTACATTAGAACACTGTATACACAGACAGTAATAATTTAACTCTCCAACAACATTTTTTTGCAAGATTTAAGCACTTTTTCCTCTAGTCCAACGTACCACCAGCAAATGCAGGTTCTGCTGCCAGCACTCCCCCAGGACTGATGCTTACTTAGATCTTGACTTTCTATATATCTGTGCTTCAAAATAATCTCCTCTGAGGATTCATATTACAAGTAGTTTAACAATTGACCCTCTCAGCTAATCTACCTTGTTTCTAGCAATACTTGCTCTTATCACCTTTTCAGATCAAACGCCAGTGACTACCTGCCCAAGAATCGGTTCTCTCACAACCTCAGTTCAAGTAAGTGACCCCTGCAAACTCAAATCATGAAACATAGAATTAAATGCTAAACTTAAAACACCACACAGAATTCATTCAAGCTCTGCTTATTTTCCCAGAAAACACTATTATAAACTTAGCAATGTTCTGGTAAGCATACTTGGGAACAGTTATACCCATCTGTGTGTAAAGGAGTTGTGCCAGGTGGAACTGGGTTTTTTTCCTGCTGATAAGACAGGTGGGGATTACCAAGTGAACTGTGTCATCTGAAAACCAGTCTGGACTTAAATCAAATTCTCTATCTCTTCAAGCATGGCAGGCTGAAAGGAAGAGATTATGGAAGCAGGGACCACACACTTGTGGGAAGTAGGCCTGCAGATGATTGTCTCATTGGCAGAAATCTAGGAGATGAGATGGGTCTACAAATCTCATGCTAGAGAGGAGATAAAAGTTCCTTGGGAGATCTGATGGAATGGGCATGAATAGTCCTCTGAGGGGGCTGAGGCCAGTTGTGTGTAGGGAGATACCTGAAGTTTCACTACTATGCAGCAAAATATGGATTCTATCTCACAAAATAGATGCTTGACCCATATTTCAGGAGAAATACAGAGATGAGTTTTGGCTAGAAAAGAAATACATGACTAAGTAATCTGATCTGTCAACACATGCTGTTTAACTAGGCCCCTCTGAAGGAAAGCAGAATTGCTTATCTATAAGACATGTTCTCCGAGGGCAGCAGGATGCCAGTCCTCACACATGGATGACATCATCTGATGGGACCCAACACAGAAAACTCATGTCAAAGATTCTAGAACCTTGACTGAGCCCATGAGGAGGTGGGCAAGTATCATGAGGACTGGCATCCTGCTGTCCTCGGAAAACACCTGTTACAGGTAGGCAACTCTGTTCTCTCCGAGATCAAACAGGATGGCAGTCATCACACATGGGTGAAACCCTAGCTACAGGTTGCCCACCCAACATAAAAGGGGATCAACAAAACATGTGCCAACGGGCACAACAATAACGTAGCCTGAGCAAAAAACAACAGGCCATCCCTATCTAGACAATAATGCGATGTGAATGTGTGGAGAGAAATCCCATCACAGCTCTGAAATCTCCTCTATAGGAACTGCTAGCAAGTGGGCCACCAACTCTGCCATGACTCGAACGAGTGAGCCTTGACATGACCTCCAAAATGCAATCCTGCCTGAGCATATCAAACGAGATGCAGTCTACTAGCCAATCGGAGAGCATCGGTTTGACAACAGTGATATACCCAGCCTGTTCTGGTCAAAAGAAACAAAAAGCTGGGTGGACTGTCCATGGGCTTCTGGCTGCTCCAGATAGAAGGCTAAGGCTCTTTTGCAGTCCAAACTGTGTAGGGCTTGTTCGCCTTGGTGCGATAGGGTCTTGGAAAGAATGTTGACAAGACAATGGACTGGTTAAGATGTAAGTCCAATTCTAACTTGCAGGAACATAGGGTGTGTACGCAAGACCACCCTGTCATGAAAAAAGGCCTGGAGCTCACTGACTGCGTGATGATGTGACCGCCACAAAAATATGACCTTCCAGGTCAGGTACTTCGGATCATAATCAATTTTGACAAAACCGAAATTATTCTGATGGACAAAAAACAGAATCCAATTCCTCCACCTCTGATAATTCCAGACAAACATATGACATCTATAATTCCTACCACCCACACCAGGAACCTTGGAATTATCATTGACAAAGATCTGTCGTTTAAGAACCACATAGCAAATAAAACCAAAGGAGGATACCACAGACTCCTAACCCTAAGACATTTAAAACCATTCAACACTGATGATTTCAGAACCGTCCTTCAACTTCTTATCTTCTCCACCTTCGACTATTTTAACTCCCTACTAATAGGATTACCCTTCTCTTCCCTCAAACCACTACAAATACTTCAGAACTCCGCTGCTAGAGTCCTAACTGGCACAAAAAGAAATGACCATATTACGCCCATTTTGTCCTTTCTTCACTGGCTCCCTATTACTGCACAAATCGAATACAAATCCATGACTATCATCCACAAAATTCTTAACAATGATCATCAAGGGCTAAACACCCTTAACATAACTCTTCAAAACTCCTCAAGAAACCTACGATCCAATAACTCAAACTACTTATTAATCCCCACCATCAAAGATGCTCACCTAACATCAACAAGAGAGAGAGCCTTCTCCATCACCTCCCCCAATCTTTGGAACACTCTACCTGAAGACCTGAGAACTCAACTCAACATAAAACCTTCAAAAAAGACCTAAAAACGTTACTGTTTCGTAAATTCTTCACGGACCCCCAATCATCTGCTCATACCAACTCTCAAATGAACTCATAACTATAATCTACAATCTAACAGACTTCCCTCCTCATCCACCTTATATTACTTCCTAGAATTGTTATGTTCATTACTGTAATGTTCACCATGTTATAATATCTCAAATCTTCCATGAAAAATTATTCACTATGTAAACCGTTATGATGGCTTTACCGAATAACGGTATATAAAACTCTTCAAATAAATCAATCACAGAAACACAGCAGCTCAAAAGGAGCTTTCATCAGCTAGGCTAGCACCACTCTGAGGTCCCAGGACACAGCATGAAGCTTTAGGGGAGGCTTCAACTGAAGCAAACGTCACATGAACCATACAACTATAGGCTGTACCGAGATGGGCTTACCCTCTACACTGATGATACACATCAATCACAGATGAAACTTCATGAGGTTAGCTTTAAAGACCAGCTTCTGAGAAATCTAGAAGATAGTCAAGCAGTTTGTGTGACAGGCAGGAGAAAGGATCTAAGGCCGTTTGCTGACACCACATGGAGAACCTCCTTCACTTCAGTCCATACGACTTTCTAGTGGAAGGCTTTCTAGAAACCACCAGGACACGAGACACATCCTCAGAGATTGAGGGGTTGGAGAATCATTCTCTCAACATCCAGACTGTGAGCAACAGGGCCTGAAGGTTGGGATGAATCAATCAACCTGCCACTATCCTGTGTGAATAGATCTGAGGAAGTCCCCAGTCTGATCAGTTTCTGGATGGGCATCTCCCATGGGAGTGGAAACCACACCTGTCTCAGCCAATGGGGAACTATGACAATCATAGATCCTGTCCTCACGAAGCTTCAACAAAGTCTTTGCTACTAGTAGAGCTGGAGGATATGCATACAGGGCAGAAGCATCTGAGGCTGGCCTACCGTGAGTCTTGTACAGGGAGCAGAACTGAGGAACCTTCTTGTTCCAAGGCTCTGTGAATAGATCCCTGTATGGGTTCCCCCAGAGGTGGAAGATTGGATTTGCCACACCCTGAATACAGAGACCACTCATGGGGCCTGAAGGCACGAATCAGCCTGTCCGCTAATACATTCTCCACACGGCCAGATACAGGACCTTGAGCACATAATGAGATCTGAACCGCTTCCTGAGACAGGTGGTAAAAGCCCGTGCCTCCCTGCTTGTTGGCATACCACATTGCAATTTGATTGCCGGTCTGTATCAGGACAATTCTGTTGGACAGCCAATCTCTGAAAGCCCATAGAGCATACCTGATCACGCGAAGCCCCAGGAAATTGATCTGACATTGCCTTTCCTGGGAAGACCATAAGCCATGGGTGCTAAACCTATCTATATGAGCACCTCAGCCCAGGGTTGATGCATCTATTGTCAACATAATTTGAACCCGGGGACTTTGGAAGATAACCCCCATTCTAGATTGGAAATGTCCTGTTACTACAACAAAGAGATCCTGAGGGCCAGAGAAATTCGGAATCAGTCTGGGAGGTCTTGTGCGGCCTAATGCCACATGAACTTTAGGATCCACTGGGCTCTTCTCATGTGCAGCAGTGCCAGGGATGTGACATGTTCTGTAGTGACCATATGGCCCAGCGACCTCAACATGTCCCAGGCTGATCCTGCTGGTTCTTTTGAATCTCTACAGCAATGGTCATTAGGTTGATGGCCTGTTGCTGTGGCAGGAAGGCCTTGGCCTGAGCCATTTCTAGCAGGGCTCAAATGAAGCCCAATTGAGGTGATGGGCTGAGATGAGACTTGGGGTAGATGATGATGACCCTAGTGACTCCAGCACCCGGATGGTTGAGCACATGGATGCTTCTGCTCCTGCCTGAGAGGTACTCTTGATCAACCAATCAACCAGATAGGGGAAAACATGGACTCCCAGCCTACCCAAGTGTGCCACCACCACAGCTAGGCATTTTGGGAAGACACATAGGGCGGATGCTAGCCCAAATGGCTACTTCCGGTGACTGGAGAAAATAGATATGGATGTACACGTCCTTCAGATAAAGAGAGCATAGCCAGTCCCCTTTTTGCAAGAAAGGGATTACGATGCTCAGAAATTTGTTCAAGGCCCTTTGGTGTAGAATGGGTCGGAGTCACCCTGTTTTCTTTGGTATCAAGAAATAAAGTAAAATCCCCACCCTCTTTCCCCTGTTGGAATGGGTTCGACTGCTCTGGCTGTTACGAGGGAGGAGCACAACTCTACAAGTACCTCCTAATTAGCTATATGTCCCAAAAAAGGATCTGGGGGGAAAATTTGGTAGGGTACTCAATAGATTTAATTTGTACTCCTTGTTGCATGATGGCAAGGACCCACTGGTTGAGATTACACTGAGCCATCACTTCGTGTAGAACCACAGCCTGCCCCCAACTGAAAGATCCTTTGCCACAGGTACTGCAGACCTGGCTATTCTCCCCCGATCCAGTCAATACCCCATCCCAGGAGTTTAATGTGATGCCAGTTGGCTTTTGGGGCCCTTGGCTGCCTGAGGTGGCTGCAAGGGGCCTGCGATTGCTGGTAGGGTCAAGGTGGAGGAAGATAGTATTTCTTCAGATGGAAGAAAGACTTCCATCTGTCCTCCTCCTGGATGAGGAGGGCAGGTCCTGGGTGCCAGCGGTCAGTTGCTGGAATATTGCATGGTGGTCCTGAATTTGGGCCACCACATCCTTCACCATAAACTCCAAAGAGATTCTCTCCTATGCACAGCATGTCTGCAAGTCATTCCTGCACCTTCAGTTGGAGGTCCAAGACCCACAGCCAGGCGAGACTACAAGCGCCGATCCCCACTGCAGAGACTCTTAATGCCATTTTGAGAACATCGTATGCCAACCAGACCCCGTGTTTCTCACACTCCAGACCCTTTTGTACTAGCGACTGGAGCGCATCTTGCTGCTATTGAGGCAGCTGTTCAGCTACCTCCTGCACCTGCTTCAGAATATCCTGCATATACTGGCCCATGTAGACCTGGTAGGCCACTATGCAGGCCATAAGGATAATTCCTTGAAAGACCTTCCTCCCAAAAGCATCCATGGCCCTCCGATCCTTCCTCGGGAGCACCGAGGAAAGGGTCCGATGGCACATGGCCTTCTTGAGAGCAGATATAATGATCACAGATTGGTGTGGCAGCTGAAGGTTTCTGAATCTGAGAGCCTTTTGGATGAGATAAACCACTTCTGCCTGCCTGTTAACGGGAGGCACTGAGAGGGGGTGTTCCCACATCTTCATCAGCAACTCCACAAGGATCACGTGTACTGGGATTGCCACAATTTTCTTGGAAGGCTCCATGTACTGGTGGATATCCAGCATTTTGTGCCGGGTATTCTCCTCCGTCTCTAACTTAAAGGGGATGACTTCTGCCAACAATTGAACAAACTCTGAAAAGGAGAGGTCTTCTGGTGGAGACCTCCTTTGATCAGCTGGAGGAGACAGATCCAAAGGGAGACCATCTTATGCATCGGTGTTTGAAACATCTGAGTTGTAATCCCCCCAGGGGTCATAAGGGATATCGTCATCACTGTCTTTGACACGCAACAGGCCCCGTGGTTCTTGGCCCCCCAGCCAGCAGTATGGAAACAGACAGAACTGCTGTGTTGGCCGGGCACCAAGGATGCCCTTGTCTCTGGTGGAGCTTCCCTCTCTGAGGAATCGGGGATGACCACCGGATCGGTCGGTGTCACCGATGTCCCACCAGGCACCAATGCTGCCCAGGCACCGGCACAGGCTGTGTCAGTGCCACACTGATGAGTGTGTGTAGAGATTCGAGCAAGGGCTCAAGGTAGATTGGTGCTGGCCCCATTGCCGTTGGTGCCCAGACACAGACTCCACACCGCCTGCTCCATGGCCACCTACCTATATTGAAACTTAGACGTGATGGCAGAAGAAGACCATACGGCCCATCCAGTCTGCCCAGCAAGCTTTGACAGTTATTTTTCTCATACTTATCTGTTACTCTGACCGCTGAGATCTGGGCCCTTATTGTTAACTTTTTGGTTCTAATTTCCTTCCACCCCCCGCCACTGATGTAGAGAGCAGTGCTGGAGCTGCATAAAAGTGAAGTATCAAGCCTAATTGGTTACTTCACTTTGCCTTCTCCCTCATGCATGTGTGTGGCGAGGGTAGCATGGCAGGAGAAGGGTTCTCTGCATGCGTTATGGGGTTCGTGTATGTGTGCACTGAAGAGTGACTGGAGGTATGTGTGGAGCTCTCTGGCGGTCTGTTTGTGACTGTGTCAGGAGTGTCCAGGAGAAGCTAGGGTTGGGGTATGTGTATGTGAGCATTGTTGGGGAGTGACCAGAGTGCAGTTTGTGTACATGGGGGTTGTTGTCAGGGAGGGCTGTGATGGATCTTGGAGTGGCTAGGGGTGTGGAGGAGTGGCTGTGAGGATTGCACTTCTCAAGCTGCTCCTCAAACATCGCCAATGCCAAGACTGACTTGGAGGCAAGAGGTGTGGCCACAACCTCTTTGGAACCGAGACAAGGATCAATGGCGAACATCTGGGCCAACTAAGATCATGGTGAATCTCTGGGCATCATGGAAGATTTGCTGTCTTCCCCACAGGGTCACTTCGGGGGCATCACAGCATCTATTGGTGCATCCCTGTGCCCATCACCAAGCATCAACGGGGACCGATGCCGATGCTTCTTTGGCTTTCCTCGATGCTCGGATCAGTCTCTCCGCAGTGCCAAGGCTGATGACGATGATCCTGACTTCTTCAACTTGGTGAATGCCTATCAGCCTTTGGCACCGATGGAACAGACTGCCCCGCCAACGTCAAGCGCTCGATGGCCATCGGTGCAGCTCCTAGGTCATTCTATGTCAATGTCAATGGCTCAGACTTGCCTGATCCAAAGAGTCACTCCATCTTCTCAAGTCAGTCCAGATGTCCTTTTGAGGTCATCTGAATGCATCTACTGCAACCCCGGATGTCATGCAATGCCCCTAGGCAGAAGACATCTATCATGGGGATCCGTGATAGACATAGTCCTTGTACACTTGGGGCATCGCTTAAATCCCATAGAGGACATGGCATCACGAAACAAAAAGGAACGCTAAATCAAGACTGATGGTGGCAGAAAATGTTTGGGATTGCCAAGAGGCATGGGGTATCCAACAGAGAAGTGTTTGAGGAAAAAATGATAAATGGAAGGATTCAGAAAGCAGTCTCAGAAAAAGTCCCAGAGGTCATGAGGTAATCTAGGTTGGCCAGGGGAAGGCATGACAGAGACCAGAGGCCAGAAACCCACATTTCTGGCCTCTAGTCACTACCTCTGGATCTACGCCAGGAACAATGCCATCTTTCATTTAGAAAGAAACTGAAAACTTGGCTAATCTCTCAAGCCTACTCCTGAGGGGTCATCCCCCTACTAGCATTGACTCTCATACCTCTTCCTTTTCTCCTTTCCCCCCTCACCTGGACCTGTTAACCCATCCCCCCGGCCCCTTCCCCGCTCTCCGGCCTCTGCCCTCCCCCCAGCTGCCTCCTCTGCCCCTTACCCAAAGGAACAGTTATGCTCGAACTGCTTATTTAAATTAGCTGCTAATTCAAATTGTTTTCTGCGACTTTAATCAATTTGTTTTCTGTTATCTCACATTACCTCTTTAGTTGAGTTATGTTATGTTAACCTAATTCTCTCTCTTTCAACAGCCCTGAATTATACTCCCTGTTTAATGTAACTTTCTTTCTTCTAGTTAAATGGCTTCCCCTTGTTCTGCTGTAAACCGGTATGATAAGACTGCGTCTTGAGCAGTGGTATATTAAAATAAATAAATAAAATAAATAAATTTCAGTACTTTAGTATATGAGGGAAATTCCTCCTAAAAAAAGGAAGATGGAATAATATCCCAAAAGTTCAGATAACCATGCTTATCCTTACTAAATCATCATCTGTTTCAGAAGAAAGAATATTTTTTTTTAAATCTATATTGGTATGTATCTGTATTTATATATTTTTAAATTTTCCTTTCTGGATGCAGAAGGTCAGAAAGAAGCAATATACAATTCTTTCCTGTGAAAGTTACAGGCACGAATAGATAAATAACAGGATTTCACAAAATCAGTAGCAAAACAGGGAATGAAATGAATTCTTCATTGACTTGAAGCTTCTTATTCCTATCTTGGATGATACAATTTTGAGAACAACCTTTAAAAGATGGGTTGAAATATTAAATCAACAATCATAATCCAAATTGCCACCTACAATCTGTGTATTTCTGGGCAGATGGGATTTATCAACTTGAGATTGATTGTTAAAAAAGAATGAAATCCCCCAAAATAAAAGGCTTGTTGATGTAATTTTCCTTCAATTATATTTCTTTTTCCAATTAATGTTGCGATCTGCTATATCTCATCTACTGGGTGAAGATTTGAATTATGATCACTGATCATAAATGTCTGGCCCATCTCTGCTAAATTTCATATTTTTATTCCCAAGAAATTGTAAACATTCAGTTATTACCTTGAAGAAAGCATCTTTGACATCATGATGAACACTCCAAAAAAGTGCCACAAAACTATCTGCAATTCTGTCAAACAAGTGATCCTGATCTTCTTGATTAGGCTTGAAAGAGGAAGCAAAAATAAGTAATATGCCCAATAATTAAGAATTTATGTGAGACAATATTTATGTGGTATTTTGCTCACATTGTTTTTTTATGCTATATAGAAGAATCTCCAAACTTCCCCACAAGATTCGTGTCGATGCTTAGAGATAAGACATTATGGTAACATAGCAGCAGATTTTTAGAAGCACAAACCAAAGAAATTTTCCTCTAAATTAGACAGTCAAAAAAAAAAGAATAAAATTCAGCAGCTTGTTATTATTAATATGCAACATTTGTACGCTGTCTTTATTATACTCAAAAATACAGCATATAAATATCATCAAATAATCCCGTGCTTATTTATTTGTTTATCAAATAAATAAAATCAGGAGGATTATCAAAGAAGAAAATGAAACTTAGAAAGTACCGAATACCTAGCTAGGGAAAGAATCAAAGGATTATTTTAGGCCAAAGCCAAAAGCAATAAAAGAGAAAAAGAACTCACATATGATGGTTCCAGTTGGCAAAAGGGAACTGAGGGGAGCTCTAGGAATCGAGTAGCAATGCAGGAATTACCATGCAAGAGCAGTGAAAGGTTTCTGTACTATTCCAGAGAGCTAGAAGAATTCATAGTGGATAACACATTGAAATCGTCGGTTCAGTGTGCTGCGGCAGTCAAAAAAGCAAACAGAATGTTGGGAATTATTAGAAAGGGAATGGTGAATAAAACGGAAAATGTCATAATGCCTCTGTATCGCTCCATGGTGAGACCGCACCTTGAATACTGTGTACAATTCTGGTCGCCGCATCTAAAAAAAGATATAATTGCGATGGAGAAGGTACAGAGAAGGGCAACCAAAATGATAAAGGGGATGGAACAGCTTCCCTATGAGGAAAGACTAAAGAGGTTAGGACTTTTCAGCTTGGAGAAGAGACGACTGAGGGGGGATATGATAGAGGTGTTTAAAATCATGAGAGGTCTAGAACGGGTAGATGTGAATCGGTTATTTACTCTTTCGGATAGTAGAAAGACTAGGGGGCACTCCATGAAGTTAGCATGGGGCACATTTAAAACTAATCGGAGAAAGTTCTTTTTTTACTCAACGCACAATTAAACTCTGGAATTTGTTGCCAGAGGATGTGGTTAGTGCAGTTAGTATAGCTGTGTTTAAAAAAGGATTGGATAAGTTCTTGGAGGAGAAGTCCATTACCTGCTATTAAGTTCACTTAGAGAATAGCCACTGCCATTAGCAATGGTGACATGGAATAGACTTAGTTTTTGGGTACTTGCCAGGTTCTTGTGGCCTGGATCGGCCACTGTTGGAAGCAGGATGCTGGGCTTGATGGACCCTTGGTCTGACCCAGTATGGCATTTTCTTATGTTCTTATCCATTTGGCACCAAGCACAGTCACGTGACCAATGTGTGTGTGAGAGACTATGGCAAATTTCTTCTCTTAGAGAACTACAAATATCATAATAAATCAGGATGGAAATTCAAAAGCTAGGACAAGTCTAAGGTCTTCCTCCTTGAACTGTGTCACTTGGCAGCTTAGACACATGCTGTCAATAAATTGTAAAACCGTGCAAGTCCTAGTCCCAGCAGAGAGGATGATTATTCCCAGGATCATCACTGGACAGCAGGGGGCCCTGGGCAACAGTTATCATCAGCACCCGCTTCCTCACCCCCAGCATTTATCCTCCCCCTCCCCCGCCCCATCACTCTGGCTGGCTGCACAATTCCTGTCCATACATTGGAGCAAGTTGGCCCCCACAAAGCACACATGCAAGTCCATAGGTAGGGTGGGAAGAAGACTGAAGAAGCCGGCAGGGCGTAGCTCACCCTCTTTTTCTATGTCCATAGTGATGGACCTGAAGGCACCCAGATGTGCCTCATACAGCTACGCTATGTTAACACTCTTCCAGACCCAGGACTAAGAAACATTGAGGGCTCATGGACTATATAATCAGGTAAGTGGGGCTTGATGGGAGAGTACTTGTGGTCTGCACAGTTCATCGAGACTGCTTTAGTCTATAGTGAATGGCTGCCAGTGAGGAGGCAAACATGGAATGGAGGGGCCAGTGAGACCCTTCCTTGGAAGGTAAGATGCAGAGAAGCTCAACTAAGAGGCCTCAAAAAGGTCATACCCTACTGATGGGTGGATTTAGAAAGAGGACCAAAAAGCCTCATTTCTCAAAATTCTCTCTCAAAAGGTCTAGCTCCTACTGTCTAACACTACCCCTGTGGCATTGCCTGTATATGAAAGGTCCTACCATGTATCTCTCTCCACACACCTTTGAAGGGAGAGCCCTAACCTAGCAAGCCATATTTCAGAAAGAGCACACATTCCTGATTTAGCTAAGGGGAAAATCAAGGATGTGACCTATACACCTAATCTCAATAAGTCACAAAAATGCAGATGCTATGAAAAAAATAACAACTTTTATTGGCACAAATAATTTTCTTTTATACTGGTCAAAAGGGGTTTTGGTTTTTTTTTTTTTTACACAAGAGTACAATTTTCAAAGCCATTTAAATGTACACATCAGGCTTCACATAAATTAGCTGTATGAAAATTTCCCTTTGATATGACTTATAGTACATATTATGTTCCACAACGCAGGTACTTTAAGTCATATTTTGAAGAGAGGCTTCCGGGGCAAGTTTTGGGCAGGATCAGAAAATAACAGGTACAGATTGTATTTAAGTTTAACTGTATTATTTTAAAGGAAAGTCTACTCACACACAAGGCAGGTGCAAATGTCCATTTCAAAGAGAAAGTGGACCTGTACTTTCTCTCTTAAAAACTAATGCAAAGTCTATGGGCAAAAATGTACCCACAAACTTTGTACCTATGCTGACAGCTTGATAATTCCCCCACCTAAGAGACCACAGCTGCCGTAGAAAACTGCTTCTATTTAATGCAGACCATGCATCTCTCCTGCTTGCATGGGAGAAAGGTTGAATAGCATCACCTCGCTGCTGCACCCACAATCAGTGGCTGCTGCTTTGATCCTCATGGGATGCTGTACAGCTGGCCACTTTTTTTAAAAAAATGAAACATCAGACAGAATGGAAGTTGGATCAAGGCTCTTTGTGGGATTTTTTTTTTTTTTTTTTTATATAAAAGGTAAGTCATGGGCAGTTGCAAATTCCACAGCTAATTTTCCCCATGTTTTGCACCAATTCTCACAGGTGTGCATATACTTTACTTTAAAAATTGCAAAGGAAAAAATTTGCCAAAGAAATCAACACCTGCTTTTTCTGCAAATATTTTTTTTCAGTGCAGGATTGAAAATACAAAACTACATGTGTTGTTGTCTCCCTTGACTGCTAGGGCGGAAGCCCCTACAGTTCAAACCACGCCGAGAATGGTGCCGCAATGCTGGTTTACTATTAGATAAGGCAAGAACATAAACATTCCCTGACTTATGATGCACTGCAGGTATAGACAAATAGGTAGCCTCAATGAAAGCTGCAAACACTCACGGTTAGGATGAAACTTAAAACCAGTCCAATTATCCAGTCCAGGGTCTATTTCCACAGTAATTCCTTTTCATGGACAAACATGGTCAATATCTGAGACACAACCTCTACTTATAAGACTAACACAGAGCTTCAAGACTTGTATGACATACCCTAAAGAGAGGAGGTGCAGGTGAGATATAATTTAGACCTGAATGGTTTTTAATTATGCATGGCAAATAGTAGAACTAGGGATCACGATATGAAACTTCCGGGGAATGAATCAGAACCAATGTGAATATCTATTGAACTGCAGAATATAAATGAAATAAAATAAACGTCAGGAACTATTTCTTCACAGAGAGGGTGGTGGATGCCTGAAATGCCCTTCCTGAAGAAGTGGTGAAGACAAAAACTGTAAATGAATTTAAAAAAAGGCATGGGATCCCTAAAGGCTAGAGTTGGAAATTAAGAAAGTGATATATGGGGGTAACCACCATGGAGTGACAGCTACTACGTCTAACAGAAAGCGTAGGGATTACTATCCTTAACCAATTAGCTTACATGAATTTGACGCAACTGCAGCATCGCACTCTGTTTCAATTGTGGGGGTGCTTCTACATGAACACAGTCTCTCCTAAGGGACTGAATGATGACAATGAGTGGAGTCACTGTTTTTAAACTTTTGTTATTAATGGACTCTGGTTGATATTTGTGACAGCTTCATTAGCTTGACTGCATGTCACTGACATGGTTGCACTAACATAGTCACATGCAGCACACGTACACCTACTTAAAAATGCTTCGCTGCAGCGGCATCACGTAGCACTGTTATCTCGTGCAATGCGTGCATTTAATGAAAGTTTGTTGATGCTAGAAAACTGTACTACAACGATGCGATATGAGGTATAAGTGTTCCTACTAACCATGTGTTTAATGCTAACTTTGCTTTTTCCTCTACTTAGTTAAATGTGGGACATTTTGACAGTATTGAACCCAAACCAGAGCCATCTCATCTCGAAACACAGCGTTATGTCAAATTTTCTTCAGAGACCGGTGTGATTCAAAAGCCAAACCGCAAGGGAACTGATCTTTTATTTGTATAAAAATTTTTAAAAAAAGAACTGTGGACAGATGATTACACATGATCCGATGCATGCGAGAGTAAAATCAGCTTTCAAAGAAACGCTTTGCATCAGTGTCAAATGAGATTACCTAGTTGGGCTGATTCATCTTGCTTATCTACTGAGAACATGGGTAACAATATTGCAAAAAGTGACAATAGATAATATTCTATATATGCATGTGAACTATAAATGCTCTACGATATCTAAAGATAAGTGGTTTACCTTAAACTTCTCAAGAAAAAACCACCAGAAAGTGTCCTGAAGAATAGCAACAGAGGCTTCTGAGAAAACCATGTTTTCCAAATGTTCAAGAATCTAGTCTAAAGAAAATGTAAACAAGGACATTTATTGAAATAAAAGCATCAATACATAAATATGCAAATCTTTATGAATGCAATTTTCACACTGCCTGGATATCTGCAAAGTCTATGGGAACATTTTACCAACGAAATGTGCACTAATTTTCTAATTTTGCCTTGTGAGCCTCCTCAGTCTATACCAGAGCTAATCTGGCTATGTAGTCCACTATTCAGGGAGGCAGGCAGGTATTCTAAGCTAATTCATCCTACGATCTATGGAAAACACCATTTATGGTAAGCAAACTTTCTTTTTCCGTCAATAAGCAGGCCAAATTAGCCATTACATGCAGGGAATCCCAAGCTGAGGGTTGCAGCGGAGCATTTACTTTGTAAGTAATTCGACCCATACCATGGAGAGTGGACTACAGCAAAAATAGATTTTACAAAACTGCTTGTCCAAATTTAATGTCAGTCTTTGACAGGTTATCAAAACAGTAAGCGGGACGTAAAGGTATGATCGGAAGACCAAGTTGCAGTTTTGCCGATATCTTCCATAGGTACTTCTCGAAGATGAGCAACAGAAATAGTCACGGCTTTCACAGAGTCTGACTTGCAGTCCTGCTAAGATGTAGCAGTGGTGAATGCTTTTAGCCAGCCAATTAGACAAGGTACACTTGGCAACCATTACTCTTAGCCTGTTGGGATCGTATGAGACGAACAGGAATAATGAAATATCAAGAATAGAAACCTTGCATATGTTGAATCGCTGGAAATGGCTCTATCACTTGTTGGAAAAAAGATTAGATTTCCATACAAAGCTGTGGTAGAAGATATGGATCTGGATGGAGTATCAAACAATGTGAAAGTTTTGGTAGCCAAAAGAAATGCAAACGATAACCAGATTGTACAATTTGAGGACCCAGAGATCCTTGGTGATCTAATGCTACTCCTCTATGTAATTTTGGATTCTTCACCCTTACTGGGAGAGTCATTAATGGATTGTTCGGAGAGATCAAAAACTAGGCTCTGGTTTAGGCTGGGCTTGCTGAGTGGTTTGCAGCTGATGGTGTTTGCTTTGTTGAGGCTTGGCCAGAAGTGACTGTTGATGTTAGGCTGGAAGGAACAGCAGACGGTACTGTTGAAGAGACTGATAGGGCCTCTTGTGTAAGTATTATTGTAGAAGTGATGCTGTTCAGGAGCCATCAAGAGCGATTGCACTGCCACATTTTGGTCCTTTACCCGAGTTACAGTCTCCCAGAGCTCTTCGCTGAAAAGATTATACCCCAAACAGGGGATGTCCACCAGTTCTTTTGCATACATCCTTGCAGATGCTACTTGCTCGAAATCATGCGATAGGTCTAGCCCCAGTGGAGGCTGAGGAGGTATATAAAACAGAATCAAATGATTCCTAGACAGATCAAATTAGGAAGATGATGCCCTCTTCCACATCCAGCAGGAGTGGTTGTGGACAGTAGTTGCCTTGCTCAGTGGCAGGTAGGAAAAGCTTCAATGTTTTAATATATTCATGAATGTACTGCACCATACAGAACTGGTTGATGGTAATGCGAGCAGATAACTTTGGCAAGAACATTTTTCAAAGTGCAATGCTATCTAGAAGTTTATGGTCTTTTCCTGGAGGAGAATGTCCCCATGTCTTCTTCACCTTTAGACTGGTGATGCAGCTGGACGATACCAACATCCAGTGATTGCTGGACTCTGTATTTGAGATCCAGCTTTCTACCTGTAGGAGTGATCAAAATTGAAGTTTCCTACATTCACATCTGTAGAACATTGAGGATATTGTGAACTGGAAGGGCCGCTGATTCAGCTGGTGCATCCAGTATCTGTAGAAGGCCAAGGCACACAGAACTGGATGCACCAAAGGATGCCTAGTGCTGTACCCATCTTTTCCACAAACTTAGAAAAGGTAAGATTCTCTGGTAGTGAGGACTGGTCCAGAGGATCCAGAACCGAGTTGGAAGGTATGCTGGTAGAGTCTTCATGGTGCTGGCTCACTTATTCAGAACTCCAGTGACAAAGAGGACAAACCAGAAGGGGATTCCAGTTGACTTGAAGAGGAGCGGCCTGGCCTAAAATTTCTGACCTACTAGAATTTGCTGCCACAGACAATGAAGAACCTCTAAACAAGGGTTGTAAAGATGAGTTCACACCTACAGACGAGATCTGGATTCTGGTCTGTATCATCGCTGTAGTTGTATTGGAAGAGAGAGGCTGGAATGGTCCTTCTGTCTCCTTGGTCAAAGAGATTAAGAAACTCTTCACCAAATCGGTGCGTCATAAATAGTGCATTAATCTGTCAAATGCATCAGAGATCTGACTGTTGAGTGCATGGATGGATCATGCATCAAGCTTTTCATATGCATCATGGAAGATGTGTTGGGTGAATCCATGTATCGTGGCAGGAATGCCGATGTGAAGTTCCCTAAAATACTGCAAGCGTGGAGACATCTGTCCACAGGCACAAAAGTTCTGGTCATGTTCTGGAATTAGGCACTAGTAATATAGTTCATGCCCATCGGTGAGGGATATACATAAGTACAACAGACATGATGGAAGAGACGGTCATATTTTTTTGTTTTGTTTTTATTTATTTGATAGCACTGAAAAGTGCTGTTGTGGGGCTGCAGAGACAGCAAGGCAATTTAAATAAGAAGAGACTGAAGAAAAAATAAATTTAAAAGGTTTCAAGGATTTTTAGAGAAAAATGATTAGGAGAGACTGAGTTCATGTCCGTACTATGCTCTGACAAACAATGACTGAGGATGCTCACGAGACAATGCTCATGCAGTAACTCCCGCACATGCTTAGTAGAACTACTAGCTTGGAAGGATGAGTCCATTCGGTGCTGCCAGATGATGTCACCCATAGGCAATGGCTAATTCCGCCTGCTTATCAACGGAAAATAGGTGTTGACATAATCATATTGGAATCTGGCCCTTGATTTTTCAAATGTTTGAAGAGTAGTAAATAATTAGTTCACACAGAGGGTAATTTTCAGCTGCCTGCGTAGAGCTAAAGTTTGCACATAAGTCTGCTTTGAAATTCCCAGTTGTGCATGAAACTAGTGCACACATTTACACCTGTACCTGAGCAGATATAAATGTGTGTGCGTATATTTACGCATAAAATTTCAAAAATAGAAAGTACATATATAAATGGTTTCCTCACCCCAACTCCCCCTCCCCAGACTGTCTTTTTATACTGTGCATACATGTGCAAAATTGCTTTTGCAAATAAATACTTTCAGGCACACACCTCCTCTACCCCCCCAAATTTTCAAAAGGCCGTTTTTGCACATAAAACCAGGTTTTATAAATTCATCCCACAGAATGTTACTTCCTGCAGTTTCCCCTTTGAAAATCCCATGGAAGGCTGGTACTGCAAGAATTTGTTACCTTACATAAACTGCAGGTGCAAAGAACATGGGGTAAAGCAAGCAAAGTGATTTCAAAATGAAATTCTGCGGAGGCCTGTCTTACCCACACCTCCAGCACTGCCCTTTGTCTCCATGGAAATAGCTTTGCAAACTGCCCACAGAGTACATAAAGTTCTTATAGAGGAAAATGGCTTTTTTCCCCCCCATTTAAAAAGGACTTTTGAATATTAATCTTCCATTATTTTTATTCAGCGTACACAAGACCAAAATTTAGAACAAATTATGCAAGTCAAGATGATAAATTGTTTGGAGTCTGTGTGACTTATGCATACTTATTATGTTTGGAATAAAATGCTGCTAGAGAGTCTGTTACATAGACAGTAAAATGACATGAACAACTTAGAGACATAACTTCAGTCCACCCCCTAACCAAATCTGGTTTGCATCATTCTAACATTAGCTAGCCAAAATCAAATGACAGGAAATTAAGTGACCATAAGTCAAAATGCTACATTTCAAATAAAGTACATAAACCGCAGCCAGTTTATTTAGAGCAATATATTTTAGCAATATATTTAATATACAGTCATGTATATACAGTAACATAGCAATATAGTACTAATTTTAGAAACAGAGAATAAAACTAAAATGTGTGGAATAATTTATAAAAAAAACTTACAAATCAGCACATAACTGCTACAGAGTGGATCTGAATTCTCAATTCAACTTTTCTAGCATGCGTTTCATCGCCATGAAAGAAAACCATATTGTCCCCTTGAGTATGAAATCAGACATTCTAGGACACCAGACAGACCTCAAGCCTACTCTTTGTCTTCTTGGACTCTGGTCTGACATGACATTAACTAAAGCGCAACATACACTGTGTAATAATCTGATTCATGTGGTCAGGTGTGGAAACAGAACTAATCTAACTCAGAGAATGCACTTCCTAGGGTAACAAATCCCTTTTCACCAAAACTCAAGACAACTGGTTAGATTCCCATTTCAAATTGCATTTTAAAGCTAAATGCTTAGCAGAGAACCTGAGAGAGGCCTCTGGATCTGCTGCTGTCTAGTGGCTCTGGGTTATCTTGCTCCATCTTTCCTGTCCAGCAGACCTTTAATTTACAATTGCAAGCTGCTCCGATCCTGATCACTGTGAAGTCTGCAGTAGAATCAGCTGGTGAAAGCACGTGGGGATGGGAGACAGTCAGCCCATTCTCTCCTTCCAAGCTCTGTGGTAGCCCCTTCCCCTCCTCCTGGGAATTGGGCCTGGAAGGAGAATGCATGCAGACTCTCTCCTGCCTCCATGCTCCTTCACCAGCTGATTCCACTACAGCCCTGACTGTGATAGGGCTCGGAGCAGGCCTACCAGGCAGGAAAGAGGGAGCGGAGACATCTCAGCCAGTCTGGAGACCCGCAGTCAGCAGAGAACTAGCACTTACATTGGCTGGTTTTCCGGTTTGCCAGCTACTGGCCTCCCTTTAAGAAAACTGGCAAGGTCAGCCAAATATCAACCAGTTGGCAATCCTACCACAGCCTTTAAAGTTGCCAGAACACTCGACCTTTCCCATCAACCACTTTCTGAACCCTTGAGGACTAATCCAGAGCCTCAGGAGTCAAGCCATTTCCCAGGCTAAGGCTGCTACAGCTAAAGTTACTCTGTGGTCTCATACACAGGGCAACAGCCTTTAACCAAAGGCTCACCTGAATACTTTCTGCCCATACAGGAATTGATATTACTGGGCTGGATCACTGCACTTGGGAATCTTCTACTAAATTGCCAAAAGCAAGCTGCATAGGCATTTACCAATCCCATTTCATGCCTCAGATGCTGTAGGGCTGTCTCAGATGTACATATCCGGTGTGGGTCTGCATTCATTTTGGAGAAGTCTTGCGCTAACATTGCCAAATTGGCCAACAGAGCATTATTTTGCTCCAACCACGGAGCTGCCCAGTTAAGGCATCACCAGAAAACAGGATCACCACCAAGCCTACATTTACTTAATTCTTGTTGAAATATGCAGGGGACATCATAAAATGCAGATTTGATAAATCTTCCAGGGTTCAAGGCAGGAATTTAGTAACACAGATCAGAGTGTGGCACTATATTAACGTAGAGAATTCAGAAACATTCTCTTAGTTTGCAGCCTGATGGCTGGGATTTATATTCACACCCTTTTCTCAAGTCTACATCAAAAACAAACTCATAAAATAGAAACCTAGCTGTCAGATCAATGGCTACACACAGATTCATTTTTCCCTTTCTGACAAGGCAAGGATTGGCCTTTTAGCCCTGAAACACACACACAAAAAACTTTAGCTCTTACAGTTTAACTCAGACAGGGTAACAAACTTTTTCTTTTTTTTTTACACTGCTGCCTGCAGTTTAGCTTTCTGGCTTGGGATTTAAGAAAGGTTCCAGCCAGCTACAAGAGCTGTAGGTGAAGTATTGCATTCTCAGTACAAATGTAAAGTAGCAGCCTGAAAGAATGCACACCTTCTCCATTATTGATTCAACACAGAGCTTTACTCATGCATAACAAGCTAAAAGGCTACACAAATGTCCTCTGCATTTTCAAATTACACTTAGGGAACTTTCCAGGTCTCACAATCCATGCCCCCCTCTCCACTTAGCTGCCAGCAGCTGAGTTGCTGAGACCAAGTTCCCAGCAGCACGCTTTGTAGACCTGGAGGCCAAGCTGGTTTCTCAGGACAGGATACCCCTCAGCCCGCAGGCTCCATACAGGAATTCTTCAGTTCTGCTGCTACGGGACAAGTCACCAGCCCTCCAGAACCGCCAGGCCTCAGGTTTGAGCCCAAATGTAACCTCATTTTTCCCTTACAGCTACTGCTTCAACAATGTCATCAGGGCCTGCTTCTCCTTGTGCCTCACTGCCACATCCCCCTACAGACAGACCTAGGCAAAGAAAACCATCTATTGGACTAGTGATGGTATTCTCTATAGGAAAAGTTTAAAGTGGTCTATCTTTGTGCATTACATGAAAAAGAAAACAAAAAGAGTAAAATTCTAGACTAGCTAAGATTTTGCATTAAGTACAAGTATTAGTGTGCAATTTAATGCATGTGTTATCAGCACTTTTAATGCTCGGCTCACTATGGGATCGATATTCAGTGGCAGCAGAGCAGACAAAGTTACCTCTAAGTGTGCAACTGAATATCTGGTTAAATTTTGTGCAGGAGGAGTTAGAACTGTGCAAAACTGTCTGCACAAATTTAGCTGGTTAGCACTGAACATCTCACTAACCACCTAACTTAGCAACACCCAGCTTGGGCTTGCCTCAACCTGGCTCTTTTGCCCGCTGTGCCCACCATCATTTTGTGTGGCTAGCAAGAGTATATTTAAGTGGTTAGATTTATAAGATTAAAGGCCTATTGCAACTCCATAAATCTTTCAGCTATGTACTCCTTAATGCTTTACATCCTTTAGCAAATCATGCAATAGCTGTGTTGCTAATATGCGCGTTACAATCATGCATTAACATACCCAGCAGTTTGATAACAGCCACTGAGCTGCCAAAATAACCTGGTAAATTTACCACGCAATTTTCGGCTGAGCCTAGCTGGCTAGGTGTCTAGTTTAAAATTCACTTAAACCTACCTGGTCAAAATCTGATTGGGTACATTTAGTACAACTGGGTTCCCAGAAAATCAGCCCAGACTGGTTAAGTCCTCTTTAAAAAATAAAAAGCAAAAATCCCTGCAATTCCCCCATGAAGAGGCTCCCAAGTGCCAACCCCCTCCCTCCCTTCTGATTTAAATCAAGAAGTGCCCTTAGTTCAAGTGCCAATCCCCCTTCCTCCTGTACCTGATCTAAACCAAGAGAAGACAAACCCATGAGTGTTGACCCCTCACTCCCATGTACTGTTTGTGCTTTTGTTTCATTTTATTTAGTGCGCAGTGAATTATTTTTTTTTTTTAGATTTCACTAAACCTTTTACTGCATGTTAAAACTTTTAATGCATTTCAAATGGTTTTAAACACACATGTTAATATGTTTAAATGCACATGAAATGGTTTTCGTGCACTTAATAAAAACTGAATAAACTAAAACAAACGACATGAAAGAAAACAAACAATACCCCAAAATGACATGAAAAACAATTTTTGGCTGCACATCCCATTCCCTCACTTTTTGTCCCCAATTTAAAGTCAAGATGTGCCCTCTTCCTCCTAACTAAAAAATATCCCCTTTCCCGTCTTGACTTTCATCCCTCACCCCCAAGAACCCCCGTAAAGTAAGGCCCTGGTGAGTGAACAGGACGACTTACTCTTGCCTCTTGTCTGTTCGGCTTCCTGCATGGCTGTGACAGCCATTTGGGATAGGCACTCGGGGGAGTGGGGACTCTTCTCATTTTCAATCAGGTGCAGGAAGGGAGGAGGTGATGTTGGCATTTGGGGCAAATCAGGTGCAAGAAAGAAGAGAGGGTGATCACCACTCATCAGTTAGTGCTGAATATTGCGCCAAGTGGTTAAGTTCTTACACTTGTCCAGGTGTATCCCAAACACATCTTTTACGTGTCAGGCCAAATTTAGCAGGTTAGTGGAGCCAGTTTTTCCTATAGGGAGACTTAGCGAGCTAAACCTCAATTTTAGCTGGGTTAATCTTTTGAAAATTGACTCCCATATACTTAACACAATTTAATAAATAAGCCCTTAGTTTATGAAAATTACTAAATGTACATAAAGCACCTGTTAATGGATGGTTATTTATATAAACATGTATTCAATATTGTTATAGATCATCAGTTAAGTTTACAAAACAGGAAAAAAAAAATTATGGTACTTACTTTGAAATTCTGAACTTTTGTAACATAGTTCAAAACATGAGGCCCTTCCAAATTACCTGGCAGCTCTATAAACTTTTCTTTTTTGAAACCTGGGAATGTACAGTGCTAGAAAGGTAGAAGTAGCATGAAAATGTAATTGATATTTTGAGACTATGATTTGCTAAGAATTTATAGTATCACTTCAACACATACATAAAGAAGGTTTTCCTTTCTCTTTACAATGTAACCCCCTCCCCCCCTTTGAAGGAGAATCACACTTCCAATCCCTGCTGAGCACTGACCCACTCACTGCAGGAATGGGAAATGTAGATTCTGTGATTGGGACAGGACAACCTGTTGGACCCTAAAGGGAATCACTTGTTGAAAATAATCAGTCCATACTAAAAGTATTGTTTTCTAAAACAAACAAACAAAAAAAAGAGTTTACTGAAAAAAAAAAATAATCCCAAAAGTCAGGATACAAAAATGGAAACAGTCCAGAATACACAATCAGGACAGGAAATAGTTTAAGTTCCACAGGCAACCAAAATACAGGCTTGATTCCTTATCCTTAAGTGCTGTTCAACACCACTAGGATTCTGGTGACTCCCAAAAAGGCCTTTATCTCATCAGCCCCAGAAGGAAATGTGCAAAATCTCCTTATCTCACTATTAATTACTCACTCACTAGTGGCAGGCTTGTATAAGGCAGTTCCCTTCCAAATTTCTGAGTTGGATTCCTCCTTTTCTCCATCTTTCACTAGTCTTACAGGAGATCACACTCTCCTGCAGATCCAAAAGCCCCAGAACAGAGCACATCCCCTTGACTGTTTTCAACCCAGCTTCAAAAAACTTCCTCTTAAAGCCCCACTGAATCACCATTTTTAGTGGTAGCCCTACTAATCCATCTTTTAGGGAATGGACCCTCCTGTCATTCCTAGATGACCACTGCTCCCTCTGAACCTCCCATCTCTAGATTGTCCCTAATCATAAGGCACAGTGAGCCTTGCTGGCTTAACAATAATAATTGGAAATATGTAGGTACTTATATAATCTAAGGTCACATTGTAACATAAGAGCTCTTATGGCAATTTCTCCCATCTAAGTATTATTATTTTTTTATTTAAAAACTTTTCTATACCGTCGTTTATTAATGCACCATTACAACGATTTACATTTAGGCACAAAATAGGTTTGATTGTTTAAGTTATCCATGCGGTGCCAATATTTTACGGTTACATTGTTCAATAATATACTCGAATTGAAAAGTGGGTTGGAGATGCTATTTATGATTGCCGGGATAATCGTATATGTGCATACTGTTTTTAAATTAATATTTAATTATGAGTAAAATAATAAAACAAACAACTCTGCTTTTATAGGTGACTTTCAGCTGAATGTATTTGTTGTTTCTTCAGCGACCTCACTATGGAATGCTTTTTTGAAGAGCCAAGTTTTTAAGCTTTTTTTGAAGAGTTTTAAATCTTTCATTAGTCTTAGCTCAAGTGGTAATGTGTTCCATAATAATGGTCCTGCCAATGATAGTGCTCTCTCTCTAACCTGGGTTAACTTTGCTGTTTTTACTGAGGGTATGGTTAGTAGTGCTTTATTGGCGGACCTGAGATTCCTTTGAGGGACATGTAATCGAAGTGCGGTGTTTAGCCAGTCGGCATTTTCGTTATTTATTAGTTTGCATAGTGTTTTGAATTGCACTCTTTGTTCTATTGGAAGCCAGTGTAAATACGCCAGTGTTTGGGTGATATGATCTCTTCTGCCTTTCCCAGTAAGTATTCTGGCAGCTGAGTTTTGTAGTATTTGCAGTGGTCTGATTGTGGTATATGGTAATCCAAGAAAAAGTGTGTTACAGTAGTCCGTGCTAGCAAATATATTAGTGCTTGTAGTACTTTACGAAAGTGTTCTTGAGTTAATAAGGGTTTTAGTCTTCTAAGGACTATTAGTTTGGCATAGCCTTCTCTTGCTTTTACCGATATGTGTTGCTTAAGGCTGAGTTCTGTGTCTATAATCACTCCTAGGTTTCTAGCCTTATCAGTTAGCTCCACTGATTTATTATTTTTAAGTTTAATGAGGTTTTGAATTCTTACAATGTTTTTTCGTTGAAGGTGTATGAATTCTGTTTTTTCTATGTTAATTACTAGTTCCATTTGGTTTAATAGTTGTTTTATTATGTCAAGGTACAACATTGCCAGATTCAGTGTTTTCTCAATTGATTCTTCAACTGGTAGAATTAGTTGAATGTCGTCAGCATATATGAAGTGTATGACACCTAGCCCTGCCAGAAAGTGGCAGAGGGGGGAGCAGGTAAATGTTAAATAGAGTCGCTGAGAGTGCTGATCCCGGGGACACCTGTTTTTAAGTCGATCTTGTCTGATATAGTGTTATTTATCTGTACCTGATAGGATCTATTTGTGAGATATGATGTGAACCATTCAATTGTTTTCATTTGTAATCCAATTTCTTCCAGTCTTTTTAATAGTATGTTATGGTTAACTGTGTCAAATGCTGCGGACAGATCTAGTAGTATCAAGATGTAGTGTTTTCCGCTGTCAAATCCACGTAGAATGTTATCAGTTAGAGAGATTAGTAATGTTTCGGTGCTATAGTGTTTTCTGAAGCCGTGTTGTGATGGGTAGAGTATGTTATTGTTGTCTAGATGTTCTGCTAGTTGCTTTTGTACTGCTTTTTCTATTAATTTCGCGAGCATAGG
This sequence comes from Rhinatrema bivittatum, assembly GCF_901001135.1. Lineage (NCBI taxonomy): Eukaryota > Metazoa > Chordata > Amphibia > Gymnophiona > Rhinatrematidae > Rhinatrema > Rhinatrema bivittatum. The sequence continues at coordinate 58,793,947 of NC_042627.1, forward strand.
TAAGTTTGAAACCAGTCTATAGTTACTTAAGACATTTGGGTCACTGTTTCTTTTTTTCAGAATTGGTTTAATTATTGCGTTTTTCAGTGTGTCTGGCATTACTCCTTCATTGAGTGATAGATTAATTATTTTGGCTAGTGTGTAGGAGGTTATATCAGCTAGTTTTTTTTTATGTCTGTGGTGGGAATGGTGTCAATTTTATGTGGTGCAGGGTTCAGCTTTTTTATCATGGATTCTACTTCGGTTTGTGATACCTAGTCAAATATGGAGAATTGCGTCATCTCTTTTCTGCATTTTGATTTCCTGTTTAGTTAGGATCGGAATCTTAGCTCTAAGGTTTGTGATTTTGTCTGAGAAATAGTGTGCTAAGTCTTTGCATTTGTTTTCTTGTGGAGTTTGGGGTGTCTCTGCTTTGTCATTGGTCAGATTTTTAACTATGTTGAATAGTGTTCTTGGGTTATTTGAGAATTTTTCAATTTTTGAACTAAAGAATGTTATGTTAGTCGTTTGCACTGAAATTGTTTTCATTTTGTTTTTAATTTCATTTTCTAAAATTTAATTTGTTGTTTAATGTGTTTAATTTTGTTTTAAATAAAATGAAAAAAAAAAAAAGTGAAATGATCTCTGCCTCTGCCACCAACATTTTTAAAAGATGCCCCCTTTGGGCTTCCCACACACCTCCTTTCCCCAGCATCTTTGCCCCATCAAAATAGGGAAGGAGGGATCCCCCGTAACCAAAATGGCACTAACCAACCAGTCAAAGAAAATGAATATTTAAGTTTGGGGGATCAAGAAAGATCGCTCATTATAGCTGGTTCTACAATATGGAACAGCATGCCCTCTGATCTACGCCAGGAATCTTGCCACAAAAAATTTAAACAAAACCTAAAAACCTGGTTGTTCAAAAAAGCATACTATTAACTATCGGGGACCTATACTACCCACTTACATCGCCTTCACAACCTCCCCTTGTCTCCCCCACTCCCCCCACCTTGAATCGCTCCCTATTTGTTATTTAATTCACTATGTAAATAATTGTTCTTGTTGTTAATCTATTCTATAAGCTAATTGCGATTAGCTTATATTAGCCCTTAATTCCTGATTTCTCCCCAGACTCCTTTTCACTCTTATAACATCGATGTTTATTCTCCTAGTTAATGGTTATACTGTTTGCTTATTCTATCAGATAATTTGTTTTATTGTAAAGCACCTTGCTGAGTTATTGTTATCTGTAAACCGAGGTGATGTGCCACACGTTCCGCGGTATATAAAAAAAACTATAAATAAATAAATAAATAATAAATAAATAGTGTGTGCCCAAATTCTTCCAATGTACAAAACTTTGATCTATTCCAAAAATGTTGCAATTACACTTCCGACCGTCATACTGGGGACTTCAGGTAGATACCTTCCTTTGTCTTATCTATAATCATAGGTCTATGCACATCATTAATTCTTAGTGATTATGCATTTTTAAAAATTCTTCAGAACTTAACCTTATTGCTGGTAATACTTGTTAAATCCTGCACAACATTTAACCCAAAACACCCCAACAGGGGTCCGTATTTCAAAGAAGGATCTGCATCAAGGGGATATCTACATTTCTTTCATCATGCTGTGGTCCCAGATAGTTTTCCATTTCACTGCTTCTTCTAGTTTGGAGCAGGACGCTTACCTAGTGAAGCAGTGAAATGGAATGAAGTATCTGGGACCACAGCTGAGGAAGAACAGCAATGTCAGCGACTTCAAGGTAAAGTACAGACTTTACATTTTCTTGTGAAATGTTGGAGTGTTATCAAGAGAGTAACTGATATAAGAATTAGTACTCGAAATAGAGTACATTTTGTGTGTATAAGAAAAGAAAAAATAGAAAAATTGGGCGCAAAAATAAAAAAAAAAAAAAAACATTAAAATGGTATTAAAGAAGGTTGGTAGAAGCTTAAAGTGAGGTTATTACCGTTGCTTGATGTACCATTAAGTTCTAATAACAACCTCCTTTTCTGTTATTTAGGTTATATTTGTAGGGGTTAGACCATAGGCACGATATATTTTTTTGTAGGTTAAAAATAATAAAATAAGAAATTTCCAGTTTTGTTTCCAATGAAAGGACATCCCTACTTTGATTTCTGTTATGTCAGTTTTTCTCTCTGTTTGCTTGATATCAAATTTCTGAAAAAAAAAAAAAAAGGATTTAAATAATGAATGAATTGTATTTAATCTTAACAGCTCAGAACACATCAAATAATTAATTCTGAACAAAGCACCCCTGACAAATTGTCTAAATAATGTTGCTGTCCATCTGTCCAAAATGTGATTGCCAAAATATTATCACAGTATTACTAATATTTTTGCTACAAATGGATGTGTATAAAACCATTATTCACTATAAAATTGTCTGTACACATATATCATATGGAAACTGTAACTATTTACAATACTTTTACATGGGGGAATTTGGGCATGATATTAGGACTAACATTTCTTCTCTTGAGAAATGTACCATAGGGTCTTTAATGTCCACAGAGTAAACAGCACCTTAAGTTTAGAGGCCTATGCAATAACCTTTCCTTTAGTGTGTATGCTAAAAATATTATGTTATGCACATTAAAGTGGTCAAAGTAACATAACAAATGTCAGTAGATAAAGACCAAAATGGTCCATCCAGTCTGCCCAGCAGGTTGTTTAAATTGCTATTCCGTGCAGGTCACCCTAAGGATAAGGAGGCTATAAAGTAGTTGTTGGCAAAATCTCCCCCTCCCAACCTTATTTATTCATTGTTTATGTTTATTAGGTACTTGGTTAACAGTAAATCTTAAATAAATCCCAGTTTCATTAATATGTATGAGACAGAATTATAATACCATCCTAGTAAAGAGGATGTTGTGCTAATGTCAGTCAATTGGGAACATGACATGAAGACAAACAAACAAGCTCACTGGTGTGTAAATTGGATTTAACTTATAGTGTAAACAATGCTCTCTGAGATTGTTTCTGAACGGCCTCTCCTGGAATATTCTAATACTCCATTCCATACTTTATCTAAATAAAAGATCTTCCTGAAGTTGCCAGTATGAAGTGTTTATTTTGGTTAAATTACAACAAGGGATCTTTTCATCCTACCCATGGTCTGCATACAACAATCTTATAATAACAAAAATACATAACACCAACATTACATATGCTGGCTTGTGAGCCGGCTCACTCACCCCTTGCTACCCTGCTGGGGAACGCCACCCCTCCAAACAGCCAGGAAGAGCCACTCAGCCACACTGCCTGAGACACTGCCATAGTCACCACCAGGTTCCCTCTCTAGGCATGCGCGCATCAATACTTAAAGGCCTTCAGAGGGAACAGAGCGATCCGGAGCCTCTTGATGGCATCACACAGCCAAGTATTTAACTTTGGCCGTGCAATTCTGCAGTGTCTCAGCAACAGGTCGACTACCTCGGTGGTAGTGTTTGTTACTGCCTTGCGTCTTTGGTGTCTCCAGCCTTCCTTGCCTCGACTCCAGCCTTTCTTGTCTTCACCCTTGCCTTTCTTCAGCCTGCCCAGCCATGTTTTTGTCTTCCAGCCTTGTCTTCAGCCTGCCCAGCCTTCATCTTCCAGCCTTGTACGCCTCTCCTGCCTGTCTACCCTTGGATTGATCTTTGCTACTGACCATAGTCTGTGACCTTACTATCCTTGCTCTCCGCCTGCCTTGACCATAGCCCGACATCGGAGCCTCTCTTCAGCATTCACCCCAGAGTCTATCACCTAAGACTTGCCATCCCCAGAACCCAAAAGCTCAACCCAAGGGGAAAGAGGCTGGTAAAGGTGAAGCTCCAGCTCAGTCTCTGCACTGTCTGCTCCACCAGTTGGCAGTGAGGACCTATTGGGCTTTCCCAGTAGGTTGTGACATCCTCACTCTAACACAAGGGTCCACAATTCTAACAACCAATACATCTAACAACATTAATCATGAACAAAACTCCAAGTAGAAATCAAATACCCTTAAACCACCCTCTACCCCCTAAATTTCTCCAAGGGCAATAATTCGGAGCACAGGGACTAGCTTAGAGGCCCACCAAATGTAGATTGGATCTATCCTAGTTCCTCAACTCCTGTGCAGCTATACCTCCCAACTCACTGGCAGTGCCAGTAGTCCAACATCCTACCAACACAAAGAAATCATTTAGCTTATCTGCTATGGTCTTATCAACTTTGATAACTCCCTTAATCACTTGGTTATCCAGACAGCCAACTGCCTTACTCACTGGTCTCTTACTTTTGATATACTGGAATAAAATTTATTATTATTTCTCACTTCCCTGGCGAGTTTCTTCTCAAAATCCCTTCTGGCATGCCTTATCGATGCTTTACATCTATTCTGGCAACGTCTGGCTCCCTTCTATTTTCATCACTTGGATACCTTTTCCATTTTATAAGAATCATTCTTGGTACTAACAGTCTTGTTCACCTCACTATTTAGCCTTGGTGATAACTACTTGGGCCTTTGCCTCCTTTTTTGATGAGTGGCATGCATTTCAACTGGGCTTTCAATATGGTACTTTTAAAATGATTCCGTGCCTTATAAGCACCTTGAACTATTCTGTTGGATCCCTTTAGTTTCCTTCTACTAACTTCCTCAATCTTTCATAATCCCCCTTTTGAAATTCAGGCTTATCGATGAAGTTTTATCCTAGATTTTTATTATAATATGTATATCAAATTCAATCATGTTATGGTCAATGATGCTCAGCGGTTCTACCACTGTTACCCACTGGACAAGGTCCTGTATTTCAATGAGGACCAGATGTAGAGTAGCACCTTGTCTAGTGGGCTCTCGGACCAACTGCTCCAAGAAGCAATCTTTTATAGTACCTAGACATTTCACCCTTCTTGTGTGACCAGAGCAAAACATTCACCCAGTCAATGGGGTAATAAAGTCCCCCATTATTATTGTTGTATCCCTCCACTTTGCTGGTTTGCTTAATCTCAGCATATTCTCTCATCTATTTCCACCATCTGGTACTCAAGAAACACTGCTCTTAATAAGAGGGTCTCAGTACTGTGCTCAACTCGAAACCCACACTCTGGTAAGGATTCAAAATGCTATATTCTTCTTAAAAAAAAAAAAAAAAAATCAGTAAGCTATGTGAGAGTACAATTTTCGCTAATACTTTCCCAAACATGGAGAGATTAGAAATAGACAACTTGTGTCCATCAGAAAAAAGGTCAAACCAATTTCATTAATGCCACAAAATATTCATATAAATAAAGTTGCTATTACACAAAATTCTTGTTCATTAACAAAAAGGACCATCATAATAAGCACTACTGATATCAAAAACCTTTGTTGCTTTATTATTTAATCATCGGTTCACAATCACATTCTTATCAATTTTTAAATGCAAATAAAAAGTTTTTAACCAATTTTTTGAATCACTTACCTTATCAATAAAGTGCCCTAATGCAGATCCTTCATGACTTGAAAATGCTGTTATCCCATTAATATTCACCCGACACGTGAGTTTCGAATTGTGAACTCTGCGTCAGGGGTATCCGTGTTCTGATCGCTTCACGTTCTTTGCATCCGAGGATCAGAGAGCAAAGTAAGCCGTCAAGTTCAAATCCTGCTTACCAGCAACTTGTTCCCTTTTTGTGTCTAATATAGATGTTATAACCATTCAGCGACCCACCTCCCCCTCCCCCAAACTTCTTTGGAATCAGGAAATAGCTAGAATAGAATCCCTGACCACATTCCTGAGGAGGGACAGGTTCAACCACCTTCTCCTGAAGGAGTGACTCCACTTCCAGTTGCAGTTAGGTCGACTGAGAAAGGTCAGAGCCAAAGACTATTCAGTCGGAAGAGGGGTTACTATATTCCACATTTTTTAGGACCCATCAGTCTTTGGAGATATGGAGCCATTTCGGGTAAAAGGACTGAACTCTCTCCCCCCCCCCCTCCCCCTCCCAAGGGAGGAAGCGGGTCTCAGATTTGTCAAAAACTAGCCCTGAACTTGACTGGTTCTGCTGCTGAGCCTTTTGCTGAAGCCTTTCCTTCTGTTGAATTTGGGTGAGCAGCTGCTACTGCTGAAGATGAGCTCAAAGATGCTAAAAAGAGTGCAAGGAGCATGCAGGAAAAAGTAATGGCATCCGGCAGAGACCAACTGATCCACCACCATAGCTCATAGCGACTGTAAGATGGTTTGATGTTCTTTAATCAAAGCCACTATTTCTTAAACTTTGTTGCCAAATAAATTGTCCCCTGTGCAAAACGCAGCCACAAGAAAAATCACACATATCCTCCTGGAGGCCACTTGATTGCAGTCATATCAGTTATTGGGCTCCTATAGAAATAGCCAAAGTCCTGACCGCAGTATCAAAAGCTTTGTAAGCAGAACAGGTTAGGTGCTTTTCACCTTCTTCCATATCCTCCGCTGCTCAGCAAATGTCTGCCTGTTCTGCGTCTGTCAAACCTGTCAGAAGTTTTAACTTTTGCATGCATTCGGGCAGATATTACACCATGTAGAGCTGGTGAGTTGCAATTTGGGCACTCTAAATGGACCCCTGGAACAACTTTTTCTCCCAAATGTGTCCACTGCCTTTCAGTCCTTCCCGGGAGGTGTGATGAAGCAAACACAAGGGCACTTACCCCACTACTACAGAGTGATGGAAAAGCTGGATGATCACAAAATCTGGGGAGGCTTCAACCCAGTACTTTGAATCCAACTTATGGGCCACTGGCAGGAATGATACTGATGTCTGCTACATCCTCATCTGGAGATGCTGCAGAAGCTTATGAAATCGGGATAGCCGCAGAATTAACTGGAGGTTGAAGGAACTGAAGAAGCCCGAAAACATCTGTTCTCGGGTCATTTCCCTTCCTGACACTGCTGGGCAGCATCTTTGCCAACTTAGCCAAGAACCTGAAGAAGCCGAGATCCTCCCGAGGAGAAGTATGCTGAGGCAAGCCAAGAAGGGTTTCCAAAGGAATCCCCATAGAAACTTCCTCCTGACCATGGGGCAACAAGGATGAAGATGACTGAGGAGACCTGAATTGGCCCCAAATGTTGGGAAACGTTTTCCACCTTGGACAGAAGAGAGTCTCCAATTTTCCTGTCTGGAATCCAGGGCTTAAACAGGCAAAAACAATTCTTCACTAGCTCCGACAGCTAGCTGAAGGAGTTACATCCTCTTCAGAAACCCAGATTGGCTCATCAAAGAATCAAAATGAGAGTATTTATTTGATTCTGCATAGCTTATACGATGTTGTGTATGAAGCCTTTAATCACTGGCAAAGTTTAAATTGGCAAATATGACTTTTTCCAAATAAAATATCCCTGGGTAGATGCCCAATACTTTTCTATTGAGCTCTTAGCTAAATTTAAAGAGCGGGGAGAAAGAAAGAAAAAAAATAGGCAAAAAGCTGCTAAATTACAAGTGTTTTGCATGTTTGCCAAATTTAAGGCCTGTTAAAAGCTCGCTTGATTTCTAATATTCTGCCAAAAAAAAGTACAAACTAGCAAAACTTTCTTGTACAATTGTGAAATAGTGCAACTTCTGCCCAAAGTGTAAATTTGGTGCTAGGCAAAATCTGACACTAACTAAAAGATGCAGAAACAGCACAGTCTGATAAACTGAGTCTGCAAAAGCTTATCATAACATATTCCGCTTTTAGATTTTAAGAAACATGCATGATAGATATAACAATTCTCACCTTTCTTCTTGTCATTCTCAATTCGGATGAAATGTCTGTTGGTTCACCAATTTCAGTATCTTAAAATAAAATTGAACACAAATGTGAAAATTGTAGTGCAAAAAAAGGATCTCATTTTCATGTGAAAATATTAAGTCAATCTGCTACTGTATATCATGTTTTACCTTTTTCCTGCTTTTTATTCCACCATTTTTGCTCCCTATCCTGTTAAGGCAGCATACCCAGATAGTTCTAACAACCCATGCTGGCTCATTGGCTAGCGTTCAGAGTTACTTGTTGGCTAGCAGCAAGGCCTGATTTAAGATTTTGGCACCCATAGGCAGAGTGGCATGGCAGCACTCCTTTGAAGCTCTGCTAATACATGGTCCTAAAGCAAGCACAAGCAGGCTCCTCTTTGGCCTAGATATTTGGCACACTAGATAGTTGTCTATGTTGCCTTTGCCTAAATCTGGGCCTGGCTAGCAGCAGCCACCGAAGTACCAGCAACTGTCCTTCTGGTCTTCAAGCACTACCTCCACAGCATGCCCAGGGCCAAAGAGCCCTGACAGACAGGAAAGAGAAACCCAGATCCTCCACACTGCAGCACATTATAAAGGGGTATGGAACGGCTGCCCTATGAGGAAAGGCTAAAGAAGTTAGGGCTGTTCAGTTTGGAGAAGAGATGACTGAGGAGGGATTTGATAGAAGTCTACAAAATCATGAAAGGACTTGAACAAGTTAATGTAATGTAAATCGGTTATTTACTCTCTCAGATAATAGAAGGACCAGGGGGCCCTCCATGAAGTTAGCAAGTAGCTCATTTATAACAAATCGAAGAAAATTCCTTTTCACTCAGCGCATAGTTAAGCTCTGGAATTCATTGCCAGAGGATGTGGTTACAGCAGTTAGTGTAACTGGATTTAAAAAATGTTTGGATAAGTTCCTAGAGATTAAATCCATAAACTGCTATGATGGTAATTAATATGCAATAGTAGCTTGTGATTCATCTAATGTTTGGGTACTTGCCAGGTTCTTATGGCCTGGATTGGCCATTGTTGGAAACAGGATACTGGGCTTGTTGGACCCTTGGTCTGACCCAGTATGGTATATCTTATGTTCTTAGCCACAAGGCCAGCCCCTAATACTGTAGTCTTAGAAAATTGCCCATAAGTATAATGAAGCAAAGCAAGATCTTAGTTCAGATGAGTTCAACAATTTCAACATATCTTTGGTACATTTTTGTACCATTACGTACAGGATCAGCAAGGAGCAATTCCATTTTATAAGATAGCCATATAGGCCTAATAGGGATAGATTCATATCTTAGACTCATGTAATTTTACCCACCCTATGTAACCATCCTTTTCTTGCCCCTTCAAGCATAAAAGTGTCATTTAGTCTCCCTTTGACCTTACCTACTCTCTGCAACTATTTGTCAATTTTCACTGTTATCCAACTCATGTAATTTTATAACCTGCTCACTGTAACCTAACCCATGGTTCCTCTGTGAACCAATCCTGTACCATATCTCAATTTCCCTGCTAATATTCTATTGGTATTGTAAACTCAATAAAAATAATTTACATAAGATTGGCTATTCGCATGCACATGCGCACACGAGTGCCGATGCACGCAAAAGGGAGGAAATTTTGTTAAAAAATACGAAGTGGCGCAATCGGGCCTTTCCCCATTTCAGTCCCAGTCCAATAAAGGAAAAAAAAAAAAAAAGGATAGTTAGGTGGGTTTTAGGAGTCAGGAAGGAGAAGGGAAGAGGCAGGCAGAGTAGGTAGAGGTTTTAGTAAGTTCCCTCCCAGTCCACTCCTATGAAGAAAGGCTAAAGAGGTTAGAACTCTTCAGCTTAGAGAAGAGACAGCTGAAGGGAGATAATGATAGAGGTCTATAAAATAATGAGTGGCATAGAACGAGTAAACGTTAATCAGTTGTTTACTCTTTTGAAAAGTATAAAGACCACGGGACACACAATAAAGTTACTAGGTAACACATTTAAAACTAATAAGAGAGTGGACTGGAGGGAAACAAGATGGCAGCATGATATGGACGCCAATTCTCTGACCTCCGTTTGTTTTCTAAATTATACCGCTTAATTGCGTTATTTCCTACAAAGATGCTCTCTAAATGGAAGGGGAGAGTGAGGGTTTTCCCCTCAGAGGCTCAACTCACCCCGATTCAGCGATCCATCTTAGAATTTGCGTCTGCTCTTCCTGCTTCAGAGCCCTGTTGCAGCGGTCGGCAAGGGAGATTTCCCTCAGCCCCCTTGATGAGTGTTAGCCGCCAGCTGAGCGTGTCTCTTTCCATCTGGGTACTGCGGGGACGCTGCCTGTTGAGGCTGTTGGTGAACCCGCGTCGGAGGGAGTCCATGAGTTGGAATTGGGATGATTTTTGGATCAAGCAGTGACCATTAAGGCTTCAGCCACTATTGAAGATCTGGGAGGTGAGCTTTGTTCCTTGACTTCTGATGCTGGCGCTGCTTTCATCACAGTTACCAAGCCAGAGGTCGTCACCCTGGATTCACTGTGGGAAATTATTCATACTTTGGGAATGGCCTTCATAGAGAATTCCACTAAAATTAATCTTCTCTCTTCAAGGTTAGATTCTTTAAAAACCAGCAAATTTCCAAATTATTTTCCTCTAAAATCAGTGTTCTGGAAGATAAGTTGGATGCTGTTCAAACAGTTAACTCAGCTTTAATAAAAGACAGAAATAATGTCAATCTTCAGCTTGAGTATGCTGAAAACTTCCAGAGGAAGTTTCTTAAAGTTTCCTAAGGTAGTGAACGAATTGCCCAATATGACTTTAAGAAGAACCTTAATATTCCCTCTGAGAGTATACCAGCTTTGAAAAGGGTATATTTTTTTGCAGGTGAGGCAAAATCCCAGTCAAATTATTATACAGGATTTAAATTTGACTGAGTTGTTGAAATCTTCTGCTCTGTAAATTTCTGAATGGGTGACCTTACTGGTTTCTTTCTTCTCAGCCCACCACCACCTTAGCTATATTAAGAAGATTTACTTTCAAAATTTAAGTATCTCTTTTATGAGTCAAATGGTCAGAATTTTTCCGGATTTAGCAAGAGTGACTCAAGAAAGAAGAAAGGGGTTTTTGGCTATGTGCCAAGAGGTTATTTCTCTTAGGGCATCCTTTCTCCTTTGATACCTATGCAAATGTTTATTCAAATTTAAAAATGAATCATATCTGATTTTTCTTCAAGAACTGAAATCATTTGTGGAATCAAAAAAGTGCTTTTGTCAACCAACAGTTAGTCATGGACCAAATGCCTATATATATTGCAGAAATGTACATGCTATTTATAGCTAATCTCCGTTATTTTTCTTTGTCCTCCAGTTTCTTTTCATCTTTGGTAGTCTAGTGCAGCGATTCTCAATCAGTGTGTTGCCAAGAACCCACAGGTGAGTCACGTCCTACTGGATTCCCACATCTCTTTCCTCCTCTTCCTTCACCGAGCAAGATGCAGACGATGTTCCACTGCTGCCACTGCCGTCCGGGCTATCAGCATGTTCAAGCCCGGATGTGAACAGCAGCAGTGTTAGTGGAGGCTGGCAACTGCGGCTGGGCCTTTTCTTCTTCCCGCACCTGCCCCCGTGATCCAGAAAAGGAAGTGATGTGCAGTGGGGTGTGCGGGAAGAAGAAAGAGCCATGCTGTATGGAAAAGTAGCGGTAGCAGCATCAGCCCCGAGCAGTAGCGTGGGCCCGGAGCAAAATCCGAAGCAGCCGGCAAAGGAGACAGCATCATTAGCCTCCTGCGGCCGATGGAATTCTTCTTTCATGGCCTGCAGGGGCTGGAGGGCGAGGCTGCTGCAGCTACCATTTGTGCTCCGGGGCAGGGAGTGAGATATAGAGACAGCCAGCCAGCCTGCCTGTGTGAGAGAATGTGCGCGCGATTGAGAGTGTGTATAACTGATTGACAGCCTGCATGTGAGAGCATGTATTTGATTGAGAGTATGTGTGTTAGTGAGAAAAACTGGTCAGAGAAGTGACGTGTGTATATGTGAGAGACAATGAAAGTGACTGGTCAGGGAGATGACTGGAGTGTGTGTGTGTGTGAGAGAGAAAGAGGAAGCATGGAAATGAGAAACCTGTGTATGTGAGAGAGCATGGGAGTACGAAGCCTGGTATGTGGGGGTGCTTGTGAAAGAGAACATGGGAGTGGGAAGCCTGTGTGTATGCATGAGAGAGAGACTGATCGGTGAGGTGACTGGTGCGTGTGTGTGTGTGTGTGAGAGAGAGAGAGAGAAACTGATTATGGGAATGAGAAGCCTGTGCATGTGGAGAGCAAGCATGAGTGTGAGAAACCTGGGTGTGTGTGAGACACAGCATGGGAGTGAGAAGCCTGTGTGTGCGCGCATGAGAGAGACTGGTCGGGAGATAATTGGTGTGAGAGAGCCAGAAACTGGTCATGGGGATGTAACTGGTATGCATGTGTGTGAGAGACACAGAGACTGGCTGTGGGCCCTAAGGAAAAGGACCATGAGTACAGAGCTTCAGCCACTATTGCTGCTTCTGGTGTGTGCCACGGCCTGCATGGAAGGGGAGTAGGAGAGCTGCTGGAGGGGGGTAAGTAAAGGTGTTTTTTTAAGTTTATTTTTCTTGATTGACTTCCATTTTAATTATGGAATGAGTCTGTTTTGAAATATTTTAATGCTGTTTGGAAACTTTTTAATAATTTTTATATTGTTAGATGTTATTCTGTTCATAGGTGTTTTGAAATATTTATTCTGTTTATTAGTATAGTTTTACAATTATTTCTGTTGGGGATCTATAGCTACTCGGCTAATTCTGTTTTCCTAATAGGAGGTGTATTGGTGTTTAGGGCCTGATTTAATATTTGTAATGTTGCCTTTTCATAGATAGGGTTGCTCCTGTTTGAGTGCATTCCATAATACAGGTGTAACTGTGTGCGGATTAGTTTATGTGCATTACTGCAGATCCTGGGAGTATGTTCACAATCTTGCCCCAATCGATTTAACTCACCAAGTTCACCCTAATAATCCCACTAGACCAATGAGAAGAGCTTATCAAGGCACTCTCTTCGTCCCTCAAGCAAAAACATCACTAAAGATCAGAGCCTTCTCTACCTCAGGACCCACTCAATGGAACAATCTCCCACCGGACCTTAGACAAGATCCTTGCCCAATATCCTTTAAGAAAAAATTAAAAACATGGTTATTCAACCTTGCATTTCCAGACTCTGCATTTTAACTAAGCACATTTTTCTCTATGAATGCTTTAGGACATTTATGACTATGCATTGTAAATATTTTTTAAATATTTTTTTCTCTGTTCAGTTAAATTTAAATTTTAACTGTATTTGCCCTATTACTATGTATGTTCTGAGTTCTATGTATCGCCGTTCAGGCAATTTTCTGTTCCTTTGTAAACCGGTTTGATTTGTATTTAATGCAGGAAGATCGGTATATAAAAACCAAAAATAAATAAATAAATGTTAGGTCGGTTCTGTGTGTGCGACCAAGGTGAGGTATTTTACTAGCATGTAAGCGTTTGTATCGGTCTTATTTGTTGTGTTTTCTCAAGAGGACATGCATTGGTGGTAAACTGCTGTCTTTTCATAAGTAGGGCTATTGAGCCTGGTAGTAGGAGGAGTTTGTGTTGCTGTTACTGAGATGACACCAGAACATATTTTTTGTAGGGTGAATTGTACGGTGAATGTCATAATTCTGCTTTACATTCATTATTGTGGGTCAGGGGGGTTCCTGTGGATGCAAACTGTACTTTTACATTTATCCTCATGATGGTCATGTGTTCAGTGTGTCACGCATGTGAGAACCATCTGTCAGGTGTGTCCTGACAGAAAAAAGTTTGAGAACCACTGTCTAGTGTGATGATTATTGACAGGATTTGTATAATGTTCTTAGTATATTTTCTGTGTAAAAGCTTGTTTTGACTTATGTATTAAAAAAATGATAAATAAAAAAAAAAAAAAAAAACTAAGAGAAAATGTTTGTTTACTCAATGCATAATTAAGCTCTGGAATTCGTTGCCAGAGGATGTGGTGAAAGCTATTAGTGTAGCTGTGTTTAAAAAAGATTTGGACAAGTTCCTGGAGGAAAAGTCCATTAACCATTAAGGTAGAATTGCAGAAATCCACTGCTTATTCTTGGGATAAGCAGATTGAAATCCATCTACCCCTTGGAATACTGCAAGGTACTTGTGACCTGGCTTGGACACTTGTGGAAACAGGATACTGGGCTTGATGGATCTTTAGTCTGACCCAGTATGTCAAGTCTTATATTCCTATATTCTTAAGGATGTTCAGTTTTTCCTTGGAATTTCAATGTTATAACAAATAAAAATGAGTGCTACTTTTCCACTAATCTTTCTCCTGTGTGTTATAAAAAAAAGTTGTCATTTTTTCCATTGATTTTTTTTTTTTGTTATAACATTGAAATTCCCAGGAAAAATAAAAACTGAAAACGAAGCTCCCTATGCATTCTGTATATATCTGTTTAACCTCATGCATTTAAAATTAGACAAACTGATCTTAACTTGATTTTAGCCATTTTTATGTATTTGGTTTAAGAATCATGTTCATTTTCATATTTGATTGCCCTGAAAACTATAGTTGTTTGAGGACTACGAGGACCAGGGTTGATAAACACTAGTAACAAACTAAATTGACAGCAGACGATGACCTACATGGTCCATCCAGTCTACACAACAACTTGCTTAGGATAGTAACTGCCACACTGTTCAGGTTACTCCCATGCCTTCAGTTAAGAGCAGTATCTATTGCTCCCGGCAGGTTACTCCTATAAATAAATATTACACCTACAGTAAACCATTACTCCAGTTCGTCATCCTGTAGTCCACTAGGGACCCTCTGTGTTTATCCCACATCTTTTTGAGTTCCATTATCATTCCTGTCTTCCATGCATCCACTACCCTTTCCATGAAGAAAGACTTCCTGACATTGCTCCTGAACCTACCCCCTTAGAGTTTCATATCATGACCCCTAGTTCTACAACTTCCTCTCTATAGGAAAAGGTTTTGTGTACCATTAATTCCTTTCAGGTATTTGAAAGTCTGAATCATTCAGGGTGACTACCTTTCTTGCCCGCCCCTTGTGACAGCCCTGGCTGGAATTATTGCTCTCCCTATAAAAGAGTGTTGAAAATTACATCAATTTGCATTGTTACAAGTATCCAAAGGAGAAATGCATATTAAAAGCTATGAGTATTAAATACAATTTTTTTTTTTTTTTTTTTAACTCCCCATGGGGCTACAAGCTGATTTTTGCAGGGAAACCCTCCACAGAGCATGTAGGCGCACAAGTATGCAGGAGGATGCAGGCATGAGGAAACATGCCCTACCCCCAAGCACTGCCCCTTTTTTTGTGGGGGAGGGGGGAAATATTAAAAGGGTAATTTTATGCAGGCATCAGTCTAAGATGGTCAAATAAATAAGTACCAAAAACACAGAGCCTGCAGAAGGAAGGCAAAAACCACATAAAACTACCTGTTACGCACCCCGTCCGTGCCAGGCCGACGCACGGGCCTGCTCACCTCTCTGGTTCTACGGCAGGTCCCGGGTTGGCCTCCCTAGCGGCAGCTGCAAACTCTTCCAGGCCTCGGCTTCCCACGGCGGTGGTCGCTGGGCCTTCCACTGTGCACCAGGCCTCTCGCTGGAGCTCAGAGTCCTCGGTGGCATTGCCCACGCCCCTAGGCGCAGGCACGCACAGACCGCCCAGCCTCTTTTAGGGCCAGGGGCGGGTCCTAGCTCCTCGGCGCACCCTGATTGATTCCCTAATATAAGGAAGTCCCTGCCTTGGCAATCGGGTTAGAGTCCTGCTAGATTGTCGCTGTGTCTGAACCTTGTTCCAGTCTTGTTCCAAGTCTCATTCCAGGATCCTTCTGTTCCAGTCTTGTTCCTGCATCCTAGTTCTCCAGCATCATCCTGTTCCTGTTCGTCTGTCCGCCTCCCCACGTAGTACCTCTGGACTATCTCACAGGTACTGACCTCGGCTTACTCCTTGACCTGTCTGCCTGCTGCCTGCCTTCTGACCTCAGCCTGTTGCCTGTGACCTTGTCTGACCTCCGGAACCTGACCCCTGCTTCGTTGACCACTCCTCGGACTGACTCCCGGATTCTGACCTCTGCCTGCTTGACCATGTCTCCAGATTCTGACTCTGTTCCTAGCCTTGTCGTCACCTATGCTGTTCTGGTCCTCCCTGCTCCATCTGACCTCCAGTCTCAAACCTGACCGCGCTCCTCTCCTGTCTGTGGGCACGCCAGACTTCCATCTCTCCAGGAGACCCTGCAAGGCCCACCTAGGTCCAAGCGGCCCAGGTCCCTATGGGCTCCTCCCGGGGGGACCTCGGCCTTCCAGTGGTGAAGCTCATCCTAGCCTCAGTTTCCTCCAGTGCTCCGCCCCCTGGGGGCACGTACTTCCTGGTCCCTACCAGGGAGCCGTTCTCCACTGCTTCAGGACTACGGTCCACCCCCAAGCGCAACAGGTTGCCAAGGCCATGGACTCGGCAGAGTATCCCGCCTCCAGGGCCCTACCGGGTTTGGCCGCCACAGTCAAACAACATCACCAAGCTTTGGAATCAATGGCTTCTTCGGTGGAAGAACTTTGTTCCCAGCTACAAGATACAGCATTGGCCAACCCTGTGGGCCTCTCAGCCTCCATGCTTCCCAAAGCATCGTTGGCACTTCCTGCACCTCCTTGATACAATGGGGAGCCATGCTCCTGTCGTGGCTTCCTTAATCAGTGCTTCATGCAATTTGCACTGCAACCCTCGCTGTTCCTGAAGGAAATCACCAAGGTGACCTTCATCCTGTCTCGCCTGGAAGGGAAGGTTGTTGCTTGGGCCTCTCTCTTATGGGAACGCTCTGATACCATACTTTCCAAGTTATCTGAATTCATCGCTCTCTTCAAGCAGACCTTCGGAGACCCAGGCCACCAGGCTGTTGCCAGCCATAACCTACTCCACCTTCGTCAAGGGTCACAGACCCTCTCCGAGTATACGGTGGAATTTAGGACTCTGGCCACTGAGCTTGGGTGGCAAGAAGATTGTCTGCAAGCCATTTTCCTAGGTGGACTCTCCTGCGCTCTCAAAGATGAGCTCTCCGTCCATGAGACTCCCACATCTCTAGAGGACCTGATTTTCCTTGCCAGGAAGATTGATCATTACTTCCGGCAAAAACGCCTAGAAGTAAAGGCTCCCCGTTCTCCTACATCACGTCCCACGTGTGTTCCCAGTCCTTCAGCAAAGACTTCAGCACTGCCACCTTCTTCCGTGGTGGAACCTATGGAGGTGAACCGTGGGCAATTGTCTCCGACCGAACATCGCCATCAGCGGAAGGAGGGTCTTTGCCTTTACTGTGGCACTTCTGGACATCGTCTGCAATCCTGCCCGGTTCGTCTGGGAAACTGCAACGCCTGAGCCCGGTAGGGATCCCGAGCTTGATGCCCCTCAACTCTTGCTTCCCGTGTCTCTGGGCATCAAGGCCCACACCTTTGCCACCACTGCTCTTGTCGATACCAGAGCAAGTGGCAGCTTCATTATGGATGACATTGTCAAACTCTTGAACATCCCTCTTCAGCCTTTAGAGGTGAGCCTCCGCATTGCCTCTATCCAGGGAGAACATCTTCCAGGGCTCATCACCCACCAGACAGTGGCTGTTTGTTTTACCGTGGGCACTCTCCACGAAGAGGAGATGTCCTATGTATTAAAACGATCTATACATCCGTTTATCCTGGGGCTGCCCTGGGTCCAGGCCCACGAACCCCAGTTTGATTGGCATTCCCTGCAGTTGGTGCAGTGGGGCTCTAAATGCCAGAAGACCTGTTTACGTTCTGTATCTCCTGTAGTCCCTGTTCTGAAGTCTGCTACCTTACCTGGTTTGCCTTCGCAGTACTCTGACTTCAAAGATGTCTTCTTGAAGCAGAAAGCGGATAACTTGCCTCCGTTACACAAGTTCAATTGCCCTATTGAGCTGCTGCCGGGCATAACGCCTCCCAAAGGCAGAACTTACCCACTGTCCCAACCCAAGACCCAAGCTATGTCTGAGTATAGTAAAGAGAACTAGAAAAGGAGTTCATTCGTCCTTCTGATTCCCCTGCTGGTGCGGAGTTCTTCTTTGTTAAGAAAAAGGATGGAGGTCTATGCCCTTGTACTGATTACAGGGGGCTCAACACCATAACCCGCAAAGACAGATATCCCCTGCCCCTTATCAGTGAGCTGTTCAACCACCTTGAAGGGGCATGGATCTTCACCAAGTTGGATCGGAGAGGTGCGTACAACCTGGTACACATCCAACCTGAAGATAACTGGAAAACTGCATTTAATATGAGGGACGGTCACTACGAATATACTGTGATGCCCTTTGGGCTATGCAATGCCCCAGCAGTCTTTCAATGCCTTATGAACGAAATTTTCCGAGACCTCCCGTACTCCTTCGTAGTCGTATATCTTGATGACATCCTGATGTTTTCTAAAGATCTTGAATCTCATCGAGATCATGTTCGGATCATCCTTCAACGTCTGCGAGAGAATCATCTGTAATCCAAGTTGGAAAAATGCCTGTTTGAGCGTAATTGCTTACCCTTCTTAGGGTATATCATATCCAACCGAGGTTTCTCTATGGATCCAGAGAAAGTCCAGGGAATCCGCGACTGGCCCCAGCCAGTAGGCCTACAGGCCTTACGTTTCCTTGGCTTTACCAATTATTACCGAAGCTTCATTGCCAATTATTCTACCTTAGTTGCCCCGCTTACTGCCATGACCAGGAAAGGAGCCAACACTCTGATATGGACACCTAAAGCACAAGCCGCCTTTCAGACGATTAAGGAGGCTTTCTGTTCTGGCCCTTCCCTTCAGCACCCGGACCCTAGACGTCCATTCGTCGTAGAGGTTGATGCCTCTGCAATTGGCGCAGGAGCTGTCTTGAGCCAGTTTTCTCCTAAGGGTAAACTGATATCCTGTTCATTTTACTCACATAAAGTTCTCTCCTACAGAACAATGTTATACAGTTGGTGACAGAGAACTCCTCGCAGTCAAGTTGGCACTCCAAGAGTGGCGTCCCTGTTTCGAAGGGGCGCAGCACAAGTTTACCATCTTCACTGACCATAAAAACCTTGAGCACCTTAAAGAGGCTCAACTCCTGAATCCCCGATAAGTCCGATGGGCTCTCTTCTTTGAACGGTTCAACTTCGTTCTCTGTTTTCATCCTGGTTCTAAGAACCTCCGTGCTGATGCACTATCAAGATCATTTGAACCTGAAGATGTCCCTGAAGTTCCTAGCTTCATCATAGATCCCGCCTGCATATCCCTTGCTGTGACCACTACGGTCCCTACTGGAAAAACCGTCATTCCACGTAGATTACGTGAAAGAGTTCTGAAATGAGCCCATGATTTCAAGTTGGCAGGACACCAGGGTCGCACCAGGACCTTAGAGATGTTACGAAGACACTATTGGTGGCCCAACATGGTACAGGACTCTCAAAACTATGTGGACTCGTGTCCCGTCTGCGCCCAACAGAAACCGCCTACTGGGAAGCCTTGGGGCTTACTTCAACCACTTCCAGCACCTACCGAGCCATGGTCTAGCATATCGACAGACTTTATTACAGACCTGCCACCATCCCAGAACAATACTTTGGGTCATCGACCGTTTTTTGAAGATGGGTCACTTTATTCCCTTGCCGGGCCTTCCTTCAGCCCCAGAATTAGCTAAGTTGTTTTTGAAAAACATCTTTTGCCTCCATGAACTCCCCAAGGAGATTATATCCGACTGGGGACCATAGTTTGCCGCCAAGTATTGGTGTTCCATATGTAAGCTTCACATCGGTCTATCATCCACAGGCCAATGGCCAAGCTGAAAGGACCAATCGGACCTTAAAGACATTCCTCTGTTCCTATGTAAATAATCAACAGGATAACTGGTCTGATCATCTTCCCTGGGCTGAGCTGTCACACAATACCCATGTTGCTGCAGCCACCAACGTATCTCCATTCTCCATGGTATTTGGACGGCAACCTTGGCTGCCTCTTCCAGTTCCTCCGACTGTTCCTTCTCCAACGGCGCAATCCATGGCACACATCATTCAAGTGTGGAACCAAGTAAAAGAACACCTTTCCCAGGCCGCTGAACGCTCCAAGCGTAATTCGGATGCCCATAGATATCCTGCTCCACTCTTCCGCCCTGGCCAGAAAGTGTGGCTAAGCACTCGGCACATACGACTGAGACTTCCCTCTCATTGCTTGGCTCCTAAGTACATTGGACCATTCCCTGTAATCATAGAAACATAGAAATGACAGCAGAAGACGACCAAATGGTCCATCCAGTCTGCCCAGCAAACTTTCACAATTTTTTTTTCTTTTCATAATCCGAAGACTTGGAGCTGTATCGTATCAACTCCAGCTACCTCGTGCCATGGATATCCATAACACGTTCCAAGTGTCTTTATTGAAGCCGTTGGTCCTCTCCTGGCCCTCACGTAGAGTTCCCTCTCCTCCATGGGTCTCTACAGAACCTAATTCATCCCTCCAGGTAAGAGAAGTCCTCGACGTCCGTCGGCGTCGAGGGAAATGGGAGTACCTCCTAGCCTGGGAGGGTTATGGGGCTGAGGAGAATTCGTGGGAACCTTCACACAACATCCTTGATAAGGAATTCCTGAAGACCTTTCATAGGACTCACCCTGATATACCACGGCCGCGTAGGGGGAGGCCTAGGAGGGGAGGGGTACTGTTACGCACCCCGTCCATGCCTGGGCCTGCTCACCTCTCTGGTTCCACAGCAGGTCCCGGGTTGGCCTCCCTAACAGCAGCTGCAAGCTCTTCCAGGCCTCTGCGTCCCGTGGCAGCGATCGCCGGTCCTTCCACGGCACACCAGGCCTCATGCCAGAGCTCGGCATCCTCAGTGGCATTGGCCACGCCCCTACGCGCGCACAGACCGCCCGCCCTCTTGTAGGGCCAGGGGCAGGTCCTAGCTCCGCGGTGCACCCTGATTGATTCCCTGGTATAAGGAAGTCCCTGACTGTATTTCCTTGCCTTGGCAATCGGGTTAGTGTCTTGCTAGATTGGAACAAGGTTCAGACGCAGTGACAGTCTTGTTCCAAGTCTCGTTCCAGGATCCTTCTGTTCCTGCATCCTAGTTCTCCAGTGTCCTTCTGTTCCTGTTTGTCTGTCCGCCTCCCCAGGTAGTACCTCCAGACTGTCTCACTGGTACTGACCTCAGCTTGCTCCTTGACCTGTCTGCCTGCTGCCTGCCTTCTGACCTTGGCCTGCCTGTGACCTCATCTGACCTCCGGAACCTGACCCCTGCTTCGTTGACCACTCCTCAGACTGACTCCTGGAATCTGATCTCTGCCTACTTGACCGCGTCTCCAGATTCCGGCTCTGTTCCTAGCCTTGTCACCTACGCTGCTCTGGGCCTCCCTGCTCCTTCTGACCTCCAGGCTTGAACATGACCGCGCACCTCTCCTGACTGTGGGCACGCCGGGCTTCCATCTCACCAGGAGACCCTGCAAGACCCACCTAATTCCAAGCGGCCCGGGGCCCTACAGGCTCCTCCCGGGGGGACCTCTGGCTTCCAGTCTGAAGTTCATCCTAGCCTCTGTCTGTTCCAGTGCTCTGCCCCCTGGGGGCAGGTGCTTCCTGGCCTACCAGGGAGCAATTCTCCACTGCTCCAGGACTAGGGTCCGAGCGCAACACTACCTTCCTAAAATATGAAACTATAAATCACTTGTGTACTATGAAGAAGCCCTATCATTTCAATGAATGAAGATTCTTATTTATACAATCCTTGGTCCTAAAATCTCTGTCCCAAAATTTTTTGGAATGCTTTTACTTATGCAATTAAAATCCAAAGAAATTTAAAAAACTGAATACTGAATATTGCAAAATGGCGCCAACCAGTCTTTGTCCCTATCACGTGATGGTGCAAAGACTGGCTGGTGCCATTTTGCAAGATGATGGCAACCAACCTGGAGCCTAGGGGGTGCTCCGGGCCCCACTAGACTACCAGGGACCTATTCTAAGGTATGTAGGCAGTTCCAGAGGGTGTGGGGGGGGGGGGGGGGGGGGACTACTTTTGTTGAGAAGAGTGAGGTTTGGTAGGGGGTAGGCATCACCATCCAACTTTTTAAATCTATATTTTTATGTTTTTCCTTTGCTGGGCCACCTTGACAGATGGCAGGAGGGGTGGGTGGGGGTCTACCCAGATCCCCAGGAAGGGTGTTTTATATGGTGTCTGAGGGCAGTTCTTTTGAGCTGCTGGTGGCCCTTTATGATAATAGTGGCCCTATGGAAGGGAGCTGCTATTCCACACATTTCCCATTTCCACGTAATATTTTTTCTTGCAGAGTTTTTTTCCAAGGAAAAATATCACAGGCAAGCCACTGCAATATTTTTTCGAGAGAGGGGAAAAATACCATGGGACTATCCCTCCCTCTCCTGTGCTATTTGTGCTCTACCACAATATTGTAGCAGAGTAAATAACCCCCTATATCTGTGGAAGAAGTGATTCAATAAAATTTTATATTGGAACACCAGCAAAGACCTGAATATTTATTAAAACACAGTCAGAACCTTGAGCCTTGGAGGTTAATCCACCTCCCCCACCTCCCCCAACAGAAAATCCCTATCATGGATCAGGGAGAACGAGTCAAGGATTCAATCCCGGTACTGAGTGTGGACTCCTCATTCAAGGGAAGAACTCGAGAAGGGCTTACATGAGCAATACTTTTTTTTCATGAAAATCAGTGGGACCATGCACTTGGGCACACACCCTTGATTATATAAGCTTACCAATACATTTTTAAAAACATTTTTCACTTTTAAAAAAAAAATCTTTTTAATACATATTATTGATATTAACTGTAATTGTATATACCAGTGAACCTGTGTTGAAACTGTAAATGCTTTATTTTGGGTGATCTGGGAAAGCCCCATGAGTCAGTCTGCATAATGTAACCAAGTGTCCTGGACTGACCATTGTCAGAGACAGGATGCTGGGCTCCATGGACCATTGTTCTGACTCAGCATGGCATTCCTTGATTTTATTGCTCACCTTACAAGCCACTGTTAAAAAAAAAAAAAAAAAAAAAAAACAGACAACTTTTAGCACACCCCCCCCTCCCCATCCCTCAACCTCCTGCGTAGTTTGCTGCACCTGCACGCCTACAAGATGATTTTCAAAGGGAAACTCCCCAAGAAGCTTCATTTTGAAAATCCGTAGCAGTCACATGCAAAGTATACAGGTTAAACAACACTTCAACTGGCCCGCCTTGGGTCTCCTTTCCCCTAATTTCCCCCTCAGAGGGAAATGGGCAATTTTTAAAGGGGGCTTTTCCACAGTTAAATACCTATTTATCCAGGACAATCCCTTTGAAAATTGCTCCCATAGAAGGATAATTTTCAAAGGTAACTTAGAAAGATAAAACAATATTTTATGTGTAGTGATGCACTTTTATAAAATTTCCCGCCTGATATGCAGGTAAACACGTATGTCATGTTTGCATGTAAGTTTACCCAGACTGAGCAGAGGTATTCACGGGGGCAGGGTTGGTCAGGGGTGTGCATTTATGGGCATGCTTTTCCATTTTCAAAAATATGCATAAAATATATATCCCTAAAATGTCAGCACATAATTTAGCAGGTGTAACTGTGTGCATGTGCTTTTGGTAAGATAATTTTGAAAAGGGAAAATATGTGCATACTTTGAAAATTTCTGTGACGTGTGTGTGTTGCCTGCTGTCTAATTTATGCAGGCTGTTATACAATTAAGCACATGACTATTCAAAAATATATAGGTGACATGAAATGGTGAATTAATGATAATTCATGTTCTAAAACATTCTCATATAATTATCTGCTATCCCTAAATATAAAAATTAAAACTATTACTGAAACAAATCATAGCTGATTATTAATTTGTCCTCAAAAGGAGATGATCACCTGTCCTGCTTGGGTAAAACGTCTGCGGAAAATACTTTTCCAGTAAAGATGCATTTTCATCTATTTTCATCTCCATGTCTGTGAGGACCTCATGGTTCAGTGGAACATTTTTATAGAAGTACTCAGCAAGTGTATCAAAGGCATAACAATGGCCCAATTTGACTAACAAAGAAGCAGAATCTTCTGAGTGAAAGGTCTCTGGCCAATCTTCCTGTAATAATTATGAAGAAAAATAAATTATTATCCAGAATTACAAATCACACCGTTCAAAATATTTTTTTTTAAAAAGTTTTATGCCATGCATTTTAATAATGCCAGTAAAATACAATGGGGCGGATTTTAAGAGCCCTGCTCGCGTAAATCCGGGCGGATTTACGTGAGCAGGGCCCTGCGCGCCGGTGCGCCTATTTTACATAGGCGCACCGGCGCGCGCAGAGCCCCGGGAATCGCGTAAGTCCCGGGGTTCTCCGAGGGGGGCGTGTCGGGTGCGGTCCCGGTCGTTGCGGCGTTTTCGGGGCATGTCGGCAGCGTTTTGGGGGCAGGTTCGGGGGCGTGGCTACGGCCCGGGGCGGTCCGGGGGCGTGGCCGCGCCCTCCGTACCCGCCCCCAGGCTGCGGCCCGGCGCGCAAGAGGCCCGCTGGTGCGCGGGGATTTACGCCTCCCTCTGGGAGGCGTAAATCCCCCGACAAAGGTAAGGTGGGGGCTTAGACAGGGCCGGGTGGGTGGGTTAGGTAGGGGAAGGGAGGGGAAGGTGAGGGGAGGGGAGGGCAAAAGGAAGTTCCCTACGATGCCGCTCCGATTTCGGAGCGGCCTCGGAGGGAACGGGGGTAGGCTGCGCGGCTCGGCGCGCGCCGGCTATACAAAATCGATAGCCTTGCGCGCGCCGATCCAGGTTTTTAGCAGATACGCGCGGCTCCGCGCGTATCTACTAAAATCCAGCGTACTTTTGTTTGCGCCTGGAGCGCAAACAAAAGTAGGCCTATTCGCGGAGTATGAAAATCCGCCCCAGTGTGATTATACTACATACTTAGGCTCACATAGAGGTACATTTTAAAACATATCCGGCGTACTTTTGTTCGCGCGCGCTTTTATAAGATACGCGCGTAGCCGCACGTATCTTATAAAATCTGTGGTCGGCGCGCGCAAGCGGGTGCACATTTGTGCAACTTGCGCGCGCCGAGCCCTGCATGCGCTGCCCGTTCCCTCCGAGGCCGCTCCAAAATCGGCGCGGCCTCGGAGGGAACGGGCAGCGCGTGCAGGGCTCGGCGCGCGCTGCCCGTTCCCTCTTTCCCGGCCTATCTAAACCTTTGTCGCAGAAGTTACGTGCGCTGGGCTGGCTGCCGCGCACCATGTTCCGGTCCGGGGGCTGGTCCGGAGGCCGTAGCCACGCCCCCGGGCCTAAACCACACCCCCGGCACCGCCCCCGTATGACGCATCGACCGCATCACACCCCCCCGACATGCCCACCCCAAGAAAGCCCCGGGACTTGCGCACGCCGAAAGCCTATGCAATATAGGCTCGGCGCGCGCAGGGCCGTTTTAGAAGGGTTACGCGCGTACCCCTTTTAAAATCCAGCCCATATTTTACTAGCCAGAATCTAATATTAGAAGTGTCTCTATATTCTGACCCCTGTTGATACCACTACTTTTCATCTTGGTTAACTTACATGGAAAATTCCACCTTGGAATATGCTTACTTCCAATTTGAATTAGCATAGTTTGCAAACCATTAAACCTACAATGCATTACTTACTCTTCCTACCTAATAACAACTACTAACTAGAATGCATACTGGAACTTACCAACTTCTGAGACTTCAAAAATTCTTCAAAATCATCAGGAGGCTGTAGCATTTTCTACAAATATTAAAATACAAAATGATAAATTCATTGATGAAAACTTTTATCTATCATATTTACAAGCTATGTAAGTGTATTGTATGGTCTATTATAGTATGTTAACTTGCTGTTTATACATCTGAATCAGTCCATGGATAATGATTCAGATGGACTGAATCAAATCACGGTGAACTTAGAAGATGTGGTAGACCTGATTGACAAACTGAAGAGTAGTAAATCACCTGGACATGATGGTATACACCCCAGAGGCAAAAATTCACAGTAAAAACTTTTTTAAATATATCTGAAGCAGAAAGCCTGTGAGGGAGTCAGTTGGACCGTTAGATGATCGAGGGGTTAAAGGGGCACTTAGAGAAGATAAGGCCATCGCGGAAAGATTAAATGATTTCTTTGCTTCGGTGTTTACTGAAGAGGATGTTGGGGAGGTACCCGTAATGGAGAAGGTTTTCATGGGTAATGATTCATATGGACTGAATCAAATCACAGTGAACCTAGAAGATGTGGTAGGCCTGATTGACAAACTGAAGAGTAGTAAATCACCCGGACCGGATGGTATACACCCCAGAGTTCTGAAGGAACTAAAAAATGAAATTTCAGACCTATTAGTAAAAATTTGTAACCTATCATTAAAATCATCCATTGTACCTGAAGACTAGAGGATAGCAAGTGTAACCCCAATATTTAAAAAGGGCTCCAGGGGCGATCCGGGAAACCTCAGACCGGTTAGCCTGACTTCAGTGCCAGGAAAAAATAGTGGAAAGTGTTCTAAACATCAAAATCACAGAACATATAGAAAGGCATGGTTTAATGGAACAAAGTCAGCATGGCTTTACCCAAGGCAAGTCTTGCCTCACAAATCTGCTTCACTTCTTTGAAGGAGTTAATAAACATGTGGATAAAGGTGAACCGGTAGATATAGTATACTTGGATTTTCAGAAGGCGTTTGACAAAGTTCCTCATGAGAGGCTTCTAGGAAAAGTAAAAAGTAATGGGATAGGTGGCGATGTCCTTTCGTGGATTGCAAACTGGCTAAAAGACAGGAAACAGAGAGTAGGATTAAATGGACAATTTTCTCAGTGGAAGGGAGTGGACAGGAGTGCCTCAGGGATCTGTATTGGGACCCTTACTTTTCAATATATTTATAAATGATCTGGAAAAAATACGAGTGAGATAATCAAATTTGCAGATGACACAAAATTGTTCAGAGTAGTTAAATCACAAGCAGATTGTGATAAATTGCAGGAAGACCTTGTGAGACTGGAAAATTGAGCATCCAAATGGCAGATGAAATTTAAATGTGGATAAGTGCAAGGTGATGCACATAGGGAAAAATAACCTATGCTATAATTACACAATGTTGGGTTCCATATTAGGTGCTACAACCCAAGAAAGATCTAGGTGTCATAGTGGATAACACATTGAAATTGTCGGTTCAGTGTGCTGCGGCAGTCAAAAAAGCAAACAGAATGTTGGGAATTATTAGAAAGGGATGGTGAATAAAACGGAAAATGTCATAATGCCTCTGTATCGCTCCATGGTGAGACCGCACCTTGAATACTGTGTACAATTCTGGTCGCCGCATCTCAAAAAAGATATAATTGCGATGGAGAAGGTACAGAGAAGGGCTACCAAAATGATAAGGGGAATGGAACAGCTCCCCTATGAGGAAAGACTAAAGAGGTTAGGACTTTTCAGCTTGGAGAAGAGACGGTTGAGGGGGGATATGATAGAGATGTTTAAAATCATGAGGGGTCTAGAACTGGTAGATGTGAATCTGTTATTTACTCTTTCGGATAGTAGAAAGACTAGGGGGCACTCCATGAAGTTAGCATGGGGCACATTTAAAACTAATCGGAGAAAGTTCTTTTTTACTCAACGCACAATTAAACTCTGGAATTTGTTGCCGGAGGATGTGGTTAGTGCAGTTAGTATAGCTGTGTTTAAAAAAGGATTGGATAAGTTCTTGGAGGAGAAGTCCATTACCTGCTATTAAGTTCACTTAGAGAACAGCCACTGCCATTAGCAATGGTAACATGGAATAGACTTAGTTTTTAGGTACTTGCCAGGTACTTATGGCCTGGATTGGCCACTGTTGGAAACAGGATGCTGGGCTTGATGGACCCTTGGTCTGACCCAGTATGGCATTTTCTTATGTTCTTAACATAGTAACGTAATAGGCGTTCACAGATAAGGCCCATTTAGCCCACTCGGTCTGCCCAGTTGCTTCGCCTATGCTACTTTATCTCCCACCATCACCCTCCCTTGTCTCATCGCTGCCCAAGCATGCCTGAATTCTGACACAGTTTTGTTTCCTATCATCTCGAATAGGAAATTTTAGGCATCCATCGCCCACTTAACTAAAAAGATCCAAAGAGCATTCAGTCCATCCAAACCCTTGACTGAGCATTCCGAGGGCTATTTTCATACTGCCCACTTTGGGGAAAAATTTGCAGGTGCTTTTTACTCACGGACTGCATAAAGTATCAAAAAAGAAAGGATGTGCAAAGTTTGTGGGTAAAAAGCTCTCTCTGCGGGTAGATTTTCTATGGAACATGAAATGAATAACACTGTGTGACCCCATGAGTGGGTGCTGCCAGTAACAGGGTGGGCTGCCTGATACATCCCGTACCCAGGAGCCCAAAATTCACTGGTGCCAAAAGGAGGAGGGAGCGAGTGATTGCCAATGGCACCCTTACATCTGCTGGTTTCAGTTCATGGGGGAAGGGATGCAGCCAAGAGGGATTCCTTTGACCCCCCTGGCCAAATGGTGGTGCAGTCGGGGCGGTCACAGCAATCTATTCAGAATTCGGCTATGTGACTTATTTTCTTTTAAACCGCACTATGGCCATGCAAGCCCTCTTCTCAGTTTACTACATTGGCTCCCTGTCAGCTTTCGCGTACATTTCAACTTCTCTTACTTCACAATTTAGTAGAACTAGGGGGGGTCACGACTTGAAACTGCAGGGAAGAAGACTTAGAACCAAATTCAGGAAATATTTCTTCACTGAGAGGGTGGTGGATGCCTGAAATGCCCTTCCAGAGGAAGTGGTGAAGACTAAAACTGTGAAGGACTTCAAAGGGGCATGGGATAAACACCATGGATCCCTAAAAGGCTAGAGGATGGGAATAAATAAAAAAGCTAAACCTGCACGGAGCGGCAGTTACTACCCTTAAGAGAAACATGGGGGTAACCTGCACAGAGCGGCAGTTACTACCCTTAAGAGAAACATGGGGGTAACCTGCACAGAGCGGCAGTTACTACCCTTAAGAGAAACATGGGGGTAACCTGCACAGAGCGGCAGTTACTACCCTTAAGAGAAACATGGGGGTAACCTGCACAGAGCGGCAGTTACTACCCTTAAGAGAAACATGGGGGTAACCTGCACAGAGCGGCAGTTACTACCCTTAAGAGAAACATGGGGGTAACCTGCACAGAGCGGCAGTTACTACCCTTAAGAGAAACATGGGGGTAACCTGCACAGAGCGGCAGTTACTACCCTTAAGAGAAACATGGGGGTAACCTGCACAGAGCGGCAGTTACTACCCTTAAGAGAAACATGGGGGTAACCTGCACAGAGCGGCAGTTACTACCTTAGGAAGCTTGCTGGGCAGATAGAAGACCATTTTGTTCTTTTTCTGCCGTCATTACTATGTTTTACCTATAAATGCATTCACTCTGCAGTTCCTCATTACCTATCGTCGCCCTCTCTACACCTTTCCTCGTTGACTCCGTTCTTTGAGCAAGTTGCTATATTGTGCCCTTCACCTCCATCTCCAATTCCATACTATCTACTTTGCTGCATCAGATACCTGGAATTCCTGAATTATTGTGTCATGTTTATAAACGCAACTTTTGGAAGCTGCTTTTAAATCCTAACCAAATCTCTACAATAAATCCATTTTCCATAAACTCATTTGTCAAGGATGTTTGTCTTGACTAGAACGTAAGCGGCAATTTGCCATGTCGTGCTCCAGACCGAGGCACAAATAACAGTAATTGTGCCCGTCCGTTGCCGACATGATTTTTTTCACACTGGCAAAATCTGAACCCCGGCGGACTGGGCGGCATGTCAGGGTGAAGCGGGAGCAACTCGGATGAGGAAACAAGAAGAAAAAAAATTTTGAGGAGAGCGAGAGCTCCACTGCGATCCGGGAGCGCGGAAAGACAAGACAGACAAGAGGAAGCATGCGCCGCGCGGGCAGATACGCGCAGCCTCAGACAGAGCAAAGCTCTGCCTCGGCCGTCCCAGAAGATGTCCCCAAACAGCATGGTTAATTCAGCCTGCTTATGTGCAGGAAAAATAGTAATATGTCTGACAGTATTAGCAAGATTTTGGACATGTTGAAGAAGCAACACGCGAGTTCCAGGAGAATGGTTAAAACACGTACAGCACAGATGATCCCAGTAGGCACAGGAGCTTCAGCTTTTGGAAGGGGTTTCTATCCAGCTTTTTGCCAATTAAGGACCTGAATCATCCTTTGAGTTTAAAGGGAATAAAGAGATACTCATGGCAAAAACCTGAATTAAAAAAAGTTCAAAGCACTATAAAGAAACTGATCTGTGCACAGACTTTACTTTCCACTAATTAAAAAAAAAAAAAAAAAACTAAACTTTTACAATATTGTTATAATGCACAGCATAAAACAACTGTATTTTCTTTTTATAGTTATTACTAATAAAAACTGTCCAATTTTGTTTTCTTTGTTCAATTTTTGCTGTGTCCTTATAATTTTGCTTTAGGGATATTAATATAAATCTCAGTGGATTACATTGTAATGGAGTTGAGATTTAGTTGTGTGTCCTGAGAAGCATTAAGAACCTTGAGAAATGTCACTGTGTTTAACTACATTTAAAGAGCTCTAGCTGTGTTTATTTAAATTAAAACCCCAGTTTGGATAAAGAAACTTACGAATGATTTATGCTATTTGGACTTGCTTTCAAAATACAACATTCAACATGACAAACAGTATACTTTAAGTGGCAAAAATCGTTTTAGGGCTGTTAGATACAGTTAAAGAAACAGCAGAGTTTTCTCACTTTATATTTTTACTTGAGTGTATGTAACTGATGCAGCATATTCATGCTTAGGGTTAGATGTACTATTTTCCTCATATACAGAAAATGGGAAAAACCCTTTGATACATCTGGCAAGCAAGTTTCTGTGCATATGTTGCCTTGGAAAGAAATTTAAGCCTGAGCTAAAAGGTGGGTTATTTCAAAACTGGGCAAGCATACAACTACATAAACCAACAGAGCTCTGTTAGAAATTACATTTGGCATTCAAGCAAAAAATATATAAATTTTCTTATAAAAGTAACATAAAAATGTATAGTCAACCCAACAATGGCAGAAGAGACTACATACCACAAGCTCACTTTGTGTAAATAGCTCTTGCTGTAAGCAAACAGATGTGCATTTTTGTGGTTCTTCTACAATACATCTTATACTAAGAAAAAGTATGTGCGCAATCCATAGTTATCAGTATATGTGCAAACTGATGTACCACCTTCCTCGAGCCAAGGTTCAGCCCAAACTGGGCTGCAGAATGAAATAATGCATATTTTAACACAAATACGTGATTTTTTATTTTTATTTTTTGCAGCCTGTGGGTGCTAGTTTTTAAAGCATTCAGATCCAATTTAAATTTGCCATCTATATTATTCTTTTACAAGTGAAGCCAGTACAAAGTGGATTACATAAACATCAATTTATCCAACACTAATCCTATACAAGACAGCTACAGATCAACTGTCCAATTCAAGTTACAATAAACGCAGATAACAATAACTCCATAATAAAAATATTCACATATAAAACAGCTACAAGTCAGCTGCCTAATACAGACTACAATAAAAACATACCAACAGGAAAATCCCAGACTTACTTTGCCCTCCCCCGTTTCTGCTCACCAGTCCTCCCCCTATGGATACCAAAATTTGAAATCCAGACCTGTTTATATGTCTAGCCCAAGGACAATGGTGTTTCCCTGTTCAAGTTAAGCCCCTTAATGGTGCAGAGGCTCATGGACTGACAATTATTCCAGTGCCCCCAGGCCCTCTAACTGCTTTAAATTTAAGAGGCTGACTCCCATGGGACATGGCGCTGCTGCTAAAGGTAAAGGCCTGAGCCAAGAGGGAGGGGGGCACAGGTCCCTGAGGCTATGCTACTTTTCAAAAGGGAAGCTTATCCCCAATATCGCCCTTTGAAAATTAACAGGTGTGATAAAAGCATCTGAGATCCATATTCAAAAGGATTTCTCCAGCTACCGTATTTTACGCTCCATAAGACGCACTTCCCCCACCCCCCAAAAGTGGAGGGAAAATGCCTGTGCGTCTTGTGGAGCGAATATTAAAAAAAAAAAATAAAATAACTACAACCCCTCCCCCTCCTGACCACCCCAAGACTTGCCAAATGTCCCTGGTGGTCCAGCGGGGGTCCTGAAGTGATTTCCTGCTCTTGGGCCGTCGGCTGCCAGTAATCAAAATGGCGCCGATGGCCCTTTGCCCTTACAATGACACAGGGGTTATCGGTGCCATTTTGATTACTGGCGTGGGCTGTCCATTGCTCCTACCATGTGACAGGGGCCGACCAATGGCACCGGTAGCCCCTGTGACATAGTAAGGGCAAAGGGCCGCCGGCGCCATTTTGATTACTGGCAGCCGACGGCCCAAGAGCAGGAGATCGTTCCCGGACCCCCGCTGGACCACCAGGGACTTTTGGCAAGTATTGGGGGGTTCAGGGGGGTGGGGGGTTGTAGTTAATTAATTTTAAAGGGTTGGGGTGGGGATTTTTTTTTTCCAGACAAAGAGAACGGTAAAAGTTTTCTGATCCGGGGAGTGGACCGAAATGGCCCTCCCCAGACCCGAAAACGAAATGGGGACAAAACAAAATTGTATGCACACCCCAAATTTGTTCCATAAGACGCACAGGCGCCCGGGAACAGAGCCGGTTTAGCACACCTCATTTTTTAATTTTTTTTTTTATTTCCCCCCTTCTGAAGCCTAGGTGTGTATTATGGGTCAGGTGCGTCGTATGGAGCAAAAAATACGGTATCTTCCTAAGAAGGAAAATAAGTTTAAAAAATGAAGTGATGCTTGGTAGTAATAGAGAGTTTAAATAATTTTTAACAATGCAAATGTTAGTGAAGCATCTTATGCTGCCTTTTTCACCTTTTTATGTCTATGATTTATGCCTTTCAATTTTTTGAATTATGCTATGAATTCTCTTATGGTTTGAATACATGAGACTCCAAATTTTTGCATATGTTGGAGAAGATCAAGAAAGAACACAACTGGCTCTGATTTATAAAAGATTCTTCAGAAAGGAAAAATACTGTAAGAAATGCTGTATAAATGAAGCCCATAGTACTCAATTTCCAAGAAAGTTTTGCTAAAGACATAACATGGGAGAAATCTTGTTAAAAATAGAACTCAGGCTAATTTAAGGATCACATTTCGATGATAACTTTAAAATTCCTTGCTTAGGTGGGATTTTTGCTATCCGTGTAACTTAAACATACGTTCACGGTTTAATTAATCGTGAATGCAGTGTTATAGAGCAGTCAGATTATGCCATTCTTGTCTCATTGTTCCAGCTTTTCTGATAGAAATGGAGTACTTTAAAACAGTGAGGTCCAAATTCAAAGAATTTGTCTGGCTAAGTTCAGGAGTCAATGGGACAAATACCAGGTTTTTAACATCCAGCCGGTTTCATTGCTCCCAGTTTATCTGGCTAAATAGTTATAAAGCTAAAACCTAGCCAGATAAGTTGAGCAGGCTGGGGGGGGGGTCCAGGGAAGAGCAAAGTTACCCGGGCACATGTACCCAGATACCCTAGAATATTCAAAATATAACTATTTTAAGTGGCTAAAAAATAAACAGGGAGGAGTCAAGATGGCAGTGCAGCTGAACATGCTGCAGTCAGGGTGAACCCAGAAAGCTGGCCTGAATATTAATATCAACTCTCTGCTCAATAATGGTCAAGCGGAAAGGCAAAACCTGAACTTTCCCCTTAAGTTTGGTGGGGGTCATCTTGACAAGCTCAGGCAACATGATGGATTTATGCCGGCAGCATCAAGAGGCTTGACTCCAGGAGCAGGGTGGGGGTGATAAAGGGCCTGGCCCAAATGTTTATGAAGTCTCCCTTAGCCCAGAGCAACATGAGCTATCCCGTTGTCAAGGAGAACTGTTTACCATTGGATCAGAGAGAGCTTCTGTGGAGGCAGAAGGTGCAGCTACGATGATTTCCATAGGAGGGTCTGATTCAGTGGAGAACTCCATCCTCGGGGAAGTGAATCATTTGTTGAGTGAAGTAGAGATTGGAACTGTGTGTCATCTGCACCCTTCAGGTTCTTCCTATCTGTGCGTGATGGGATGAGCCCTGGGCTGTAAGAACCTGGGGGGGAGAGAGGGGTGGTTGTTTGGATTCATTATGGGGTGCCATTTCTTCACTGGAACTATCCCTGTCATCTAGGATAGTCAAAGTTTTTTTTTATCAGGTTTTTCTGTTATAGTCCAAGCTAATTCCCACAGAAATCCTTGCAAAAACATGAGGAGAAACTGGGTCAGATGGAACATCAGATGCCTGAACTGCAATCTGGGAAGGAATCTTTAATGTAGGAAAAGGATATGGTACATTATAATTTGGGAATTTTGGAAAATCAGAATCATCTTTTAAATCTGCAGTTTTTAAACTTTCCTAAGACTGCATTGCTTGCACCATTGGAAATGCTTAAGTGATATTTTCGTGATGTTTTGCAGGTTCCCAATGAAGCAATGCCACCTATAATTCAGGCATTTTATATCCCAGAAAGGGTTGTTTTGTTACCGAATAGAAATATCCAGGAAGTATCAATTGATAACCTGGATCTGATGAGCTTCTTGGAGAATGCTCAAGAGCCAGTGATGGACAAGGCTGAGCTTCTGGTTACTTATTCCCTAAACACCTTTTAAGGAATTACTTATAATACAGTGGAGAGGACGTTCACTGAAGAATTGAATACATTTATAACTAAGACCATCAAGAAATGTTGCTGCACTTGTGGTGTTTATACTAATATTGCTGAGTGCAGCGTGTGCTCTAGTATTCCCTAAAGCCAGCTCGTAACTGGATTTTTAGACTTTACTTTAAATTTAGAAGTGTTCTGTTCTTGCTACCTAAAGTATTGATATTTTCTGTTTTTTATATTTCTAAGGCTGTGTGTTTAAGGCAGGAGACTTTTTCTTGCTAAGTGACGAGAAGTGATCGCCTTAGGAGTGAGTTTGTTTCCTTCAGTTTCCTGGTAAGTATTGTTTTAGATTTCAGGACACAAATTTTGCTTTTTATGACCCAGTTCATATAAATAATTTTCTTAAAGCCAGAGTATGTCCGGATGGAATGGTGGTTAAGATCTCCTGATTAATTTATGTCACTAAAACAGCCCACGAGTAGTTTTTCTTTCTTTAATTGGAAATGTTTTCTAGCATTTTTCATTTCCTGACTCCTTTCCCCATATAAGGACTAATACAAACTCAGATTCATAGATGCATTCTGCTTCTCCATGTGAAGTTCGTTTTGCTTCAAATACATTGGTATCTTTAGTGCTTAAATAGTATTGAAAATATGCTTACTTTTACCTGTACATTAAAGGTGATCATTTTATAAAGACTTTTTAAATTGCATCAGTTTTTATTGAATGGCAGCATTTTAAATTAAGTTCCAGTGGTTCTGTTTTAATGAAACAGGTGTACTGTTTGTTTAGCACAACATGTCTTTAAATTCACCTGGTGAAAAAGAAGTGGAAGAAGTTCATCAGGAGATACAAAGCAATCTGAAAAACCCACAGCTGCAAATTGCATCCACAGAAAATGGGCTGCATAATAACCTGAAATTGGCATCTCAAGAAGTACTGGAAAGAGCCCAACAGATTGGGAGATCGAGGTGCCCAAAATGCAGCAGTTCTAGAATGTTCTATTGTTACTCATGTTATGTTCTGGTTGAAACGGTTCCTGTGAAAAAGATTCCAGCTGTGAAGGTTAGTGAAAAGAAGATAAATGTATACTTTATGCTTTACATTTTGTAATGATTTAGACAGCCTGAGCCAATCAAAGAGCTTGTTTTTGCCTGTACTTTTAAAGCAGTGGTTCCCAACCTTTTTTGTGTCATGGCACACCATGACCCTCCCTATCCCCCATCCCTCTGGCATCATCACCTTCCATTTTCTCTTTCCCCCCCCCTTCCCTCTCCCCTCATCTCCCACCCCTTGCATCATCACCATCTTTTCCCCCTCTTCCCTCTCCCTTCACGCCACTGCAATCCTTATCTTCTCTCCACCATCATCACCTTCCTTTCCCACCCTCCCTGGTATTATCACCTCCTCCTGTCCCTCCCCCCTATCCCCCAGCATCTGCCACCTTCTCTTCCTTTTTCTCTCCCCTCACCCCCTGGTATCACCTTCACTTTTCCCCCTCTCTCTCCCCCTGCACCATCACCATCTCCTTCCCCCTCCCTGATCTCTCCCTCCACCCCCTGACATCATCTCCATCACCTTCTCTCTCCTACCCTTTCATTCCACCACCCCCTTCCATCTCCTTCCCTTTCCTACCTTCTCCTCGCCTCTCCTTAGCATCAGCATTTTCTCTTTCGTTCTCTTTCTCCACCCCCAACCTCTAGCTTCCTAGCAAATTTGGCTTCCCCTTTCAGCAGCACTTACCTGGTGATTGCTTCTTTCTCCTCTGCCTGTTTCCCTGTATAACGGGAACTGCATGGGGCAAGCAGGACTTGTAAGACTACAGGGCCCAGTGCAGTTTCAATTCTAGAAGAGAGCCAGCAGAGGGGAAAGCAGCCACAGATAAGTGCTACTCTCTGACTCCCCCTGCTGGCAGAGGATATCCTGCAGGCCAAGTTGCAACTTATCTCATTGTTTTGCTGTCAACTTCCTCATTGTACAGCAGCAAAGAATGAAAAGTTGAAGCACAAGGGGTCATTATATGAAACTGAAGAGAGAGCAGCTTTAAAAGGAATATGAGAAAATACTTTTTCATTGAGAGGATATTATACACCTGGATCAGAATTCCAGCAGAGGATATAAGAAGCAAAAGACTGGCCCAATTCAAACTTGTGAAGTACAAACAGAAAGGGACTTGAATGTGGGAGGGAGCTGAAGACTACACATTGAATAAGACCTGTAACAACACAGTGTACAGGTACAAATGGGCAGACTGGGTGGACCTAGTAGTCCTTTTCTGCCAACACCTTTTTATGTTTCCATATGCAAAATTAAATTAGTTTGACCCAGCCTGTAGAACCTAGCAAAGCCTAAACGTTCAGCCAAATAACAGCTAGGGTTTAATGTCTTCCAGTTTATATTAAGGTCTAGGTAGCAGAAAGAACAGAAAGTTAAAATTTAAAGTAAATCATCACTAAAATTAAACAAATACAAATAAAAAGTGTTATAAGCATTTCAATACAAAAGATATATTTTTGTAACATTATTTCGTATTCTACCAACCAGAGTGATATTCTTTTCATACAGGTTGCATAATTGTTGATTTGAGAGAGAGTGGAGTATTTCAAAGTAATATGGGGAAATTAGTCTTCATGTGGGAATTCTTAAGAATGATCCCAGTAAATGTATTTGAGCTGCGTTTAATAATGAACGTTTGCATCTTAACATCATTGCATTATTTATTTGAACTGAGTGTTTTCCTGGCTTTATACAAGTATTTTGTTTCGGAGTGAAGGAGTAGCCTAGTGGTTTGAGCAGTGGGCTACAATCCAGGGAAGTCAGAGTTCAAATCCCATTGCTACTCTTTGTGAACTTGGCAAGTCATTTCACGCTCCATTGCCTCAGGTACAAACTTAAACAGTACTCAGTACCTGAGTGTAATCTGTTTTGAAATGTCTGAAAGGTGGAATATAAATCTGATGATAATAAAATGTACTTTAAAAAATAAAAATATTTTTTGTTTTCAGTATGAAATTGGTTAAGGTTCTTGCTTGTAGTCTGCAAGGTTCTACAATTCTTATAAGTAGGATATTGCAAAATTAATTTATTACTCAGTATATTTACTAGATGGGAATAAGGATGCTCTTTCCTGATTGAACACTTCTTCTTTATTCATAATCCAGGACTGTAAACTACACTAAAAACCAGATGCTAGCTTTTATGAGAAGTTTTGTAAAGCTGGAAGCTGTGACTTCCAAATTTCTGTTCATATAATTCAAACTGTGCATAAGCAGATATGCCATAAACATGGTGTCATTGCTTAAAAGACATGGAGATTTTTATATTTTGGTATGTGTCTCTTCCTGTGCAGCTTCCCTTGAAGATTGATATCATCAAACACCCTAATGAAACTGATGGCAAAAGCACTGCAGTGCATGCTAAGCTTTTAGCACCCGAGGATGTCACCATTTACACATACCCTTGCATTCCAGAGTACGAAGACAAAAGACATGAAGTAAGCGGACTCTATGTCCTGACTGTGTTTGGTTGCATCATGACATTCATGTCGCGACTGTTAGATTTATTGTGACGAAAAAAAGAGTGAAAACTGTCCCACAGCAAATCCCATCAAAAATAGAGAGACTGTACAAACTCAGATATGATTAGGCAAGACATATGTGAGAATGATAAATAAGGTGTCGGCAAACTTCTCAGTGTAACACTCACCAAAGGTCATCCAGTCCACTCAGTCATCCACCTTATACCAAAAACTGTCATTTCCCTGTACGTACCCGGAGCAGTCCAGACTCCTGGGTTTTGCCCCCCCAAGCAGATGGAGACAGAAGTTTACAAACCAAAACTCCACCTTATCTAGGCTGGTGCCACCTACAGTCTGGCAGTATTCTTCTGCCTCCTAGCAGGTGGAGGGGGTGCAAAACCTACAGTCTGTGCAGAGGCCTAGTTGATTCGGTGTTAGATAGTGTTTAAAAAAAAAAAAAAAAGGATAGGCTAGGATACAGACCGCAGTGGCTTGCCTGCAGGTCTGATCTCACGCCTCCCAGGGGGTTGCGAGGTCCTGAGGGGACCATCCTCCCTGGTTTAAGAGGCCGCTGAAGTGTGGGGAATTCCCATTTGCTAGCGTACCATCTTCACTGGGGGGTGACTCACTCCCCCCAGTTGGCTCAAGACCCGAGGTGATCGGTAGCTATTTAAAAAAAAAATAACGCGTTTTGAATATAGGTTGTAGTTTTCTTCTTCCTTCTTCCTTCCTGCGGGGGGGGGGGGGGGGGGGCTGAGCGCTGATTTTCGCCATCACGGGGGGGGGTGCTTTTATTTTTCTCTTGTAGTACTCGCCGTTGTTAGGGCATGCCTCGCTGGGCGGCCTGCCGGGCCGCGCAGGCGCAACTGTCTCAGGATAGTCTGTGTTCTTCCTGCCTCTCGGGCAGTGAAGGTGAGTCTTCGGCCCCAGACAGAACTCGGGGCAGGACGCGATTGCGCGCCGGGGCTACTGGGGGCAAGCGCCGCTGGGAATGGCCCGTTCCCAAAGAGCTCGGGAGTGACCGCCATTTTGTCCCCTTGGGGGGACCGCGGTGGCCGCACCTCCGGCAACTCGGGGGGAGGACGACCTCCCACCGTGCTTAACGCCCCAGCGCAGGGTCCCTGAGGGGGACAGACCTGTGAGGCCATGCTGCCCAGACAATTTGCGGATCCCTGAGGGGGATAATGAGGATGTGTCATCAGACTCTTCCTTTGGGTCTAAATTTGTGCTGTTAATGCACAAGGCATTCAAGGCCCGTAGGATAGCCAGGAAGAGACCTCAGGATGCCTGCGCTCCAGATCTTCTGATAGGGCTTGGGAAGCGATATAGGTCCGCCCCGGCTCTGGATGTCAGGGACAGTTCCCGGCCTATCCGATCGCGGACCGCCCGGGGGGATCCGGACTCCACCACGGATACCGATGAGCCGGAGGAGCACCAGGGGGACCAGGACCTAACGTCCCAACCACCGAGGGGGGTTGATGGGGACGGAGACCAGTTGTCCACTAGTCCTAGACAGATGGGGATGTCCCGAAAGTGGTTCGTCTATTTCGAAGGGACGAACTGGGACCCCTTATTCAGGAAATTCTGGGTGAATTAGGGATTCAGGTGCTACAGGAAGAGTCCCGGCTTGGAGCGACGGACCCAGTAGTATTGGGTCTTCGGTGTCCATCTTCTGCCTTCCCATTGCATTTTTCCGCTTCGGATTTACTTTTTAAGGAATGGGATACTCCTGATTTGGGGCTCAAGGTAGCTAAAGCGATGGATAAGCTCTTCCCCCTGCCTGAGGAGGCATTGGAGCTTTTGAGGATTCCTAAGATAGATTTGGCAGTGGCGGCGGTCACAAAGAAGGCCACCATCCCGGTGACCGGGGGTACAGCGCTTAAGGATTTGCAGGACCGTAAGCTGGAGATACAATTCAAAAGGATCTTCGAGATTTCGGCACTAGGGATTTGTGCAGCGATTTGCAGTAATTTCTCCTTCGCTTGGGTCTTCGGTGGGCACAACAGTTATTAGCCAAAGAATCGCTTTCCTCCGAGGAGGCACGTCAGGCGGGGCGCTTAGAAGCAGTGATTGCTTATGGTGCGGACGTCTTTTATGATCTGCTTCGCACCTCGGCCAGATCTATGGTTTCAGTGGTTTCAGTGCGGCGTTGGTTGTGGCTCCGCCATTGGTCTGCGGACGTGTTATCTAAAGCCCGGTTGGGTTCGTTGCCATTTAAGGGCAAGCTGTTGTTTGGCAAGGAATTGGAGGATCTGATTGAGTCCTTGGGTAGAACAAGGTGCATCGGATGCCAGAGGATAGACCTAGATCAAGGGGAGCTCCATCCTCCCGCTTTCGGGGAGGTCGGCAGCCTCTGACTTCCCGGGGATCGGTTTCCTCGTTTCGGCACAGTGCCAACAGACAGCAGACGTATTCTCAAACCTTTCGCGGGCGGCGTTTCGGTCGGCTGGGGGCCTGTCAGAATGTGGGGGGGGGCAAGCCTGCACAATGATGTGCGGCCGGTTCATTCCTCAGTACCAAGGATCGGGGGCAGATTGTGCCGGTTTAAGAGGAGTGGATCAGAATCACATCGGCTCAGTGGGTTCTAGATGTGATAAGACACGGTTACGTGTTAGATTTTATATGCCGGCCGCACCAGTGTTTTCTGGTATCACCTTGCGGGTTTTCAGACAAGCGCCGGGCGGTACGAGCAACACTGGGCCGTCTTCGAGAACTCGGTGCGATTGTCCCAGTGCCACCCCACGAACTAGACAGGGGCCGTTATTCCATTTACTTCGTAGTACCAAAAAAGGAAAGGAACCTTTTGTCCTATTTTCGATCTGAAGAGGGTCATAAGAACATAAGAAAATGCCATACTGGGTCAGACCAAG
Organism: Rhinatrema bivittatum; assembly: GCF_901001135.1. Lineage (NCBI taxonomy): Eukaryota > Metazoa > Chordata > Amphibia > Gymnophiona > Rhinatrematidae > Rhinatrema > Rhinatrema bivittatum. The sequence continues at coordinate 58,834,776 of NC_042627.1, forward strand.
GGTCCATCAAGCCCAGCATCCTGTTTCCAACAGTGGCCAATCCAGGCCACAAGAACCTGGCAAGTACCCAAAAACTAAGTCTATTCCATGTTACCATTGCTAATGGCAGTGGCTATTCTCTAAGTGAACTTAATAGCAGGTAATGGACTTCTCCTCCAAGAACTTATCCAATCCTTTTTTAAACACAGCTATACCAACTGCACTAACCACATCCTCTGGCAACAAATTCCAGAGTTTAATTGTGCGTTGAGTAAAAAAGAACTTTCTCCGATTAGTTTTAAATGTGCCCCATGCTAACTTCATGGAGTGCCCCCTAGTCTTTCTATTATCTGAAAGAGTAAATAACTGTATGTACCGGATCTGCTATAATCAGGGGCCCGTTTGTTTCGACCAGGTCGATCGCTTTTGTCTAGCAGCATGACTTTTGAGAGGCAAAGGCTGAAATCCAAAGGATATTCGGATGCGGTGGTAACCACTCTTCTACGGTCCCGCAAAGCGTCTACGTCGTTATCTTATGTGCGGGTCTGGAAGGTATTTGAGTCATGGTCCCTTAATCGGGAGGTGGTTCCTACTCAGGCGTCCGTTTCAGATATCTTGCATTTTCTTCAGGATGGTTTGGTTAAGGGCCTCTTGTGTAGTTCATTACGGGTCCAAGTAGCGGCAGTGGGTTCCTTGCACGGTCGGATTCAGGATGCGCCTTTGGCGGCTCATCCAGAAGTGGTGCGGTTCCTTAAGGGGCAAAGCATTTACATCCGCCATTTCGGCAGCCTTGTCCATCCTGGAATCTGAATGTGGTGCTTAAGGCGTTGTGCGGCGCTCCCTTTGAGCCTCTTCGTAAGGTCACCTTGAAAGATTTAACTTTGAAGGTGGTGTTTTTAGTGGCTATCGCCTCGGCAAGGCGGATTTCCGAGCTTCAAGCCCTGTCTTGTCGAGAGCCCTTTTTGCAGATATCGGAGTCGGGAGTGTCACTGCACACGGTACCTTTCTTTCTACCCAAGGTGGTTTCTTCTTTTCATGTAAATAAGACGGTAGAACTTCCATTGTTTTTGGATTTGGACAGCTTGGATCCATTGTCTAAGGAGCTACGCAAATTGGATGTGCGACGAACGCTGTTGCGCTATTTGGTAGTGACCAACGCATTCCCGGTTTCAGACCACCTCTTTGTCCTTTGGAGTGGACCTAGAAGAGGCAATGCTGCTTCTAAGTCTACCATTGCTCGTTGGTTGAAGGAGACCATAAGTTCGACGTATCTAGTGCAGGGAAGGTCTCTGCCGGTGGGTCTCTGCGCTCATTCTACACTCTCTCAGGCCGCATCTTGGGCAGAATGCCAACAAATTTCTACAGAAGAGATTTGTAGGGCGGCTACATGGAAGTCTTTGCATACCTTTGCTAGACATTATTGTCTGGATGTTAAGGCTCCAGGAAACGCTGGATTTGGGGAAGGAGTGCTCAGATTGGGCCTCTCTGGATCCCATCCCAAGTAAGGTAAGCTCTTGTACATCCCAGGAGTCTGGACTGATCTGGGTACGTATAGGGAAAAGAAAATTGGTTCTTACCTGATAATTTTTGTTCCTGTAGTACCACGGATCAGTCCAGAGTCCCGCCCATTGATTCTGATGGGCAAGGGGAGAATCCGTACTGTGCGTTTCCGTTTTCATTCACATCTCTATTCAGTATTTTCCGTTATCGATGGCATTGGTTCTGTTCCCATTTGGGGGTTTATTGAGCCGGTGGAGGTGTTAGTTTTTTCTGAATATAGTTAGTTGGAAGTTTTTGGGTGACCTGTTCTGCTTTGACATTAAGTAATACTGCCAGACTGTAGGTGGCACCAGCCTAGATAAGGCGGAGTTTTGGTTTGTAAACTTCTGTCTCCATCTGCTGGGGGGGCAAAACCCAGGAGTCTGGACTGATCCGTGGTACTACAGGAACGAAAATTATCAGGTAAGAACCAATTTTCTTTTTGTGTACAATAAAAACCCTGACAGCCCAGTGTTTTGTGGTACTCTGCAACAGGGGGATATATTTTGCAAAAATTGACTTATGTGAAATGACATGTTCCTTCTTGGACTGAAGTGATTGAACATGTTTAGGTAAGAACATAAGAAGTGAAAGTGCAATGCCGAGTCAGACTAATACTCCATCAAGCCCAGCATCCTTTCTCTGATAGTGGCCAGCCTGGGTCACATGGAAGTACCTGGCAGATTCAAATAGAAAAGTCCTTTCCATACTGCCCTCTCCACAAGTAAAGAGTAGAGATACCCAAGTCTGGCTAATTATGCTACAGCTTAATTGTGCATTGACAGAAAATCTGCTGCCAGTTAGTTTCATGGGGTGTTCTCTAGTCCTGGGACTATTTGAAAGAATAAAAACAGCTCCCTATTAACTTGTTCCACACTATACAGATTTGTAAATCTCTATCATATCACTTGTGCCTCCAAGTTGAAGAACCGTAACCTGTTTTGCCTTTCTTAATTGGGAAGAGTGTAGTGGTCAGAAGTTTGATGGGTGGCTTTTGATTTAGTGGTGATTGTTATGATTGTGTTATCTTATGTATTGTATGTATCATTCTATGTATTCATTTTAAATTCAATTATGTATGTATTTTTATGTTCACCTTTTTGATTTACCTCAAGAAGGGTGGTCTAACCAATAATAAATTGAAATTGAATTCATAATTCCACTCCTTTATTCATTTTTATTGCCCTTTTCTATGCTTTTTCCAATTCTGTGTTTTTGATTTGTTTTGTTTTGTTTTTTGAGATGGGATGACCAGAACTGCATATAATACTCAAGTTACGATTATACCATAGATAAATACAGAGGCACTATGATATTCACAGTTTTATTCTCCATTCCTTTCTCAGTAAAAAAAAAATAATAAATTTCAGTATATTCACAGTGACTCCAAAGTCCTTCACTGAAGTGTTAGCATCTGATATGGAACCCAGCATATAGTTAGGTTTATTTTTTCCTATGTCCATCACTTTGCAATTGTCCACTTTAAAGTTTATCTGCCATTTAGATGCCCAGTTCCCCAATCTCACGAGGGCCTCCTACAGTTCCTTACAATCAGCTTGTGTTTTAACTACTTTGAATAATTTAGTGTTATCTGCATATCTGATCACCTCACTCATTGCTTTCTTTTCCAGATCGTTAATGAATGTTATTCAACTCTGATCCCAGATCAGATGCTTGTCACTCCACAATTCCCATCTCTCCAGTGGGAAAACTAACCATTTGGTCCTTTACTCTCTTAACCAGTTATCATACCAGAATAGGATAATAACTCCTTATCCCATAACATTTTAACTTTCCGAGGAGACTCAGAGGGAATGTCCTAGGCCTTATGAAAATCTAGGTACACTATATCAGTCAGCTTCCCCTTATCCATTTACACCTTCAAAAAAATTCTAATAGATTGGTAAGACATGACCTCCTTTGGTAAATCCATCTCTGCTCTTCCCCATTCAGCCCTGTATATTCATATTTATTTATTTATTTATTTTTAATTTTTATAGACCGAAGTTCTTGTAGGAACTACAAATCAATCCGGTTTACATACAACTTTTAAATGCCCAAAAAGAGTAGTGGGCTTTACATAGAACAGTTGAACAATAAAACAGGTAACAATAGAACTAACAATAAATTATGGAACAAATAGAATAGACAACCAATTAAACATAGTAATGTAGTAATAAATATTATATAGAAAAAAAAAAAAATATAAAAGAGATAGAGTAAATGGAGTGTGAGTAAAGTATAAATACAAAGATGAAAGAGCTCAAAATTTAAGGTACAGTTGAAAAAAATTGTAATAGGAAAAAACAATGAGATAACCCATGATTTGGGTTAAAAGACTTGATTAGGTAGCATTAGATATCTGGGAAGGCTTGACGGAAAAGCCATGTTTTTAGCTTTTTTTTGAACTCCTGATGACTTGGTTCTAGTCTTAGATCTGGGGGGAGCGCATTCCATTGGTGGGGGCCTCCTGAACATATGTCCCAGTAATTCTGTTCTTAACAATAGCTTCTACCATTTTGCCTAACATTGATATTAGTCTCGCAGGCCTCTAGTTTCCTGATCATTCTTTGAGCCCTTTTAAAAACTGGTGATACATGGATTAACTTCCAGTCCTCAAGTGCAGTGGCAGATTTTAATGATAGGTTACACATTACCAATAACAGATCTGAAATTTCATATCTGAGTTGTTTTTCAAATTCTGGGATATAAATACCATTAGGTTCCAGTGATTTGCTGCTATTTAGCTTCTCGGTTTAGTACATCTGTGTTTCACAGTTCCTCTGAATCATCACCTAGTTTGGGTGTCTCCCCTCCACATTAAAAACTGAAGCAAAGATTTCATTCATTTTTTTTTATATATGGCCTTGTTCTCCCTGAGTGCCCCTTTTATCCCATGGTTTTCTAATGAGCCATCTTAGTCCCTTACTATTTCTTTGTTTGTGATATACTTTGAAAAAGGTTTATTTTTGCCTCTGTGGCAAGCTTCTTTTCAAATTGTTTCTTGAGCTGCCTTATTACCGTAATATTTTACATTTACCTAGCTAGTGTTTTTATGCTTTTCTTGTTTCCCTCGTTTGGACCCAGTTTCCATTTTGTAAAATATGCATTTTGATTTCATTCTCTTTCACATCACCATTTAGCCATGCTGAAAATGTTTTGGCCATCCAACCTTTTTTTTTAATGTGTGGAACACATTTTATCTGGACTTCCAAGATTGTTTAAAAATGCTGTCTTCATGTCTCATGTAAACTTTTAACTCCATCCTGCCATTGGACTGCAAACTGCATCTTTTTTTATTTTTTAGTTATTTAAGGGCATGGGAAATGCATTTCTTAAGTTAAATAGGTCTAGTTTTCATTTTATTCTTAACTTAAATACCACTTTTATCCTAGAAAAGAAGATCCAGGGTAATTTACATTATAAAAATACAACACATCATAAAAAGTATAATACATCAAAATAGCATAATAAAAATACAAAAATAAATTAAGTCCCTAATACAGACAAGCTCTTTCTCTACGTTCACTAAGGAAAAATGTAGACCACATTGCACATCTAAAAAATAAGACTTCCTCCCAATCAGTACAATAAATCTCAACATCAAAAAAATACAATTCCTTCCCAACCCACAAATGCAATTATGCGTAACATAATAAAATAATTACTGAAACAGTTTAAATCTTTACACTTCAACCATTTCAAACAACCCAACCGAATCTATATAAAAACCCGAGTGGCTTCATACCAGTAGCAATCCCTCTATGGCAAGAAAGGGGCATTAGGAACTCAGTTCTACTGTAAAGAGAAACTGTAATGGAATCAGAGGGAGAGAAAGGTAAAAGACAAAAATGCAAAAGTCATGGGATTAGCTGTGAATAATCTGTTGTCTCTTCAGCACCAACTAAACTCTACCAGAAACCATTTCAAATTCAGGTCTGGTGAATTCACAACTTGGTGTGGCACTGACACCTTAGCCATTTACTGCAAATGTTAAGACTGGCACACAGCTGTACATTAGGAAGTGTCTCAAGGCAGGCTCCACAGTGCCATTCTGGGGAGAGTATCCATAGAATGGCTGTCCCAGAATTGAAAGAGCTAGAAGAATGGATACTAGGAGTAGTTAGAGCCAGGACTATGCAGTTAGGTGGGGGCCTGCAGAACTGAGGTGAGCCAACCAGACAGCTGGAAGAAATTGCAGCACCCAAGCAAGGACAGAAAAACAGACATTCAATAGCTTCCAATGTCTTATCCTTTTCCTGATTTCGCTATGAATACATAAGAACATAAGAAATTGCCATGCCGGGTCTGACCAAGGGTCCATCAAGCTCAGCATCCTGTTACCAACAGAGGCCAAACCAGGCCACAAGAACCTGGCAAGTACCCAAACACCAAGAAGATCCCATGCTACTGATGCCAGTAATAGCAGAGGCCATTCCCTAAGTCAACTTAACAGCAGTTAATGGACTTCTCCTCCAAGAATTTATCCAAACCTTTTTTGAACCCAGCTACACAAACTGCACTAACCACATCCTCTGGCAACAAATTCCAGAGCTTAATTGTGATTTGAGTGAAAAATAATTTTCTCCGATTAGTCTTAAATGTGCTACTTGCTAACTTCATGGAGTGCTCCTAGTTCTTCTATTATCTTAAAGTGTAAATAACCGATTCACATCTACTCGTTCAAGACCTCTCATGATTTTAAAGACCTCTATCATATCCCCCCTCAGCTGTCTCTTCTCCAAGCTGAATAGCCCTAATCTCATCAGCCTTTCCTCATAGGGGAGTTGTTCCATCCCCTTTATCATTTTGATCGCCCTTCTCTACTGCAACTATATATTTTTTTGAGATGCGGCGACCAGAATTGTACACAGTATTCAAGGTGCGATCTCACCATGGAGTGATACAGAGGTGTTATGACATTTTCTGCTTTATTAACCATTCCCTTCCTAATAATTCCTAACATTCTATTTGCTTTTTTGACTGCTGCAGCACACTGAGCTGACGATTTTAAAGTATTATCCACTATGATGCCTAGATCTTTTTCCTGGGCAGTAACTCCTAATATGGAACCTAACATCGTGTAACTACAGCAAGGGTTATTTTTCCCTATATGCAACACCTTGCACTTGTCCACATTAAATTTCATCTGCCATTTGGATGCGCAATCTTCCAGTCTCTTAAGATCCTCCTGCAATGTATCACAATCTGCTTGTGATTTAATTACTCTGAATAATTTTGTATCATCTGCAAATTTGATAACCTCACTCATATTCCTTTCCAAATCATTTATAAATATATTGAAAAGCATCGGTCCAAGTACAGATCCCTGAGGCACTCCACTGTTTACCCTTTTCTACTGAGAAAATTCACCATTTAATCCTGCTCTCTGTTTCCTGTCTTTTAACCAGTTTGTAATCCACGAAAGGACATCGCCTCCTATCCCATGACTTTTTAGTTTTCTTAGAAGCCTCTCATGAGGGACTTTGTCAGACACCTTCTGAGAATTCAAATACACTACATCTACCGGTTCACCTTTATCCACACGTTTATTAACCCCTTCAAAAAAATGAAGCAGATTTGTTAGGCAAGACTTGGGTAAACCCATGTTGACTATGTTCCATTAAACTATGTCTTTCTATATGCTCTACGATTTTGATCTTTAGAATAGTTTACACTATTTTTCCTGGCACTGAAGTCAGACTCACTGGTCTATAGTTTCCCGGATCGCCCTTGGGGCCCTTTTAACATATTGGGGTTACATTGGCCACCCTCCAGTCTTCAGGTACAATGGATGATTTTAATGATAGGTTACAAATTTTAACTAATAGATCAGAAATTTCATTTTTTAGTTCCTTCAGAACCCTAGGATGCATACCATCTGGTCCAGGTGATTTGCTACTTTTTAGTTTGTCAATCTGGCCTACTACATCTTCCAGGTTCACAGTGATTTGGTTCAGTTCGTCTGACTCATCACCCTTGAAAACCATCTCCGGAACTGGTATCTCCCCAACAATCTCATTAGTAAACACGGAAGCAAAGAATTCATTTAATCTTTCTGCAATGGCCTTATTGTTGTGAACCTGCCTGAGAGGAGCATGGGCAGGTCCCCTACCTTCGCAGCCAGTCGGGCCACTAATGCCATTTCCAGCTACTCTCTTCCCGCGGCAGTCCGCTGCTGACGTCCTCCATGGTCCGGAGGCCGCAGCGTCTCCTGCCCTGCAGGGCTGAGCCCCGCCGGGAACCTCTCCTCGCGGCCGATGCTGCTCCTGCTCCCCGATGCTTCCTCTGGGGTCCTCGGACAGCAGGGAGTCGTCCTTGCCGATGCCGGGGTCCTTGCCAGGCAGGGAGGCCGTCCCTGCCAGTGCCTGATGCTGTCCTCGTCTATCTCCCGGCAGGGAAGCAGTCCCTGCCGGTGCCTGCAGTGTTCCTGCTCTTCCTGCTTCAGTCTTCGCAGCATGGAGCCGCTCCTGCAGCCTGCCTTTTGTCCATCTTCATGGCAGGGCTGCTCCCGCTGCCTTGTTCTTCAGGCCTTCCATGTGACTGTGAGGACGCCACCAACGATCCTGCCCTTCCTGGATTTCCTAAGGCGCAGGCGCGCGCCTCTCTTCTCCTTTTCAAGGGCCAGCCAGGTGTGGCCCCCTGCTAGCTCCTCCCTGGGCGTTGTCCACTTCAGCCCTACAAAAGGGCCCAGCGTTCATTCCAGCTTTACCTTTGCAAGATGTTAGATGCTCCTGGATGTTCCTGTCCGCTCCAGGAGTTTTCTCTGTTCCAGCTCTTCTTCAAGGTCCTGTGTTCTTTGTTTTTTGTTGGAGCTCCACGTCTCGTCCTGACATCCATGATCCGTTCCTGATGACCTTGATCCACTCCAGATTTCCGTCCTCCGCTCCTGATGTCTGTTCCAGTCCAGATGTCTGTCTCCTGTTCCTGATGTCTGTGATCCATGTCAGTTTTCTGCTCCTGATGTCCGAGATCCAGTCCAGATGTCAGTCTCCTGTTCCTGATGTTCGTGTTCCAGTCCAGTTGTCCTGAACCCCTGGTTCCTCGTTGCCACCCTTCCTGGAGTGCCATGTTGTGGTCCGCAAACAGCCCCACGGGTGGGCTGTGTAGGGCGCCTCGTGGTGCAATGCCTTCCTCACTTCTGCAGCACAATTCTCTGGGAGTCTTCCGCTTGTATCCTTGTCCCTGGTCTACAGAGTTCTTTGTGCTTGCTCCGTCCATGCCAAAGACTCTGCTAGTACCTGTGCCGTTCCAGCGTGGTCCGCAACCAGCCACTGGCGGCTGTGTAGGGCACGCCCCAGTGCAGCCCTCTACAGCTTCCGAGACATGTTCCTTTCATTACTCCACATCTCGATTAGAGGCTACTTTGAGTCCAGCGTGCTCCGCAGACCAGTCACTGCGGATGGGCTGTGTAGGGCGTGCTGCGTCGCAGTCTCAACCCAGTACTTTGCTTGACTCTCCTGAATACCTTGAACCTTGCCTGAGTCTTCTGAATACCTTGAACCTTGCTAGACTCTTCTGATTACCTTGAAACTTCTTCCAAGTACCTCGTTCCTGAGTCGTCTTATGTGCATCCAAGTACCTCATTCCTGAGTCTTCGTTTGAATCTCCATGTTCCGGTCTTCGCTGCCCTGGTCTCCATCCGGCCTGCCGCTTCTTGCCATTACCCAGTGGCAGGTCTGAAAGGGCTTGAAACGGTCGGAGGACTGTTCATAAGACTACCATTGCGTTGCTGGTCTTCCCGAAGTGTGCAGGTCCGGAGGAGGGTCAGTATCTTCAGTCATCTGTCTTCAGTCCAGCCTCGCTCCTGTCCAGCCCATGCTTGGGCATGCCTTGCCTGCCGCGGCACCTCTTCGGAGTTCCTCTGGGGTCGAGCCGTGGTCCAAGAACACACATTCCCCTGGTAAGCGGAACTGCTCTCCTAGCGCTTCCTAACACTTATCTTCCCTAAGAGCCCCTTTAACCCCTCCGTCATCTAACGGTCCAACCGACTCCCTCACAGGTTTCTTGCTTCAGATATATTTTTTAAAGTTTTTATTATGGGTTTTTGCCTCTACGACCAACTTCATTTCAAATTTCTCTTTGCCTGTCTTATCAGTGTTTTACACTTACCTTGACAATGCTTATGTTTTATCCTATTTTCTTCAGATGGATCCTTCTTCCAGTTTTTGAAGGATGTTTTTTTATTTGGCTAAAATAGCCTCTTTCATCTCACCTTTTAACCATGACGGTAATCGTTTTGCCTTCCTTCCACCTTTCTTAATGGGTGGAATACATATGGACTGTGCCTCTAGGATTGTATTTTTAAGCAATGTCCATGCCTTTGAACACTTTTAACCTTTTGCAGCTGCACCCTTCAGGTTTTTTCTGTTTTTTCCTCATTTTATCAAAGTTTCCCTTTTGAAAATTTAATGTTAGAGTTGCAGATTTACTTATTTCTAACATATATATTTTTTTATAGGTGGGGAAGAGAAGGTGAAGGGATTAAAAAAAAAATTGCATTCACCTTTCCTTGTATTCTGGAAAGTGACCGCCAGGAAATGTCTTTGTTTCCTACTTTCCCTTCTTTGCCCCTTCCACTTAGCAATGAAACCACAAAAAGCCCCTCTCCAGTCTACCTCATCCCTGGGATCTGCTTGCCAGTGACCTACTCAGAATTTTGGTCAGGTTTAATTTTGACTGATGATATGCAAATTCCGCCCCCCCCCCCCCCCCAAGCCTCCAAATTGGGGCAACAGTTTGTATATGAATTTGAGAATTTTTCTACCCACCCCCAAATACCACTGAACAATCAAGCAAACAGCTTTACTACAACTATTTTTTCAAAGTTAGCAATTCCCAGCTTTTAACGACAGCAAAGTCCTGCTCACAAATCAGCTGCTGCTATCAGCAACTCCCTTAAGTCCCAGAATGAAAACTGTTTAGGGAAGCACAGGATAGTTCATTTTTGATCTGATAGGATGGTGATTGTCTGTTACTATCATATGATCACTTCTGAAAGGATCCCCATGAGCTTTCCATTCCAGTGCGTGCTTTCGGAAGTTCACAGTACTTTTGTAAAATGAAAAATGTTAAGATTGAATAAGAGTATAAGCACGGAATTTATGCTATGTCTTTTTCTTCTGATTTATCTTATTGTGGTTTTTTCTATCTAGATAGTGCTTGTATTTCCAGGTCCTGGTTCAGTTTCAGTTGAAGATTGCCTCCTTTATCTTCCAAAATGTGCCCAGACAGACACCCTTACAGTGGAGCCATTTCCCAAACGCACAAAGTGTACTTTGCAAGAAGATAGAAACCAACATGAAACTAAATTGACCAATGCACTTGAAAATGCGGAGCAGATTGAAAAGAAGACTCTACTGAGGAAAGTAGTCTTTATTGACAGTACCTGGAATCAAACGAACAAAATAATCTCTGACGAGCGACTTCAAGGTAAAAACGAATGGGAATATGGGTTTCAGCAAAGTAATCATGAGTATTAAATGTTCTGATTCCTCTTCTTCATGCTTTTTAACTAGGCCTTGTATTTAAGAAAATGTAGAGGGCGGATGTCCATGTTTTTTCCAAACATAGGATCAAGTGCTTGGTATACATGTCTGTAAAGTATGCTAATAAGCGCATAAATGATTTTCTCTTTTTTTTTTTTTTTTTTTTTACCGTTCTTTCAGGGTTGGTACAAGTTGAATTGAAAAAACGGAAGACTTGTTTTTGGCGGCATCAGAAGGGAAAACCAGACACTTACCTTTCTACAATCGAAGCCGTTTACTACTTTCTAGTAGACTACCACACTCTCGTATTAAAAGAGACTTACAAAGGAGAGTATGACAATCTGCTCTTTTTCTTTTCATTCATGTACAAGCTGATAAAAACTGCCCAGCATTCTGCTGGTAAAATATAAAGCAAGTTTGTTCATTCATTATTAAGTCAAGCAGTTTGGCTTTGTCTTACGAAAATGACAAAAGTGAGGGTATTCAGCTGTGGTGTTAATCTACAAAACAATTTTGGTTTGTTCTTAAGAAATCTAAATGTCTCCTGGGAATCTTACGGTGACACTGTACAGTTAGTGAACAGCTTAATGAAAATGTACAGATTACAGTTTCTGTGGATTGTAGAAGTTTGTTGTTTGACAAAATGGAATCTTCTTCCTCAAAACATAATAAAATTTAGCTTAGCTGTGCTATAAACAGTGACATTAGTGAACTGTTTGCATTTTTTTATCTGCTTTTACATGGTTGGCTAATTCAGTTCTCAAAATACAGAAAAAAAAGATAGTGAACAAAGCTAATTTTCTGAATTGGTTATGACTGGTAAGCCCTTTATTTAAGTAAAGCTGAAGAAACATTGTAACTATTTATATTGTTTTCATAGTTTAAATACTACACAGTTATAAAATCCTTCAATATCTTGCAAATCATTTTTATGTTAACTTCTGGGATAAGTTAAAAACATGAAACAGCCAAGCCACAGTTTAGGCAGAGAAGATTATTTTTCTAATGCTTGCACCCTGCATGCTGGCTGCACGTTCACTGAGCAATGTGTAGTTCTCCATGCCAGTTTTCAAGTGTCCAATGGCTCACATTCTGAAAGCAGTAGGGTTTTTTTGTCTCTCCAAGGGGTCTACATACCAAAACTATGTTAAAAGTAACTGCATGCTAGCCCCATGTTAAATAAAATGTGATAAGGCCCCCAACGCCAACAAAAGTATGCACTGTTAACTTTTATATGCCTACATATAAATTTAACTCGCCTATATATGCTAAACTAGTACAAATGTGCTTAGTATGTTAATTACTGTATGATATGGTCCCCTGAACAGGAGGTTATATGCTTGTTTAGCATGTTACATTTGGCTTCTGACATGGTGTGATAAACTGCTAGTGTGGTGATTCTCTATGCTAGCTTCCCCCCTCAGTAGTAAATTGCTATGTCTTTGGCCTTCCCTGAAAATATACTGCAACCCCCATGAGTGGCGGATTACTTTATATTTGGTTTGGGGGAGAGAGAGGATTTCAGGAAGGTAGCTTTATTTTAGGGAGAGTCCAATTTCTGGAACTGTGTACTGATTGTTGTGCAAGATAACATGGAAGAAACTCATATAACTGATGACACTATAGTTTGATTTTCTGTATTCATTTTCATCCAACCAATGATGACACTAGCATTTGGTTTCTTCCAGGATTGGAAAATGGAGTAGGATGATACTGTTCTATTATTATTTGAACAGTGAAACTATTTTTAAACCAGAGAGTTAAATCAGAATATATGTATGGAAAAGGTGTGATGATCTGTTTTGGTTTCAAGCTGAGACTATTATCCCATGAAGATTCTTCTGGTGAAAGATATCCTGAAAAGTGTAGTCTGCTAATTATTGGGCTAGTAGACAAGCCTAAAATAATTTTTAAAGAGGCTTTTCAACTTAACTGATTCAAAAGTGGCTAGGCCAGGGTTCTCAATCCAGTCAGGTTTTCAGGCTATCCACAATGAATATGCATATGAGAGATTTTCATGCACTGCCTCCATGTTATGCAGCTGGATCTCATGCATGTTGCATTGTGGATAGCCTGAAACCTGACTGGCTGGTTTGAAAACCCCTGAGAGGCTGATATTCTACCTGAAGGCGTGTAGCAGTAAAATATTTTCTTGTGCTTTATGTCCCACTACACCTTCCATCTTCCCTCATTTTCCCCATGCACAGTGCAACAGGACTAGTTTAAATGGCGTATATACTGTAGCCTATTTTTATTATATTCAGGACTTTCAAGTGTCAGACTGCTTTTCCCTACTGAAGTCACTAAATGTGAATTATGCCCATCAGGCGAATGTTCAGAATAGGTGAGAGGCTTGTGAGAGCTGCTTTGGAAGTTAGAGGGAGAAGAGCAAGCTAGAAGAAGCCAGATCTGTTCAAGCTTGTCTGTGGATAAAGCTAAATAAAATGCTTTCACGTCTCAGTACAGGAGCAGTGAGTAAGCACCATAGGCAAATATATTCCAGGAGCCTCTGCTGTAGTACTTTTGTGGGATGGATGGAAAAATCCTTGAGGTATTTCTAGTGGTGGCAGGAGGATATTGTACTGGTAGAAAGAACCTCCTGGAGATGGTACCTAACGCCTGATAGACTCCATAACTCGAAGGTGGAAGACACCTGTTGGGAAAAATTGTGGAGAAAAAGGAACTTATTATCATATGTGGTGGGGTTGCTCCAAACTGAGGCAGTTTTCTGGAAAGAACTTCTCCATTTTATTACTGAAATAATTGGTCTAAGTGTACCAAATTCTCCAGAACATTATTTACTTCATTTACCACCGGATGTTCCCGCCACACAATGGTTATTAGCACATTAAATTATTCTAGCGGCTAGATGTGAGCTTGACCTCCCCACGATGGTGGATGTGGAGACACGGTTAGAGCGGAATTGTTTATTGTATAAACTGCAATAAAAAATCACAGCTTGCCCAAGTTCTATAGGATGTGGGACCCTTACATAACATGGAAGACTAAGCATGCAACTGAGCTATAAGTGGGCAATAGGGCTACCTATTGGAGTGAATATAGTCTGCATATGTATTCTGGATAATGTATAGCATAATACTATTTACCAGGTCATTGGAAAAGTGACTGTAATGATTCTCAGTGGGGGGGGTTAAGTTCTGTTTTATCTGAAAATCTTATTGTCATGTAATAGCTATTGAGATGGCAAATAAAAATTATAATTAAAAAAAGAAAGAACCTCCTGAATAGAACAAGCTGGAAAGGGTGTTGGATAGTGGGAGCTACTGTTCTGTTCATTTAGTGCCTGCTGTTCCATATTCTGTCTGCCCTCTAAAACCAGAGCAGAATAAGAAGAGAAAAATAATCATTTATTGTAATTGGAAGTGAGTAAATAGTTTTCTTTTGTTGAATCTGCTGTATGCTCTATCTCCAAAACAAAGCAAAGTTCTTGAGAAGAAACCAGCTGCACTTATGTGGAAAGTACATTTTTGTGGTAATGTAAGAGGCAAGGTGAAAGGTTTCCCTACTAGAGGGGCTTGAAGAGTAATCTTTCTCCCTTGATAAAAGAACCTCTGTGCCTGTGCATGGACTGGCATAACACAACACTTCACAAACATTCCATATTACTGTTAAAATATGTTTGCGGTGGACAAAGGACAAAAATCACCGTGAATGCAAGTTCTTTAACATCTGCTATCTTCTTCATTTAAACTGATGCAACTAAGCAGTTACTTGCGATATTGAAGATGGTTCTGAACTTTATATTGTAGTGTAAATAATGTTATAGTTCTATATGGCAACATTAATGATTTATATCACAGTGCCCTTCTTTTGACTTGTATGTCAAAAGTCTTCTTTGTATCTCCAAATAACATAGAAGTATTAGGTTTGACAAAAAAAAAAAAAAACAACTCGATTGTCAACTGCAGCCAAGCCGACTCTCAGCATACACTTGATGATGATGACCTGGCAAAACACACAAGTATTTAGGAGATGTTAATGAAAGTAAATAAAAAGTGAAACAATTTAATAGTTTCAGACAGAAGTATCTTTCTTTTTGAAAAGCTAATCTTAATATTTTTTAAATTTCAGTTTGGTTTATTGCCTATCCCATAGGCCTGAAGCAATATATAATAGCAAAATATACAATAATAAACAAACAAAAGTAACAAAGGGAAACAGTATTTTCCAGTGTATAAAGAAAATAAATACATAATTCCATGCTAATAAGACCATAATATCATCTGGATGCAAGGTTAAACAGAGCTCGGCAAACCCCTCTCGTGCCCCATAGAAAGAGGGGAAATACGAACAAGTTCATTAAAAAAAAAAAAAAAAAAAACTAAAAAATTCATTTAAAAATTCTGATATAACATCTCATCCTCTTTACAATAAGAGGAGACACTATTAGAATAAAAAAAAATAATAAAACACCTTACTCTCTTCAAACTCAATTCTATAAGTTCCAAAGTAGCAGTACTGTGCAAACAGCAAAGCACATATAGAAGGGTATAAAAATAAATAGATCAAGGAAACACCTTCCTAAATCGATGTGTCTTCAGTAGTTGCCTAGACCTGAGGAACTACCCCCTCAAAATGAATTTCATTTGGGAGGGTGTTCCAGTGTTAGAGCAAAACATGAGAAAGCTTGTGGGTATGTTCTAACCAGGCAACAGGTTTTATGCATTAAAGAAAAAAAAAAAACAAAAGAATGAATGTAAATTATGGCCTGACACATTTTTCTAGTTTACTGAATAAATACTGAGTACCCATACCATGAAGAGCGTTAAAGGTTAAGCAGATGATTTTAAACTGTGATCTGAAATAAATTAGCAGCCAGTGCAATGCTAACAAAACTACAGAGCTATGGTCTCTAACACTACTGCCTTTACCATCCTTGTAGCTGTTTTGGATCAATCTTAAACTATGTATAGATTTTAAAGGCAACCAAGAGTTGTGTGCAAAAGTTTAGGTACCCCTGGTCAAATTGTAAGTTTCAATGAGTCTCTAAATGAATAGAAACTGTACCATGCAGAGAGTGTATCAAAGTTAAACACATCTTTCTGCAATGTTTAATGTAAAATTCCTATTTGCTGATTTTAACAAATTGAAAATAATAAAGTGAATAGAGCATGTACAGAAGTTTGAACACTCTTCCAAATTGATTCATTACTGCTTTTGTTTTAAAGAAAGTTAAGGTCCAAAATATTGATTGGCTTGTTAAGTCTTCAATTAGGTGAAGATAATTCCACAGTTTAACAAAGGTTCTGTCTACTTTTAACAACCATGGGCTCCTCTAAGCAGCTGTCTTAAGTATTTGAAAATTAAGATAATTCAGTCTTACAAAGCAGGGGAAGGCTATAAAAAATAGTTCTAAATGCTTCCAGCTAGCAATTTCAACTGTTGAAATTAATGTTAGGAAATGGAAGTTACATGGAACTGTTGATGTCAAGGCAAGATCCAGAAGACCAAGAAAAATCTGATAGAACTGCCAGAAAATTGGTCCGATCTGAAAAACAGAATCCAAAGAACACCTCAGATGAACTACTGAAAAGTTTAGCTGACACAGGGGCAGATTTTCAAAGGGTTACGCGTGTAAGATACGCATGTAACCCCTGAAAAGCTGCCCCTGCGTGCGCCGAGCCTATCTTGCACATAGGCTCGGCGGTGTGCGCAATCCCCAGGACGCATGTATGTCCCGGGGCTTGCAAAAAGGGGCGGGGCGTGGGTGGGCCAGGGCAGGGCCTGAGTCTCCAGGCACAGCGGCCATTTGCTGTGCCCGGGATCGCGCGCCGGCCATCAGCCGGCGCGCGTAAGCTGTAACTTCAATAAAGGTATGGGGGGGTTTTAGATAGGGCTGGGGGGGCGGGTTAGGTAGTGGAAGGGAGGGGAAGGTGCAGTGGGGTGGGAGGGAACGGAGGCAGGCTGTGCGGCTCGGTGCGTGCAAGTTGCACAATTGTGCACCCTCTTGCACGCGCAGACTATGGATTTTATAACCTGCGCGCGCATGTTATAAAATCGGGCGTAGATTTGTTCACACCGGGTTGCGCGAACAAATCTGCACCCGTGCACAGGTTTTAAAATCTGCCCCATTAAGAGTAGTTGTCCACAATACAGTGTTGCTTACACAACAGTAATCTGCATGGGAGAGTTGTCAGAAGGAAACCGCCTCATCACAAAAGTTATAATCTAAAGTATCCAAAACAAAATCTTGATAAGCCTGAACATTTTGGTAACAGTGCTGTGGACTGAGGAAATGAAAATTGACCTCTTTGGCTATAACTGCAGAAGATATATGTGAAGAAAAAAGGATGAAGCATTTGCATAAAAGAAGAGCTTGCTAACTGTTAAGCACAGGAGTGGCTCTGTTAAGCTCTGGGATGATGTGGCAGCTGGTGGCACAGGAATCATTGTGCAAGTGGAATGGAGTCAGTTCAGTATCGGTATAGCCTCGAAGCTCATGTCTTCACAGTTAGTGAAGAAATTGAAGCTGAAAAGAGATTGACAGCAACCCCAAACATTCCTCAAAATCAACCATGAATTATTTACAGGAAAGAAAGACGAAGGTTTTCGTGTAGTCTTCAGAGTCTCCGTACGTGAATTTTATTGAAAATTTGTGTTGAGATATCAAATCTGCAGTGCATGCAAGGAGATCTAAGAATATGTCCGGGCTGTAAGAGTCCTGCAGGGAAGACTGGGACAAAATTCCAAAAGCAAGAACAGAAAGACTTTTAGCTGGCTTCAGGAAACGCTTGGCAGCTGTTATTTCTGCCAAAGGAGAGTATCACAAAGTACTGACTGAAAGGTGTACAACTTAGAATGATGGCAACGCCTTCTCCTGAGGCAGACGGTGAATACTCTCGAAACGCTGGGCAGTGTCAGGTGACCGGTCTTGATTTCTTACCTGAGAGTTACAAAAAGCTAATTCCCGAATTTTCAAACGCCGGCGCGTGTAAAATCTGGCAGATTCGCATGCAGCCGGGCCATGCGCATGCCAAGCACATTTTAGAAATGGCCCTGCCACACACACACACACAGCTGCCGGTGCACGCAGAAGCGCCGGCAGATCAAAAAGGGGGGGAGGGGGCCGGCCGGGACAGCCATTAGATGCTGTCCCGGGGAAGTGCACGCTGGCAGCTGGGCGGCGTGCGGAAGTTATTTCTGCTCCAAAGGAGCAGCAGGTATTAAAATAAAAAAATTGGGGATAGCTAGGTAGGGGTTAGGGGGAGGAGAGGGAAGGTAGGAAGGATAGTTAGGGGGATAAGGAAGTTCTCTCCTAGTCTGCTTCTTAATTGGAGCGGACTGGGTGGGAACTGGAGTAGGCCTACTTGCATCGCTGTGCGTTGTTTTTTAAAATACCCCCCTTGCGAGTTATAAAATTGTGTGTACATGTATGCGCACCGGGTGGCGCCCGCACCTTTTAAAATCTACCCCAAATTTTCTGGTCCCATCCTCACCCAGCCAAGTCATCACAGCAATAGTCCACAGCTCCCGGCCACAAACTATGATGGTAACTTTCATTCTGGCACACGGGGGCAGATGTGCACGTATTTGCCAGCATGCGCACATGGACACATCCATTTTATAAGGCGCGCGTACACGTGTGCGCAGTTTGATACGAGTGCGCGCAACGTCCGTGTAAGTGGAGGGATTTTATGAGATACACGCACCGACTCCAATACTCATTTCCCCAGTCCATTCCCAGTTTGCCCATTTAAAGGATAGGACGTCCTTATCCCCCCAGCTACCTAGCCTTTCTTTTACTCTACTTGCCCCCAACCCTTAAAATCCTGCTGCGTAGACTTTTTTTTTTTCTTCTTACACCTCCTCCATCGCAGAAGTAAAGTTACATGGAAGGGGACCCCCCCCCCCTCGTGCTGGTGCATGTAAGAATATACTCGTGTATTTTTACTTACAGATCTGAATTGCCCATATCCTGCCCAGACTACCCATGCCCTGTCCATTTTTTTTTTTTGCCTTTTGGATTTGTGCGCATACTGGAAGATACGCGCGTCCCCAGCCACTTTTTAAAATCCACGCGGCCCGCACTCGCCACTTGACACACAACGTTTCTCCCAGCTTTGGCATGTGTAGGCCTTTTAAAATCTACCCATCAGGCGCCGTCCAGGCATGACTAACCTGGACCTTGAGTCTGACTACTGGGTGTTGCTGTTGAGCGAGGGCTGAGACTAAACCCAGGGGCTGTGAATGCTTCCTGCATCGTGGCCCCCAACCCAGAGAGCAGACTTCTGGCCTAGAAATCAAACTCAAATCTCCTGCACGGCAGTGTGAAGTACTTGCCTCCAGGCCAACCCTATTATTAATATTTTTTAATTAAACATTTCCACTATGTACACATTTCCAGTGGAATTTTAATATATTTTAATGTTATTTTTTTCTGTTCTATTTTTCCTTGTAGTTTATAAAACAATATAATTTAATCACGTTGGAAATGCAGAACTAGCATCTTCTTTGTGATGAGTTATAGACTCTGGCTGTGTGACAGAAAATAATGAAAAACACTAGTTTTACTATTTTAAGCGTTCACGAGTCAAACTAGTGAATGTATAGATTTCCTATACTCTTACAGGGGTTTGCAATAAAAATGCCAGTTGATGCAAACGTCAGATTTTTCTGTGTTTTCATCTTTTGTCAGTATTGATATAATACCAAGCCGTTTAGCCTGTTAAAATGGGCGAGATGTTTGTTCCAAATGCCAGCAGGTGTCAGGATGTGTACTCTTCTCCCTCTACCCTCTCTCCCTTTGCACTCCCCTTGCACCCAATGCTCCCTCCTCCAGCTCCCCTCCCCTCTTACTGTCCTGCTGCCCCATCTCCCCAACCCCCTCCCACGTTCCCACTGCTCCTCCTCATCTCTCATTCTATCTCCTTTCTTCCACAGCTCCGCTCCTGCAGCCCCCCTCTCCCCTCATTCTTCCACTACCCTCCCCTTGCACCTCACCTGCCCAGCACCCTTCTCTTCCTTATTCTCCCACCTACTGTGGCCCTCCCCTTTCCTCTTACTATCCTCCTTCTGGTCCCTTTACTGTGAGGCTGACGGGCTCTATCACCCGCGCATGTGCGGCCTGTCCGTCAGAGCTGCTTTGTACTGCACATTGAACTCTGACCGACGTGCTCTGCGGGTCTGTCTTGTGCGTGCGCGGCTCCATTTCCTCCCGGCGCCGCTCAGCTCTGACCGACGTGCGCTCTCTCGCCTGCGTGGCCCATCGGGCAGAGCCGCACTCTACTGCGCATTTGCGGGCCGTCGGTCAGAGCCCATTTATATTGTAGGTTTTGGTATAATGTAGCATCACTTAGGAAACAATGATAGCTGTAAGCTAGGTGTCAGAGAGGTCACATTCATTTATTTTTATTTAAACATTTTTATATACCGAAGTTCGTATGGCCATCACATCGGTTTACATAAAACGAAAGGGGAGAGGAAGAAGAGAAATTGGAAGAAAAAAGTTACATTATAACAAATAACTGAAAAAATAGGCTACATTATGACAAATAACTGATTAATTTTGATTTATTTTAACAATAAAATGCATGAGCAAACTCCGTTTTATTCTGTGTTGCAAAAAGCTACATGTGTTTCTAGAGACTTGAGGTGAGTACTTCTAATATATAAATGCACATAAAGTTTCATGTACTTCAGTCAATGGATCTTGCCTCGTGTACCTGTTTAGCTTTCCAAGCCTCCAGTGCTGCTATAATGGAATTGGGATCTTCTTGAGATATAGAATTTAATGTGTCATTTGCACCACTAACCAGAGCCAAGATTAAAATGGGAACATGTTGCTGCAAATGTTTTATAACTTAGGATTGTTACTATTTGAGCATGCTGTACCAAAACATATAAATCAAATCTGCATTAAATGTCAACAGTTGGTGGTATTCATCTAAATGAAAAAAAAGAATTGGCCCCATCTGTTTGTGTCAGAACAAAATTGAAATTTGGCGGATCGAGTAATGAAAATTACTGCAACTTAACTGTATCTTGTCTGTCTAAAAACAATGGCAGGAAAATAAATGCTCCTGCAGGAGCTGACAGTCTTGGTCTGCAGTAAGGGCTGAATTCTACAACTGGAGTCTCTGTAGAATTCAGTGTTTGTTTTCCTCCATGAGGCAAGTGCCGCCTCTGTTATTTCAAAGGCAGTGGGAATCCTTTGAATGCCACTGGGGCTTCTGAAGCTGGATAGGAGTTCAGATGCAGTGCATTGTACAAGTGAAAGCCACGTTATCAATAACATTAGCATTTAACACACGTCCATAACACCTGGGTATTAGTCCACATTAATGCACCCTAATGCCTCGTAAAATAATCTGCATAACTTGCAAACGTGTACTAAACTGCTCAGGAATAATTTGAGCATGGTTAGAGAAATCACACATTAGTAATGTACTTTGTGCTAACCCACCAAGAATGCGAAAACTATACCCCCCTTCAAGACTTTGCCCCTCTCCTCCCTCAAAGGATTCTGATTCATGGGCAAGACTGATCCTCTCCCTCCACCTCCCATGTCAGCAAGCCCTCAATCCCCAGCTAGACTTTGACTTCCCTCTTCCCTCTCTCCTGGTGGGACCTCCTACATCCCACCCCCTTACTTCAGAATCTGAAGGATAAATTAGGCAAGAGAAAGCTGCTCCACTCTGCCTACGCTAGCATCAAATTTAAAATGGCACTGGTTGAGCATAGGTTGGACTATAGTGAGGGACATCATCCAGCATCAATGGCGTGCGGTGACATTTATAGTAGGGGATTCAATATTGCTCTCTCAGCTCATCTCCCCTGCCATCATCCTTCCAATCACAAGCAGTTTTGCTCTCACAGTCCCTTCTCTCCTCCCACTCCCTTCCGCCCCAGGTCTCCAACATTTTTGCTCTCTCAACCCCTTCTCCCCAAGGCACAAAACACACTTGGAACCCATATGGTATTTGGCCTATTGTAACATGCATTGTGTGTGGGCTTGGCCCTCAGAAAGCCATGAATAATCAATTAAAATATAGTAAACCTCCCATTCCAAGAGAACCAAACTACCAACATTCAACACTAACAGCCCTGCCTGTGAAAAGGCAACACTGCAAATACAACATCGGGCCCTACACCACCAATACACCATCTATTAGGAAAACAGAACAAGCCCAGTTGCCTAAAAATACTTTTAAAATAAAAAATACCTGTACCTTAAAGTATTGTACAAAAGCTTTTAAAACTACATCGGCCCCTTCTTCAGATTCAGAGACATTCACATCTAAAGATGGGTCTTGTCTCAGTGACTCGTGTATGGTATTTCTGGATAATACTTACATAGATCCAATAAAAGCTATCGCATCCTGTCAAGAATACAGTCTACAGCCAGGAGACAAATCTACCATATCAGAACAACACTAACTCCCAGGACCCTATAGCAACAACCATACTCAGAAAAGAGCAGCACTCTAAATATTACGTCAAGCTCTAGAAGACCAATATATCTCCTATTGAAAACAGTGGCTGATGGACCCAAGGGTGGGGTTCCCAGAATCTTAGGAGAGAGCGTTGTCTTGTGGTTCAACAGTGGACTTCTGAGATAGTCTGAAGAAACCGTGAAGGGATCTCAAAGAGAGGAATCAATCCTTTCCTCTTCATCTGGATGAGAGATTTCTTAGTGTCTTGGAGAAAGAGAATTTCTTTTGTAGGGAGTCAGAG
Organism: Rhinatrema bivittatum; assembly: GCF_901001135.1. Taxonomy (NCBI): domain Eukaryota; kingdom Metazoa; phylum Chordata; class Amphibia; order Gymnophiona; family Rhinatrematidae; genus Rhinatrema; species Rhinatrema bivittatum. The sequence goes on from NC_042627.1 coordinate 58,857,476, forward strand.
TGAAACTGCTTTGCAGGTCCCACAGAGCTACTGCTTAAAGGAACACATCAGACTAGCAGATTCTGAAGTGTATCAGGAGTTGTCTCCTGTTTCTTACTGGGAAGCAGTCTGCATCCAGTTGCAGGTACCATTGTGGAGGATTCCTTGTGATGAGTACCTACTGCCAAGAAGTGCAGACTTATCTGTGAACTTTCTTCTTAAACTTTATTTCTGTATTGAAGTGCACTTTTCAACAGTGTACATTTGTGGTTTATCTTCTGCAAACAAGTATTCAGTAAAAGGATTTCATTTTTTTTAACAATAGCTGACCTCTTTTACTGTAAGAAGAAGGAAGACTCCGCAGGAATCCTAGGGCTTTGAAAGACACTATCTTTACCCCATTCAAGAAAGAACCCAGGAGCATGGGACAAAACATGGCCCCAGCATTCTCCCTGAGTCCTATTAACCAGTGAGAGGGGGGGCTACATAAAAAAATGTCCAACATGGGGCCTGAGGCTTTTTGAAGGCTTTGGCATGTGTGTCAAACCTGAACTTGACAACTGAGGATTTCCTAGTTTTTGGCTACAGAACTGTGCAGTTTGGGAGACCAAAGATAGCTGCCATGTTGCCTGAGCAAAAATTAAAGCCCGCAAAACTTTCCCAGAGATGTACCTCATGCAAGTGACATGGATGCAGGAACCAACGTGGTCACCTGTCAGCCACTGAGGAAACCACTGATGTCACCATAGATTGTAAAGGGGTCATGCTCACTTCCCCCAAATGAAAGCATGATTGTAGCTGCCAGAAGCAAAGTAGCTGTTTTATGTTTTATTCAGGGTTACAACGTTTATGCTGGGTGTATTTGCTACTTTATTTAAAAGGGATGTTTGGTTGTTCTTATGGTTTTTTTGTTTTTGTAATTTTATGTATGTTTGTATTTTTATGATTATGTACTTTTTTGTATTGTAAACTGCCTAGAAATGGTGATAGGTGGTTGTTTTTTTAATAAAATAAATAAAGTAGCCAAAGGTCTAGTTAAAGCCAAGTGTTTTGTTTTGTTTTTTGTCACATTACTTAAGCAGTTTAATGGTGATTAAGATTATGTTGTTGTTCAGGAGTCATGGATTGCTATTACAAATTATTGTTTTTAATTTTGATGTAAACCTCAGCAGAGGGCAATTTTAAATTATAGTTACCCAGAAGTAATTTGGCTTCTGTGTTCCATCATCTTTAAATGTAAGTACAAAACAAATATTGTGAAAATTCTGGAAATCTACTTTGTAGATTGTGAGATTTTAAAATAATTCTTATTTTTTTTAAATGATAGCTCTAATGTGAATTTATATTTATTATATTATTTATTAAAATTTAAACTTACAAGTCATGAAAAACAGAATAGTCTACAAAATAAAAAATTCTAGAAAAATATTCTCATTTGTCAGACTACAATATTGGAGGTATTAAAGGAATCAAAGTATGCAGAAGGAACCACAGTATGGTAATATCTAGAACTGAAGAGAAATAATGGAGCAGCAAAGCTACCCTGGATGGCCATATTGCTCCAAGTTCTCCCAAACTTGGGCCATTCTGAAGGCCTGGAGACCATGGGATGCGATGAGTATACATTGCCACCAACTGCAAGAACCTGCTTCAGTCCAGTTGCTGTGCCTGCCTGCCTGCCATGGACCCATTTATGAACTGGAAGTCCCAGAAGTATTAATGACCCCTCTGGTGGAACAGAGCATGTGACCTGACAACTGATGTGGCTGAAGGATAGGGAGGAGAAATTGGAGTCAGCCTCAGCGACCTCTGCTGAGGTTTCTTCTAGTTCAGAGAAGCTTCAGATAACCTTCCCCATCAATCTCAACACACTGCTGATTACCAGCACCAGATCACCACCCAGGACTATGGCCTGATACCAGGAGCTGCCAGTTAGTAATGGGGAGTTGGTGGATGGAGGAGATGTATCAGAACAAAGGATCAGACATGCCCATCTTTTTGTATATCAGTGGAGGAACTCACTTTTGAACTGGGCAAAATAAGGGAACGTCCTTATTCCAAAGTGTAACAGCTGAAAGCGTGGGTCTGGTGCAGGACAGTTTGGCTATGGTCAGAGGAGGAGAGTAAAGAAGAGCCATTTGGGAGGACCAGAGTGCCTCGGAGGGCATGTAAGAAGTTGGATGAGGTACTCAGGGGCTGTTTATTCAAGCATTGGAAGACAATGCAGAGAGTTTTACATTTTATCCTGCTTTTGATTAGAAGTCAATGCAGTTGACGTAGAATAGGTTTGATGGCATGTGGGAATGGTTTAGGCTCTTAATCTCAAAACTGCAGCATTTGAAGAATACATTTTCCATTTCAAACACTGATGTTGGTGATTCCCTGAAGCTCTCCATTTGTGGCAATGGTGATTAAGATTATGTTGTTGTTCAGGAGTCATGGATTGTTATTACAAATTATTGTTTTTAATTTTGATGTAAACCTCAGCATCAAGGGCAATTTTAAATTATAGTTACCAAGAATTAATTTGGCTTCTGTGTTCCATCATCTTTAAATGTAAGTACAAAACAAATATTGTGAAAATTCTGGAAATCCACTTAGTAGATTGTGAGATTTTAAAATAATTCTTATTTTTTTAAATGATAGTCAGCTCTAATGTGAATTTATATTTCTTATATTATTTATTGAAATTTAAACTTACAAGTCAAAAGAAAGTTTGACATTCATGAAAAACAGAATAATCTACAAAATAAAAAATTCTAGAAAAATATTCTCATTCATCAGACTACAATATTGGAGGTATTAAAGGAATCAAAGTATGCAGAAGGAACCACAGTATGGTAATATCTAGAACTGCTTGTATCTAAATTAAGATATAGTTCTCTCTCATGCATAGCTCTCAGTTCTAGGCAATTCTCTATTTTGTAAAAATCACTCAAGCTGATCAGGGTCATAAAAGATATTTATTATTATCCCACTTAACCTGACATTTACAAGGAAATCTCAAGGAAAAACTGGTACCAAGGACAATTACCTTTTACTTCCTCATTAAAAATAATTTCCGTCTTTGTTGAGTAATTCTAGTTACTTTATAACCCAAAAAGAAACTGTTTTTTACTACAAAAAACAACTTCAAAGTACATCCCTATCTGGCTCCAAAGCAAATACTAATAGGGATGCCCAAGTAGAAACTTCCAACTGAGAGTTATGCAAGAGGGCAGTTAGGTCTAAACTGTTAGATGACTTAGACACATTTTTGCTCATTTCTCCATCTTCCCTAATTGGAAGTCAAAAAGCCTTGGAAACTGACAGAAAATATTCCACTAGTTAACACTTTAGAATAAAATCGTTTCAACATTTCTAAGGGAGATATTAATTCAGAAACCTAAGATTTAATCTTCTAGGATAATTGTACAAATTCTCAAGTTGACGATGAGTCTATTTCTTCTTTAATCAAATGCATATCACACTTATGTTTGGTCATGAGAAGAAACTTGTCTTTGTAACTTCTTATTACTAGAAATTACTGCATCAGTCTTGTCAGATAGTGATCTACTCTAAACTTTCTAAGGTCATCCCAGCTGGTTTGGATGGAAAGGAGTCATTAGTGGAAACTGAAGCAGCCATGGTATTGATCTCAGTTCCAGCAGTGGCACCTTGGCGAGTCTCCACCTGCCCCCATCAGTAGTACTAGGACAAAAAGAACATTGGAAAATGACCTCCTGTCCCCAGACAGGAGTTTGGATTCCAATCCAAATTTAGGAGGGGTATGAGTATCAGGGCTTTAGGAGATAGAAGTTCCATTTGAAGCGGCACAAAAAGCGCCAAGCTTATCCGTTCCTGATGCAAACAAAAAAAACAGTACGGTAAGCTGGGACAATGAAGATGGAAAAGCAGGTCCAACAACAAAAGAGACCCAACATTTCCCTTCCTCTTCTTTGCCATAGATAGCCAATTCAAATCCAGAAATCTTATAAGAGGCAAGACAAGTACTTACAATGTTCAAAGATCTTTTTTATCCCCAATTTCCACTGAGGGGCATTCCACATGGATCTGTGGCTTCAGCTGGATGCCTCAGGCCAAGCTCCTATAGAGGCAAGCACCGGCACAGCCCGATGACAGACGCCGCTGGGTCTGATGTGCAAGGCTAAACGCTAGGGGCAGCTGAACCTGAAGTCCAATACCAGAAACAGAGCAGCAGGTGTCTCTTCGCTTGTAAGTTCCTCCCCCCATCCACACGACTGACTGATAAGTCATTACCCAGCTAAAACTCATCTGGATTAAAAAGAATGGGGGGGGAGGGGGGGTCTGGGGTCGGGGCTTAAACTGAGTCAGGTAGTGTGGATATTCAGCATTATCCAAATAAGTTTAGCAAGATAAATTAGGACATGGTGGAGAACAGGTCTAAAATTATCCAGGTACCTTTACATGAATAACTTTTTTTTTTTTTTTAATTTGTAAAATTTTTATTAAAACGAAAGAACAGGTTTAACAGACCATATGAAACAGCAATAGAACAACTTTAGCTCTAACTGGCTATATTCATTAAATAGAAAATTAAGTTAAAAAAACAAAATTCCTGCCGAGCTAGTAATGAACTGATCCCCCAGGTTAAAATACAAAAAATGTTGGGCCTGCAGCATTCTGGTTAGATATGGGAATGGAGGACTGCTGGCTGTGAACCAAGTGGGAGAAATCTTGTACACTCATCTACCTAAGATGGGAGAGTACAAATGTGAAAGACAATCATAATCTGTCCTTTTTGCTATTATTTTACAATGTATAACTCACTTTTCCCTCCCTGCTCACGGTGAGGAATAGCACATAAGTAAAAAATAAATCACAGCTGGGATTGGTCTTTTTTTTGCTGTCACCTGCTATGCTACTATGTTTGAAATACTCCATTTTTACAGGTCCATGATGCCTGGGTTCTCTACATGCATGGGATTTTCTGAACATTGCCCTCAGTCTTTTCATCCTAGAGCCTTGTATGTGAAGATGCTTCAAAACAAAATCTCAGAACAGGGATTCCACAATGAGTGTTTCATTCTTTATATGCCTGACTGGCATGCGCTCTAACTCAAAAAATAAATATGTGAGTAATTCGAAATAAAGCCTATGTCTCTCTTACATTAAAGAAATTAATTTTACAGGAATTTTGGGTAAAATGTAGTAAATACCAGTGATCCTCAAAAACAGTGTGCTTAAACCCATTGATCATGTTATGGCAAGCTGCAACCAATGTATCAAATGGCTTTACAGGTTGTTATATCAACTACATCAATCATATAAAAATATAACAATTATTTTACTTATTTTTCATTATAAATTTTATAACATATTCAAATGACAAAATATAAAACCATCACTAAAAAAACATAAAAAGGATGCACCACAAACCCCTATCCAAATGTCAAAACCCAATTAATTCCTTCACTCTAAATCCACACACAATCAAAATTAAAAACATATATTTTTACAAATACCAAAAATATTTTTTATCTCAATCTTCATTAATCTTAATCCCCAACATGTTTCACTCTAATAAGAGCTTCTTCAGGGGGCCATTTAGATCAAGTAGTTTTAAGATATCATAAAAACGTTTTGTCCACGAAGCTAGCACTTTTTTCACTTTTTTTTTTTTAATACTTCACACATATAATGAATATCACAATATATACATTAAATTATACTAACCAACCACCACAAATATGATCAATGCATAGAAACAACCATTCTCAAATGATATAGTGTTCTATAGTCAAAAGATATATCCTTTTAGTTATCAATCTGAAATATATATTATAAAAACATACAAATGCCATGAACCAAACTAACCCACTTATCAATGTATTGCTAACACTGGGATTCATCACTCCACTATAATTATAGCGGAATGATGAGTCACAAAAATGAAAGGGGCAGGGGATGATAGTGTGCAGCTGACTGCATCATGGCGGTGCGTTTTCGCCCGCTGTGGTTGCGGCCATGCCACCCACTATCGCCCCCATAGCACCACCGCAAAAGGTGTGGTTCTTTCCCGCGTAGTACCAGGCCCAAAACCCTACCCTTTCCCTCATTTAAATTTATCGTCGCGATGCAGTCGTTAATGCGTGCATTAAGACCTTACCGAACTCAATAAGGCCCTAACACACGCATAACGGCCCTGGTGTTTTGATAAGTGACCCTGTTTAGTGAGACAGCCAAAACTTACTCTTTTGAAGCATTCAAAGAATTTCAAAAAAACCACTTAAGCAGCTTGGTGGCAATCGTGTCTGCATTTCCTCTTATCTCACTTTCTGATTGGTGAATAAAGATAATTTGGGTTGATCGATGGAAGCTTAGGTGGTTCTTGTTTGTACTTTAGTGGCAGTGGTGGCAGAGGTTAAGGGGATGGGATGGATCCAACATATTTTCTTTTCGTTTTGATTTTGTTTCTAATAAATAAACAAATAATGAAATACAAACAACATGAAAATAAGAAAACTAAAAACAAAGCAAAAGAAACGTGATTAGTAATTTCTGATGTATTTTGTAATCTGCTTTAAAGGAAAAGCTTTTTCAGATGTATGTGGAATATAAACGATCAAGTCAGTGTCAAAGTCCCCTGGAGAACCTCCAACATGCTTCATTTTACCTATCATGGCCTTTGTATCCCACCCCTGCTTTCGTTACAAACTCCTTGGCCAGAATGTCCACCTTGGCATGCGTCACTAGCAATCCCACACTTCCCTGCAGGTCGGGGCCTTGGAATCCCATGCTGCCAAGTTTTTTGCAATCCTGACCAGATCACCAATGATGAAAATCGGTGTCAGTGAAATGTCAGCGTTGAGTCATTGCTCCAGGATATGTGGAGAGGCTTTCTCGTAACTGCTAATTTTTTTTCAGAATTTTCTCAAAACGTTGGGATCGCTGCCTAAATCCCTTTCTTCCTGCTCTTGCAGTAGCAGAGGCTGAGTCTTTCAAGAAACAAAAGTATAACAGTTATAAAGGGGGAGGAAAAACACAACTAAACTATAGGGGGAAGGAGGGGAATTTGTTGTCAATACACTGCCGCAAGACCAGACAGTAGCTGTGCTACCTCTTAAAGTCGGCTTCCAAAATGTACGTTGTTAGAATTGTGCTGCATTCTACTTATGCCAGGCTGCTTACTTTTTAATACTTCTACAGCTATTTGCTAACATTCCAGAAAGCAACAAGAGTATGGCCAAAGTCTGAAAGTGAATGGAATCCTAATGTACTTCTTAAATTCACATCCCAATCTGAAGTGAATCTGAGCCATAGTTAAGCTTATCTAATTAGCAATGGAACTGGATTTACTCACAGAACTTGAGAAGTAAGCCAAACCTAGGTCTACAGAACAGAGATATCCCAGCATAGGTACTTTGCTAGTATTTCACTTCAGTCCTTTCTTTACTTTCCTTATGTTTTATGTTACTTTTATATTAAAATCACCTTTGAATTAAGTGATGATTTAGCATTCTGTGATTTTTAATGATTAGTTTTGTTTTTTTATTTGATTTTTTAAAATTCATTTTATACATTTTTTATTCTTGTTTTTGCAGTCTTTGCATTTTTCACTTTATCACAAATTTTTTTTTTTTTTAAATCAACATTTCTTTTGGCACCGCTGTTGCTAGCCCTTCTAAATCAACTTTATTACATTTATTTGGTTAAGTTATGTAGAAAGCTATGCATCATTGAAGATTGGTGGGCAGCATTATTGGATATAATGCAGTAAAGCTAAATTAAAGCTGTGAGTACATATACTAACAGTGGAGTAAAGCATGTAATCTACAGTTCTAAAAATCTATCCTAGTTTGTGGAGTTATCTGGTTTCTTTATTGAATAAGACTCTCTATTCTAAAGATGATATATTCATTAAGCAGTATTACCTATGTGATTTACATTAGACTGTCCACAAACACTAGAAACAGTGTTTTAGGCAAAAAGCTTGAATTGAAGTAGGGCAGGGAATGCACCACTTTTGGGTGTCAGCAAGCCAGGAATGTGTAAGGCCTCTCTGAAACAGAGGTGCATTCGATCATTCACTCATGGCCCATCAAAAATGACAGGCAACGATATTTTTCAAGATAATTTTTTGTTGCACTTTAAAAATGTCTCTAATGTAAATCGTACCACGCACAGTAACTCCTAACAGTAACTTGTGAATAAACAAGTATAAAGCCCCACTACTTCCATTTGAATGTTTCACAAAAAAAACATTGTGATTTACTGTTCCTATATTTTGTGGATTCTTTAATTCTAGGACAGCCTACACCTTCTAGGCTTTAGAGTGCACATTATACTGTTACATACATTTTTGTATAACTGTGGCTTTGAAGAAAAAGACCCCAAGTCACTGCCCTGTTTGGCACCACTGCATGACCTGGCTACCTTCCCCAATTTAGCAGGAGAGTGGCCCAGCTGACCCTGGCCCAGATTGTACTGTGCTAAGTTAGCCAAAATTGGGCCACCACAGTGACCAATCACATTGGGTGGCTAAAGTGGGCAAGTTAGCCAAAATTGGGCCACCACAGTGACCAATCACATTGGGTGGCTAAAGTGGGCAAAACGAGGCAGAAAGGCTCTATGGGTGAGGGCTCTTTACCTTGGAGAAGAGACGACTGAGAGGAGATATGGTAGAGGTTTGTAACATGATGAGTGGTGTGGAACAAGTTGATAGGGAATGGCAGCTTCCGGTCTGTGGAATTTGGCACCAAAGAGGACGCTATGGTGAACAGCAATTTGATATTTAAATGGATAAAAGAGTGGCTATCGCTTGAAAGCTTCCCCCTGATGCAGAATGCAAAACACAGACCCGTGTCGGGGAGTTTTGTTTCACCAGGGAATCAGACAAGATAAGGTTTTACTGCATATACAATTTTTTAAGAAAGAGAAAAGTCTATTTTGGCTGATTATATGGAAGTCAAATGAAGGTATTTCATACCGGGAGTGCCTAGTATGATGGCCACTTAGATGGTAAAAAATATTCTTGGGGAGGTTGTTTTATTATTGTTTTCTTGTATTACACCCAGTTTATTCTGTTCTATTCACTCTTTCCAACAGTTCTAGGACAAGAGAACATTCCATGAAACTCACTATTAGCAGATTTAAAACAAATTCTAGAAAGTATTTTTTCAGTCAACGCATAAACTATGGAATTTGCTGCCAGGGCATGTGTTCAACTTTAGTAATTTAGGTGAGTTTAAAAAAGGTTTAGAACTGTTTCTAGAGGACAAATCCATTAATCATTATTTAGCCAGATAACCTGCTTCTGAGTGAAAAGCATGGAATGGGATTTCTAGGTGGGATCTGACAGGTACGTCTCAGTGCCTTGGACTGCCCACTGTCAGAGACAGGATGCTGAACTAATCCAACATTGATCAGACCTAGCATTGCATTTCTTCTGTTATGCTCTCATATTCTTTCTACATCTGGAGTATTGTGTTCAGTTCTGGAGACCGTATCTCAAAAGGAACAGAGACAGGATGGAGGCGGTTCAGAGAAGGGCGACCAAAATGGTGGGGGATCTCCATCAAATGACTTATGAGGAGAGATTGAAGATCTTAAATATGTATACCCTGGAAGAGGAGGAGGAGCAGGGGGGATTATGATACAGATCTTCAAATATCTGAAAGCTTTTAATGATATTCAATTGACAAACCTTTTCCATTGGAAAGAAACCAATAAAACAAGGGGGCATGTAATGAAACTCCAGGGAGGACGACTCAGAACCAACGTCAAGAAATATTTCTTCACAGAGGGTGGCGGATGCCTGGAATGCCCTTCCAGAGGAGGAGGTGAAGACTAAATCAGTGAAAGATTTCAAAGGAGGGTGAGATAAACACTGTGGATCCCTAAAGGTTAGAGGATGGGAATGAAGAAAAGAGTGCATGGGAGTAACTTGCTGGTGCAGTGGTTACTACCCTTAACCAATAAGCCTTGATACTTCTGATGCAACTCCAACATTGCTCTCTGTTTCAACGGCAGGGAGGAAAGACGAAAAGGGGAATTAGACAGAAGATGGAAATGATGAAAAGAGTGCATGTGGGTAACTTGCTGGTATGGCAGTTACTACCCTTAACCAATAATCCCTTCATCATGTTGATGCAACTCCATCATTCTCTCTGCTCTAACGGCAAGAGGTGATGGGGAATTGGACTCAAACAGCAACCAACAAGGACCCTGGCTTGATGGTCTGGGAAGCTGATAAGTATGGGGATGAACTGTATGGTGCGGCAGATACTACCATAAGCTTGCTGGGCAGACTGGGTGGACCATTTGGTCCTTTTGTGCCGTCATATCTATGTTTCTATAAAGAAAGGAAAATACCTTGCAGTTTTCCATAGTTGACTAAAGATCCACTTAAATGTAACACCCCCAGTGTAGGTGCCTAAATATGCAACAGTTGTGAGGACATTGGCAAATGGGTGAACATCAGGGTAAGGATATTCTACCATCTACATTCAGCAATGCACATAACAACTGCTGCCAGTCTCTCCAGGTTATGAATGTAGCCACAAACTGGAGGATGAGAAATGTCAATTCGTTTGGCAATGGTGAGACCTGCAAGATTTGTAATTTCAGATAAAGATGTGACAGTCTTCTGGAATATCTAGCCAATTAAATTGTTTCCTTTACTGGGTTAGTCTATATTTTACCCAATAATAAAGAAACTGAATATTTTCATGAAATGGTAACATAACATGAGATAATTTTCAAAAGAAGATATGTGCATAAAAGTAGCATATAGCATTTCAATTTTCAAAAGCATCTACATATGTAAAACTTTTGACAATTCAGCCCTATGGCATGAAGTTTCAAGAGAGTTATGCACATAACAGGAGCAATTTTCAAAAGTGTATTTACAAGCCTAAAACCCAGTTTTACTAGTGTAAATCCTTTTAAAAGTTACACTCTTTATTTACTATAAGGATGATGTTACGCTATTATTGCATTATTATTTCACTAGGTAAATCAATCTCATTGTTGTATAACTATGTATGTGAAACTGTAATTCATTGAGACTTCCAGAGCAGCGGACTAGAAATTGGTTAAATAAATAAATAAATATCTAGCCATGTAGCTGAATGAATTTCAGGCAATCTTCTGAATGGCTATATGTTATTTTTCATTAATGTTCTTTATTGGAAGGTTCTAGTAAAAACTAAGGCTATACAAATTTTGTCCACAGTACCAACTGAAGACATCTCTACTGCCCATCAATAAATTCCATGTACTTTACATCAATCCAGTTTCCCATGATGATTGGGCCTGTAGAGATGTGGCCTTTAAGTGGCCAATGACTAAACTGTTCATTAATTACTTTGGGCAGCAAGGTTTGCTTAAGCAATGCACTGCTACAGTTCTCCCCGGAGATGAAAATTCATCATTTCTATGATGTGCCCAGTTCCTTCCTCTCAGACAGGAGATCTGAAATTCCCATACATCAGTGGACTTCACTGTTTTTAACCAGAAGACACTTGTGATCCAATGGGACTGGAATGGCATCGGGTTGGAGAGGGGAGTTGTCCCTCCCTCCCCCCACTCTCATGGACAACCAAGGGGAGACTCCCTCTGATATAGCAGCTAGCTGGTACCTCTTCCTACCCCTTTCCCCGGCTTCTCCCCAACATTTCCCCCTCTCTTCTCCTTGGCCCCTTCCCTGCCCAGCAGCCCCACCACTTCTCCACAATATTGGTGGTGTCTCTACCCCCCTTTTCCTCTCTGGAATCTCCCTCTCTCACACACACACACAGATTGTCACTTACACACACTCTCTCCCTCAAATACACACACTAAAACACTGTCTCTCCCTCACAAACTCACGCACCTTTCTACCTCTGGTCTCAACTCCCATCTGCTCTTCGGAGCCTGAGGGAAGGTTCAGCTTCAGTTGCACCACTCCTTCCAGCCAGACTGGCCCCCAGGATGCCTGCTTCTTGTCCCTCAACCTGCTGGGGCAAAAGCAACACTGCTGAGCCCAATTCAAGGGAGGAGGAGTCCAAAAGCATGGCTCCAATGGCCGGGGAGAAGAGCAATGTCCTCTCCTTCCACCTCCAGAAATTTATATATTCATGGACAGGATGAGAAGCATTGCAGCTGTGCAATGAGTGTGCACTGTGCCTCACTGTACTCTTCTTCGGGGATGGTGCTTGCCCAAGCATCAGGATTAAAATAGTTAAATTGGGAACTGCCAAAGTGCAGTAGGACATTGTCTGAACAAAAAACAACCCAATGGATGTGGACTCAGTGAAGATCCCACCAGAGCTGCTGTGTGAAGGCTCAGCGGAGACTGCAGGAGCTGCCACCAGCCCACAGGTCTTACCTTGAAGAGCACTGCCATACACCATCCCAACACCTAGGACAGTGAGCACAGTCAGTGCTGTTGTCATTTCTTGTTTCCAAACTGGGCCCTTTTTAAGGGCAAAGGCCCCCTGTACCAGTTATTCCAGGAGTACAGCTAATGATTATGGGCTATGTCCAAATTAAAATAATAAAAAAAACCAAATTTCACATCAGACCACAGCTTCCCTTTTTCCTATTTTATTGTGAAAGATATCCAAAGAGAGCTAATGGCAATCCCTAAAGATGTTCTGAATCTCCAAGCACTTACAATCAGTTATATAAATCATACATTTCATTGAATAAACATCAAAACCAATCAACATCATGCAATGTCCTTACGCATTTCCTTGCATCATATTCTAATGTTCAGTTGCTATGCCCCTAACCAATCATGGATCTGGTGCACCATTCCCAACCCAATCATCTATTTATTTCTCACTTTACATCATAATGCCAATGCATGCCCCTCTACCAATCACCTTAGATCTTAAGGCCATGAATCTCTGATCAGCCATCTTAGGCCTCAAGTCACATATCCCTTATGTCTCCATTTTGTAGAAGACAACATGCAATGTTTTTCTTCATCTAAACTTAAAAACATTTTTTTATCCATCATAAAACAGGAAGCTTTGCAGTTTTATTCTAGCTAGGTTCCTGGTGCAAATCTAAAATTGCCCTAGATTCCAGACAGAATAATTGCAACATTGTAAGACGTAGCATGTAGAAACAGCATTCTTATCCTAACTTAAAAACATTTTCCACTGTGACACTCATCTAACTGGCCTACTTAGAGATCCAAGAATCTCAGAGGTCCCAAACTGAGGACCTCTTAAAACTCACTGTTGACAAAAAGGCCACCATTTCATATTAAGTAAGAGCCAGCTGGTGCGATGACGAAAAACTTGCTAAAGAACTGATCAGCTTTGTATAAATATCACTCCTGGACACCTGCTGGAGGTATCTATTCACCCAAGAGCATATTTCTCTCTCATGTTTTCCCTGGCAGCTTCCAGCTCAATCTGAATTAGCCTCTGCTGGACCATGGCGCCATGAGCCTTCATTCAAATTTATCCAAAGTGTTTTCTCCTATTGCTATATCCCCACCTGCACGTCAGGCCACCCAGTGCAGTGACCCGGCCAACGTGAGCCCTAAGTCTGCTGACCAGGTGTAACTGTTGAGTAATGGCTGAGAGGCCTCTGCAATATCCCCATCACGGACTGGCCCAGGGAGCAGAAGCCTGGCCCAGGATTGTAATCCAGGTCCTTCCGTGTGACAGTGCACAGCACTTGCCACAGAGTCACAGGGCCAGCCCAACCTATTTTAAAAGAAAAGAAAAAAAACCTTCTAATTCTTTCATGTTCTCTCTCATTTTGCATCTTCTTCACCTGTATCTAACATGTAGCATTTCATTGTAACCCTGGGGTGCCCAGGAGTTTTTAAATTACAGAAGATTTTTGTTTTGCACATAAATTAAGCTATCCTAAAAGGGTATTTTTCCTCCTCTCAAGTTTAATGAAAGTTAGTGACATAGCCTTAGCAAGTGGGAGCAGAATATGACTCGCCAAGTTTTGTGTGTGGTTTGGAGTATGGTAGATATGTTTTACATCAAACCAGGACCTGGGAAATATCTAATGACAGCTTTTTAGCACTAGATGAAGGGGTCATTCAGAGGAAAAAGGTTTAAGGTTTTTAACCATAGACATAAGTCAGACGTCCTTCCTGTGTAGAGAGCCAAGCAAGCTATTCTGTTCACAACTGCACAGAATGCTTGAGATCTAGACAATTTCTTGCTGCGTTGAAGGATACATTTGAGTGGAAGGGAAACAGGGTTAGCCTAGGAGGTGATGAGAAACGAGAGCATAGTAATGTCTGTGCATACGTTACTTTGCTACTGCAACCCTGAATTTGGGGAATATTTGAAGATTCACGAGGTCAGTCACAAAAGATATTGGGGCTTAAGTCACACGTATAGTCCCAATCCACTCTCCAAGTCCCATTCAGAGGGTTCTGCATCGGGAGAAGATATCCGCCAGAGTCCAAGGCATTAAAGGGAGTCAATCCCCAGAGAGACACCCGACTGGTTTTCTAACATAAAGCATTTACCGAAGCACTTATTCAATAAAATGGATCGGACACAGAATACACTTTTTCTTTGATAAATCGACAATCCAGAAATATATACTGGAATCAGCAATTGTGTGGTCCCGCCTTCCTGTTGCTAGGGTTGCCCTTGTTTCTTTTTTTAAATTTAGGGCCACTACCAGCTATTCCAGCTGGAATTTAGGGACTATCAGGAGTCTGTACAATGCACACAGAGCTCCCTGAAAATGGTACCCGAGTAAGACTGAAGTTCTAGTTGGATCCGTTTCTTTATTTCCACACCTAATTCTCTTTTTGTACCAGTTAGGTACCTCCTTGACTCTCTCTGATGTATACTGGATGGGTATAAGCTGGTGCCCCGACTTCTCTCTCCTACTTCCTCCAGATGCTGAATAAGTATCTCCACCTTCTCCAAAGCTTTTGCTATGTGAGTACAGACTTTCTAGAGTTGAGGGAATCAGATGAGAAATACACCAATTCCCAAACCAAAAAGTGAAGAAAAGGTGAAAAAACTTCTTTTTAACTGAAGATCCTAAATAATTTTCTCTAACTTCAAAAGAAGGCCTCTTAAATCTCCACAAATTCATGTCCCACTGAACTGGAACACACAATGCTAAACAAAGCACTTTTTTTTTGGCCCACACAGAGCCCGGTCCTTTCCTCTTCCTTATCCCCAGACAGACTCAGGAATATGCCAGTGGGCATTTCCAACAGCAGGAAGATAAGAGTCTGTTATTCAGAGGATCCCAAATCATTCTGCTGTTCATAGCCTCCATCCATGAAAGTTAGGAGAATAAATGGACTCTCTTTGGATCTTGCTGTTTGATTCTAAGGGCCTTACTATAAAAAGACTTTCCTTTGATTTTTCTGCCCATGAAAAGAAAATATTTATTGACTAGGGCCTTAAGTCTGGAGGGCATCAGCACAGGGCAGCTCACAGCATACTTTTCTGTGGAAACAAAATGCAGCACACGTCGATGGCACTGCCGATTTAAAGGGACAGGGCATGGGGGATCAAACTCAAAGCGTTGCCTGGGTGCAGGACCTGGCAGCACTCAGGCCACTGGATCCTCCCATTTGTTTATATGTGTGGGGATAAACTCTATTCAGAAACTGAAAAATAGTTTGCAGCAGCAGTTTCCCCTACTCTCAGTTATAGGAACGCGTTTACCGAGCCGTGCTAAAACATGTCCACCCTAGCACTTTAACGGCTGCTTTTAATGGGACGTACATTACAGTGAATTAAGCCTATTTACCAGCGTGCATTATTAATGAGCCAAAATGCAGGAAGGCCCCTTTAGTAAATCAACCTTAGAGCTGGAATTTGGCAGGAGCAGGGCAACAAGAAGTTCATTTACAAAACTAATCGTGGGAAGCAAAAGAGAATCTGTGGGGTCCGTGTCCCTCTTTTTCCTCCCCCAGGCCTACAGCCACCAGTTGAAAGCGTTTAGTAAAACTGGTCCCAGGGACTCTGCTTGTGTGCTTCGCAAAGGGTCTGTCCTCCTGCTCAGGACGAGGACCTTTCTACCTTCCAGCTCTCGCTAAATAACCTTTTATGGTTTTTCAGGCCTTCGTGGCAGGAATTCTATTATTCTTGGCAACTTGAAATCCGTAAGCCCTCTGCAGTTAAAAGTTTCACATTTCCAGTTTTGCACAGATAACTCTTAGAATTATCCATAGTCTTCAAAATGCAAATGAGAAATTAGATCGCCAGAGATATGTACTTATCCAGTTTCCAGTTCTCAACCAGACTAGGAAAATAATTCAGGAAACAGAGTGATTGAAGGCAAACTTTATAAGTTCTGAAGATTTGTTTTTGTCTATTTCATTGAAAGACGGTTGGCATTTTGGCAAGGGGAATAAAAGGTGGAAAATTGCCAATAAGGAGGGGCATGTAGTTACCTCATATTGCCCCTGTGTATTACACCAGCTAAGTGTCTGGCTTGGTCAGTGGTCCAAAAGAAGTCTATTACATCAGCTTCAGAATCCCTGTAATATTAACAAGAAAACAAAACACGTTCTTAGTATCACAGGAGCAGAAAAAGAGAGATTCTGAAATTGATATCATAGTCCACCTGAGGACCACTGACCTGGCTGGAAATGGATTCAGTGTAATGCAGTGGTTAAGGAATCAAGGGGAGGGGCTTAGGGCAGCTGCCAAAAAACCACCGCATCTTCTGAGGTATTACTTGCTCCTGGTAAGAGAGAGACCCGTTTATCTCCTACAAGGCTCAAAACCTTGTATAAAGAGGATTTTAGATATACTGGGGCTAGGACTGTTAATGGAACTGTAATGCCCCCATGAGCGATTAGCTTGCAGCGTCAGTCCTAGTGGGAGCCCCTCTTGGCCAGACTATGTTGGTCCTCGTGTGCTTGGCATCTGGCGCCTCCACCTGGAGAAGAAGGTGTTAGTGGAGTGGGATTTCCCTCCATTCACCCCAAGCACAGATGGGACTAGAAAGAAGGCTGGCAGCATTTACAAGTATGTACGACTTTTACTTGATTGCACAATTATATACATTTCTACCTGATATCAACTGGCACATTTAGCCCCCCACAAACTACCACCATATAAAAAAAAACCTTCTGATATTGCCTTTGATCTAATGTAATTCATCCCTGCCCCTCCTTTGCCTTTCCCACTATACCCCATGTCTCACCCGTGTGAAGAAATGCAACTGGGCCACTGGGTGGGTACTGCGAGTCATAAGGGGTGAGGGGATCCATAGTGTCCAGATTGATGCTGCTGTCTCCTCTGCTCCACTTCCAATTTACTTGTAATAGAAAACAAGAAAGAAATAAAGAAAATGTGGATTACCTGGCTTCAGGGGGAGGCTGCCAGAGCATGAGAGCTGGGAAGACATGGCTTGTGGAGTAGGCCAGCACAGAGTGAGTACAGCTAGGCAGCATCTGCTCTCAGCACTGGTGACCAGCCCCCCCCCCCCCCCCCACCACGCCGTGAAAGAAAACAGTGCAGAGGGAAGTCCGTGATGCGGGCGGCTGGATCCTGGCTGTGGAAGCAATGGAACAGCGTAGGCCATGACCTGAGCGATGCAGCGACTGAAAGGAGGCGGGGGAGTTAGTGAGCCACGACAATCGTGGGACAAGAGTGGGAGAGGCCAAGGTCAGTGGCGGTAACCTGTGATGAGAAAGAGAGCGATACCGGAATAGCTGATGGAGGGGGGGCCGGATCAGGCAGTGCAGCGTTGGTCTGCCACCCCTGCCCTCCCTCCCCATCAGAGGCTAGGCTGCAATGAGAGAGGGGGGCCATGAAGGAGAAGAGTCAGCTGAGTGGGAGGAAACAGCTGGCTGGCAGTAGTCAGCGGTGATCACAATTGCTGCCAGCTTCCTCCTCCCATTCTCAATCCGAGCTGGGAAGAGAGAGCAAACAACTGATGCCGGGGCCTCGGAAAACAGCTGACTGGGCAGCTGTCTCCACGAAATGCCAGGTCATTGGAAGTAAGTTCCCATCTATTGCATCACTGTGGTTTTAATATAAAAATGTGGCAATTGGCGTCAAGGTCTTGGGGAAGCCCCATTGCCCAGATGAGGGCTAGGCAGGTGACATCAGTGGGGTACTTGCGATCTCTGAGGGAGGGCCACTAATTTTAATTAAAGTAAGACAAATTAGACTTAATTAAAACAAAAGAAAGGTGGTGGCCAGGTAAGGGGACCCTGGCCACCTGACTGATCCCACCTCCCCAGCTCCAGAGCCAATTTTAAAAGCGATGTTTGCCCTGACTGAAACCAGGCCAACTTTGGTGTTAAAAAAACCCTTAAAACACTGATGGTGGACACTAGAGGAGGACCTAAGAATCCTGACCCAGCTTTTAGAAGAATTGTCAGAAAAATAGTTTTTAAAAGAAAAATGCAAATACCAGCAAAAGTCTTTCCCACTCTTTTAAGGTTTTTAGCAGCTTAAGGGAAAATGGGTGAAAGAGGGAAATATTTTTGCCACTAGGGAAAACATTTTCCTAGTTTGAATAAATGGGCACCACCCCTATAAACATTGGTTGCGCCCAAAGCATCTTCAGCAAATAAGGACGAGCATGGCAACGAGGGGATACAGAAAAGCCGTTACCATGGCCGCACAGCAGTGGCTTCCCTGGTGACCCGTGAAGAGGCAGGTGCAGCATCACTACTGTAGGGTAAAGCAAAGAAGCCTAGGGAAAAATAAAAACGACAATGAGTTTAAAAATTCCACAACTCAGATTCTAGTGGGGGGAAATAGGGAGAGGGGTCCGCAGAGAGCATTTTCCACACTTACTAACCAACCCAGGGCACTTGTGCGGTGATGTCATCATGAGCAACGATCTGGGAATTACAGAAAGCCAGAGACAGGAACCTGAAGGAGAGCAAAGGCTGAACTTGAGCAGATAGGAAGTACTGACTCAGTGTTCCACTCCAAGGCCTTTAAAAGTGCTAATAGTAAATAGAATAGTAAAAATGTATGACTGGGAGTGAATGAGCCGTGTGAAAGCACTGTATCCAATCAAGGGAAGGTTGAGGGTAGAGTAGTTAATAGTAATCCTGATGCTGTAAATCGGTGACTTGAAGCAGCTTAAATGAGCAAGAGAAAGACTGCGAAATTATATACTTGTGAGATGAGATAACTTGTCCAAAGATCAAGTAGGCATACATAGCCAAAGCCCATTCACCTTAATCTGCTTTGCTTAGGTGCTTATTGGTTGAGAGATAAAGTATATTTCCCCTCTTTCACCCAGTGAATGCTAAAGTTGCTGTAAGAAGGAAATAAAGTAACAGCTCTGCCCAGGCCACCCACACCCACAAGTCTAGGGGAAACAGTTCCAAGCTATAATACTGGGTGGGTGAATGTACTGTCCCTTTCTCCTAGGGCTAAATTAATCATTATTTCTTTTGAAAAATAGCAATACAGTAGCACCAAGCCACCATTAAGACACATACTGAGGGAGCACGCAATACTAGTCTGCGTAAGATTGAATGGTAGTAGGGAGGCAGCCTCTCTTTTTTATTTTATTAAAGGATAGGTAGTAGGGTGAAGAAGGGAAACATCATTGGACAAGAGCTCCAGTCTGTGCATCTCAACTTCAACCAGCAATGCCAGCCAGGGAGACAAGAGTTAAGTGTGTGCACACACCACTACAAATATTAGTAAGTGAGCATCAAGAGTGCACTCTTAAGAAGTAACACACACCAAAGAAATACAATTAAAATCAAAAGAAGAATAAAATGATACACAGTGCTCATAAAGAGAAAGAAAAGAAAATAGAACAATGACAACATAAAATTAGGACGAACACAAGAGGAAGGAGAGAAAAGAAAAGAAACAGACAAACATTTTTTCACTTACCTGGGACACCGGAAAGGAAACTAAGCTTCCACACCCCTGAAAGATATAAAGTGTTCACAAAGAGTCAGTTCTTAAAGGAGTAATAAGAGAGTTAGTGTTATCAGAGTAAGCATTCCAATTGCCAGTAAATAAATTTAAAGAAAGTTAAACTTATCTGATAGAATTTCTGTTAACAGCTAGCTTTGGGGTACCATAACCTTTAATTGAAAGGAAAATAGGATTGTCACCTGTTTATCATATATGTTTTAGCAGAGAGCTCTTTTAATAATTGCTTTAAATACATTGAATTTTGAATGTTAGTTAAATACAGTGATTCCATCTGATTTATTATTTAAATCTCTGTCTTCCTCCTCTACCCTTGATGGATTGTTTGAGTGGGCTGTAATTCCCTTTAGTCCTGGTAAGATGCCCCATTAGGAAGGAGAGCATTCCTCGTAACTATCCCCCTTCGTGCAAACATCTAGTGACACCCAATTAGAAACATTTGAAACAGTAGAATCGTTACACTCAGCTACTGAACGCAGGAGGGATGACACATCACAAAGGAAGGGGGATTAAATACTGATGGGCACAGTCCCTCCCGGAAAACAAAACTCCACCTCTCGATCCACTGCAGGGTTCAAGCCCTCCTGAGAGAACCAACCCCACTTCCCAATCTGCCGCTGGCATTTGAACCTTTCTGGGGGACCTAACGTTACCTCCCAATCAGTTTCTGGAGTCTACGTCCTCCCGGGAGACCCAATTCCCCCTCCCAATCAGCTACTGGGGTCCACATTCTCCTGGAGGGCACAACTTTGCTTCTGCACAGCCTCCTTGGTGGGCGGGGCTTCCTTTACTCGGATTTATAGCTCATTTAGGCTATTGGCTTACTCATCGTTTAGTAATTCCAGCTCAGCAAAGCCCATGCTCAATGATTCACTTTTACCATCCTGGAGGAACCAACTTCTCTCAGCCACAAGGCCGAGACCCAAGCAGGATAGAAGAACTTGCGCTTATTGTTATCCCATAATCCTGTCTGGCCTTTTCTTTCTCTTCTGTAAACCAGATACCCAATCGTGTAGCCCCCCCACACACACACACACCATGATTTCGGGGTGAGGATCCATTTGTTTGATATGACTGCCTTCCAATTCATTTCCAACACAAATCTCTCTTTTAGACAAAGTTTTACAATTTAGGACTTATGCCAATATTCGTTTATGAAGTGATATTTCAGAAATTCATCAGTAATAAGGGGGTTGTAATATGCAAATTGCCAAATGTGAAACTCTGACTTACACCTCTTCAGTCGGGGTTTAATCACCTTCACAGCCGGAGCCTGCTAATTTTTTCAGCCTTGCTGGGACTTTCCCAGACTGGTGGCCTCTTCTTCCTGCCACCCTCTCTCTCCCCCCACAGCTCCTGGAAGAAGGGGTTTCAGATATTGCACATCTTATCTGTGAGAGGGGAAAGGATCCTCAATGAGAGATTCAGATCATACATTGTCTGGAGGCCAACTTGTGGGGCAGGAAGCTGGACGTTGGTTGTTTTAGGCTGTACCCCCTCAAAGAACAAATTTAGTTAGCAGAGAAAAACACAAAACGGAGGATCTGACAAGGTTACCCTAGAGCAACAGAATAGACAAGGAGACAGGGACGAGGCTAAACAAAAGGTCACTTGGGACTGGATCCAGAAAGCCCCCAATATTTTTTATTCAGTGTTTAGAGGTACGAGTTAAATTTCCATCTCTGACTATTGAAGTTAAAATGGAAATAAAATTAACCCGAGAGAAAACTTTACTTCCATTTTAGTACAATTTTTTTTTTTTACTTCCAATTTTAACTGTGTGTGCTTTGTATCTCATTTGTTTATTACATCAGAATTAAAGTAAAAATTTATAGTGTTAGGGAAAAAAAAACAACAACAAACAATTCAGCACAAAAAGTTTAGTGCTGCTTTTTATAGCGATCTCATGACATCCCCTCCTTAAGGGAATCCCTCTGTGTCCCCCTGGCGGGCAGCAGGAGGCTGTGCTCTGTGCTGCTGCTTCCCAACATCTGTCCCCTCTACCAACTAGCTTCAGTCCTGTGGTTTGAACTGCAGGGCCTCCGGGACCCCCATGTAGTTCAAACCGCAGGGACTGAAGCCAGCTGGCAGAGGAGGCAGACGCTGAAAGCGAGCTCTCCTTCTGCCCACCAGGGGAAATCCCCAGTGGTGAAGCTGGGGGAACGGGGTGTCGGGGAAGCAGGCAGCATCAAAAGAGAAATGCCGCTGCCTGAACACATTTTCCAGAAGTGACCCACGATGCAATCACTTCCCTGATTAGTAACTTCTTCTTTTCTATTGGTTTTTCTTCTCCCTATGCACCCTGGAGACTGCTCTGTCGCACTGTTTGCTTCACTGAAATCATCACTATTCTCTGTTGTCTCGTCATCCATCCGCTTTCGCTTGGGAGTCCGCCCCTGGATTGCTCAGTTTACTGGTGAGCAGCCTATAGGATTCAGGGTCAGAAGCTTTACAAAATCTTAATATAATCACATTTAGTTAATTCCCCCAACCTAATACTTTAGTCAAGGCTGGTGAAAGGGTATTAGGTGCCTTTGGTGAACCTTCAATCTCACACCCTTCCCCTTACACACCTATATATTGGAAACAGCTCAGGTGCAAGATCTCTCACTCTTACCCGGCTCAGCATCCATCTCTCACTCTTCCACCCTTTGCCAACTCCTGCATTCTCCTCCCTTTGCTCCTTTTCACATGGCTTAATATCCCTTCTCTCTGTCTGTCTGTCCAGCATGTCTCCTCTCTTCTTCTCCCTCCATTTAATGGGCCACAGTCAGCATGGCTTTACCCAAGGGAAGTCTTGCCTCACAAATCTGCTTCATTTTTTTGAAGGGGTTAATAAACATGGATAAAGGTGAGTCAGTAGATGTAGTGTATTTGGATTTTCAGAAGGCATTTGACAAAGTCCCTCATGAGAGTCTTCTAAGAAAACTAAAAAGTCATGGGATAGGAGGCGATGTCCTTTCGTGAATTACAAACTGGTTAAAAGACAGGAAACAGAGAGTAGGATTAAATGGTCAATTTTCTCAGTGGAAAAGGGTAAACAGTGGAGTGCCTCAAGGATCTGTACTTGGACCGGTGCTTTTCAATATATTTATAAATGATCTAGCAAGATATAAAGAGTGAGGTAATCAGATTTGGAAATGATACAAAATTATTCAGAGCAGTTAAATCACAAGTGGATTGTGATAAATTGCAGTAGAGACTGAAAGATTGAGCATTTAACTGGTAGATGAAATTTAAATGTGGACAAGTGCAAGTTGTTGCATATAGGGAAAAATAACCCTTGCTGAAGTTACACAATGCTAAGTTCCAAATTAAGAGCTACCACCCAGGAAAAAGATCTAGGCATCATAGTGGATAACACATTGAAATCGTCAGCTCATTGTACTGTGGCAGTCAAAAAAGCAAACAGAATGTTAGGAATTATTAGGAAGGGAATGGTTAATAAAACAGAAAATGTCATAATACCTCTGTATCGCTTCATGGTGAGACCGCACCTGGAATACTGTGTACAATTCTGGTTGCCGCATTCTAAAAAATATATAGTTGCAGTAGAGAAGATTGACCAAAATGATAAAGGGGATGGAGCAGCTCTCCTATGAGGAAAAGCTGAAGAGGTTAGGGCTGTTCAACTTCAAGAAGAGACAACTGAGGGGGGATATGATAGAGATGTTTAAAATCATGAGTGGTCTACAACGGGTAGATGTGAATCGGTTATTTACTCTTTCGGATAATAGAAGGACTAGGGGGCACTCCATGAAGTTAGCATGGGGCACATTTAAAACTAAAAGGAGAAAATTATTTTTCAATCACATACATTTAAGCTCTGGAATTTGCTGCCAGAGGACGTGGTTAGTGCAGTTATTGAGCTGGATTTAAAAAAGGTTTGGATAATTTATTGGAGGAGAAGTCCATTAACCGCTATTAATCAAGTTTACTTTGGGAATAGCCACTGCTATTACTGGCATCAGTAGCATGGGATCTTCTTAGTGTTTGGGTAATTGCCAGGTTCTTGTAGCCTGGTTTGGCCTCTATTGGAAACAGGATCCTGGGCTTGATGAACCCTTGGTCTGACTCAGTATGGTAATTTCTTAGGTTCTTATGTTTTCCACAACATCCTCCTCTTTCTCCAGTTCACTTCTTGCTCTGCACATCAGCATAACCCCAAACTCTTTGCCCTTTTTGTAGTTCCCAGCATCCTCTCTCTCTCTACATCTCCACCCTCTACCTGCCCAAAATCCTCTTGCGTCCTCTCCACCCCACCATCAAGTGCCCAGCACAACTCCTCACCCACCCAACTTCCTCTCTTTCTCTACCACCCCTCCCTATATCTACCCAACAGCCATTTCTTTCTCTCTTGTGATGCTGTGCCTTAACAGGTAGAGGATAAGTGACACCTGGAAGTTTCGGAGGACCACCCTGACTTTAGACACCCCTACAAAGAAATTGATTAGATTTGTGTTTTGACTTATATTCTCCTATTATAAGCATATTGCCTTGTATCCTGCAACTCATTGAATTTAAGATCGTAAGGAACTGCGTATGCATGAGCCCCTCTTGCTGTGACGCAGCCTCAAAGGCAGAATCCTGAGACCCACACCAATGGCGGTGAGCAAGTCTTAGCATGGGCCAGACTACGACTGAGTCCAAAAGTCTATACAAAGACCAGGCTTGCAGCTGAAGCCAGGCAAGGAGAAGACTGATGGCTTGAAACAAGGCTGAGGATTGAAGCGGAGTTGAAAGGCCTGAGCAAGACAGAAAACTGGAACCAGAAGGAGTAGGAACCAGGAAAGCTTCTTGTTAAGGCAACGAATCCAAGTCCAGGCAGGCTAAGAGGTCTTGAGCGTGTGACATCATCGGGGCAAATACCTAACTCTCCTACCAACGTGCGCCGAATCGTGCACACCGATGCGTACGCATGCCCTAAGTGTCTCTTTGCTAGGTCCTAGTATCACATGTGTCAGAGCGCCAATGGCAGCTCCCTGCCGCACTGTGAACGTCCACCACCGAGGAGCCTGGGAAGGAAGCTGAATTCTAACAAAGATACTTCTCTTTCCTTTAGTTGTGACCCCATTCATTTTCTCATCACTAATATCAGACTCTAACTGGCCTTTTGTTACCATTTTTCCCCCTATGTTATGAGGGACTACACCTACCCATCTCCAGGGTTATGATGATATCACTTCTTTCTTCAAAGAGTGCATAAAAAGAATTGCTAATGGAGCTGCCAGAACTTCTCCAAGATCCTTTACTATCCTAGGATGTACCAAGAAAGCAAAGAGGAAGGCGATCTATGATAGCCGTTAGGATAAACACAAAAATAGATGCCTGGATCTTTTTCAATTGTTTATTCAAACAGAGACGTGTTCACAATTCGCCCGACTCGGCCTGAGTCGGGCGAATTGTGAACACGTCTCTGTTTGAATAAACAATTGAAAAAGATCCAGGCATCTATTTTTGTGTTTATCCTATCCTAGGATGTATACCATCTGGCCCCAATGCCATGTCCACTTTCACTTTTTCTAGCAGTATACAAAGACTCTGCTCTGTAAATCGTCAGATGCACTCACCACAACTATAAGTGGTTCTTCTCCATTTCCTCCTTTGGTAAATATTGAACCCAAGGGGTTTTTTTCCAATATTTTTTGCTTTTACTTGGCCAGCTACCATACATTCTTCCTTTTCACTCTTGCAATCCTAGTTCTTCACTATCTCCTTTCATTGACACATCTGAAAAAAGTATCAACACCTTTTTTTTTTTCTTACTGAATTATTTTTTTCCTGTGTTTGTGCCTTTCCTGCCCCCCCCCCCCCCCCCAATTCATTTCCCCAGATATTATTCCTGTCCTCTTTCTGAGATTCCTTGTACCTTTGTAATGCTAATCTTTAGCCTTTTCTTTTGAAAGGCACAATGATCTCTTTTTCTCCTACTTTTATGTACCTCCTAACCTAAATATTTTAGCACTAAAGTCTTTCTACCCTGCCAGCATTTTCCTAAGGTACTCTGAGGTCAGAGCTTTCTGTAATCCCCTCTCTATCTTAGATTAAATCACATTGTCTAGTAAACAGTGGCGTTCAGGTGATGATCTGCTTTGACATTAGAAACATCTTTCTCATCTGGAAGGAGGGATGTGCAGCCGCAAAAGTTTCAGTTTGTTTCTTTTTTTTTTTAATTTCAGGGATTCTTTTCTGTTTGGATTTGGCTCATTTAATTTTTGTTCAGCTCAATTCATTTGCCAAACTGGAAACAAAAAACCATTAAACTAGAAATAAGCATGTTCCTACAAGAACAATTTCATTAAGAACATAACACCTTATAAATCTCCAATCTTTTTACCCCGCCCCCCCCCCCCCCGACACCTTGAGTTTAATGTGCTAGAACTTCCCTGTAGATCCACATCACCTCTGAGTACATTAGCCAATGTATGTGTCATTCTGTAATATGTATGCTATCTGTTCACATTAAATCAATGTACATGTCGATCTATAAGATATATGTCATGTTGTAATCTTCATTTGGAACGACAGAATATAAAATGGCTAAATAAATAAATAACCCCTCTCCCCCCCCCCAGGTCTCTGGCAGCCCTGGCCGGGCAATCCTAGGCTAAAAAATGGCCCAGGATCCAATGCTGAGGCCTGGCATAGAGGCCCGACACTTAGACCTAAGGCCTGGGCCTCCAGAAGTCTTCTTCATGTCTCAATACTTGAAAAATGACAGTCTGCTTAAAGAATGGCACCAGAGTGACATCACTTCAGCACCTTCCAGCAGTGTATCCAGTGCCATACATTTCTATGGTTATACATCAAAATGACATTGTCCACCTCTGAGGAAGGGAACACAGTAACTCCAGAGGAAGGTACCACATCACTCTAGCACCATCCTCCATGCTAACAGTTTCATTTTCCAAGCACTAGGACACGACAAAGACCTCTGGAGGCCTGGGCCTAGGCCTCAATGCCAGGACTGGGCTTCAGGCCTGGGGCTCGGTGCCAAGGCCAGGCCTTAGCACCAGGACCAAGCCTCAGGGTAGGCTCTCTCTCTGAATCTGGACCTAGGTGCTAGCTTTGGAGCTTGTACCAGGCCTCAGGGCCAGGCCTAGGCCTCAGTACTGGAACCAAACCTTGGTGCTGGGACCAGGTGCCGAGGCCTGTCCCAGAGGCACATTCTTTTTAATACAATGAATATGAAAATATGAGAACATTTTAGGGTTGTTTCATAGGAGGCTATTTTTGCTTCATTCCATTTGGAAAAAAAAAAAATCGAAAATGGCCTCATTCATTGCATGTTTTGCATTTGTTAAAAATGAATGCATATCCCTAGCTGTAAGAACCAGGTCCAGAGGTATTTGCCCCTTCATCAGGAGATCTGATAACTTTTGCCTGATGAGCGTCCCTTGAAGGGAGTTCATGATCTCCCTGCTTCTTTTTGTTTTCTTTAAGATAACAGTTTTGTTCTATTCCTTTTGGCTTCCAACTCAATAAGAGCCAAGACTGGGTTTTGTTGCCATCAGCCTTCATTCGCAACTACCTTGGAATTTTTCCCCTATATTATATCCCCTCCCAACGTTCATTGTAGCAACAATCCTTGGCCAGGAGCGATGTATCAGGGTTCCATCCAGAACCCTAAGATCATGGGTCATAAATCCGGCTACTAGGTTTCACTGTTGTACAATGATTATGACTCACTCTCCCCTGCCCCCTCCTCCTTGATGGGATGTGAGCGCTATGTCCACAGTATCCCCAGCTAACCCGAAGAGCAAAAAACCTGACTTAGAAATTGAGCCCAAGTCCCACGGTATGGCAAGGTTCAGTACTGCCACTGAGTCTAAGTGTCTCTGCAAATAGGATATTCCAATCAATATTAAATCTCCAACCAGCAACACATTTGCTTTTCATTACTGTCCTATGGATATCTTCAACTAAATCTCTCTCCATATCTTTTAACTGTCCTACTGGTTTGGCAAGTCAACATTGCTATCTATAGAGATCAACCAAATCTATAATTACTTTATAGTTTTTCCTAAAATGTTCTAGATGATTAATTTATTTACAGTACCAAAATTACTAACTGCAATCTGTGCAGCTATTTTTACATTAATTTTTGAAGAAAGAAAAGGCAAGCATAAAACTTTGAATTATAATATAATATAATATATTTCAAATGCCTGTAACCTAATAGCCTACAATTGTTGCCTTGAATCTAAATAAATATACACTATTGTCATGGAAGTTATTTGCAATCTCCCAGTAAGCCATTATCTTGTATCATTCCACTTTAAATGGAATGGTGTTTTCAATTATTTTCTCTTGCTTCTAAAAGCAAAAATGTAAAAACATAAAATGTACTCCCAGATCACAGTAAACATGGTTAAGAATTAAAAAAACAAAACATTTTTTTTGTTCATTGCATATAAGTTAATCACTGTTCCATTTAATCTTAATAACAGCTCCTTTGAATTTCTCTTGCTAGCCGATAATGATTCATTGAGCTGCTAAAAACAAAAATGTGTTCAAATATGAGTCATTAAAGAATAATAAAACTGAAGTTATTAAATGATCACAGATCAAAAATGTACTCAGTCAAGAGCGCCACCTGTTGGAAATATCAAAAAAGCATTTAAAAATGCAATGTTTCTCATCCAATATACAAACTAAAGACGTGACTGTTGAGTTGCCCAGGCAGTCATTGAAGAAGGAGTATGTTTTATATCATACACTGTTATAGATATCTATAGTACCACCCATGACCATAGCAGCAGACGTCTGAGATAACAGTTCTGGCGAAGGTTTCGGTGATCCCAGTACTGCAGCCAAACCAACAGCTACTTTTATCATATCCAGGGCATTCCGAAGTTGGGAGGTGTCTTGACTAGACAATCCAGCCAATGCACCAGCATAGCAAACACCTGAGCCCAAGTACATCATCTGTCAAGGAACATATAAAATATCAATGTTAAGTACATAAGATGTGTCATGCTGAGTCAGACCAATGATCCATCAAGCCCAGTATCCTGTCTCCAAAAGTGGCCAATCTGGATCATTTAGATGCAGATAGGAATGTCCATTCCCTGCTGCTGACTCCCAGAATTAAGAAGTATAGACATCCAAGGCTATCTGGTTGATAATTGTTTATGGACCTGTACATTATTTATCAATAATTGTTTATATGATACATTTACATTGCCAGAGATAACTGGTTATTGTATCTAGTTCGCCTTGATACTTATTTAGAAGGTAAAAAACAATTTATTCCTCCCATATTCAGTCATCAAATAATTGTCCAAATGAGCTTTTTATAACTGTAAAATTGTCATACAGGCATCTGCTGATCACCATGCCAGGGCTGGTACAAGATTATTTGGCATCCTAGGCAAATCTTCAGTCAGGCATGTACCCCCTCCTCCACCTATTTACCTACTGGCGGCAGCTCCAGCCCAGTGCTCACTCCTACCAGCGGCAGTAGTTCCAGCACAATATTCCATTCTTTGCTAATGGCTCTGTCGTGGTACCCCCCCTTTGGGCCTTGGGGGCTGGCAAGATTTCACTGTCCCCAGGGTCTTGACCTTAATTCATAAAGCCTTTGGCTGCAATGCACCTGAATAGTTTAGCACCCTGTTAAAAATCTATAGACTCTCATGTTCATTGCAGTCCTCAGACAAGAGCTTATTGGATACTCTTACTATGAGATTGGTCCACCTTGCTGAAACTTAAGGAAGAACCTTTTCAAGAACGGGTCCACTTCTTTGGAACTCTATACCGGAGCATCTAAGAGCAGAAGTTCGTTTGATTACATTTGGGAAACACCTAAAAGCCTTTCTATTCATCCAGGCTTTTGGGCAGCAGGCTTGAGGTTAAGGAGATCAATCTTTGACTTTTTGCGACAATTTGACCCTATCAGTCTCTGCTAAGACAATAAAAGTTCTAGCTAATCATACCGGTAACAAGATAAAAAAAAAAGAATTGTTTTAAGGGCCCTACAGTAGTGGATTGTGTATCTAAATTATTTGTTTCTTTGTACTCCGTGCAGAACTTTGGATACGGTGGATTATAAATAATCTTTAAAACATTTTCCAGTTTTATGATGGATTATACTTTTGGAAGATTTTGCTTGTTTACTGATTGAGTTTTCATATTATAAGGTGAATTTTAAAAGCTCGATGCGTGCCAAAACCGGGAGATACGCAAATATGTTGGCCCAGCGAGCGCCAAGCAGGATTTTAAAAGCCACCCGAATGTGCATGTATCTCTCGCTGTGCGCACAAATGAAAAGTGGGAGTGGGCAGGGTCTGGGCAGGGCATGGCCATTCCTGGATTTCACATTGAAATCCGTGCGGAAATATTTACACGCACAGGTGCGTGCCGGAATCACCTGCTGCGTAACTTTCCTTCTGCTGTGGATGATTGTAAATCATAAAATGAAAAAAACTAAAACAGATCAGTGGGGTTTTAAGGGTCGGGGCTAACAGAGGGAAGGGGGGGCTATTAGACTAGGGGGGGTTTGAAGACCTCTCTCTTAACTGGGAAATGACCTGGGAAAACGGGCAATGATGTCAGTGCGCATGTCTTTTAAAAATTCCCCCACTTATGCGGTAGAAGTGGGATTTGCACGCACAAGTGTGCGTCCACTTAAAATTCAGGCTCTTTTATAACATGTGTGCATATATATGCATATGTTATCAAATGGCTGCGTCCTTGGGTGGGGGCTGACGAATGCACGCACGTGTGTGCCTCTTTAAAAGTTACAGCTCCTGTGCTTTATTTAAAAAGTAATAATACAAATAGAACCCTTTGTTAAGTATTTTATATCAATTTCCTCTGATTATTATACAGTGTACTCAATATAAATGCTTACATTTATTAGCAAAAAATGACAAGGAACAGCGATTCAGCATACATTTCACACACAAAAATTCCAAATAATAAACAGATCATTAATGTAGCGCTTCCAAAATGGAATATTGATCATAAAGTCTGAAGGGTATATGTAATGCACCTAAAATCTGGCAACATAAAGGCATGCCACTGAAGAGGCTAGCAGCAAGTCCATCAGGATGCCTTTAATTTGGTGGGAAAATGTCTGATTCACCATAAAGTAATTACTAGTATGATTTTGAACCCTGTGCTAATTACCTTCTATTGTATTTTACCATTGGGAAATAAACATTTTATTGAATAAAACCCTCTATAATTGTAGTGATATAATACTGTTAAAGCTGGTCTGTAGCTAGACCAGAGGAAATGCATATTTCATCACAGTGACATCAATCACATGCAAATATGTCTCCTGCACATTCATTGTGAAAATCCTGAAAACCAGACAGGCTAAGCACTCCTCTAGGACTGAGTTGAAGACCTAGGAGAAAATCAGTACTTCCAGTGATTCATCTGTATCCATCAGGGTCTGTGAATATTAGAAGAGAGTAATTAAAACACAGGGTTGCACTAGCATAATAAAACATTCATGCTTGGACTTGAAGCTTGTAATGGTGTCACCTGACCCCCATTCCTGAATATAATTACTTCCTTTTTATTTACCTGTCTTTATCAATTATTTTATATATAATTATCATACTTCCAGCTAGTTATTAACTGTAATTCTTTACCTTCTGTAATGTTTGATTTCTTTCCCTATCGATTGTATTATTGTGGAGGCCAACAGTACTGCTGTCGGTGTTTCCATTTCTGAGGTGTTTATAATTCATAATTTGCATCATGTTGATACAATTTCCAAGCCCAGATGCAAAGTGTTTTTTGTTTATTAACAAGCGTTGATTTTAATTGATTGAGATGTTTTTAGTTGGAAGGGCATACATAAATCTTTTTTCCGGGTTTCGGATGATCTCTAATCCTCCTCCTGCTAAAACAGCTTAGAAAAACAAATGAAGAGCCCAGAGCTCTGTTTTCCATCTCCAGCGTAAGATATGATGCTCCAGTTTCCACATTTGCATTTTTGGAAGGTTGTGTAATTTTCCTACTGTAAATGGGGCTATCTGCCTAGATTCTGCGATTTCTAAGGAAGATGAAGTAAGGGGGGGGGGGTTGGCTATTCTGTTTGTGCAGGAAAAATGTTTGTGGAATAGGATCTCTCTCTGGACTGTGCAATTCTCCGTTCTGAAGTGTCAAAATCCTCAGGCTACGCGATAGAAAGTTATGGCTCACAAGAGGAAGCCACTCAAAATTATTAAAGCAGCAATGCCTTTTATAGCAAAATTAAATATTTGCTTCAGATTGGAGGGAACGACCTCAGAAGGTAATTTTCAAAGGAGTTAAGCATGTAACAAGTTAGTCATTTTCAAAAGTTCTTTTACATGCGTAAGTCCTTTTGAAAATTACCTCCCTAGTGTGGTAAGAAAGAGGAACCCGCAAGACCATTCTTTGTAGAAAAACAGCGTTTGAACATTTTTACTGCTGGCTATAAGGCTGTCTGTTGCTGGGAACTGCAAAATACTGACCTCTCCACCAATCAGGGTCCAGGTCCAAAAGAAATTGGCAGATTCCAGTGATGGGAAAAAAAAGAATCAACACCTGTGGAGAGAGACATTTTCAGCATTTCACACTGCTGGCACAGTTTCATTGATGCCTGCTGCAATTAGACCCTTTTGCCTCAAAACTTACAGGCCTGTCTGGCCCGGATTCTGCTGTGGCAGTTATACATTTTAAATGTAAGAGTTTGTAATTGTCATTTACAGTTCTTGCATGCAGTGATTTGTATTATCCAGTGAATATGTTACCAGTTCCCAGCGATATAATGAATATGCTTAATGTATGTCATGTCTGCTTTGACCTGTTGTGCTTCATCTTAAAAAATTCTGGTCTTAGGTAAATTTAGGAGGAGCTCGATTGTTCTTTCTGGTCAAAGCACCAGCAGGTGCTGTTGAAGCCATATTTAATAGGTGGCCTGGTTGATCATGATCTTGAGAAGAGAGGGAGTCAAATGTCTCCCAGAGCAGCGCCAAATAATGCTTTATCACCACAGGCACTGATCTCCTGTCCGAACCTATCCGCTTGCATTGGATGTCTCTCCAGAATTTCACTCTGCCTTCTTGATGGCCAGAGCTTCAAAGGCCAATTTTCATGTTTTCTAGTTAATGCAACTTAAAATACATTGTATTTCCAAACTGAAAGCTCTTCAGCACAGTAGCTCAGACAGTTCCTCTTCCTTGGCCGAGTAAGGCTTGGTCTCCTATGGCGCTACTGAGCAAAGTTTCATTTTGGCAGGAACAGGCATTGTTGCTTTCAAAAAGGAAGCAAAAAAAAAAAGAGGCCAGAGTCCTGACATACGATGTGGTCCCTGTGTTACTGCATAAAGAAACTTTATACCCGAGGGTTTAAACATTGAAACTGAGTAGCAATCCTTTTTATAGACTGTACCTACGTTTGAGGTTTCGTAGGCATTAAATTGAGGATTGGAACTTTTTAACTGATTGGCTGTGTTAGCACAGGGACCCTGATTGGTGGTACAAAATCAGATGACAGGTTTTAAATAGTAAAAACAAAAAAAAAACAAAAACCTGAGCTCAGGGTTGCTGCTTTGTTTCTCCATTGGGAGTCAGCTTTGTAAAATTGCAAAAGAAAAACTGGGGAGCTGGAATGGAATTATCTGTTGCTGATAAGTATTGTGGTAAAAAAAAAAAAGGTTCTTTAATTATTTTTTTGGTGGTAGTTACTGCTGTGAAAGAATTAATATATGTACGCTTGTACTGGGCTCAGCTACCAAGAATATCATGTGACAGAAGTTTTTTCCTAATGCAGCCAATAAGCAAAAAACAGTCTTGTGTTGACGATGTGCGGCTTTAATAAGATTTACTGTAGGTACAAATGTTTTTTGAAAAATAAGACATTTTGGATGTGCGTTATGATTACATCTTTCCTGGTGATTGACATACAGATGGAACTAGTTGGTGCTAACTGTGAGAACCTGTCCAGAGTTTATGAACACACAAGAAGTTAGATTTAAAAGAATGTTTCAACTGAAAATAATTAGCAAATAGACTGTAACATGAAAAATTGTTTTGAAGTTGTTTAAAAACAAACATTCAAAGCGGAGTAGTGATAGTATACAGGTACGTCATTCTTTTGGCCTTTGTTTTTTGCTTTTTTTTTTTTTTTTAATCATTATGGGCCGGATTTTAAGACATACACGTGGGCGTACATTTGTGCGCGCAACCCGACGCACAACAAATTTACACCCGATTTTATAACATGCATGCGCAGCCACGCGCATGTTATAAAATCCAGGGTCGGCGCACGCAAGGGGGTGCACACTAGTGCACCTTGCGTGCGCCGAGCCCTAGGGGAGCCCCAATGGCTTTCCCCGTTCCTTCTGCCCCCCCCCACACCTTCCCCTCCCTAACCCGCCCCCCAGCCCTACCTAACCCCCCCCCCCCCCCAACCTTTATTTTAAGAGTTCCGCCTGCCAGCCAATGGCCGGCCCGCGATCCTGGCCACAGCGCCAAATGCTCGCTGTGCCTGGAGGCTCCGGCCCCGCCCCAGACCACCCATACCCCGTCCCTTTTTTCAAGCCCCGGGACTTACGCGCTTCCCGGGGCTTTATGTGCGCCGCCGGGCCTTTTGAAAATAGGCCCGGCGCGCATGGGCTTTTAAAATCTGCCCCTATATGATTCACTATTTAATTTGGTCCTTGATATGAATTCTAATCTGATCTACTTTATGAGGAATGATAAACTATCTTATTTTAGAAACGGCACAGCAAATTGTTAATTAGGAATCCTGAAATCAGGGCCGGTGCTTCCGTCAGGCATATGAGGCAGTTGCCTGAAGTGCCAAAATCTGAAAGGGCAGCAAAAGCCACCCAGTGCAAGGCACTGAAGAATGCTCCGCTGGAGCCAGCACCAGCAAAGGGAACGCTGTGCTGCAGCCGCTTCACCGGCAGGAGGGAGCACTTTGTTGGACCTGCCGCCAAGAGCTAAGTGGGGGCAGCGATGCATGACTGAAGCTTCGCCTAGGGTGTCAAATACTCTTACATTCGCTCTGCATGAAATGAGAAGTTCAACTTCAGAAAATATCCAGCATATTAGAGATGGGACATTTTCAAATTGCTGATGCCGCTTGCAGACAGGTACTTTGAAAATTGTCCCAAAAAAAGTCCAGTAATACCTGGTATCAGTTGATAAGCTATAAAATAGTTTTTGCTGTTTGTCTTATGGAACTTATAACTGTGGACCCGAGGATTTACCAACCTTTGGAAGAGCTTGGGACTATTAACTCACCATTCTATACTTAAATGCCTTTTCAGATAAGTCTGATTTTTGTCCTGCTTGTCCTATACTATATCCACTGTCAAAAGAGGCCTCATATCCACCAAGAAATACTGTTCCAGGTAGAAGGTAGAAATAATTATATGCTGGAGGATCTGTAGCTTGAACACATCTGGCATTCTCTGAGTAATCAGGAAACCACCTATTTGAAAATAGGAGTTAAACATTCCAGCAAGGCTACAAAGCAGTGTAATATAGCAATAAAACAATATAACAAATCCTCTATGATATAACAAAATCAACTTATAAACATTGCTGTAGTAAGAATCCACTTTGCATCAATGAAGGCAGGTACAAAATGATCCCAATTTTCTACCTGCCCACATAAGTGCAATTTGCTAATTTTATACATGTCTTTTCACTTCAAAAATTACCTAGGAAAACTACCTGCACGCATTTACATCTGCTACTTTGTATGGACTTTTAAAAGTTAACGTCCATGGGAACACCTCCCCCTACTGTATGCAGCGTCTCTACTCATGTTAAGTTTACCCCCACTCAGGAAAGGATAATGTTTTAAAAGCCCATCTGTGGGTAAAGCACTGCTTGTTTTTTTGGGTTTTTTTTTTACCAGTGGAAATGGCTTTTAAAATTACCCCTTCCTTCGTACTGTATATTATATCAAAATGCCAACACAGGCCGAGGCAAGTAAATTCCTGCTGTGAAACCTTTCTGCTGCTGACAATTACAGGAGCAATTTCCAAGCAGCCTGCCCAAGTGCCAAACCCTCAAGTATTTTGTATACCTGGACCTTGAACCTAATTGTCAAAGAGAAACTATATACTTAGTTTCCCTTTGAAAATTGAGCATGGCTACTAAGACCTGCAGACCTGAAATTAAAAAAAACAAACAAAAAAAAACAAAACAGGTTCCCTGATGCAGCACTGACGTGAAACACTGATGTCGGAATTATATGTAAATGAATTTAAAGTTCTGCACTCCTATAGAAACGATTAAAAACAATGAGCTGTTTTCTTTTTTGGGACTATTATGAAGCTTTTGATAATAACTTTTTGATATATGAATCATTATTGTCTATATAACACCATGTATGTAAAATCAAAGGCAAAAAAAGCTTTTTTGGGCAAACAATTATGGTCAGGCATGAGGCTATTGAAAGTGGAAAGTTGCAATGTTCTTAGCTGACCGTCTGATGCCCTATCTTTAAAACTGATATTTATTTAATCACAGTGTGGGATATGTATTCCATTTGAAATATTTTTTCAATTAACAACTATATAGGAAGATTTTTCGATCTGCCTTTGGTTTGAAGTTAACAGTTGTTGGTAGTATTTCACTGATTGGATAATTGTTCTCCATAAGAATTTTTTTTTATGGGGCTCAAAACTAGAGTGATGGTCCTTTGCCTCTTCTCGAAGTAAAGATAAAATAACATTTAAAAGGTATTGTTATAACATTTTAAGCTGTTTGCTTCAGAAATGTCAGCTCCCTACTATTTGCTTTTGCATGAGATTAACAGATAGATGCTAGGGATGTGTGTGGGAAAAACTGTATTTGGCGCATGTCGATTCATTCTCTCTCTTTTTTTTTTTTTTGCCCATTTTTTGTTTCTTTTTTTTTTTTATTTTGTTATGCCCATAAAGCATGCGTAAAGTTGTAAAATCAATTTTAAGCAGCTAAGTACAATTTTATGCTCATAAAAAATGTACAGGCATAAAGTCATGAAACAAAATGAACGCACGTTCCTAACAGACACATTGGCTCATTTTGAACTCTTGTCCTAGTGTAGAAAATAGATTTAAATTCATTCCTTTTACAAAATTCAAATTGGCATTCTGAAAATATCTGTGTCTTTTCAGTACAGCCTTTGAACAGTTACAGGATTGTTCATTTTATGGCTATGAAAAAGCTTGCTATCTGCTCTAAGAATAATTGTAATGCAGCGTCAATAATCCCTATCCTGTTAGGCAAACGTTACACTTACCAACTCCTTCCAGTTTATTATTGCACTGTTGATCAGTGCGGCATCTACAGTACAATTGCACAACAATATGCACAGTTTTAGGACAGGTTCCGATTTTGTCAAATGGGTGGGACACTTGGGGAGCAAGGTTTAACCATGGGATAGGGCATGGTTATTAAATTCAGCAGAACCCTTAGTAAGAAGGGGCTTGAGTATCAGAGCAACAGCTGCCCTTCTTTGGCTTGCCAGTTTTCTCCTACTCCTTCTGGGCTTCCAGCTCAACTGGAAAGACTTCCACTTGGGCTACAGTACCGTGAACCTTCATTTAACAACTACCCAATAATTTTTTACCCTACTTTATGTATTCTCCCAACTTATTTTAGTCCAATCACTGCAGCTGCTGTCCTTAGGTAGGAGCTGAGCCCTGTAATCACGGGCTCTACATCTGACCACTAGATGTCACTGTTGCACAATGACGCTGCATCTCCAGCCCCAGTCAACCCAGGAAGCATACCCAGGTTTTTCCAAATAGCTGCCCTCCTTTTGACCCTCAGGGAAACACCTACAGTAGCTGAATGTAATCTGCTTATAAAAGTACCTGAACAGTTGAATATAAATGAAATAATTAGAATTAATTTCCATTACTGTGTATTTAATAATTGTGTCTCTTCTTATACAGTTCAGCACATGTGCAAAAAATGTGAAACAAAACAGAACAGATTGGAAGCAAAAATAGATAGAATCAAAAGAGAGGCTAAGAATATATTTTCTACCTGCAATATTGACAGATAAAATAAATGCAGCTAATAATGCCAGAGTTTCCAGTATGCTAGTCAGAAGATGGGTGGATCCTAAGTCCTATTTTAAATTTTTTGCCTATAGTGATGGTGTCATCAAGCCAGACGTTTTGATTTCAACCCAAAATCCAACCGGACCTCTAATCATTCACCATCACTGTAAAACCTATTTTTATTAATTGAAACTATTTTTTTGAATTTTTAAATATTTTTAAATATATCATAAAAATCAAAATTCAGTCAAGACGACTTTCAAAAAACACTTGAGCACTTCACTCCATTGACAATGTGAAGAAGAAAAGTTGATAAGCACTCTCTCACTTTGAAAGAGTGCTTATCAACTTTTCTTCTTCACATTGTCAATGGAGTGAAGTGCTCAAGTGTTTTTTGAAAGTCGTCTTGACTGAATTTTGATTTTTATGATATATTTAAAAATATTTAAAAATTCAAAAAAATAGTTTCAATTAATAAAAATAGGTTTTACAGTGATGGTGAATGATTAGAGGTCCGGTTGGATTTTGGGTTGAAATCACAACGTCTGGCTTGATGACACCGTCACTATAAGCAAAAAATTTAAATCTGAATTGGTTTCCCTCTTGACAGTTTACCTATTGGGTTACTGTATTGACTCTTTTTGTTATAATTTTGTGGATCCTAAGTCCCCAACAGTAGTTAGCCTTTAAAGTAAGGAACATTAAATAAATGCACTTGCATAGACACAATACAAATAAATATTGTACTTTTAAAGAATCCATCCAATGAAACATGCATAATAATACACCTACTGACAGCAGAACTCACTGTCCTGGTCTGGCAGGCTGGGATCACCCCTGTAGATATGACACATGACTGTAGGGCAGGTCTAGAAATGGCCTCCTGCCTAATCAAGCCCCTCCCCTTGGGTGAAGCCCGCAGGTTCTGGGGACCGGTATCCTTCTGGAGAACATCATGGTGACAAACAGCTGGCAGACAGGATCTGGATATAGGCAGGACTGGAAGGCTGGAACCAAAGGCAAACAAGAGATGGATACAGGCAGGGCTGGAGACACCGGCTGGAGTCAGGGACCAGGCTAGGTCTGGAAACACGCAGGGACTGGATATCAGATTGGAAGAAGAGGAAAGGCAGGCTGGACTGGAAAAGAGGCAAGGCAGGGTCTGAACTAGACAGGACAAGGACTGTAATGGTCAGGACAAGACAAGATAAGACTAGACAAGGACTGGATAAGGACAAGACTATTTATTTATTTATTTAAAAGTGTTTATATACCGCATGCGTTATTTATTGCAGCGGGCACTGAGTATGCAAATTTGCAAAATGTATTCAGGTGGGTGGATTTTGAGAGGAGTTTGGGCAGAGTAAATGA
Organism: Rhinatrema bivittatum; assembly: GCF_901001135.1. Classification (NCBI taxonomy): domain Eukaryota; kingdom Metazoa; phylum Chordata; class Amphibia; order Gymnophiona; family Rhinatrematidae; genus Rhinatrema; species Rhinatrema bivittatum. The sequence continues at coordinate 58,896,650 of NC_042627.1, forward strand.
AAATGAGATGTAATGCTAATGGGATTTTTCTCAGGGAGTGGAGTGAAGTAGAGAGAGAAAGAGCCTTTGGGATAGCACACATATTACTCAACTATTTATATCACTGTTGGAGGGTCAGCTAGTAACTCGAGGTGAGGTTTTTGTGGTAGTTTAGGGTTTGGAGGGAAGTTTTACATGCACAATAATAGGTACTAATAGCACAGTGCACAACGGTGAAGATTTGATGTGATTTGGATGAGGAAAGGTACACAAAGATGAGATTTGTGCAATGTACTCTGATAGTAGCTAAGTAGAGAGTGCATTAAGCTAGGCTGAGAGTCTCTCTCTCTCTCTCTCTCTCCAGGAGCAGCCTCATATGTGATAAAACCCGTCTGGGCAGTAATGCAGGGTGCGATGTGAAATAATGCAGCATGCATTAAATTTAACGTGTGTTGCAATAAGATAGCTGTGCGATGTGGTAACAGGAAAATTAGCCTAGCCACGCCCCTTTTCCTTATCACATGCATTAGGCCTGCAAAATTTATAGCAAAATGATGAATCTAGGCCTAAAACAGGTAACAATAAACAAAAAGGTCCAACCAGGGTACAAGTCAGGGCTAGATGAACCTAGAAGGGCCAAAGGCCGCAAGGCATGACAGAAAGGCCCAAGAGGCTACTGAGCATGGCAGAGAGGCCTGGAAGGGCACAAAGCAAGGCAGGAAGGCCTGGAACGCTACAGGGCAAGGCAGGAGGTCAAGGTAGGCCACAAGGCAAGGCAAGGAAACAAGACAAGGATGGCCAGGTCAAGGACCTGAGGTATCTTGAAGAGGCAAGGAGGGAATGGACAGGCTGGATTAAGTAGGGCTGCCTCATTGGATCAGCAAGAAGGTGGCTGGAGCCAGGCCTGGCGCCACCGGGAGTGCAATCAGTGCAATTGCACAGGGCAGCACACCCGGTGGAGCGGCGTCTGAAGCAGGGAGAGGCCTGCGAGGTTGCTGGTGGACCCCATCTCACTGGTGGTCTGGAAAAGGAAGAGGCCTCTGAGGCCGCTGATGGACCCCAACTCAGCGGCAGCCCAGAAGAGGAATCGGTCTGTGAGACTGCCGGTGGTCCCTATCTCACTGGCTGGAAGAGGAAGAGGCCCGTGGGGCTGCAGGTGGACCCATCTCACCGGTGGCCGAAGAAAGAAGAATGAGCCCGTTCTCCTACTCCTTCTCGGTGCCAGCGTTCGCTTTCCAAAACACGTGCAGCTAGCACGTTTTCTATGCTGATCTCACAATGCACGAGATCAGCATAGAGGAAGTGCTAGGCTCACGTGGTTTGATTAGCACATGGGCTGGCATACGAGGAGCAGCAGCAGAATGGCTCCCAGTGGTATGTGTGTGTGTGAATGAATGAATGAGAGTCTTATTGGGGTGTGAGGATATGGTGTATGTGAATGAGAACGACCTGGGATAATGGGAGCCTGACTGGAGGGTTGTGTGTATGTGAATAGGAATCTGTCTGGTATGTGAATGTGTGTCTGTGTGTGATTGGGAGCCTGACTGGAGGTGGGTTATGTGAGTGGGAATCTGTCTGGGGGGTGTGTGTGTGTGCAGAAAATTTGTGCTGCCTCACTAGTCCATGCCTTACTCAGGTTGATTGGAAATAAAACATTTTCAGGTATGGAGAGTGGTGAATTTTCCATCCTTATTAGTTTAACTTATTGGACTTCTGTGTCTGCCATTTTGAAATAATGTATTGTTGTTTGGGAAATTTTTAAAATTTTGTATGATCTCTTAATTATTGGATGTTATTCTATTCCTTAGATCATTATAAAAAGAATAATTTCAAGTATGGTATTACTAACAGGATTGATTTATATTTCTTGGTTTTATTGTTTGATGAATGATTTATGAGGACTGGTGATGTTTCTGTTTCTCCATTGCTGCATTGCATACAGAGTCTGGCTTGTTGCAGTTTGCAGTTTCTGTTTATAATTTATAATCTCTTTATTCTGAATTTGGTGAGCGTGACTCTGTCTTCTGCATGTTTAATTGAGGTGGGGTATTCTGTGTTAAAAAAAACAAAACAAACAAACCACGAGGAGGGGGGCAGCACAGTAATTGTTTGCACAGGGAAGCAAAAAATGCTAGCGCTGGCCCTGGCTGGAACAGCTGTGAGTGAGGCTCGCTGATGACCTCTGCTGGCAGGGAGGTTGTGTAGCAGGCGGAACCGTGACCCTTATATACCATATTGCACAAAACTCTTCCATGAATTTTCCTGCAATCCCCTTTTAACTAATTTATATCATTTGTAATTGAAATGCAGTTTGTAATTGAAATGCAGTTTGTACCCGTAAAATCAGTAGATTTCCAACTTAAGTTCATTAATATTTTACACACCAATGACAAGGGCATAAATTTAGATTAGTGTTCACTAGAGGATTTGCTAAAGAATTTAAAATGCATTATCAGAGTAACCCACACTAAGCTATCTTGAAAAGTCCAGACTGATTGGAAACATACTTTACCTAATGATATCATTTTGAGATTGATAAATTAATCATGAAAATTGAAGAGAAGAGACTATCATCAGCCTTTTGTTTAATAACATGTTTATTTGAAAGCAATCTAACTGCAAAGTTAATCTACGGGTACTTTAACCCTTCTGCTTTGCACCAGTTCTGAAAGGGAAAATATCCCACTGAAAATTGCCCCAGGGCAAAAAGTATCTACAGATATTTGTGTCTGCATTTTCTGTAGGTACTTTTTCCCTTGAAAATAATATGCATGAATTTGAAAATGTAAACTATGCATGTTATTTCCTTCCTTCGATCTAAACACACCATCCCCTGAAATGACTACATCTTACTGGCTTAAAGCGTGCCATTGGTGGATCCCTGCACATTATTTTATTCAGGGAAGACCTGGGTACTTTTCAGCCAGCAAATTTTCCTAGGTAAATCAGTGAATGGCCTCTGAAAATTGACTTGTAAACTTCTTATCAAAATGCACATTTTTTTATACGCCAACAGATTATGAAAGATGTGGGAACAATTTAAATCTGAATTCAAACCAGTCTGGTTTGAGTTAATCAGAAAAATCTGATTTTCCCCAGATCCACTGCATAAAATCCGAAGGGGATATGAAAACTCCAATGAAATCAGCTTGGACATTTCTAAAGATCTGACACAAAATTCAGAAAATCCGCTCAAATGCCACAGAGTCTCTATCTTACCTATTGTTGTAAGAACTCTGTTCCTCTACAAGTAATACAGTCCAGTACTTAATATAAGATTTATAAGCCATATTATAGCTCTTCTCATACAAGGTAAGTAATATTTTGTTGCACACACTTTTCGTGTGTCATTAATGGATGCAGACGATTTGAAGTGAGCATGATAAACATATGTGAGATTGCATCTAGGGTTGCCAATTGGCTCCAGATTTTCAGGACAGGTTGATCCAGTCCTGGTTCTACCCCATTGCATGCAGGGACTTGTAGTTCTGATTCCCTTTTAGAAAGCATGTATTCAGAAGGATAAGAAATCAAAGTTTTTCTCTGCTACTAGAATATCACTGTTAGCAGGGTGTGGCTGATAAAAGAAGCCTATGTCAAGAGATATTTAGATTTTATTTGTGAGAGGTACAGGTTGGTTATTGATAATGTGATGTATGTGGACAGAGATGGGGACATGGGGATGGGTGTTTTTGTTTCATATTGGAAAGATTTTCCTCTTGTGATCTGCTTTGGAGGTGCTGTCAAATCTCGGCAGGCAGATTATAAATATGTAAATTAATGAAATTAATTATTATTGTTCATATTCTAATGCTGCTGCTGCTGCTTCTTGTGGTTGTTTTGATTTCACTGGCATCACTTCTGGGCAAATACGGTCTACTGACGAGGAAAATGCCCTCCACTGAGGATTAATCTTTTGCAGATGCTACAGTGGGTCAATGATGGCGTAACATTCCTAGTATGAACCGCTGCTGCAAATCGTATCATGGAAGTAGCATTTTGCTCAGCAAGGATTCCTGATCCAAGAGGAATCCGCGGTGGAGGCAGTTGTGCGTATTCTAGGCACACCTGGAAGAGTTTCATCATGTTCAGATGTAGACTTGAAGAGAGGGATTCTGACATCTTGCATTGGTTCGTTTGAGCCCTAGAGCCTTCCCTAGGTGCATTCTTTCTGCTGCTGTTGTTGCCACACAATTTGCCATGAGTAGGAAGCGACTCTGCCATCACAGAATCACTAATTGCATCCAGGCCTGCTGGCACCCTAAGTCTCTCTTCTCCAACCGCAACAGATCAAAGATAACTTGCCTGGTGTGATTTACAACATTTTCACTGAGGGCACACCGCCTGGTATACACACGTCACTACTAAGACTGAATTTTGTTAACTGTGTTCTCTTGTGATTGCACGATGCATTTATTGTAAGGTGCTTGCATTCAAACATTCAGGCCGACGTAGTAAAGTGCGCTCACTGAGAGCACTGTTTTACGCACGTATTGGACGTGCGTCCGCTATCCTTTATACAATAAGGGGTTTAGAGCATGTCCAAAACTAAAGTTATAGCACTCATCAATGCAAATGCATGTTGATGAGGCTATTAGTTATTCGCCCAGGATACAAAAAAAAAAATGTGTGCCCGAAAAAGTGTACAGAAAAGCAGAAAATATTGCTTCTCTGTTCATCCTCTGACTTAATATCGAGGCGATATTAAGTCAGAGGAACCAAAAGGTTAAAACACATTTTTTAAAAATAAATTTGCTGGCAGGTCAGGTTAGGAAAATGGATGTACAATTTTATGAGCATTCATTTTCCTAACCCATGGCTGTGCACAGATTAGAAAAAAGGACGCTCGCAAAATGGAGCATCCGTTTTCCAAACCCGCTGACAGCCACCTCTCCTGGGCTTTCACTGCTGAGGCGGCGCTAGGGATGCGCTATTGTCCCGAGCGCCTCCTTTTTAGCGCGACCCCTCATTTAAAGACAGAATCGCGTGCCTAGGAGAGGTGGCTGGGCATGCATTAGGAAAGCGGGCACGCAACACTGAGCGCCCATTTCCCCACGCACTTTACTGTATCGGCCTGATTGATGGGAAGCTTATGGGGGTCTGGGACAGTTTAACGCCTCGTGTGACACTGTAGATACTGATGCTCTATGCAAATAATGAAAAGGATGTACTTTCAGAATAAGAAAAGTAAAACCATGATTCCTTCTCTCTTCATCCCCCCTACATTTCCAGAGTTGGAAAATCCCTATGCTGGCTCCGATAACTTTCTCCCTCACTTCAAAAGAATGCTAGATTTCACAATCAATGTGATGTGTGGTCAGGTTTTCATGGTTCCCTTTCACACAATTTTTCTGGAAACAGAGTAAAAAAAAAAGGAATCATGACGCTCATTTGTGAGGATAAAGCTTCTCTGACACTAATCTTCCACCAAATGTCACTAAACATACAGCAGCTTCCATTATAAACTGTAACAGCTGTCATGACTCGCTCCCACTGTTTGTGATCTCGTTCGATATAATCGTACGGTACTATTTTCAGAAATCACGTGACTGCCAGCATTGCGCGCTCGCCATTACCGCATGCCTTTTGGATGTCTTTGCTTTTGCAGTTTCCCCGAGTTATAACCGCCTCAGAAACGAAACTCCCCACTTACGAACCGGACGGGTAGAGAGAATCGACCACTGCAAGAGCAAATGCTCCAGGGTGGCAGGGCAGACACGGGGCCAAGGGCTGCTTTCAGCGCCTCCCTTCCCGTTTGAGCAGCGGGGCGCCCCACCCTCCCGGGGCTGGGCGCCCCACCCTCCCCCGGCTGGGCACCCTGCTTGTGCGAGGACGGAAAGGCTACATCCGTTTACCTGACCTCGCAGTTCGGGAACACAGACATCGAAGGCAGCAAACACACAGGCACTCAATCGCAGCAACCACGCGGAGAGACCGAAGTTACACAAAAAGCCCAGCTAAGTAAATCCTTTCCTGACAACGCCTATGTAGATAACTTCCTTAACACGGCCAGACTGGATACAGCAGGTGGTTATTACAATTGTAGGCGGTGATACAAGTACAGCATGCACGTGATGGTGCCCTGGCCCTGTTGGCCCACGACTCCTGAAAGGTGAGCAGGAAGACATTCCTCTGCCTTGCTGGGCAGACAGTGGGAGTGTTCGTGGGGGGAAACACGTTTTTACCTTCCTGTTATAAAACCAGGCTTTGCTTACTGTCGCAGTGTACTTAGAGCAGCTTGGGGATAAAGTCTAGGCGCAGAAAGCACCTGCAGCCACCTAGTCCGAATTTTCAAAGCGGACTTATGCGCATGCGTCTGCTGTAAAAAAATGAGCGTGCACGTGCTGCACGCAGCGCGGCCCGGGGGCGCACACGTACGCCGGCTTGTTCTAAAATCAAAACAGCACGCACATAGAACGCTTCTTTCCAGCCCTCCTAAGCACTTCTGCGCACACTTTTACAGGCACAATCCCCCCCCCCCATGTACGTGCATAAAACTTTGTGTTTTTGAAAAATCAGGCCCTTTAAATCACCTTTTCTAACATCAGAATTTGGGTATCGGACTTCATTTTGAAATGCAGTCCCTCCACAATATTTTGGGGGTTTTGTTTTTTTTTTACTATGTACATTTAAAATTATACCTAAATTTATGGCACCTTAGATCTGTAAAAGCACTGTTCATAATATACAGTTTTTATCATGCACCTGGTTGCATGTGTGTGTGTGTGTGTGTCTATATATGCATGTACACAGTTTTTCCCCTCTCCTTCCATGTGCATGATAAAAACTGTGGATATACATATATACATAGGTGGTATATATGTATATGCATATATACATAGGTGGCAAATTTCAATAGGCTGCAAAGTTCCCAGGTACTTAACACCTTGAATCAATTTGAAAACTGGCTAAAGTTACACAGGTATAAAAGTACCCACTTAGTTTGTTCTTTCTGGGGTTCTGCACGTGTGTAATTGAAAATTCAGTTCTACATGGGTACATTTCTTCTCTGCCCCAAAAGCCCGCCGCCAACCCGGGAACACCTACTGTAATAGCAGCTACACACAGCCACTTCGTGACACTCCACGGCTAGCCTTAGCCGCTCTGCCCCTAACCCAGGAATCCAGATTCCTAACTCGCACCTAGATCCCTGTTAACCTTTACTTTATGGACAGGCCTTCCGCTTGTCTGCATGGATTGTACATAAATATCCATCAGCACTTCAGTGTAATCATTCTGCTGAAGATGCCATAGCTTATTAAACTAGATTGATTTTTTTTTTTTTGTACTGGACCTGCACATTTTTGCCCTTCAAAATCTTGGTGTTTTAGATTCTGAACATATGTAGACACAACTTTTAAGATACCTGACACTTGGCTTTTTATGTCCTTGTACGATGTTTATAGTAAATATTTTAAAATCCACCTTCATCACCATGATTCCTCTAATAACATGATCAATAGCCCCATAATCAAATTCATCTTTTGGCTCAAGATAAAAGCGCTCCTTGCCAGGAGTGATGGTTTTTAAGAGCTTCAAGATGTTGTCAGAGTAAAGGCTACTGGCATGGGCAGCCATTTCTGCCTGGTAAATCTGTATTATCAACGTGTAAGAAAGGAACATATGCAGATCTAAAATCCTGAGATTTATGGTCAGAAAATCCTACCTTTTTACTGATATGTTTCCAATATATCTTTTTTTTGATCTGTAGAAGGTAAAATGTTTTATTTTACACAGACGGGAAATCAAATGCAGTGCACTATATCACCTAGGACACTTTTTTTTTATTAGATTACTGCAGAAGAAAATTTATACTCTAAGAAAAATAGCTTACTCTGTTGCACATTAAAAATATATAATATATTTTTCTTTTTTTGGAAAACTACATTCCAGAATTAACCATCTGGCCATTGAGCTGCTAAAGTTAATCCATATGCAACCAAGGATTTTGGCTCTATGTTCTATAGAACATCAAGCAAGGAAAGAAACAGAGAAGTAGACAGTGAACGCTATAGCACAAAAAAAAATCAGGTTAAGTTCACATTTAACTGCCGGGGCAATTGTATAACCTTCCCTCAATTCCAACATCTATCAGAGGGAAAGAGACTGTGAAAGCAAGTATGAGACAAGGGCAGTGGAAACCACACTGGAAGGCAATGCTCTCACCTCTTTAGTATTATAACTTTTTCTAAAAAAAAAAATTATATATATATATATATATATATATATATATATATAGACATACAGAAATGAATGAATTAAAGCTCGACTATATAATTTTTTGTAAAAGAACATTCTAGAACTATTAAATTCGAAACTTTACAACATCCTGGGTTTATAAATGGCAGACCAGGGCTTCCTCGTTTCCTTTCAACCATCAGATTTACAGCAGCGACCACGGAAGATGAAGCAGGGTTTCATCCGAGTCGGGTGGGGCTCCTGCAGTCTGCACCTTCTCAACAAAGATTTTATTCTCACCCCATGGGCACAGAATGGGGGGACCACTTCTTTTGGGGTAAGACTGCAATGGGGGCAACGTTCCCACCACCCACAGAAGCTGCAAAGGCCTTGGATAACCTTTGAAGCGCTCGTCTGCGCTGCTTTGCAAAGGCCTTAAGCCATGGGCGTAAATGCCACTTTGCAAACTGCTGGGGGGGGGAGGGGCACGAGTACCTGCAGAGATTCGCACCCGCGCCTCCCCCGCAGGTAGTGCTTCTGACCAAAATGACAGGCCTAGTTAGGGAAATCCAGAACTCTGCGCATCGAGTTTCCCCTCCGACACCCCCCACCCCGGCTGCACCTCCACTACGCCGTGGGTCCTGCAGTGCTACCCTTACTCTTATCCGTGTGCAGGGTGGGCATTTTTCAAGTCCACCGGTTTACGCGGCGGGCAGAACGCTTTTTAACCAGGGGGAAACCCCCCTTCGAAGATCACCCCACTGGCTCGGTACCGAGGTGGGCTGAGCTGCTTCCAGGGGGCCAGGAGTTGCGTTCGTTCTTTCAGACGAAGACAACGTGACCACAGACTGCAGGGGCAGCAGGCATGCGTGCGCTGGCCTCATTAAGACAGCTGAAAACCTTTCGCTTTGGGGGCCTCTTTTACTGTGCGACCCTGGGAGGGAATCTCTTCAAAGCAGCTTTCTGCACATGTGTGACTCCTCTCTGCAGCGCCCAGAATATGTTCCACAAATGGCCGACTTCCTGCCGAGGGTCATAAATCTGCCCTGAAGTCAAGCTTTTGCACTGTTTATGCACTTTGTAATGATTCATAACTTATCTTGAAAAAGAAAAATAGCATCATGCGACACAAAACGTGAGACGAAGGCGCAGTGAAGGAAATAGGAAGCCACGCTGTCTGTCTTTCTTTTTTTTTTTTTTTTTCTTTTGACCTTCTGCTCCTTATGGGCTTCCAGCTCACTTGGAACCGGCCTTTTTTTTTTTTGGCGGGGGGGGCTGTGGTGCCATGAGCCTTTATTTGCAACTGTCCAAGGATTTTCTTCCCTATTTTCTATCCACTCCCATCTCACCTAGCCCAGTCCTTGGCTGGGAGCCATGCCCCATGCACCTGCTGGAGCCCTAAATCAGAGCACGAGGTTTTTGCCCTTGCAGGATGACCGGGGCTTCTTCCTTCTTCCTCCCCAGGGGCTATGAATGTTGCCTCGCAGTTCCAGCCAAACTGGGAAACAGAAGAGCCCGGCCTCCACGGGGCACTGCACAGCATTACCGGTAAGCAACCACCATCTCCAGTATGTTTAACACAGAAACATGACAGCAGGAAGAGTCTGTCCTGTCTGTCCATCCACACAGCTGCTCAGCTCTACAATCCCTCCCACCCCCTGTACTTGTCCCAAACTTTCTCCAATCCAGATACTCTCCTTGTCTCTACCACTTCCACCCTCTCTATAAAGGAATACTTTCTTAGATTACTGCTCAGTTTACCCCCTTTTACGCTCATCCTATGACCTTTCTTTCCAAAGTGTCTTTTCCTTTCCAAATTCATAGTTTAAATGTGCTGAGAGAAATACTCTAAAGTTTATACGTTTTTCCTGTTCATCAGTAACATATTTGATTGTACTGTTCTGATATTGTGAGTTATCCTATATAAAACAAACCTCTAAGCCAAGAACCTAGATGTGACACTGAGGTGGATGACAGCAGAGTTCATCTAGTGGCTTATGAGGTCTCACAGTTATATTTGTTTCTCTATATATCCTTATTCCTCATTCCTGTAGTGCTATAGTAGCAGGTAAGGGCTGCTTTCATTTTGCCATCTATCATCCTTTTTCTAAGTAAAAAAGGTGTGGAATAAAATATCAGGATCACTCATGCAGATTAGGGGTTTATATACTAAACACATGCTACACTTGAGGCACTGTTGGCGCACGTTAATTAACATGCAATTTTTTAAGGCCCTACAACAGGGCAAAATGACCTCTATTTAGCACGTATGTGGGCAGATTAAACTGTAATGCACATGCAAACATTAAATAGTATGAGAACTACCCTATTAGTCATTAAGAACATAAGAAAATGCCATACTGGGTCAGACCAAGGGTCCATCAAGCCCAGCATCCTGTTTCCAACAGAGGCCAATCCAGGCCACAAGAACCTGGCAAGTACCCAAAAACTAAGTCTATTCCATGTCACCATTGCTAATGGCAGTGGCTATTCTCTAAGTGAACTTAATAGCAGGTAATAGACTTCTCCTCCAAGAACTTATCCAATCCTTTTTTAAACACAGCTATACTAACTGCACTAACCACATCCTCTGGCAACAAATTCCAGAGTTTAATTGTGCGTTGAGTAAAAAAGAACTTTCTCCGATTAGTTTTAAATGTGCCCCATGCTAACTTCATGGAGTGCCCCCTAGTCTTTCTACTATCCGAAAGAGTAAATAACCGATTCACATCTACCCGTTCTAGACCTCTCATGATCTTAAACACCTCTATCATATCCCCCCTCAGCAGAAGGCGCTAGCGAACATATTCTTTTAATGCATTCAATTTAGCTTCTGGTCTGGGGCTGTAGTAAACTGCTAGTTCATCCGTTTGGCATGTTAGCAGTTTACACATCAGGAAGGCCATGACCTGGGCCTTCTCTCCCAACAACATGGCCCTCCCTCTTTCCAGTCTTTCTCAGCCCCAGAAAGAATTCCCTCTCCCCTGCACCAGTTCCAATTCCCCCTCCCCCCTCACCTTTAGCCTGTAAAAAAAAAAAGTTACCTCTCACCTGGCTCCAAACCCCCTCTCCCAAAACATCCCAGTCCTCTCCTACCACACTTTTGCTGATCTAGCAGACAGAAGGTCGCTAATCTATTGACTCAGCTTTCAGGGACAGTCTGACACCATCTAGTGGTGGTGCAAACTTTGAACCACACGTATGTGATTTAAAGTTCATGCCACCACCAGGCAGTGCCACATGGTCACTGGAAGCCAAGCCAGAAAGAGGCATGAGACTCTCCTAGTGCCAGCTCAACATGGGTGAGATAGGAGAGTTCCCAGGGACTCTGGGGATTTTGTGGAGACTGGAACCAGAGGGCAGGGGGATTGCATTTTCTAGGCGGGGAGGGGAGTCTCTCTGGGTTATCTGCTCCTTTGACTTTGGGCCAATTAGTGTGGGGGACTGGCAGCTTATGTAACGTACAGCCACATTAAACGGCTGCCACTGTCGCACAACTGCACTCTGCATATAATTATTTTACTAAATCGGGTGTTAATGCCAGATTTACCATACATGCTGGTTTTACAAAGTTATCTAGGGTGACCTTCCTAAAATAGTGCACTTTTAATACAGAGGCATTTAGGTCAAGTCAAAATGTCTGGTTCGCAGCAGTCACGTTTATTTTGAAAATGTTGTCTAATCTGATTACCAGTAACATAAAGGGAACATTTCAAAAACTGAGCTTTCACGTTTCCTGTAGCTTGATTTCTTTGAGGAAAGCGGTATTTTTTTGATGCAAACACCGTAATCTAAAAAGTCTCAGTAAGCAAGGTGACAGCATAAGGAAAACACTGTTTTAAAAGTGGAATCTAAATTAGTTTTGCATGTTATTCTTGCTTTTGATTGGATAGGTTCAAACCTCTGATACAGAAAATAAAGACCTTTCTAGATAAGGTTCATTGTTTTGCAAGGAAAATCATGGAGCATAAGATCTTCAAAATTCTATTTGACGTTGCATTTCTTACAACTAGAAATACTTGTCTAACATTAGCAATATCACAGCGTACTATAGCTAGAGGAAAAATAGTTTCCTTAAAAAAAGTTAGCATTTTTTTAATCCTTCTCACCTTTATGAATATGAATCTTTGCAGGCTTTGACATCTCTCCATTGCTTCCAGCCTTGGATACAAGATCAACAGTTAGACCTCTCCCTCATAGACTCTTCTATGTCCTTGTGATAAGAATCGAGGGCTCTCTTTCCTGCAGTAAATATTTTTAAATGTCTTCCATTTTTTCATGTATTCATAAATATACTAGAAAGCATTCATAAGGGCATCTGATCAGAAGCAGGTTTTCCTCTATGCTGACTGCTAACGACATGAGATGCTAATGCTTCACTTCACATTCCTTCCAGCGGAAATTCTGATTGGTAATAATTCTGGTGTTTTAGTTAGGTGTTTTAAAAGCTCCAACTGTGTGTAGGCATATGTCTAGTAATGCTATATAAATAAGCAGTAGTAGTAGTAATATATAGATCATCGAACTCATTCACTCATGAGGTAGCCAAATTTGAATTTCAAGCACTATTATATTTCTAAAGGCCTAACTCACTATCAGATTGATCCCTATACATAAGTACAGTATTGAACCTATATCAGTATGCAACTCTTGTTGACATGACTGAATCCTGAAGATGATGTACAAGTGCACTTTAATGGAGCAGGTTAATATAGTTATTGGAGTCTAGATTCTCCTGGGATAGGGAGGAGGTGTTGGTGGTAAGGAAGGGATAGTTGTGAATTTTGGTTCATTTGGTTGTATTTGGTATGCACCAGGAAATATGTGCAATCTTTCTTCAATAAAAGCTTTTGATTACAAAAAAATACATATGCAACTTTTAACTTGTCCAACATATGGATAAAGAGCAATAACATCAACCAACCATGTTTTACTCACAAGTTTACTAAGCACTAATATTTTTTTTTAAACATTACCTGGAATGAGCATAAGACAGATAATATCAACATCTTTTCACTATTTAGCAAATAAAGACATTTCTGCCTCTATAAACTTTGATGTTTCTTTTGCATAAACACCAACCCCTTCTCCAGTTTCAGCAAGGTTTGCCTCCAGAGTTTCTGTTCCAAGGGATTTAAATTGCTCCAAAGCTGGTTGCTTGCATAACAAATGATTTGGGGAAGAAGTGAGTCTGCAATTGTATCCAAAGACCAGTCATATTTATAAATTAGTACAACGTAATGCAATTTAAGATCTCACCATAGTTAAATTGTTTATCTGGCTCCAGCTCATTGGAAATATGTCCTGTGGGCAGGACAGTAACTTATGACCATTTGTCAAGGATTCCAAGCAAATATCAGATGATTAAAATATTTCCCTTCAGACCTAATTATATTCCTGGATACAGCTTCTGCTCATTGGGCCAGCACAGGATATAGGTCTGCTTCAGAGGCAGTAATCAGCCCCTGGAGGGTGGAACACCATCCAAAACATAGCAGTGACACCAATGGATAGGATTTAGGTTGCATGCATATGGCATTACAAATAGAGCTGTAGACTGAAGGCTGTTGCTTGGAGAGTGGTGCTGGAATAAATCTGGTGGTCATGAATGAAGACACGGCGCCTAAGCTTTGGACATCCGTTTGTCCTAAATAGCAGAAGTGAGCAGGGACGGGGAAAACTTCCAACTGGGTTGGAAGCTCAGATGAGGAGAAAGGCAAGATAGGCCCTCAAAGAATTCTCCCTTCTTTATGGCATTAGATGGCCAAAAATACGTATTCCAAGGTATTTCTCAAAATGGTCTGATTTCAAGGCATTTTGAAATATTCTTAGTTGGCATGATAAATCCTCAACTTTAATCAAATAGAAATTACAATAAACCAAAAGAGTCAACGAGTAAGTTCTATTTTTTGTTTTCATGCCAAAGGCTTCAGATATGAAGCCTTTGAAACGGGAGTGGTGCCGAGTGATTGGAGAAGAGCGGTGGTGGTCCCGCTTCACAAGAATGGGAGCAGAGAGGAGGCTGGTAACTACAGACCGGTTAGCCTCACTTCGGTGGTGGGAAAAGTAATGGAGTCACTGTTGAAAGAGAGAATAGTGAACTATCTACAGTCGGGAGAATTGATGGACCAGAGGCAGCATGGATTCACCAGAGGAAGATCCTGTCAGACAAATCTGATTGACTTTTTTGACTGGGTAACCAAGGAATTGGATCAAGGAAGAGCGCTCGATATCATATACTTGGATTTCAGCAAAGCTTTTGATACGGTTCCACACAGGAGACTGGTGAATAAAACGAGAAGCTTGGGAGTGAGTGCCGAGGTGGTGACCTGGATTGCAAATTGGTTGACGGACAGAAGACAATGTGTGATGGTAAATGGAACCTTCTCTGAAGAGAGAGCAGTTTTAAGTGGTGTACCACAAGGATCGGTGTTGGGACCGGTCCTGTTCAATATCTTTGTGAGCGACATTGCGGACGGGATAGAAGGTAAGGTTTGTCTTTTTGCGGATGACACTAAGATCTGCAACAGAGTGGACACGCCGGAAGGAGTGGAGAGAATGAGACGGGATCTAAGGAAACTGGAAGAGTGGTCGAAGATATGGCAGCTGAGATTCAATGCCAAGAAGTGCAAAGTCATGCATATGGGGAGTGGAAATCCGAATGAACTGTATTCGATGGGGGGGGAAAGGCTGATGTGCACGGAGCAGGAGAGGGACCTTGGGGTGATGGTGTCTAATGATCTGAAGTCGGCGAAACAATGTGACAAGGCGATAGCTAAAGCCAGAAGAATGCTGGGCTGCATAGAAAGAGGAATATCGAGTAAGAAAAGGGAAGTGATTATTCCCTTGTACAAGTCCTTGGTGAGGCCTCACCTAGAGTACTGTGTTCAGTTCTGGAGACCGTATCTTCAAAAGGACAAAGACAAGATGGAGGCGGTACAGAGAAGGGCGACCAGGAAGGTGGAGGATCTTCATCGAATGACGTACGAGGAGAGATTGAAGAATCTAAATATGTACACCCTGGAGGAAAGGAGGAGCAGAGGTGATATGATACAGACTTTCAGATACTTGAAAGGTGTTAATGATCCAAAGACAATGACAAACCTTTTCCGTAGGAAAAAAATCAGCAGAACCAGGGGTCACGATTTGAAGCTCCAGGGAGGAAGATTCAGAACCAATGTCAGGAAGTATTTCTTCACGGAGAGGGTGGTGGATGCCTGGAATGCCCTTCCGGAGGATGTGGTGAAGACCAGAAATGTGAAGGACTTCAAAGGGGCATGGGATAAACATTGTGGATCCATAAAGTCAAGAGGCCGCCAATGAAGAGTGGGTGACTCGCCAGAATGATGGCTACTGCCTGGAGACAATACCCTTATTAAATAAACATACACATGCTTACTGTGACTCCAACATCGCTCTAAGCTTCAACAGCAAGAGGAAATGTGGTAAAAAGGATTCACACTCACAAAGAGGGGAGTAGCTGGCTTGTTACGGCGGTTACTACCCCAAATCAAATAAGCCTGATACTTCACTTTCAATGTATATACAGCATAGTTCTCTGCTTCAATGGCAGGGGAGAAGAAAAACTGATACTTCACACATCCAGCAGAGCTCTCTGCTTCAACAGCAGGGGAGAAGAAATGAGGGTTCACACTCACAAAGCGGGGAGTAGCTGGCTTGTTACGGCGGTTACTACCCCAAACCAAATGTGCCTGATACTTCACTTTCGATGCATATCCAGCATGGCTCTCTGCTTCAACGGCATGGGAGAAGACTTATACTTCACGCATATCCAGCATAGCTCCCTGCTTCAACAGCAGAGGAGAAGAAAAACTGATACTTCACACATATCCAGCATAACTCTCTGCTTCAACATCATGGGAGAAGAAAAACAACCAATAAGGGCTGTATAACATAGTCTGGGTAAAACAAATAAGCATGGGTGTAGCTTGCTTATTGCGGCGGCTACTACCCCTAACTAATCAAGCTTGATATTTCACTTGGATGCAGCTCCATCACTGCTCTCTACATTAAAGGTGGGGGTGGAAGGGAAATAGAACCAAGAGCTAAGAGAAACAGATAAGTATGAGAGAAAAAAATGTGTGAAGCTTGCTGGGCAGACTGGATGGGCCATTTGGTCTTCTTCTGCCGTCGTTTCTATGTTTCTATGTTTCTATATGCCACCAAAGTATTTTAACAACAGTATGCTATTCTGTGGAAAATTGCATTTATATCAATAACTGCTTGATCTGTGTCTTCTTGTGTATGACTGTTCTTTAGTCAGGAAGGATTGAATTTGTTATTTTATAACTTACACATCATCCATAGCAGAAGTAAAGTTACGCAGCAGAGGACTCCGGCATTCGCCAGTGGGCATACATATGGACGTGCAAATTTCAAGTGTGAATCTCCAAATGCCCTTGGCCCGCCCAGACTATGCCCATGCCCTGTTCCTTTTTCTAAACTTTGTGCGTGCAGTGGTAGATCTGCGCATACAGGGAGGCTTATAAAATCCACTCGATGTGTGCTGGCGTGACATATTCGCGCATCCCTTATGTTCTTATCCCCTAATTGAGGCAAGCAACAGGCTTTCAAAATTCACCTTATAGAGATTAAAGAGATTAATGCCTTAACTGTCAGACCCCTGTCTTATCGATGGGATCACAGCCTATATACATCAATAGATCAAAGAAATTTCAGCACCTAATGCCCATGTCAAAATCTTCACAGACTCTCTCCAAAGTGCATATGGGGACACCAAAGTAATGCAAATTATCGGACATTGCATTACTTTGGTGTCCCCATATGGACTTTGGAGAGAGTCTGCACGCACAAAGTTTAGAAAAAGGAACAGGGCATGGGCATAGTCTGGGCGGGCCAAGGGCATTTGGAGATTCACACTTGAAATTTGCACGTACATATGTATGTCCACTGGCGAATGCCGGAGTCCCCTGCTGTGTAACTTTACTTCTGCTATGGATGATGTGTAAGTTATAAAACAAAGCACACACATATATAAGAGAAAAGTGCACTGTTTATTATCACAACACTTTAAATGATTCTGGAAATGTGTCCTAAAATACACATACACTCACACATCCATACTTTAAAAACACCACACAAAATACAGAAAAATAGTCAGCCAGGGCCATAAGGCCTATGCAACAACGAATACCAATAAACAAATACAAAGTCATATAACAGTACTCCCTGTGGCTTTTATATTACCACTTACAACTCTATACCTGGCTTTTGCCCATTTTTTAAAGCTATCAATATGAAACTAAAAGACTAAAATATGACTATATGATGGCTTCAATTTCTTAAATACTTCTTCAGATGGCGGTCTTCCCTGTATATTTCTCCTCACTTCTGGGCAACATATTATTGTTGTAGTTTGACCCCTTCCGGGCATGTTATCACTGTGGCTTGATCCCAACAAGTGGCCCTTGTTTCACAACCATCTGCTTCCTCAGGGGGATGGTAACCACTGAGAAAACAAACCCAAATATGTTCACCTTGAATGAGTCCCATATCAAAATATACAAGACACATTTACCTTCAAAAAATTTTTCAATAAAAAGATCTTTACCAATAGCATCTATAATTCAATTGTTCCCAGACCACGCCAAACATAGCCACCGAAGACTTCTTAACTTTCCCAAACCAACTTATATCCATACAAAGAAAAGTGTCTGTTCATGATAAATCATCAAAACCTGAAACAATAATGCAAATGCTAGACAATACTTCCTATATAACCTCACTATAATCCCAGGCACTAAACCATACTAACGCGATTCACTCAACTTTAAACCACTGTCATACCTGATAAATATGTTCAAAACTTCATATGCGCATAAACTGTTTCCACGTCTTGATGCTTATGATTTGGCTAGACAATACATACGACTTCTCAAAAGTTACTATTAAAACTGCTACATCGTAGTTTGTTATTTAAAGCTTATTCCAAGCAGCCACCGCCCTACGGCGGGGAGCCGCGTACCTCACCCCTCCCTACGCACGAGCAACAGCGTGACAACGTCACGTCCCAGCTGACGCAACTAGCGGCATACCGTAAAAAAGGGTTAATGAATTAACTCAAAACCTCCCGAAGTTGAAAATCCTTTGGCTTAACTTACCAAACCCTTTTATAAGCCCAAGATGACAATCTCAAACGCCTTACTCTCACTTTTAACTGTTACCGACGTGCCGCAAAGACTCACAAGAGAAGATACTCATAAAAGTCATACTTACAATGAGCAACATTAATAAACCTGTACCCAACCCTCTTACTACCCAATATCAACCCTCATACAGGCCCTACATTCACTATATGACCATATCTACCTCAGAAACAACCCCCAAACACTTCATACACTTCAATAAACTCCACCCCATATACCCCACCATACTCCAATGCCCTTCATGAAAACTCTATTCATACATCCACTGTAGACCATATAACCAAGAAACTCCCTAGCCAATCCAATGCCAAAACTGGATACAATGAAACGTGCAGACAATACTTTTCCAATATACTACCTTGCAGGGCATAAATACTTCTAAAAAAAAAGCTACCCACTCTATCTCAATATTTAACCCATGAGGGGTCAAAGTATTCCATTCGAAAATGCATTTCTGCTCCCACTGTGTGAGAAGGCGCTGTGTGTCTCCCTCTGGATTATAACACTGCTTGATGGCAAAAACTTTTATATCATCTACACTATGTCTTTCCTGTATCCAGTGACTCACTAATGGAGCTGACTCCTTCCTTGTACGTACACAACTCTTGTGCTCAATTATTCTTTGTCTGATAGTTCTATTGGTGTGACCAATGTATACTAACGCTCAGGGGCAAGTTATAGCATAAACAACTCTTTCAGAGGAGCAAGAAAAGTGTCCAGGTAAGATATATCGACGAATGCTTGTCTTAACCTGATATTGTTGGAAATATAGCACATTAGAACAAACAGAACAATGGCCACATTGGTATTGACCATGTCTGTCATTTGATCCCCTCTTCATTTTAACCTGTCCTTAAATTTCTACCCTTTTTAGTGGCAAAAATGTGTCGTTCAGTAAATCCTGACAGGGTTGATAAGAAGGTCCAATGTTATAATATGGTTTGCTTTATAGCTGTGGTCTTAGATGAATAAGGAAGCGTGCAAATGATCCTAGATATTTTCTCTCTATGCTGTACTTTCAAAAGATTCTCACGATTCGCATAGAGACTTCATTTAAACGCTCTCGTAACGATTTGTTTACTGTAACCTCTTTCCAAAAATCTTACTGTCAGCTCTTGTGCCTTAGCCCTGTATTCTTTCATAGAGGAACACAATCTCCTATATCTAAGGAACTGCCCACATGGTATATTCTCCTTAAGCTTTCTTGGATGGAAACTTGTGGCGTGGAGTAATGTATTTCTATCCGTGGGCTTTCTATACACAGTAGTTTCTATACCATTTTCACCTTTGATGACCAACATATCAAGAAAGGTCACAGAAATGGCATCCTTAACAAAAGTGAACTGCAAGTTAACATCACTCTGGTTCATGTGCCTTTGAAAATTCAGCAACAAGGCTTCATCACCTTTCCACAAGAAAAACAAATCGTCAATATATTGCTTCCAAACTGTGACCTGATTAAAAAACCTAGAGGAATATATATGCTGTGTCTCATATTCCGCTACATATAATCCTGCCACAGTGGGAGCCAACGGAGAACCCATTGGAATGCCTTTGACTTGTTTGTAAAAAACTCTATTAAACCTGAAATAACTTTCAGTAAGGACTAATTCAACTAACTCCATCAAAAGTTGGTACTTCCTGACAGATGGCACTACTCTTTTTTAACAGCTTCCGCAATATTATTAAAGCTTGAGTCTGAGGGATACATGTGTAAAGGGAAGATATATCCGCTGAAACCAACCATTGCACCCGTTCCAATTGTATCTGCTCCATGCATCCCAAAAAATCCATTGAGTCTCTAACATAAGACTGTACTTGAACAACTAATGGTTGGAGTAAACGATCAATGTATTTAGCAATAGGTTCAAACACTGAACCAATACCATGTCCCGGTGGAGTCAACAAAGATTTATGGATTTTGGTAACAGTGTAAAAATAAGGAACAGTTGGGAAAGGTTGAAATAACCAATGAAACTCTTTATGACTAATTACTCCCCCTTGTAGTGCAATATCTAACAAGCTTTTAACTTGAGATAACAACTCTTTAATAGGGTCACAATCTAATTTGATATATGTGGATACGTCTGCTAACTGTTGTGTAGCTTCTTGTATATACCACGCCGAATCCAACACCACTACTGCACCCCCTTTGTCTGCTGTAGATATAGTTATTGTAGGGTCAGCCCTCAACATCTTAATAGCTTGGCATTTTGATGTATTCAAATTAAATTTAATCCTTTCCATATCTGTTTCAATAGTTTCCAAGTCTCTCATAACCAAGGTCTCAAAGGCTGTAACCAACGGGTGTGGAGGAGTTGGGGGCATCCATTTAGAAGATCTATATAATTGTTTACCTAAAGTGAAATCATTTAATGGAGTGCCAAATAATTCTCTTAATTTAATCCTCCTAAAAATTTATTCAATTCCACCCTAGTAAAGAAAGGATCATGTTTTTCTGAAGGAACAAATGTGAGGCCCTTATTCAGGACCGACCACATCTCTAAAGTCAAATGTTTAGAAGAAATATTGAAAACTAAGAATATAAGAACATAAGAAAATGCCATACTGGCTCAGACCAAGGGTCCATCAAGCCCAGCATCCTGTTTCCAACAGTGGCCAATCCAGGCCATAAGAACCTGGCAAGTACCCAAAAACTGTCTATTCCGTGTTACCATTACTAAAGGCAGTGGCTATTCTCTAAGTGAACTTAATAGCAGGTAATGGACTTCTCCTCCAAGAACTTATCCAATCCTTTTTTAAACCCCGCTATACTAACTGCACTAACCACATCCTCTGGCAACAAATTCCAGAGTTTAATTGTGCGTTGAGTAAAAAAGAACTTTCTCCGATTAGTTTTAAATGTGCCCCATGCTAACTTCATGGAGTGCCCCCTGGTCTTTCTATTATCCGAAAGAGTAAATAACCGATTCACATCTACCTGTTCTAGACCTCTCATAATTTTAAACATCTCTATCATATCCCCCCTCAGCCGTCTCTTCTCCAAGCTGAAAAGTCCTAACCTCTTTAGTCTTTCCTCATAGGGGAGCTGTTTCATTCCCCTTATCATTTTGGTAGCCCTTCTCTGTACCTTCTCCATCGCAATTATATCTTTTATGAGATGCGGCGACCAGAATTGTACACAGTATTCAAGGTGCGGTCTCACCATGGAGCGATACAGAGGCATTATGACATTTTCTGTTTTATTCACCATTCCCTTTCTAATAATTCCCAGCATTCTGTTTGCTTTTTTGACTGCCGCAGCACACTGAACCGACGATTTCAATGTGTTATCCACTATGACACCTAGATCTCTTTCTTGGGTTGTAGCACCTAATATGGAACCCGACATTGTGTAATTATAGCATGGGTTATTTTTCCCTATATGCATCACCTTGCACTTATCCACATTAAATTTCATCTGCCATTAGGATGCCCAATTTTCCAGTCTCACAAGGTCTTCCTGCAATTTATCACAATCTGCTTGTGATTTAACTACTCTGAACAATTTTGTGTTATCTGCAAATTTGATTATCTCACTCATCGTATTTCTTTCCAGATCATTTATAAATATATTGAAAAGTAAGGGTCCCAATACAGATCCCTGAGGCACTCCACTGTCCACTCCCTTCCACTGAGAAAATTGTCCATTTAATCCTACTCTCTGTTTCCTGTCTTTTAGCCAGTTTGCAATCCACGAAAGGACATCGCCACCTATCCCATGACTTTTTACTTTTCCTAGAAGCCTCTCATGAGGAACTTTGTCAAACGCCTTCTGAAAATCCAAGTATACTACATCTACCGATTCACCTTTATCCACATGTTTATTAACTCCTTCAAAAAAGTGAAGAAGATTTGTGAGGCAAGACTTGCCTTGGGTAAAGCCATGCTGACTTTGTTCCATTAAACCATGTCTTTCTATATGTTCTGTGATTTTGATGTTTAGAACACTTTCCACTATTTTTCCTGGCACTGAAGTCAGGCTAACCGGTCTGCTCCCACACCTTCCCCCTTCATTGTATTTTTACTCAATACCTTTTGTATCGGTTGTAAAACCCCCTTTGAGACGTTTTCTGAGCAGTATCTATTTGAGGTTGTTTGATATGAGACCTTAAAAAAGGTACTCTATGATTCCCACCATCTGTTGATGACCTATCTTCCTTCCAGGTTTAAATGTAACCCTTTTGGCTGGAACTTCCTCTTGTGTAACTACCAATTTATCTTCATCGGAAGACTCACCCGATGACAAAAAACCGAAACGTGACCTATTTGTGTGTGTGTTCCCTTTCTGCATCCACGTGTGAACATATTTGGGTTTGTTTTCTCAGTGGTTACCATCCCCCTGAGGAAGCAGATGGTTGTGAAACAAGGGCCGCTTGTTGGGGTCAAGCCACAGTGATAACATGCCCAGAAGGGGTCAAACTACAACAATAATATGAAGTGTTGCCCAGAAGTGAGGAGATATATACAGGGAAGTCCGCCATCTGAAGAAGTATTCAAGAAATTGAAGCCATCATATAGTCATATTTCAGTGTTTTAGTTTCATATTGATTGCTTTAAAAAATGGGCGAAAGCCAGGTATAGAGTTATAAGTGGTAATATAAAAGCCACAGGGACTACTGTTATATGACTTTGTATTTGTTTATTGGTATTCGTTGTTGCATAGGCCTTATGGCCCTGGCTGACTATTTTTCTGTATTTTGTTGGTGTTTTTAAAGTATGGATGTGTGAGTGTATGTGCATTTTAGGACACATTTCCAGAATCATTTAAAGTGTTGTGATAATAAACAGTGCACTTTTCTCTTATATATATGTTTGCTTTACAGTTTAGTTGAGAAAGTAGTTCAATATTACCCATTATGTGTACCTTATATTGTTACCCAGTTATAAAGCAAAAACATTTAGGCAAGTCAGCATGGTTTTACGGGTTGGGGCTAACGGGGAGAAGGGTGGCTATTAAACTAGGGGGGTTTGTAAGTCTTATCCCTAAACTGTGCAAACGGAACGAATTGGGAAAGGTATCAGTGGTGTCGGCGCACCTCCCTTGCAAAAGTTCCCCACAAATGCAGTAGATGCGGCATATGCATGCACATGGACATGTCCATTTAAAACTGAGCGCACATGTATGCATGTCCAGGCTATTTTTTAACACACCCGCTCATATACGTGCGTAGGTTATAAAATGACCGCTTCCCTGGGTACGAATGCATGCACATATGCGCCCGTGTATCTGTTTAAAATTTACCGTCGCTGTCTGTTATTGTGCAATCAACCACAATTTATGCCTGCATTGAGTTAAAGTAAATCTTCCAAAGGAATCCCTCCTTGCTCTTCCATTCAAGATATAAAGTCCTCCCGATTTGCATAGGTTAAGGAGTCTCTTCCCATTTGTGTTAATTCATCATAGCTGTTCCTTTGTTTTTCTGACATAGCAGAATAAGATATCTTGTGCTCAGATATGTGATTGTTATTCTGGTTGAGAATAAAATCTGGTTCCTTTTATTTAGGCCCCCATCTATTGGGATTTTACCTTTTGTTTGGAATGTAGCAGTTTCAGATTGGATGACTGTGAAACATTCAGGGTCAGACTCGGATGGAGTTATGTAGAGGGCACAGAGATAGGTATCTTGTGGCATCTGGCATACGCTGGGGCAGTGAGTTCTAAAAGTCCCATTTCATAAAGAAAAACAAGAAAACTTAAATAAACTAAAACCAAGAAAATGGCCTGTGGACATCTGGTCTCCCCCTTCTCTTCCTTCCAGCAGTTGGGAGTTACTTTAAAAAAAAAAATAAAAAATCCCAGTTAATGCTTGGAGGCATGGCAAACAGAAGAAGTGGGAGACTACCTGCCAGCTGGCTGTCTTCTCAGTTCCTAGTTTGTTTAACAGGAAAACACATTTTTCAGAAACAGATCCAGTTTAGCAGATCTACACCCTTAACATATCCTACTTGGGAGCAGGAGGCTTTTCTGCTTAACGCTTGCCGTCTAGTTTCATTCGCCTGAATGCAAACTTTTTCAGCCGACTTGCGTCTCTCACGTACAGGTAGATTTTAAAAGCGTTGCTCGCGCAAAAACGGCCCCACACACACACACACACACACACACACACACGTATGTGGGCTGCGCGCGAGCAATGCGAATTTTAAGAAGCCGGGAAGTACGCACGTACATAACTGCGGAAAAGGCGCAGGGCATGGAGAGAGAACGAGACTATATGACGCTCTATATATATCTCCCACTGTAAGAGCACTACTTTCAACTCAGGGTGGGTTTTGGGAGTGGGCGGTGTTACATTGGTCTGCCTAGGGCACAAGAGTCTGTAGACCCTTGTAACACCACCCCCTCCCCCCAAAACCCACCCTGAGTTGAAAGTGCCCCTCTATAGTGGGAGATATATAGAGTGTCAGATTGTCTCTCTCTCTCTCTCCCCCCCCTCCCCATACAGTCACTTGTGCAAGCAAGCATGTTATTAAAATACATGGGTAAAGGCTGCATAAATATGTGCGGCAGGGATATTTTAAATGATATGCGTGTACCTGAGCGCACAATATAAAATTAAGCGTATCTCTGTTCGCGTGCCAGGCGCACGCCCATTCCTTTTAAAATTAGCCAGTTAGAGGGAACGTTTTGGATTTTGGTTTTTGTTTTTTAGTTTTCCTAGGATCACATTGTATCAGTTTAAGAAAGAGAACCCAATGCGATCCTAGGAAAACTCCTGAGAACGCCTGTTTGATCACCACAGGTATATATTTGCTGAATGTTGAGCTGTCTTTTACCTATACAAGTACATATTTCACCCATTGTTTTACATAATTCAATTGTCAATGCATCTTATATGTGTGTATGGTTGTTGATTTTAATTTTTTGTCATCATTTTGCATTTATATTTGATTTATATTTAATTTAAATTTTATTTGTATTTATATTTATTATTTTGTGATATGTAAGTACCTTTTTATGGTTTTAAATGTTAATATATGTTTTATAATTGTAGTAGCCCCTTTAGCAGCTCAGCCACATGAGTGAAACTCGGCCAGAGTCAGGCTTTACTGGTTACAACTGTTGCGTCTGTCGGTCTCAGACAGCTTCGACCTCTGTGCTTCACCTTTCTTCCTTCTCTCTCCTCAAGCCTTGGGAAGATGGCTGCCACCACGTCCTCATGCCGCTCTTCCCGGCGTCCCCGGATCGGCAATGGCGACGGCGTTCGCCATGTTCTCCTGAGGGCCTCCTAGGTTGCGCGCACGCGCACGCCACCCACATCTTTATCCACGTCATGACGAGAACCTCGGGGGCGTCCCCTCCGAGTGACGTCAGCACATCCTGGTATTTAGCCTGCCCTTCGTTTGCTAACAAACCGAGTTAGCAAGGATTGGATTTGCTCCGGTCTAAGCTGCTCTGCCGCTTCCCAGCAACCGCTGGAAGCTCTCTCTCTCTGCCCTTCAGGGTAATTCATCGCTAACCTGGGTACCCGCTCCTCGGGGGCCCTTCTTCTCACTTCCAGGTACCTATCTGAGAAACCATGTACTCGCTCCTTGAAGGCCTGAGCTCCCTACACTGGTGCCTGTAACCAATCTGCTTCTGCCTGCCAGGATCTTCATCAATACAGCTAACTACTCAGTGAGTACTAACACTCTCAGTCTGTCTCACCTTCAGCTTTAGCGCTTGGAGTCTACATCTGAGTTCTGCCTCTGCTACCCTGCGCTGCCCTTCAGCTACCTAAGTGCTGGACTGGTCTCCTCTGCTGAGGACCCCTGGACTGCTTCTATATATTATATATATATATATATATATTATATATATAATATATATATATAATATATATATATATTATATATATATATTATATATATATATATAATGCAAGTTAAGCAGTGCACAAACCCGATAAAGTGGGAGCAATGAGAGGAGAGGATCACTTTACTGGTGGCTGGAAAGCATCAGTAAGTACTGCTTGGAAACATTTTTTAAACTTAAAAGTATTGGGGAGAAGTCAACTATTGGGGTATATTAATTAGTGTGTTCGTGTGTTTTGTTTTAAATAGGTAGTCAGAAAGGCAGGCAACAAACAGATGTTTGTATTTCCCAACCCTCCCACCCACCCCAGCTCATCCTTTAATTTATAGGCAAGTGTCACTTTCACACTTAAAAACAATATCTATATAAATTAAAAAAAAAATCAGCCTTTTAACTTAAACTGAAGAATTCCCTACACCTTATCAAGAGTTTGATCATTCCCTTGTAGGTCACTACCAGATATATAGTGAATACACTAATACATTTAAAGGACTCTAATTATACACATTCCTACTCCTATAGCAACCTAACTAGGAACTGAAGAAATTAAAGATGAAGACAGCAGTCCAGCAGCAAGAGGAGGCCTCCCAGTCTTTTGAATTGAGTGTCACATGTATGATTTTTTTTACCCGCCCTTGAGAAATTGTACGTGTGCGCCCGATGCAAAGAACTCCAGTCTCTCAGAGAACAACTCTTATCTCTGGAAGCTAGAGTGGCAGACCTGGAGGAGCTGAGACAGACAGAGAGGTACATTGATGAGACCTTCAGGGACATAGTAGCCAAGTCCCAACTCCAGGCTGGCAGCTCCAGTCCTGCCTTAGAGGAGGAAGGTCTCATGATCGGAAAGCATCAACCTGGTGCAGAAGGAAATGATCCTGAAGCAAAGACCTGCTCTCCAGGTGGTGCATTGTCCTCACACAGCGAGGATGTGTCTCCCAGGATTACTGCTCAGGAGGGAAGGGTTAGGTCGGCCGTCATAGTTGGTGATTCGATTATTAGGAATATAGATAGCTGGGTGGCTGGTGGGCATGAGGATCGCCTGGTAACATGCCTTCCTGGTGTGAAGGTGGCGGACTTCACACATCACCTAGATAGGATTTTAGACAGTGCTGGGGAGGAGCCAGCTTTCGTGGTACATGTGGGCACCAACGACATAGGAAAATGTGGGAGGGAGGTTCTGGAAGCCAAATTTAGACTCTTAGGTAGAAAGCTTAAATCCAGAACCTCCAGGGTAGCATTCTCTGAAATGCTCCCTGCTCCATGCGCAGGTCACCAGAGGCAGGCAGAGCTCCGGAGTCTCAATGCGTGGATGAGACGATGGTGCAAGGAAGAGGGATTCAGTTTTGTTAGGAACTGGGGAACCTTTTGGGGAAGAGGAGTCTTTTCCGAAGGGTTGGGCCCCACCTTAACCAGGGTGGAACCAGACTGCTGGCGCTAACCTTTAAAAATGAGATAGACCATCTTTTAAACTAGAACAAAGGGGAAAGCCAACAGTCGCTCAGCAGCGCATGGGTCAGAGGGAAGTATCTTCAACGGATACTAATGAAGCATTAGAATTAGGGCATCCCAACAGAGAGGTTCCAATAATAAGAAAAGTATTCCAAGTGCCTATAATTAAAAACTCACCTGAGTTAAAAGATTCCAATTTATCCCTGTCAACTGAAAAGCAGAATGAAAATACAAACAAAAACACACTTTGAAATGTTTGTATGCTAATGGCAGAAGTCTAAGAAGTAAGATGGGAGAATTAGAGTGTATAGCAGTGAATGATGACATAGACTTAATTGGCATCTCAGAGACATGGTGGAAAGAGGATAACCAATGGGACAGTGCTATACCAGGGTACAAATTATATCGCAATGACAAAGAGGAGCATCTTGGTGGCAGGGTGTCTCTTTATGTCCAGGATGACATAGAGTCCAACAGGATAAGGATCGTGCATGAGACTAATTGCACAATTGAATCTTTATGGGTAGAAATCCTTTGTGTGTTGAGGAAGAGTACAGTGATAGGAGTCTACTACCGTCCACCTGGCCAAAATGATATAACCTTAGAAGAAACAGAAATAACATGCCCCTCATCAGATTGCATGGTCAACTCTAACAAACTTTCCACATTATTCTCTCTAAACAAAAGCTCAGTCTTGTTCTTATTCAGAACCAAATGGGCTCTTCTGGAACCAGCAAGACAAATCTGCCAAACAAGAATTTAAAAAAATAACTGCCTCAGCCATATTTTCCCCAGTAGGACATGGCTGATGATTTCCAGTTCCTCCCATAGCAAAGCTAATGGCATACACTCCAATCTCATTTACTCTCATTACTATAAAACTAGGATAAATAGGAGAACCATTTACATTTAGAAAATTTCACAAATTGCCTTTAAAACAATATCTGAACCAAACACAAATTTTGTATCCTTTATAGATGTTCCAGCCTCTTTGTTCATTTTTATTTATTTATATTCCACTTTTCACGCACTTCAAAACAGATTACATTCAGATACTATAGGTATTGTAGGTACTACAGGTGCCACTATTTGTATTGCTTATCAGAAAACTTTGTGTGCTCACCATCTCCATGCTCTAAATGTACACTAAAACCTTGTGTGAAGGGCTTTAGGTCCCTGCAAGTTTGAATGCTGATTTTTTATGTAGCACTGCTGAAGTAAGCAGTCCTTTTGCTGTCTTTCTCTGTATATAAAGAATAAGAGTGCCTTTCTCTTGATACTGGAGTCCAGCTGGTTTTTCTGTCTTCCAGCATGCCTTCCTGAAGCCAAGGACTGCTCGATGCTATCACACCATGTTTAACAAAGGCCTGGACTCCAGCAGGCAATAGTGCCGCTATTTTTCATGTTTCTAAATGTATGTGGATATACCCATAATCAAATCCTTATAAGAGGACTTCTGAACCAAAAAGAAAAGAGCAAGATGAGGCATGGCTTAAAATAGGTTACAAAACACAACTTTTCTTGAGCTACCATGACTGTGTGGTAAGGTTGAGAGAGAGAGAGAGAGAGAGAGAGAGACCAGCCATAATGTCATCCCCATAGGTAGGTATTTGTATCCCTATGGTAGGCCTACCTAGTAACTCGAGGTGGGGTTTAAGTATGAGTGTAGGGGGTTAGGGGCCACTTTGACATTCTACGTGACATGGTCTCTTGTGAAGATTTGATGACCTACAGATAGAGGTAACTCACCCAAAGATGAGATTTGGGCAATGTTCTCTCCACCTAGCTTGATGTTACCCAGGTAGAGAGTCCATCAAGCTAGGTGGAGAGAACATTGCCCAAATCTCATCTTGGAGTGAGTTTCCTCACTCCGAAGGTCATCAAATCTTCACAAGAGACCACTGTTCTGTTCGTAAGTGTCACGTAGAATGTCAAAGTGGCCCCTAACCCGCTACACTCATACCTAAACCCCACCTCGAGTTACTAGATAGGCCTACCATAGGGATAGAAATACCTACCTATGGGGATGACATTATGGCCAGGCTTGCTCTCTCTCTCTCAAAAAAGGTCCACCCAGTGGTCATATGCAGGAAATACAACAAGTCTGACACCTATCATAATGTGCACTAACTTAGCTCTTCACATAGGTAATTAGCACAAATTGCAATAAACTGAATTTTTGCATAAACCACACCCCTTTTGCAATCACATGCGGTACTTACCGCATTTTGAGAAATCCAGGCCTAAGTTAGCTACTTCTAACTCTAAAGTCATAAAGATAGTATTTTCCCAAATGGATATGACTCATCATACCTCTGGTCTTGTTAATCTAAGCATTGGATGAGATTGGTCCAGTCAAAGTTGGCAGAGGATTCATGACCAACCTTGTGAATAGGATTCCTTCTGCTGGAAGGTCTTTCAGACTTCTTGGACATGCTTCTCCACCAGAGTTTTTAGTACTTTCCTCTCCTATTCTGGAAAAATGCCCTCTCTTTCTTGCTTTTCTTTCTACTCAGACCTGGAAAAGAATTTCCCACAGGGCTTTCTGCATGTCCTTTTCTGGCAGAAACCACTTTAAGGGATGTATAGGAACCTACCACTCTTTATATTAAAGAATGCTCTTACCCTTTGGTAAGGAAAAGAGCTCTTACAGTAAGAAGCAGCTCTGTTCACTACAGAAATGAGGACTGAGGTTTCTGACACACTATCTGGTCTTTCACTTTTTGGACCGATGAAGTTCAGTTGCACTGTATGTGATTCTGTTGACTCTTGGAGGAGGAGGGATGGAGGCAGTTCTAGGAGCAAAGTTCACAAGGGGAGGTTCCTCAAGTGTTGAGTCCAGCTGTTGGAGGGCAACTAGGGAAAAATAGGGAGCAGTCTGCTGCTTTTCATTGTGAGCACCCTTTCAGGAGCCGCCTGATAAACTATAAATAGCAAACTGAATTGTGTTAACGTCCCTGCATGCAACCGAGAGCTTTTTAAACCACTCAACGAAAAAATAGAGAGGACACCAAAAAGCAAGCTGCTGGTTATTATAGAATCAGTTCAATTAAATTCAGTCCAGTTATCATATACATAAATGCTAATTCTGAAATGTAGAGGTAATTCTAGAACAGTATACCGTTAACTCGAAGAGTCCCCATATAAAAAAGATGATCAGTCATAGAGTAGGACATGGCTTCTTGGCAACAGACTCTGGTTTGGTTTGGGGTTATTATAGATTGCTACTCATAGCTTTCCTGCACTATTTAAATTGTGATACTCATATTGTATATTAATACCATTTCATGTTTATGCTGCCACTTATCAAATTGCATGTTTGGTTGCAAGCTATGCTGTTGAAATCATCAAATTACTGTTTGGAAAAACTCGTATAACCCTTCAAACACACTTTAGTATTTGTCGAAAATGGCCGATTTGACAGCATTGGAAATGTGAGCTTTCCATGTGTTTGTCCAGATAATATAAATGGATAGAAGCTTTTCCAAGAAGTCTTCATAGTTAAGCCATGAAAACAAAGAGTTGGCATATGGTTTTATCATCTGTCTGCAAAGGTTGAGCTTTGTTTGTTGGACAAGACTTTGCATACTTGAATGTATGGTTTACGCAGTTCCTGACTGATATTTTTCCATATGGTGACTAACAGCCTTTATGGTAATGGGATACAGAACAACAAAGCTGAAGGACATGGTTAACGGCATTCTTTGCCAACGAATATATGCAAAGCCATAAAATGCCAAAGAGATCTTTTATTTACAAAGGCAAAACAGACAGAACTAGTAAGCAGCAAATACCAATCATCGGATGTAAGGATCTGGTCAAATTCAGGCAAGGAGAAAGTGCAAAACTCTGTAAGCCAATTGGCTTGATTAAACTTGAACTAGCAGATCTTTAGCCCTTGACAGTTTTCTTCCCTGCCTCTATCGTAAGACCATATCAAAGGGCAATGTCTGTCTCCAAGACGAAACCCTATTGCTATGTTGAATACTGCAAATTTCTATCAGAATTCTTTAACACATACACAGATGATATTTTTAAAACTTCATCTCTAATTTGTGATTACACTTTGAAAGAATTTTAAGCAACACAAGCACAAATCTGCCAGAACACTAAATTAATATGAAAATCTGCATTGACCATGAACACTATGGATTTCTCTCTTTTTTTTGTTACTTTTTTTTCTCTTTCTGCATTTTTCCAGATGGGAATTTTTCAAGCAGCATTGCCAGTTACTACCATAAGAAGCTTGCTGAGCAGACTGGATGGGCCATCTGGTCCTTTTCTGTCATCGTTACTATGTGATGTTACTATGTATGTTAGCCTCCCGACACCCTGCACCCAGAATATAGAATTTGAAAAACCACAAACCAGGGCTAATCCCTAACTTTATGCAACAATTGGTGATACAATTCCAAGAGGTTTTTGAGCTATATCAGGGGGAAAAAAGTCTAAAATATGTACCAATCAGCCTTTTTCTTTACATTTCTCCTTCCTAAAACACCATATGTTATCAAATTTGCCAGAAGGGACAGAGATCAGGAAGGACAACGTGTATCAGTTTTTAGAAGGAACAGATTTTTATTTTTTAAATTATTAGCCAGCAAAAAATCTTTGTTTAATGTATAAATAAATGGTATGAAGTAACTTAAAAGCATACAGAACTTGGCAGACCGTCGTGTGCAATGTACAATATCATCATGAGAAAAATGCACACTATAGCATTCACATAAGATATCCTTACAGAAGTGTGATCTCAGGAGGGTTAGATTTTCTCACAAGTTAGTTCTAGTTCCAGAGCAGGGCATTTATGGGGAAATCAAAATTTTGTAAAACTAAAGGATATTACATAGGAAGCAAATTTCTGCTTTTCAAATTAGTAGGCAATTCTGCTTTTCGTCATTATGTAGGGTCTTTAATTTGTTCGCAATTGATTAAAGAAAACTGGGCAACTCTACAAGAGTGGATTGATATTGAGAAACCTGGGAGGCTCACTTTATCTTCTGTTTATAAATCTTTGACCCAACTCGAAGCCAAATGGAATTTTACAGCAAGAGGGATAAACGGGCAGAGGAATTATGATTACAATTATCTGTAAAAGTGTTTGAGGTCTGCCTTGCTGGTGTGCAAAAGAGTTTGACTAATATACAGCTGCGAGAAACTCAATTTAAATTTTTAAACAGAGCTTTTATTTTACAACACCAAGCTTTTCTTGCACATATGACAGACTCTAATATATGTATCAAATGCTCTTCTGTAGTGGGAAATCTTGGACAATCTTTCTGGGCCTGCTCTAAAAATACAGATATTTTGTAAAAAAAAAAAGTATATACATATATAGAAGGGATTGCATCACAATCATTGCCATTTGACACTTTGTCTGCGCTGTTTGGAGATATTCACTCTATGACATACTGCCCATCTCCACAAAGGTTCTGGATATGGACGGTTTTAGTGCTGGCAAGAATAACCATATTACATTTCTGGAGACAGCCACTCATGGAGAAATACAATACATCACTTGTTAGTTATGGAACAGATGTCATGTAAATTAATAAACCCTACAAGGAAAAAGACAGAAATGGAAATATGGCTTCCATATATTTCACAATTACTCCACAAGGTGTGTAGCCAAATTTTGAATGACTTTTAACTGAGCAATATTAATCTATAATGTAACCTGGATATATTATATGGGGAGGGAGGAGGATGGGTTGGGATGGGAGGGATAGGGAAGTGGTGTAGCATGTTGTTCACTGGTTAACCTTGTGTAATTTCTATTGTATTTTACACATATGTGAACTTGTTTTATTGTATTATTGGAAAATAATAAAAACTGATTTAAAATTAAAAAAAAAAAAAATTAGTAGGCAAAAATATTTTGCCATGTGGCCAACCCTACCAGGGTGAAACTGTTCTTGTTTCAGTCAGTTTGGCAATTGCTATCGGGCCGATACAGTAAAAATCGCAGGAGAGCGCACAGGCCACTCTCCTGTGTGTGCGATACAGTAATTTAATTTATTTAAATTATGGCCGGCGGTAAAAAGAGGTGCTAGGGACACTAGCGCGTCCCTAGCACCTCTTTTTGGACAGGAGTGGCGGCTGTCAGCGGGTTTGACAGCCGACGCTCAATTTTGCCAGCATTGGTTCTCGAGCCCACTGACAGCTACGGGTTCGGAAACTGGACGCCGGCAAAATTGAGCATCCGGTTTTCAACCCGTGAGTCACGGGCCTATTTCCAATTTTTTTTTTCTTTTTACTTTTTTTTTTTTTTTTTTTTAACTTTCAGGACCTCCGACTTAATATCGCTATGATATTAAGTCGGAGGGTGCATTTTCCCGGTCCCGGCAGAAATTAGCGCCTACTTTTGTGTAGGCGCTAATTTCTTAAAGTAAAATGTGCGGCTTGGCTGCACATTTTACTTACTGGATCGTGCAGGAATACCTAATAGGGCCATCAACATGCATTTGCATGTTGCAGGCGCTATTAGGTTCGGGGGGGGGGGGGGGGGGGGTTGGGCGCGCGTTTTCGACGCACTATTACCCCTTACTGAATAAGGGGTAAAGCTAGTGTGTCAAACGCACGTCCAATCGTGGGTTAACAGTGCGCACTGTACTGTATCGGCCTGTATGTGAGTAAAGTGGAAGGCTTGCATTTTCTCACTCTGTGACCTGAGGAAGGGAGAGTCAGATCCCCAAAGCTAATCAAGAAATGTACTTGTTAATCCAACAAAAAGGTATCACTTAGATTATTTTTTGTGTTAGTTAACCTTTATTTCCAATCACTGCTCACTGCATTTGAAGAAGAGGCAGCTTAGGCAGCACCTGATTTTCTACAAAATTCTCCACAAGGTGTAAAGGGGACCTGAAAAATGTGATAAGTGTGGGTAACATAATAGAGGGCTTTCAGTAAAAATGAATGTGTGAATGCCAGCTGTGTCTGTCAAGTCACATTTAACACTTGTGACTATGCAGCTTTTCACTCTGAGGGTTGGGCAGTGAAACCAGCCACACCCCCTTAGATGGGAGCACATCCTCGGAGTCTGAGAAAAGTTCTTTTCATGGACTTCTTTAACTTCTCCTTTAACCAAGCAGAAAGACTGGCCTGCCCCCTGAATTACCATCTTCACAAGAATGAGTGGCGAGCTATTGGAAGAGGAATTAGGTGCATAGTTTTCTTGCAATTTCATGAATCACAAATTATAATATTATAAGATTATAATACGCTCAAGAAACCTGTGAGCCCTGTCAGTCCTGATTACTTGTGCAAGCCACCCTTCTGCAAGAAACATCCATTAAACTTTAGGTGGCAGCCTCTAAATGCACGTCCCTTCCATTTCAATTGCTTGGTTATTGTTTCTGACATAAGAGCTACTCCTCCACCTTTTCTGTACCCTGTCCTTCCTAAACAAGTTATAGCCAGGGATGGCCGTATCCCAATCATGAGACTCGGTGAACTATGCCTTTGTTACAGTAACGATATCCAAATCCGCTTCCACCATTAGAACCTGCAGGTCTGGGATTTTATTGCCCAGACTACGGGCATTTGTGCTCATAGCTTGCCAGCTTCTCTCCTTGGACATCATTTTTGCCCTATTCAGCTGATTTCTGTTAATTTCTTTACCCACTTCTCGGAAATATTTCAATGTCCTTTTACCATCCCCGTCCTCTGGTTTAAATGCCTTATGGTATATGATTTGAATTTTTCACTTAGGATCCTTTTTCCTGCCACAGACAGATGTAAGCCATCTTTGACATAGATTCCTTTTACTGTTCCATACACTGCCCCAGCCCCCATTATATCCAAACTTTTCTTCCTTACAAAGGTTTTGAGCCATGCATTGAAATGATTTATATGGCTTAGCCTATCCTTTCCCTTTCCATGAACAGATAACACTTCTGAAAAGGCAATACTCTTCACCATGTGGCTAATCTGCTTGGCCAGAGTCCGGAAATCTCTCTGTGCTGCTTGGATGTTTTTCTAGCAAGGTCATTGTTTCCAAGATGGATTAGAAGGACAACTTCAGAGTCCTTGCTTTCTTCATTGATTGCATTGAGTGTCTGATTAGCATTTCTACCAGCTGAGAATCCTGGAAGGCATTTAACTATAGCGTTCCCCTCGAGAAAGTGTTCCCAAATTAGTGCCTGTAATGACCGAGTCTCCCAGCACAACAAGCTTCTTCTTCTTATGGTTTTTGGTTGTGTTATGGAATTTCTATGCGCAATGGGTTTCTTCTTTCTTTTCCAATCTCACATCAGTCTCCATTACTAGAGCTTCTTCATTTTCCAATACACAGAATGAATTTTGTACTTGTGTCACTTGATAGAGTGGGTGTCTGCATCACAAGTCTTATCCTACCAGAATCCAATTGCAAACTTTCATCTACTCATAAGCTAAAACTTCATGATGTCTCCGTTGTAACAATTGATGTGAATGGAGAACTGTTGCTCACTGGGCATACTATTTTGTAGACTGTTCCTTGATATTCAGTATTTATAATCGAAGCCGACGCTAACTTGTTTAGAGTGAGGTTTGAGATGGGAATGTGCATTGCTACAAAGTGCCAGAAAAACAGCAACTGGCATTGTATTTTTTCTTCTTCTTCTGTAGTTATTACTACTATTATTTACAGTTTCTAAAGCCAGGGCCAGTGCTTCCATTGGGCAAACTAGGTGGTCACCTACAGCATCAAAAGGTGGAGGCCGCAAAATCCCACCAGCGTGCGGCCTAAAGGGGTGCTGTTCCAGATCCAATACTGGCAAAGAAGAGAGTGCTGTGCTGGAACTACTGCCGCTGATAGGAGGAGGTGCAGGGCTGACCAAAGGTTTGACTTGGGTACCCAACACTCTTGCACCAGCCCTGTCTAAAGCACTTCTAGACATACACACGCACTATACAGATACACGAAAGAGACAGTGCCTATTCCATGGAGCTGCCCATCTAATCGAGACAAATGTACATGACAAACAAGAGTCTGTCATAATGCCTCTGTATCGCTCCATGGTGAGACCTCACCTTGAATACTGTGTGCAATTCTGGTCGCCGCATCTCAAAAAAGATATAATTGCGATGGAGAAGGTACAGAGAAGGGCTACCAAAATGATAAGGGGAATGGAACAGCTCCCCTATGAGGAAAGACTAAAGAGGTTAGGACTTTTCAGCTTGGAGAAGAGACGTCTGAGGGGGGATATGTTAGAGGTCTTTAAAATCATGAAAGGTCTAGAACGGGTAAATGTGAATCAATTATTTACTCTTTCAAATAATAGAAGGATTAGGGGGCACTCCATGAAGTTAGCAAGTAGCACATTTAAAACTAATTGGAGAAAATTCTTTTTCACTCAATGCACAATTAAACTCTGGAATTTGTTGCCAGAGGATGTGGTTAGTGCAGTTAGTGTAGCTGTGTTTAAAAAAAAGGATTGAATAAGTTCGTGGAGGAGAAGTCCATTATCTGCTATTAATTAAATTGACTTAGAAATTAGCCACTGCTATTACTAGCAACGGTAACATGGAATAGACTTAGTTTTTGGGTACTTGCCAGGTTCTTATGGCCTGGATTGGCCACTGTTGGAAACAGGATGCTGGACTTGATGGACCCTTGGTCTGACCCAGTATGGCATGTTCTTATGTTCTTACAGGAAGTGTATTTACTGAGGGGAAGCGGTTAGGATTTTAAAGCAGCACATTGTCTAGACTGCGACAGTCTCATGCAATGCGTGATCGCACATGTAACACTGTTGCTAATGTACGCTAATAGGGTTCAAACAGCCAGTGAATTGCTTGGTAGCATGACCTCACCTGGAGGGTCATAGGGATTGTGGGGGCACTGCTGGAAGGTGCTTAAAAATACTAATTTAGGGAGACAGTTGCAGGCATTACTACTCGTGGACACATGGATAGTACAGATTTATCTCAAGCTCCTAAAACTAAGATTATCCATGCACAAAAGGAATCCATCTTTATTTACCTCCCAAAAAAGGTTTTTGGACACATACCAAGGTATAAATTAGTTTGGGAGCTTTAACTATTATGTCTAATTGATTTTTCTTTGTCGTTTAGAACATTTTTTCCATTATACCAAATTAGCACAACAAATTACTTATTTTTATGCATTGTTTACTCTCAAGATTTTAAAACCTCTGGATTCAGATGAAAAAAAATAAGATAACTATCATTGCCAGGTCTTCATTTCATTCAGATGTTTCCAGTTTCTTGTCAGCAGGTCCACCAGGAAATGTCAAGCCAAGACAAGCTATCTTCATCATTAATTTAGGGTGAAAGGGAATGCTAGAACATTTTAAATTATATACATGGCTGCAGTATTAAGTATTTTAAAATCTCATTGCCTATGAGTTACAAAATACCGCCAGAACCTCCCTCTCCTCTGTGTTCTCATTCAGGTACCATAGGTGGGATTGCAAGACACAGAACATCTAGCCAGAGTATCTTACTGAACAGTCAGCTCCAGACTTCCTTTCCAAAATCCATGGAGGTGTGAACAGCTCAATTGCTTTTAATAACCCTTTTTTTTCCTGCCCTTTCATAATAAAGCACTCTCACTTGGCAGCAGTGCAAAGAAAGCAATGCATGTGAAACCCATATTGTCATGCTGTATCCTGGAAGAAGCGGATGACATTCAGGCCGGGATCATGATGAAGGTAGGACCTCAGCTTGCGAGTAACGGCAACTAAGAGCAATGTGAATGTCAACAGCTCCGGAGGGAAATTCCTGCAGATGCGGAGGAGAGTATTAGATTGCATAACTTTAGCAGAAGTTTACGCGCGTGCCCTTCCAGAACACAAACACATAAGGAAGAGAATTCATGAACTTTTCCGATCTCCAAGAAAAACAACAAGTATTCCACTTGTTTGACTTTCAGAATTTGTAGATGTTAAGATCTGTCTGTGTGGCATTCGTTTTAACTTTGTGCATCGTTTATATTTACTGTATGAAATGAAAAATGTTTACGTGTTAACATGTTTAATACACAATTGACTGTTGGAAGGCATCTACGTGACCTTTCTCCTGCCTGCAGTCCATCTCAATGTAAAACTGTCGTCCAAAAAAACCAATGCCTCAGCCTGTTGCCAGGAAGGCCTAAGCTGAAATCAGACTTTTGTTACTGGTGTTGAAGTCCCTCCAGTGGCTCGTTCAAACACACTTGCACCTTTTCATCACAGAGTTTCCTGCTGTGTGATTTTGTGACAGCTTGGCAATGTTCATCTACTTCTGGCACAGGATTTAGTGCAAAACCTTCCCTGTGAATGGTCAAAATCTAGGGAACATTTTTTTGTGAAAAGGCAAAAACCTTAGTACGTCGAGGAGAAATGGGAATTGTTATGGATGATGGCAAATTCTCTTAATATATATAAAATGGGAAATGATTTGGTTATTTATAATATGCTGCTGTGGGGCAGATTTATCAAAATGCTTTTCCAGTGCAAATGTTTTTCCCACTAAAACCAGGCAGTGAAGCCATTTTTGCACTAATGCAAAGTTTTGCTAAATTTGATCTTGTGAATTTGGAATGAAAATTGAGACATAAAGGTGTAGTTTGCACATACAATGTGCGAGGGGCAAGCACTCCAGGTTCTACATGTTTCCAGCTGGGTGCAAAAATGTTGGCATATCTATAATCACAACATATTTTGATTTACTGTCATCTAAAATGTTTTCAGAACTTGTGTCCTATGAGTAAATAAGTAGGATCCAGACTTACAGTGCCAGAAGAAAACCAGATGTTGTGCATCTCAAAAAAGATATAGCTGAACTGGAAAAGGTACAAAGAAGGGTGACCAAAATGACAAAGGAAAGACTAAAGAGTTTAGATCTGTTCAGCCTGGAGAAGAGACAGATCAGAGGGGATATGATAGAGGTCTATAAAATCATGAGTGGAGTAGAAAGGGTAAATGTGTATCAGTTACTTACTCTTTAAAAAAAAATACAAAGATTTGGGGACTTTCCATGAAGTTAGAAAGTAGCACATTTAAAACAAATCAGAGAATTTTTTTCCCCCCATTCAACACAAAATTAAGCTCTGGAATTCATTGATGAAGGATGTGGCAAATGCACGTAGCATAGCTAGGATTAATGGTTTGGACAAGTTCTTAGAGGGAAGGTCCATAAACTTTTATTGACAAAATAGACTTGGGGAAAGCCACTGCTTTTCTCTGGGGGTTAACAGCATGGGATCTAACTACTATTTAGGATGCTGCCAGGGACTTCTGACCTGGTTTGGCCACTGCTGGAAACAGGATACTGGGCTTGATGGACCCTCAGTCTGACCCAGTATAGCATATTCTTATCTCTATTCTATTTTTATAGCAGCAATGACATGGGACACTTCCCATCCCGGGTAACTACTGTTTGTTGCACTAGCCAAGTACTGAATTATTCCACAGCTCTAATTATAAGAATATAAGACTTGCCATACTGGGTCAGACCAAAGGTCCATCAAACCCAGATTCCTGTTTCCAACAGTGGCCAATCCAGGTCACATGCACCTGGCAGGATCCCATAGGGTAGATTACTGTTTACTCATTCTACTTTACTCATTATTGTATAGACCTCTATCATATCTCCCCTCAGCTATCTCTGCTCCAAGCTGAAGAGTCCTAACCTCTTTAGTCTTTCCTCGTAGGGGGATCATTTCATCCCCTTTATCATTTTGGTTGCCCTTCTCTGTACCTTTTCTAATTCTGCTGTATCTTTTTTGAGATGTAGTGACCAGAACTGCACACAATATTCAAGATGAGGTCGCACCATGGAGCGATACAGAGGCATTATGACTTTCTCGGTTATAGTCTCCATTCCTTATTTGATAATTCATAGCATTCTATTTGCTTTCTTGTCTGCTGCTGCACACGGAGAAGAAGATTTCAAAGTATTATCAACAATGACACCTAGATATCTTTCCTGAATAGACTCCTAACTTGAAACCTTGCATTGTGTAGCTATAATTTGGGTCACTCTTCCCTAAGTGCATCACTTTACACTTGTCCATATTAAATTTAATTTGCCATTTGCATGCCCACTCTCCCAGTTTTATAAGGTCTTCTTCCTTCATTCACTCAACAATTTATATTCCACTTAATTAACAGACTTCTAAGTGGATTACAAATAAACAAATATATAAAAATAATCAATAAACAGATACATCAAACATATTATTGTAATTTCTCACAATCCTCTTGTGATTTAACAACTTTGAATAATTTGTGTCATTGGCAAATCTGATCACTTCATTCGTTGTTTCCATTTGCAGGTTGTTTATAAATATAAAGCAGTAGTCTCAGAACAGATCCCTGAGGCAATCTTCTATTCTCCTTTCTCCACTGGGAAATGTTATGGTCAGGAGGGACGTGAACCCTTGGACCGACAGGGAGGTTGGTACTACCGTGGGGAGAAGGCTCCTCAAGTTCCCCCGTCCGGTGGCGATGTGAAACAGAAGTTGGGACTGGCTGGATCCTCGCTGCTGGAGACTCCGATGGCCTCTGAGAGGCTGACGAGACGTGAAGTCGAAGCAAGGACCAGTTGGATCTTCGCCACTGGAAGCCCGCAGTCCCCCTGGGAGGAGCCCGTAGGGACCCGGGCCGCTGGGACTTAGGTGGGCCCTTGAAGGAGGATGGTCCGAGGGAAGTCTGAGGTCGAGTACCAGAGGATCGCCGCTTGCCAGTCCGAAGTCACACACCAAGGAATCGCCGAGAAGAATCAGGAGCCAGGAACCAAAGCACCAGGAGACTCACCGGAGCGAGCAGACTTGAAGCAAACATGTTGCCAAGTCGATGAGTGAATGGAGGAAGCCTGGTTATATACTTCCCTGTGCCTGGGCCATCAGGCACAGGTGAAGTCAATTTGGGGGACGAGGTCCCTTTAATTTCGCAGAGGAGGCGCAGCCATCTTGGAACCTGGCAGCCCAGCAGAATGGCCCGCCGCCGCGAGGGGAGGCCTGGGGCGTCTCCCCTGCCGGCAATCACCGCGGAGAGGTGCGGCGAGGTGCGGGGTCGAAACGGCCTGAGTTCCCCGGCGCTGCCGTGGCAGCCCAACGCGGTGTTCAGGTAGGGGGTCGCGACCGCGGGTGGCCGCGGCACACAATAGGAAAATTGACCATTTAGCCTTACTCTCTGTTTTCTAACATTTAACCAGTTCCCAATCCACAATAGGACACTGCCTCCTATCCCATGACTTTTTAATTTCCTAAGCCGTTTCTCATGAGGGACTTAGTCAAATGCTTTCTAGAAATCCAGATACACTATATCAACTGGTTCACCTTTATCCACATGTTTATTTATGCCATCAAAAAATGTAGCAGATTAGTGAGGCAAGACTTCCCTTGACTAAATCCATATTGACTATGTCCCATTAAATTATGTCTATCTATATGTTCAGCAATTCTCTTCTTTAGGATAGTTTCTCCCATTTTGCCTGACACAGACAACAGACTAAATGGTCACCCCCTTGATCCCTTTTTAAAAATTGATGTTACCTTGTCAATCCTCCAGTTTCAGATACCATAGACTATTTTAATGACAGTTTACCAATTACTAATAGTATGTCTGCAATTTAATTTTTCATTTCTTTCAGCACTCTGGGATACATATCATCTGGTCCAGGTGATTTGCTACTCTTTAGTTTGTCAATTTGTCCTATTATATCTTCCAGGTACACTGAAATTTGTTTCAATACTGCTGAATAATCACCTTTGAATATCATTTTTGGAATGGGTATATCTATTACATCTTCCTCAGTGAACACCAAAGCAAAGAATTCATTTAGGGCCAGATTTTAGTAGGTATGTGTGGGCGTAGATTTGTGGGTGCAACCCAGCACGCACAAATCTATGCCCAATTTTATAACATGCGACCGCAGCTGCACGCATGTTATAAAATCCGGGATAGGCGCGCGCAAGGGGGGTGTACACTTGTGCATCTTGCATGCGCCGAGCCCTAGCAGAGCCCCGATGGCTTTTCCCGTTCCCTCTGCCCCCCCACCTTCCCCTTCCTTTCCCTATCTAACCCGCCCCCAAGCCCTATCTAAAACCTCTCCCTGACCTTTCTTGAATAAGTTGCACCTACCTCCGGACAGGCGTAGGTTGCGCGCGCTAGCCGAGTGCCAGCGCGCAATCCCCTGGCATGGCCATTGTGCCGGAGGCCTCGGTCCCGCCCCTGCCCCATCCCTCCCCACCCACTCCCCGCCCCTTTTTTCAGGCCCCAGGACATACACGGGTCCCAGGGCTTACACACGTTGCTGGGCCTAGGCAAAATAGGCTTGGTGCACACAGGAGCGGGTTTTCAGGGTTACCTACGTAATATACGCGCATAACCCTTTTAAAATCCGCCCCTTAGTCTCTCTGCTATGGCTTTGTCATTCCCAAATGCTCCTTTTCCCCCTTGTGTTACGCTTGGGCTCCGGACAGGAGTCGTGCACACCACCCAGCAGGGTGGCTCCAGGTGGAGAGAGACAGGAAGCTCGAAACAGAGTCAGGTACCAGGCTGGGTCAGGGCAGGCAGCAATAATCAGAGTCTGGGTTCAGGCTGGGTCAGGGCAGGCGGCAAGTGGCAGTGTCTAGTACAGGCTGGGTCAGGGCAGGCGGCAAGTGGCAGTGTCAAGTACAGGCTGGGTCAGGGCACAGTAAGCAGGACAAGGCAGGTCAGAAGGCCCGTAGGCCACACACACATACACGGAAGGCCCGTAGGCCACACACCAATAGCGGGGCAAGGCAGGTCAGAAGGCCCGTAGGCCACACACACACACACGGAAGGCCCGTAGGCCACACACCATAGACGGGGCAAGGCAGGTCAGAGGGCCCGTAGGCCACACACACATACACGGAAGGCCCGTAGGCCACACACCAATAGCGGGGCAAGGCAGGTCAGAAGGCCCGTAGGCCACACACACACACACTGAAGGCCCGTAGGCCAGGTATGGAAATCAAGGAAGAAGGCCGCACAAGGCAAGGATAGGATAGGCCCGAAGGCCGCGCAAGGCAAGGCAAGGCAAGGATAGGCCCGAAGGCCACGCAAGGCAAGGCAAGGCAAGGATAGGCCCGAAGGCCACGCAAGGCAAGGCAAGGCAAGGATAGGCCCGAAGGCCACGCAAGGCAAGGCAAGGCAAGGATAGGCCCGAAGGCCACGCAAGGCAGGCTAGAGCAGGGAGCCCAGGAGAGCTCGATGCCGAAGCACCGAGGCAACTGTCAGGCAGGGTTAAGAGGGCACACCCAGAGCATAGAGTGGACATAGGAGATGGACTGGGCCTGTCAGGAAAGCCAGCACTAGAGGGACCCCTGGTGGTGAGGCGGTAGCACAGCAGCCACAGCCGTAACAGTACCCCCCCCCTCAAGGCCTCCCCCTCCTCCTGGATCCCATCTGTGCAGGAGGTAATCAAGAATAACGGGAGACCACTCCGGGGGTGATGCGGCAGGTTCAACTCCTTTCCGAGGCAATAAGGCAGTCCATAACCCCTCCTGGGACAAGGCGGCAGGGTTAGACCCCTCCTGGGGTAGCAGAGGCGGTGCAGATTTCCATAACCCCTCCTGGGGTGACAAGGGGAACACAAACCCCACCTGGGGCAGAGAAATAGTCCGTAACCCTTCTTGAGGCGATAGTAGGACCGGTCCGGACCCTTCCAAGGTCGGCATTAAGACCGGTACAGGCCCCTCCAGGGGCGGCAGCTGGGCCAGTACAGCAGGCTCGGATCCTACTCGGGCAATTGTAGCAGGCTCGGACCCCTCTCGGGGCGTTGTAGCAGGCTCGGACCCCTCTCGGGGCGATGAAGCAGGCTCGGACCCCTCTCGGGGCGATGAAGCAGGCTCGGACCCCTCTCGGGGCATTGTAGCAGGCTCGGACCCCTCTCGGGGCGATGAAGCAGGCTCGGACCCCTCTCGGGGCGATGAAGCAGGCTCGGACCCC
Organism: Rhinatrema bivittatum; assembly: GCF_901001135.1. Lineage (NCBI taxonomy): Eukaryota > Metazoa > Chordata > Amphibia > Gymnophiona > Rhinatrematidae > Rhinatrema > Rhinatrema bivittatum. The sequence continues at coordinate 58,941,142 of NC_042627.1, forward strand.
TCTCGGGGCGTTGTAGCAGGCTCGGACCCCTCTCGGGGCGTTGTAGCAGGCTCGGACCCCTCTCGGAGCGATGAAGCAGGCTCGGACCCCTCTCGGGGCATTGTAGCAGGCTCGGACCCCTCTCGGGGCGTTGTAGCAGGCTCGGACCCCTCTCGGGGCGATGAAGCAGGCTCGGACCCCTCTCGGGGCGATGAAGCGGGCTCGGACCCCTCTCGGGGCGTCAGCAGGACCGGTATGGACCCCTCCAGGGGTGGCAGCAGGACCGGTATGGACCCCTCCCGGGGTGGCAGCAGGACCAGGTCAGCAGACTCCGATGGCTGACTCAGGAAGTCTGTCAGTAGGACTGGTTCGGACCCCTCTGAAGACGGCAGCAGGGCCGGTTCGGCAGGCTCAGATGGCAGAGTTAGAAAGTCTGTCAGCAGGGCTGGTGCGGACCCCTCCGAGGACGGCAGCAGGGCCGGTTCAGCAGACTCAGGCTCTTCTCGGGGTAGTGCAGCAGGTTCAGATGGCAGAGTAGCATGGTTAAAGGTAGTGTGCATGGAAGACACAGATTGTACTGCCGTGGGCTTGATACCTCGAGCCAAAGTCTGATGCTCCTGATTTTGTTTCTGGAGGAGCAGTTTAGAGAAGGCACAGGCAGTTCTAGGACGTCTAGGGAAGGTGCTCGTTAGTGTCCACTTGGCAGCTGTGGGAAGCTGAGCCCTGCTAGAGTTAATCAGCTCTCTCCGTTGTAGAAAAACCTGTTCCCGAGGCTCTAGCACTGGTCTCACAGAAGCCTTCTTGGCCAGGTAAGTCCTGGGTTTTTCTACCCACAAACTGCCAGCAAAAATGTCTGTTTTAGTTGAGCCAGAAACAGAATACTGGTTAGGAGAGCTGATAGCTTTTTCTAATTGCACAGCTGGTCCTAGAGCAGAACAACAGGGGCAGGGTTTGCCTGGAGGTAACAAACACGGGAGACAGGAGCATTTCCACCACCCTGGTTTAGGAGCCAGACAGTTCAAACACTCCTGATAGACAGAGACATTTTTCTTGTTGCAGTTATTGCATGACCAGTGTTCCTGACCAACAAGTTCACAGGCTAGACAGTTCTGATAGCTCGGATAATTCAAAGTCTGACAGGAATGGCAGGTATAAAACTTTAAAGAAGGAGGCATCTTGAATTAGTGAAAAGTTGACTCACCGGCAGGACACAGACCTATCTCTTCCCCTGGAAAATGTGATGGCTTCGGCATACTGTTACGCTTGGGCTCCGGACAGGAGTCGTGCACACCACCCAGCAGGGTGGCTCCAGGTGGAGAGAGACAGGAAGCTCGAAACAGAGTCAGGTACCAGGCTGGGTCAGGGCAGGCAGCAATAATCAGAGTCTGGGTTCAGGCTGGGTCAGGGCAGGCGGCAAGTGGCAGTGTCTAGTACAGGCTGGGTCAGGGCAGGCGGCAAGTGGCAGTGTCAAGTACAGGCTGGGTCAGGGCACAGTAAGCAGGACAAGGCAGGTCAGAAGGCCCGTAGGCCACACACACATACACGGAAGGCCCGTAGGCCACACACCAATAGCGGGGCAAGGCAGGTCAGAAGGCCCGTAGGCCACACACACACACACGGAAGGCCCGTAGGCCACACACCATAGACGGGGCAAGGCAGGTCAGAGGGCCCGTAGGCCACACACACATACACGGAAGGCCCGTAGGCCACACACCAATAGCGGGGCAAGGCAGGTCAGAAGGCCCGTAGGCCACACACACACACACACTGAAGGCCCGTAGGCCAGGTATGGAAATCAAGGAAGAAGGCCCAAAGGCCACGCAAGGCAAGGATAGGCCCGAAGGCCGCACAAGGCAAGGCAAGGATAGGATAGGCCCGAAGGCCGCGCAAGGCAAGGCAAGGCAAGGATAGGCCCGAAGGCCACGCAAGGCAAGGCAAGGCAAGGATAGGCCCGAAGGCCACGCAAGGCAAGGCAAGGATAGGCCCGAAGGCCACGCAAGGCAAGGCAAGGCAAGGATAGGCCCGAAGGCCACGCAAGGCAGGCTAGAGCAGGGAGCCCAGGAGAGCTCGATGCCGAAGCACCGAGGCAACTGTCAGGCAGGGTTAAGAGGGCACACCCAGAGCATAGAGTGGACATAGGAGATGGACTGGGCCTGTCAGGAAAGCCAGCACTAGAGGGACCCCTGGTGGTGAGGCGGTAGCACAGCAGCCACAGCCGTAACACCTTGATCTTCTAACGGTCCAACTGACTCCCTCAAAAGCTTTCTACTTTGAATTTACCTTAAAAAGTTTATATTATGAGTTTTTTTTCTCCACTGCAAGCTTCTTATTTTCTCTTTTTACCTTCCTTAACAATGTTTGCATCTGACTTGCCAGTGCTTATGCTGTTTCCTTCATTCAGATCCCTTTTCCGTTTCTTGGAAGATGCTCTTTTAGATATTATAGCCTCTCTCACCTCACATCTCAACCATGTCGGTAGTCATTTAGCCTTCCTTCCACCTTTTCTAATGAGTGGAATACGTCTGGTTTGGACTTCCAAGATGGCATTTTTAAACACTGTCCATTCCTGATGTAAACTCTTAACCTTTGCAGCTGTTCCTTTCAGTTTTTTCCTATCCATTTTCCTCATTTTATCATAGTTACCTTTTTGAAAGTTAAATTCTGTCTCAGTAGATTTATTTAATGTCCTCTCTCCAGTTAAGTCAAATTTGATCATATTGTGATCACTGTTGCCAAGTGACTCCAACACAGTTACCTCTTGCACCAAATCCTGTGATCCACTAAGGACTAGGTCTGAAATAGCTTCCCCTCTTGGTTCTTGTACAGCTGCTCCATGAAGCAGTCATTTATTTCATCTAGGAACATTGCTTCTATAGAATGTCCTGATGTGACAATCATCCAGTCAGTCTGGGGTAATTGAAATCACCCATTATTACTGTGCTGCTAATTTTGTTAACTTCCCTAATTTCTTTTAGCATTTCATTGTCTGTTTGTCTATTCTGACCAGGTGGATGGTAATACACCCCCACTATTTTATTCCCCTTTTCAACTGGAATTTCTATCCATAAAGATTCAACATTGCATTTTGTTCCCTACAGAACTTTTATCCTGTTTGACTCAATGTCCTCTTTAGCATATAGTGCCATCCCTCCACCCATTTGATACATCCTATCATTTTGATATAATTTGTACTCTGGTATCACAGTGTCTAATTAGTTATCCTCCTTTCATCAGGTCTCTGAGATGTCAATTATATCTACCTCTACATCCAGTGCTATACCCTCTAATTCTCCCATCTTATTTTTTAGACTTCTAGCATTTGTATACAGACATTTCAAAGTATGTTTTTTGTTTGTATTAACAACCTGTTTATCAGTTGGCAGGGGTAATTTGGAATCTTTCTGCTCCTTTTCCACTGTAGCATTTACTGCAGCTTCTCTACTGGGATGCCCTAATCCCCCTCTTTTCTAAATATTCTCCAATTATACAAAATTTCAAACCATGCACGTTTGAGCGATTGTCAGCATTCTCCCATCATCTAGTTTAAAAGCTGTGCTATCTCCTTTTTAAAGGTTAGTGCCAGCAGCCTGGTTCCACTCTGGTTAAGGTATTGCCCAAGCTTTCAGAAAAGGCTCCCCCTTCCCCAAAATGATGCCCAGGTCCTAATAATCCTAAAGCCCTCTTCCCTGCACCATCGTCTCATCCATGCATTGAGACTTTGGAGCTCTGCCTGCCTCTGGTGTCCTGCACGTGGAACGGGGAGAACATGTCTAAGCATGCTACCTCGGAAGTTCTGGATTCAATTTTCTGCTTAAAATCCTAAATTTGTTTTCCAGAACCTCCCTCCCGCAGTTTCTTATGTCGTTGGTACCCACCTGCACCAAGACTGGTGGGGACCCAACACTATCTAAAATCCTATCTATGTGACGCATGAGATGCTGTAGTTTGTGGTAATCGCATTTCTAAGCTCATAGAACCATGTCCTAGCGTGCTAGCATTTTGTAAAACAAAATGGAAGCTTTATTTGTACACCCGACTGGCTCCTTTGCTGTTTTCTACTGTCGAGAGTATCCCTGAGAACACTGAAAAAAAAATCAGAGCTTTAAAAAATGTGGGATGGAGGCAAACCAGAAAGGTCAGACAGAAATAAACATATATACCATAGTGTGCCAGGCTAAGAAGAAACAGTCCAGCAGGAAAGCACTCAAGGTCCCAAAATAAACATTTTTTCCAGACTTCATTTTCTTGTTTAGCTCTAAACTAAATTCTTTGGTGAACCCCAAATATAACCTTGACACTTTTTCTCATAAACATTTTATGCACTGTATATTTTAAAGATTACAGGAAAATTATATTGTGAAGGGCCACTGCAAGGGACAGTTGAGCTGTGCTTTCATACACTGCCAATTAGACATTGTTTTAGGAGCAAAAGAACATGGCAGATTTTTTTTTTTTTAATTGTCCTTCTTGGCTAGATTGCCTGCAGCAAAAGGCCTTCTTAATTCCGCATGACTACAGTTCTGCTGCATTATTCTGTGGTTTATTGCTATTTGTAAGGCTCTGTTGCGTGGACATAAGTGCCAGGAACATAAATGAAAGTCCAAAGCAATGTGGAAGCCGGAGTTGAATCAAGGACATTTGCATGTGGCTGAACTTTATGTCACTCAGAAGCAGTGCATACCTTTAGTATGTACAATAATGCTTCTAGCCGGATATCTGAAGCTATTTATGTAACATATTCTGAGAAACTTTAATATCCATGAGGCTAAAAGTAGCCAGATAAGTTGTCTGGAATATTCAGCGGGATAAACATCCCCCTGAGTACACGCTGAGTTATCTGGATATATGTACTTAGATAGCTTTCAAACCTAACCCATCTTTTGGGGGGCTTGGAGAAAGGGGATTCGGGCGCTATGCTCAAGCTAAGTTGGAGTTTATCTGCAGGTTGGGGGTGTACCAGCACTTAATATTAATTTATTCACTCCTTCACTGGCTGCTGTCAGTGAAAGGACCAATCCCCTTTCATAAAGCTGTCCTTTTAGTGACAACTGACAGTAGAGGGACCAATCAGCAGACAGTGAAGGCGTGACTAGGAACAGAGGAGCTTACTGACAGCAGCCCTGCCTGAGAAGGTAAGGTCTTCTCAGGCTGTGGTTCCCTGAGGATGGGAGAGGATTTGGAATTTAGGTGGTCCAGTTGAGGGCTCATGGCTACCTTAGTTTTTGAAGGGGGGTGAGTGGGAAGGAGGGGGCTCAGCCTGGCTAATTTTTGAAGATGGGAGGGAGGGGGTTTGGCCTGGCCAATTTTGGAAAGTCGTTGAGAGGGAGGGTTTTGAACTTGGGTGGCTTTTCTTTTAGCACAGATTCTTTTAATGGCATCCAAAATGGCTGATGAGTGAGAAAAGAAAGCCTTTTAGCATGCTTTTTTACTCCTGGTATATTGGCATGTCATTAGCTTCCTGCATCCCACAGGACTCCATGGCTTTACCATCCGTGTTACATTTTAGCATGGGTTTTATTTAACTCTGATTTAAGGGTTGGTTTTATTACATTTGGCCCCTTAATGTGGTGTTATCTCATTTGCCCTTCATATCAGAAGGATCTGCAGATCGTTGACGGTCATTAGTGCCTCTCCCTAGAACTTGTCAGGAAGGCTGATGTCCAGCAGCATGCTTCTTGCTATCTCTACCAGTGTGTAATTCTTCTTCTTTGCTCTACCATTCTGATCGGAAGAATAGGGCACTGGGTGCTGATTTTTTGCACTGGTACTAATTTGCTTGTCACTGCCACATACTCCTTGAATCTCTCTAACTTTTCATAAGAAGGGCCACCTGGAACATTGCAAGCCACAGAGAGGGCTGCATGGGGAAGGGAGGAGGCTATCTGGTCCTCTCACTGATTTGCAGTGCTGGGGAAGAGGGCATATACTGAGGAAGAGAGAGATAGTTAGGGAAGGTTTCTGGAGTTCTGGCAGGTAGCATGTCAGTAATATTGATATATTTCTCAGAAGTTGGCAATCGTGCATACTAGGGAACTGAGGAGCCATTAAACACCTCACGGGGCTCAGAGGTCATCCTTCTAACAAAGTGGAAAGACAAACTCTCAGGGCCCTTATTTATTTATTTGCTTGTTGAGTTTTATATACCGTCATTCGGTTGAGCCATCATAACGGTTATCAAAAATATACATTTTTCTTAGCAGTTGTGTGAACGTTATACATTTTCTTAGCAGATGTGCAACAACAAAAAACAATTTGAACAATATCAGAAATAAGCATATCAAGTCCAGAGAGCATTATTAGGTTGGACTGTGGACTTCCTTTGTACCTTTCAGCAAATATCACACTACTAAACAAGAGTGTGCTCCAAAAAGTAAAGGTTTACTGAGATACATGGACAATGTGGACAATTTGGCAGACTAATGCCATTCATCCAGCAAGAGAAACATCCAATATCGCAACCAGTGGTTTGCAGTAACATAATTTGCAGATGCGAGATGCTCCACCACTTGGACTTTCCGTGTATTGGTACTTGAGTAAGTCTACAGATTTCTTATCTCCAAGCAGGAACTTGAAATTTCTCCTGGACAAAAGTGAAATATCCAGAGGGCTCTTCCTCTGAAATACCCATGCGGTGAGCCTCTGCTACCTCTCCTTAGTGCAGAAACTCTTGGGGTAACCCCATATCTTTTCCAGAAATCTCCCTTACCAAGAGATCACCTTTGGGCTTTCTTCCACTTAGGATCCTCCTGGACCGCAAGCTTACTCTCTTGCCTTGAAGGCTTGCGGGCTCTGACCTTGAGTCTCAGCCACTCTCCCTGGAGAACCAGGAAAGGGAGAACAAAAGGCCCACTGGGCATCTCTGTTATACAGACTCTACTCTCCTGGAAACGCACCTCCCATTGGGGAAGATTTGCAATACCAAGTCGCACCTTCTCTCCGAAGGATCAGGTACGAGCCTGGGAAGGGACACTTTGCAGGCACCCTTACACAGACATAAGGAAGGCTCTTTTTTCAAAAGGCAGGAAAACAATTTGTGTAATCAGCTGTTGTGAACACATATCTAGGCCATTTGGACAGCTGGGGTGCTGTTGCTAAATTCAAACTGGAACCTACCCTGATAAAACTGCTCGCTCAGCCCAGATGTGTGCGTTCATTGGTTTTACTCGCTTTTGAAAACAGAGCGCAAAACAAAGAATCCCATTTAAAAATAGGGCCCAATCTCTCTTATCTCCGAGTGTCACTGTCAACCATGGGGCCAATGCAATATCAGGCGTTCTGCTTACCGCGGTGGTGCGGCTGCCCTGTCCTGTCTTAACTGGAGGAGAGAAAATGCCATCATATGTTAACCCTCCTGAAACCTCTCTGCGCCTCACTTCCCGCTGCTCTTTTGCATTGATTGTACCAAAATGAAGGAGCAAGCTCGCCCATCTATCCTGGTTACTCCTTGCCTCCCTAAATTATTGAAGGCACATCTTTGCCCTCTGGCATCCCTAATCAGTAGTCAGCTTTTCTTTCTCTTCTGCGGTTCCAATGTAACTTTCTGCTTTGCGCCCCGTAAATACTCTGCAGAAAACACTTTTCAAACTTGGGGCCCGATTGACTAAGGCTTTTCTCCCATGCAGTGTCTATGGGAAAAATGCTCAGTTAATGAGGCTCTTAGACTGCAAGCCCTCTGGGAAGAGGGAAATGCCGACAGTACCTGAATGCAATCCACTTTGAAGTGTCACGAAAAGCAGAATATAACAGAAAACAAAAACAAGAAAACAAAAACGATCCATACATGGATTGACAGAGAAGACAGAGCCAGTTGGTTTAAATTATTTCCAGGTCTCAACTTGGGAGTTTTGATGAAGAATTTAAGCATTTATGAATCTAAATCAGGAGGCAGACAGAGTACTTTGGTGAACGTGCTAGAAAACAGCTAAGAGGTTATTATGTAAGCTCAAAGTGACGTATGGGAGCAGACTGGTTTTTATCAGATCTGATACCAAAGCTCCATGTCTGCCAACTCAGTGCAGTTTTCTTGGGTGACTTTGGGATCGATCTTTTCTTCCAAATGAGAAGCTCACATTTATAGCAGAATATTTCAAAGAAATAACATCACCGGAAGGGATCAGGGATACCATCCACCAGATATTTGAGCTTTTTATTTATTTTTTGCATAGGGCAGCTAGTGAAGGCAGAAAGGGAGAGCTGGGATGAAGACCCAGAGAAGGGACCTGAGGTTTTGAGTGTTTTGCTGTGTGCTTTTACCTGTTCATTGATCTGACCCAAAACAAAGTGTCTGTGCTTAGCCTGCCCCATAAAACCAACGCATAACAGTGTATGTAATGTGCAACTTGTGGTCCATTGTAAGGTTGTTAAAAAAAAACAAAACACAAGCAATACTTAATATTGATAGTGGTGCATCATCTAGGTCTTAGATGCTGCTAATTGCAAACAGAGAAACATATTGAGCACTAGTTGCATGCATATCTATTGACAAAATGACAAATTTAAACATTAAGGGATCCATTTTCAAAGACATTTAGCCACATAACTTGCAAGTTATCTGCATAATGCCAACTTATGAATATTGGGAGCGCTTATCTGGCTAAATTCTAGCCACATAACTTTATATATATTTTTTTTTAAATATAGCCGGAAAAGTCTAACCAGTTAAGTGGCATAGTGTTTAGGAAAACAAAAAAATAACCCCAAGTGAATTCAATTCCCCAACCCCCTGCCGAGGACGAACACCCCCGCCCTTCAAGCCCCTCCAAAAGTGCTTAAAAAGTAATTGTGTCGGGGTTTGCTGGGCAGCCTTCCCCAGCACTGCTTCAGCAAATAACGCAGGCAATGATCCCTCTTCTGCCAGAATCCCGGTGCTTGTACTGCGATCCTAGAGGCTTTCCTCAATGCTGTAGCGGCCTGTTTTTTGTACATTGGCTGGGAGTCGGAGAATTGGGCCACAGGCCCCCACTTTACTTGTGGGGGTTTTTTTATGCATTGTGCCACCTTGAATATAACCAGCTAGGTCCAGAGTTACCCAGCTACCTTCCAACTAAACCTGCAGTATTCAAAAGATGAGGGTTAGGTTTAAAGTTAGGTTTAGATAACTTTATTTGGGGATATTCAACGGGACCCTTACCCCACTGAATATCCAGGATAACTTTAGCCAGATAAGTTAACCATCTGAGGCTTTTTTGGAATATTGGCTTCTGAAACTATGCTTGCTAATTGTATTTGAAATGTTTTAGTATTAAATACATTTTAACTGATGAATCAAATCTCATATGATAATGTCAACCTCTGCAGATTAAATTCTGTCAATTTACGGTTCCAGATTAGACTGTATTTGTACTTTTTGTACAATTTCCTAAATTTAAAGGTGAATGGCAAAGCTAATACTGCTTGATTTTTATGTCCCACCGTAATATGAACAGCTGCTTCCTATATCTTACACAGATCAAGACATGGCAGCTAAGAAAGGAAATTGGGGAACACTCGAGATAATATTATTAATTATTATTTAATGGTTTTTATATACCGGCATTCGTATGTACATCATGTCAGTTTACATGGAACTGTAATAACAAGGAAAAAGAATATAATCCAGAAACTAGAGCATTACAGTTTACCCAAGTTGGCTGTTGGACTATTTTCTTTAGGAGTGCAACTTTCCCCATGAAACCTTCCAAAGCTGTCAACGGTGAACAAAGTCACATTAGCCTTCACCAGTTTCCCTTCCCTTCAATCGCCAGCTCTCACAGCTACAAATACGTGCTGAATTGCTTATAACCGACAGCCATGTGATCAGGTTGCTTTCTGCTACCTGCATTGGCAGGGATAGTGCCAGCGGCAGCCGATTTGCAGCAAACACCATGGCCTGTAATGCTGGAGGCGTTTTGGATTCAGGAATAAAAATAAATAATGCAACCAGAACAAAAGTAGATCAGTGTCAGGAAATACTTTAATTAAAGGTAAAAACCAATGCCTTACTTGTGCCGAGTTTCGCCCATACAACGTGGGCTGCTTCAGGGGCTTTATATATAAGAGCAACATGAAAAAGAAGATGACCTGCATACCGGAAGTGACGTCGACTTGTGCATTTGTGCTGTTCTGTAATGTAGTGGACAAATACAGTAGACTTCCTATTTGCTGAGATGTTAATTGGTTTACAGACTGGGCGCTGAGCTATTGTGCCCAAGCTAATGTCTGTAGCTACACTACTAGTTACTGTAAAGGAATTAACAGGAATTATTTGTTCTGGTTGCATTGCTGCTACGTTGGATCGGCTTCCATGTTGCTTTCTAAAAATAAATAACTCCATGAAAGTTTTGAAGAACTAAAATAGTTAACAGACTGAATGGCTGGCCTGGCTCACATTTCTATTTGCTCACATGAATTTTTCTTTGAAAACAAGGGGACATTCCTCTTAGCATCCTACTTGGTTGTCAGTCACGAGATACCAGGCTGGTCCTTGTTACAAAAAACTGTCAGGAAAGCGTAGGGATTCTGTATGACTCAAGGGAGGGGGAAAAGATTTACACAGTCTTTCACTTCTAAGAGGTCTATGTGCTAGCACTAATGTGAGTGTTTAACTCACGTTAACATCCAGTTCAGGCAACGCACAAGTTTGCAGAGCCCTAATGTACAGTGTATCATGTTAACTCTAACATGGCCTGCAATTACAGTAAGGCCAATGCCTATGATAATGAGCTGATGAGATGTAAATGCATGCATAAGCTCTCACTACACCTTGAGGAATTATATTGCATTAAGCCCTGTGGCTTCTTTAAGGCCCCAACATAACCACACCTCTAGAGGTGTAGTTGCCTTTTTGGATTAATTCAGACACATCCAACAGCAAGCAGGTAAGAGAGATAACCTTTTCAAGCGATCATGGCTGTACAGGGTGAGATGGAGCAGTTTACCTTCACCCAGCCTGGTACTACAAATCATGAAAAGATGGGCTAGTAATCACATTAAATTCCCTATCCAAAGGCAACAACGGCAGGACCTCTATAGATTTCAATGCTGGGCTTCTAAAAACGATGGTTGCAATAGATTGTATGTTGCAGTGACCCCACCTCATGACAGGAAGCAGCCTTCTACCTTCCCAAAAACTTTTAATTCCACACATGTGTGCGTAGCATGCAACATGCATAGAATATTCTGAATGTGGTACCCAAGTCCCAGGGATCCTGCCATGACTCGTATGTCTGGTGTCATTCCGTTCTCTTCCATCAATTCAAGAACGGCCAGAATGGCCTGGGATGGCTGTTGGCTAAGTACTCTTCAATGTTTTAAAATCTTTAATTACACTCACTGCCTGTTATGCACATACCTGGAAGAGCTCACTATGATAATGTGAGACAGATCATTAAAAAGCATAGGTTCTTTAATAATCCGCAATGAATGGGATGCATTTGTGATATACATCTGTTTACAAGATAAAAATATATGTACAATACTCATGGATTTTGTGTTAGCAAGATTTAAAACAAGGTGACATCTATTCTTTTATATATGTTTTTGTATTATATTTGTACTTGATTTTGTGATACATTTGCAGTTCAGTTTTGTACAATTCTTTAAAACATAATCAAATTGTTTAATAATATAATTTATTACATTAAATTTTAATTCCTTTTTGTCTATTGGGAGATGCCATGCTAAAGACCTGGGTGTGATTCTTGAGCTAGGATTCTGCTCCCTGAGTCTGCTAGGGATCCTGTGAAGCAGGGTTTCCCAAACCTGTCCTGGGGATCCCACAGCAGTCAGGTTTTCAGGATTACCACAATGAATATTCATGAGATAAATTTGCAAATGTATCTGCCACATGTTCATTGTGGATATCCTGAAAACCTGATTGGCTGTGGGGTCCCCAGGACAGGTAATTTAATTTAAAATGTAATACAGAAAATTTATTACTCAAAGATGCAGAAATTTTAAATATTTTGAGCAAAATTCCCCTAGAAGTAAACTGTAAAGGTGTTACCTCCACCCTCTCTCCCTACTCCCCTGGGCAGACCCCTTTCACTCTGCCTTTTCAGACCTCTACTATCTCTCCCCTCCCCCTCCAGGCTCAATCGCTTCCACTCTGTCTCCACCCTCTAGCCCTCCACTCCTAGAGTTGACCTCTCTTTCCTACAGATCCTCACACAAGCTCTCCTTATCCCTCTCACTCACACCCCTTACACAGGTTCCCTCTCTTTCTCTCTTACAGACATACACACACACTCACTCATCATACTAGCTCCTTCTCTCTCATACGCGCACATACACACACCCCTCCCTCTCTCTCTGTCTTGCACAAACATACCCTCTTATACAGGCAGGCTCTCTCTCTCACACACACAGGCTTCCTTTCTCTCTTGGACAAACATACCCCTCCCTCACACAGACACCCTCCCCCTCTCTCACACACAAATGTGTACCCTCACATACACACACAGGCTCCCAATCTCTTGCTTACATACTCACTCTCTCACATAGGCTCCCTCTCTCAAACACACACACGCACCCTTCCTCGCTCTTTCACATATATTAACCTACTGTCATTCTGGGCCTCTTCCTCTTCAGCTGCAGGTAGGATGGACTCCGCTTGTGGCTATCCAGGCCTCTCTTTTCAGTGTCTTCAACTGCGAGTGGGTTGGGCTCCATTGGTGGCCCGCTGGACCTCCCACGATCTTTGGCCACGAGCAGGTTGGGCTCTGTTTGTGGCCACAGAGCCTCCCAAGACCTTTGGCAGAAAGCAGGATGGGCCCGGCTTGCGACCCCTTGGGCCTGTCCACATTCTGCACAGGAGAGGAATTCTGCACAAATTCTGCACTGCGCAGAACTTTGGTTAAACTTTTCTTTCAATTAAGTTTTGTGTTTTGCTCTGTGCCACCCTATAGTATGGTATCAAAGTTCACAGCTTCACCTCTAGAGTCTATTCTGCCTCACTGTGGGGTAGATTTTACAAATTTACGCACACGCGTACTTTTGTTCGCGTACCAGGCGCAAACAAAAGTACGCTGGATTTTATAAGATACGCGTGTAGCCGCACGTATCTTATAAAATCCGGGGTCGGCGCGCGCAAGGTGCACATTTGTGCACCTTGCGCGCGCCGAGCCCTGCGCGCGTTGCCCGTTCCCTCCGAGGCCGCTCCGAAATCAGAGCGGCCTCGGAGGGACCTTTCCTTCCGCCTCTCCCCACCTTCCCCCTACCTAACCCACCCCCCCAGCCCTATCTACACCCCCCCCTACCTTTGTTCCCAAAGTTACGCCTGCTCAAGGCAGGCGTAACTCTCGCGCACGGGCCAGCTGCCGGCGCACCAGGTTCCGGTCCAGGGGCTGGTCTGGAGGCCGCGGCCATGCCCCCGGAACACCCCCTGGCCGGAACCACGCCCGCGGCCATGCCCCCGGAAAGCCCCGGATGACGCACCGTCGTGACACGCCCCCCGATACTCATCCTGGGGCTTGCGTGCGCCGCTGAGCCTATGCAAAATAGGCTCGGCACGCGCAGGGGGGGTTTGGGGTAGGTTTTCGGGGGTTACGCACGTACCCCTTTGAAAATCTACCCCTGTACCTTTATTTTTTTGAAATTAGCAATGTCTTTCAGGCCAATGCAATATCAGCGTACGTTAAACGGACCTTCAATCATGAGCGCCTGCTCCCTTAATGTGCGCTGATCCACCTCTCCTGGGTGCCTGATTTAATATTTAAATCAGTTGCTACAGCAAAAAGGAGGCGCTAGGGGAAATTATGCTCTCCTAGCGCCTCCTCAGCGGCGGGCAACCAGGAGAGGTGGCTGTCAGTCGGTTAAGAAAATGGATTCAGTTTTATGAGCGTCTGTTTTACTAACCTGTGCACACAGTCATGGGTTAGGAAAACAGACGCTCGTTAATTGAGCGTCCGTTTTCCTAACCTGACCACTGGCACACTTTTTTTTTTTTTTTTTAATTATTAAGTCAGAGAAACAAAAAAAAAAAAGGAAAGAAAAGCAGTATTTTTTGCTTTTCTGTAAATTTTTTGGGCTCCTCAAGAATTACTGCCTGCCCGGGCAGGTGTTAATTTTTGCGGATTAAAATGTGCACGTCGGGCGCACATTTTTTTTTTTGCATCAGAGGAAATAGGTAATAGCCTCATCAACATGAATGTACATGTGATGAGCACTATTACCTATGCGCTCGATTGGACGCACTAACCCCTGTTTTGCTTCAGGGGTTATGGACGCACATCCAGTCATGTATTGAGCCAGGCGCTGTCGCCAGTGCATGGTATTGCATTGACCTGTATATCAGTAGAACACAAAAATGACCACCAATCTCTTTCTCACATTTAATCTCATTTACGCCTGACAATGGTATCCTCCAGAAGACACTGCTAAGTTTTGACTGTGCACCTGGCTCACTTGTACCAAGTTTCAGCAAAGTATAAAAAGTACAAAAACCCAACATTACTTAGAAACAGTATATTTGTAGAAAATATTCAGAATATAAACAGATTAGATAAATTATGGAACATTATGTACAAATGTAAAACCATTTACGTTGCAAAAAGAGTTAAACTCTTTGGTATGAAAATACACATACACAACTATACAATTTTCTGTTGCAGAAAACCATTATTAGCTACTTCATATAAATCTAACATATACAAGGCAAATAAAACATACTGTCCTGAAAAAACGAAATGAATATGTCAATGTTGTCCATTGACAAGGATTTCTTTCACTGGAGTATTTTAAAGATTTCTGTATATTTTTTTTAAGGGTCCAAAGCAGAGAGAAATCTCAGACTCAGAATAACGTTTCATGCCTTATACAGGGGGCAGACTAGTGTCCACTCAGGTACAATTGCAACTATGGTTTGCCGGTTAACCATTTCTTAAAAATCCTGATCCTCAGCGGCTCGTCACCAAGATTGCATCTTGTGCCAAAGCAGCTGCAACAGATTGTTACATCAGCTAATCCTGGATTCTGAAGAAGGGGTTGGGCGAACCCATCTTCACGAGCTGAATGTGGCCTCAAGTGGAAGGAGTGGAATTTTGAAGCCTGTTTTGTCAGTACACCAATAATTATTTTTTTTCCTAGCATCAGACCACTCTGATTGGATGCTAGGACTGCCCTTGTAAAGAACATAAAAGCTATCCTGTAAGTTCATGTAAGTCAAAAGTGGTGCATGCAATACACAAATTCAGAGCTCTCTCATATCTGATCGTCATATACTGTATATGTCTTTCCAAACTGGGCTCCTAATGTTCACATATTGACTTGTATACAAAAAGGGGACAATAAAGTTTATCCTCTAAAATGCTCATGATCAAAAAGAAATGCCAAACGTAGAAACATTAGAAATATTAGAAACTTCAAAACTCAGATACTCATCTTGCCCAGCTCTAAAAAGTCAAGATTTATTTGGACCTTGAAACCTATTGCTTTAATAGTCACAGCAAATTAGGGTTTGTGTCACCAATGTCCTTTCTTAGGCCCAGATGTGCTAATGAGTTTTCCCCGTTTTGCATCTACGGGAAATGATTAGTACATCTGGCCCCTATGTGTGTTAACGTGACAGGGTAGTTACATACCAAGCAAACTTGCCGTCTGCCAATGTGATATTTCTGCAATTTCTCTAGAGTTCATCTTTTTCATGAACTGATATTTTAACTGTCAAGGAAATTATAGGGTTGCATACCATAAAGCAATAAGGATTGATGAAAGGATGCCAACCAAGCAGAGATAGGAATCTGTAGTCATTAGAAAGCTGGTACGTGACCACAAAACATCTGCAAGAGTCAAAACTTGGCGGTTTGGCTGTATCTAATTCAATTTCCAACTGAATGAAAAAAATAATTGGGGTTAAAATTGCAACAATCCATAAGAGCTTGGCCATGTACCAGTTAAGACAAAGAGCTTCACATTTTTGCCTTTGTCATGTAATTCTACAAGGGGGTTCATTACCATCCTGGCGCATCCCTGTTCCGCTGGGTTTTATTCTGTACGTATTTATGGACCGTTACAAATCATGCTAAATTTGAAGAAGGAAGAACGCACACCATTTCAGTAACATTCACAAACTGGATTAAAAAAAAAAAATAAAGGTCAAGACGTCCGGTTTTTCTCTTCAGAGAAAACAGACATTTCTCAAGTTATTCTTTCCTTACAGCCCTGTCTGGTCATATGTGTGGGCCGCTTACCACACGCACACCAGACCGTTTCAGTAAAACAACTGCAAACTAACCATTTCTCTGGGTGCAGAGAGGTATATGGCGGTGATGCACACCGCTGTGGCTTAGCACCAGAGCAAATGTTCTGAGCAGGGATATGAAGGGTCCACGCCAACCCATTTAACATTTTATTAGAAACAAAGGTGCAGCTGGGGAGCCTCCCAGAGGTTCCGATTCGCTTTTCTTTAAAGTAGTGCAGCAACAGAACATTTTTTTTTCCCCCCTGGCGTGCACGGTGCTGGATTACACTGCTACATGCTCATATTGTGAAATATTCAAAAGGGACATTATTTTCTCCAAGTTTGTTGCAGAAGGCTGAATTTTTATGCTCCGGGGTGGGCTAAGCAGAGATCAACTGATAGGATCTGGGGTTTCCCCAAACAGGAGTAGGGGCAGACGTTCAACAAGACTTGGGAGGGACAGAGCAAGACTAGGATTAGCAAGCCCCAAATTTACACAGAAAAGAGCTCTCTGTCTTTTTTTTTTCTCCTTGAGGAATGTACAGTACTAAATTTAATTCTATGTATGGGGGGGACAGATTTGTTATGCTATGGTGAAAAGCCGCTTTCAAATTTAAGATCATCATGAAACCATTCCCTCTGATGAGGTTACATTGCAATGAATGTAGAGTGAGAAGGGTCATTAGAAAGGCATAAAATGGCAAATCCTGGACTTTTTCGGTTTCTCTACACAATTCAGGACGGTTAGTGCTTTGCTGAATTTTTTCAATGGGTTTTTATCTATTTCTGTTTAGTTTTTGGAGCTCCTGTCCTTTGGCAGATTCCAAGAACACTGCAATTGGTCAGGAACAAGGGAAGCCTGGCCCCAGACAATGCTGAACAGCCAGCTGTAGGAAGTACGATCAGGGAAGAGAGAGTTTAGCCCTAAAGCAAAGAATATGAGAGAGCGTTTTGAAACAAACACATTTCAATAAATTCCTGCCATTCTTACACAAAATCTCCCTCAAATGCACAGTGCCTGGCAACAGTGGGATCCCATTTTATTACTTAGTGAATCACTCTGCTGTGATAAAAAAAATGGCTTTTTACTACTGCATGGCCCACCGGCTGGTCTAAATGTTAATTGTCTTAAAAGGAACATGAATCTGCATCTAGTTGGGATGAGATGCTTCTCTCTGCCTCGTCTTACCCTGCACCAAACACAGAGGGGATGTGATCGCAGGCACACAGGCTTGTCCATTGTGTCACCATGACATTAAACTGCTGCCTCTAAGGTTACCTGAATTATGTACACTGTAATATTCTGATATTGGATAAGCCCAGGGTCTCCCATTTGTATATGGCGTCGTTTCTTCCAGTCACAAACCTTGGTAATAATTTCTAGCACAAGTCACCCGGGACCATAAAAACCTGAAAGCACAGCAGAGATTTACTTTTCTCCAGCTCTCACTCTCTGCTGTGTTTGGAATACCTTATTGTACATCCCCTGGGATTCTCTTTGACCATAAAGCACAGCAGGGTACAACATGGGAAGCAAAGCATGGCGGCTTACTATGAGCGGAGGACCTGCTTTACTGCCTAACAAAACTACAACGTACGGATATTACAGACCAGCACTCCCGCACGTCCCAATGCTTTATTATTGCTGCTGCACTAAAAGGCACATGGTCTATTCTAAGATTCATTTTGCACAAGCCCGCCCCGCCTTTCTGCTTGAACTGGTGCTCAACTCCTTTGCCTTCGTGCGCTTTTTTGGCCACCGAGCTTTGCCACGGACTTCCCCTTTCTCATCAGATATTAAAATCGTCATGTACACTCAGCAGGCGAATGCATGGAGGGAGCTTTCAAACTATTCTGCACGAATTAATGAAGAGAGCGTGCCAAAACTGCAGCAGAACTAACAATCAAGTCTAATAGACTTACAGCAGCAAATGGTCAGAGCTGAATATACTTTGGGATACGTACGATTCCGCCTCAATCTATGCATAGAATTCCTAACAAGTGCACTCCTTAGCTGGACAATCTTCATAAAACAGAAGAGAAGTCAATCTTAACGTCCTCAACGTATTCATTCCTTCTGCCTGGCGAGTGGGTTGCTTCATTCAGAGGAGAGGACAAACAGAAGGAATACATGCGTCATATTTTTTTGGCCTCAGTTCAGATTGTACTGGGGTCTGTGCGCGCTGCAGTTTCTCTCTTTGTACGTGCATCCTCTCCCCCTCCCCCTCTGTAATTTTTGAATGGCCGGACCAAGCTCAACCAAAACTGGTCAGGAGCTAGGTCATCGGTGCATTGGGCCGGCAACCAAGGCTAAAGCGAAGGTTGCATTTCTCCTTGTTTAATCAGGAACTTTCAGGTAAAAAGAACATCCAGCACTGCTCAGGGGTGCTGCCGCCATGTGTGGGACACAGACTTTAAGCAGTACACGTCGGCACTGAACACGTGAAAGAAATAATAATAACTGAATGTGAATAGAATCATTATATACATATACATGTATATATATGGAGATTACATGTTTGGTGCAGCATTGTAGTCTCTAACCATTTCTATCAGGCTTTGTCTGCAATCACTTAAACAGGATTTACCAGTCTGCCAAATCTCAACCACTGCTTGTAATCTGAAGAGATTTTAAGAAGTCCTGATAACTTTAGCTTTGCTTTCTGAAAACAGTGGTTGGTCAATAACAACTGCTTGCATTTACAGTAATTTGCTGTGCCGGTCATTATCACAGTATGAAGGGCTGCGTTTAGTCAGGAAACACCACCCAAAGTCTCTGAATGCTATACTTAGGAGAGATGCTTCTGGGGATAACCGAGCCACTGGTCGACGTTCCCTTGAAGAGCAGCAATGCACCGTCACGTTCCCGTAAGTGCTTTTTAGTAAGGGAAATCCTTTTGGCGTACTCCCTGCATTCAAGCCGTCCTTCGGCACGCTGCACAACATGGTGAGCGCCTCGTCTCCAAGTCCAGTCGTTAGGACACGGGAAGGATTTGAAGCTCAGTTCTTAGGCAGCCTTAAAGCACAGTGCAACGATATGGCCCCGGTTCAAGAACAGTAACCCATTTTGTTTCAAAACCCTTTTTTTCTTTTGCCTATTGTTTCACAGTTCTGTCACTGCTGAAGCTGTTCACGGTCTCTGCCGTTTTCTTGCGTAAATTTTCTAACCAGCTCGTGCTGGCTAGCATGGTCTTTCCGAGCCCTGTAGATGCGTGTGAACTGCTGACGCGCATGTTCTTCCCGGAGGTAATGAGCTCCCCGTAGCCCTCTTGATGGGCAAAGGCATAGCCGGATCGTCTTGAACTTGTTCTATGTACTCGGCGCATCTGGCTCTGCAAAGGCCTCTGCTTTCTCCTGGCCTGCTGCAAATATCGTACCTTAAAGAGCAAACGTTTCCATTAACATGCAAAATGATAACTCAGTCTTACTACAGACAAAGGAAAACAAACCAAAACACATAAGGTGATACCTTTGTTTTTGGGATTAACAACATATTACTTGATTAGCTTTCAGGATTTACACTCCCGTCATCGGGTCAAAACAAAACCAGCAGAACCCACTTTTATACTGGGCAAGTTTGCCAAAAAAAAAAAAAAAGGTGAATGACGGATCATTAACTGGGAAGTTAGTTCCAGTTAACATTTCCTGACGGATGAAAGAAATAAAGGTCAACAAGCAAGCTGTGAGTTTCCCCAGTTTTAATGAATCAACTTAATACATTAGTGACTATCGTTTCTGCCAGTTCTACTCCCTTCATCACCTCAGTGCAGAGTGAGCTAAGGATAATGATAATGTCTGAAGTTAGAGTAAATTATAGGCTGGATTACAACATCAGAGTTTATTTTTAAGGAACTGTAAGTAACGCTGCATTGTTAGGCAATTTACTCGTATTATCCTTTCAACTCATTTTACACTGGCTGAATGTTAGGAGTTCTATGCTAAATCTCCTGGAGGGGGTAACATCCTACAGCTTGTTTGCTGACCTTTATTTCTACATATCTAAGTGAATCTATTCAGAACCACGCCGCTTTATTCTGAATGGCAACAGATGCCCCCCAAAAGAGTAAGAATGAGGGGCACTATTACCCCCTTGGCCTTGTGCTTGCCACCTGCCCACAAGTCCAAAGAAACCATAACAGTAAATCAGAAAAAAACTCCCATCCATAATTAGTGATTTCTGAATCAGAACTTGGGATTGCAAAAAACCCAGACAAATCCTGATCATTACCTGCAAGATTCCTGGATCCCAGATACTGGGTGGCCTAGCTCCTGTGAGCTGCATAAATCATCATCTCACTTACAAGTAGTAAAGGATTATAGAAAACCAAGTTCCCTAGCTCATTTGTACCGCCTTACACATTTATCAGCACCAGTGTGTGCAATGTTTTTTTACATCTGCATTCTGAACAAGCATTAGCTCATTTCAGTTTGGATTACCTTTCAGGAACAGGTGACTCAATATGCTAACTTGCACAGAATGGGCTGTGAGGCTCAGGTTTTGCAAGAGAATGCGGAATATAAAATAAATAAAAAATACAGACCAGTTACGGTCTGCTGGTCCAAGGATTTTAAACAGGACTGTAACTGTGCAGAACAAACGACTTCCTGCAGCACTGTAATTTAACTATTTCATCTTCTGTTTCATTACAGCCCCCTAACATACCTATCTCAGCTTGCAGGACAAAGACATACCTTATCACTTAATGTTGGACTTAGGTCAGCTTTCAGGAATCGGAAGGTTATCACAGGCATGACACAAATCACAGTGGTCAGGACAATGACGAGCCACACGCTTATCCGACCCAGCGAATTACGAGCATTCCCTAATATCACAGGACAAATAGCATTCATTTCTTAATGGTCACTGATCAAGTAACAATTCATAGCGTTACAATAGCACCTTTGCAGCTGAAGTAACCGGACTACATTTTCTTTCTGGTAACCCACAGCGAAGATCAACAAACTATCCCTGCAGTCCTCCTCATCAGGCGAGTCACTGCTTACCTCTGCCCTTCTCCTCCTCCACCAAACCCCTCGCCCCAGCCTTTCCAACCTGCTTCCCCGTATGATGGGACTAGAGCTGGTGTGCCATGCTCCCTCTCTGGCCCTCATTCCAAGCCAGTCTTAAAACCCCACTTTTTTCCTGCTGCTTTTAAATCTTAGCCCCGGATTCTCCTGCTCACAGCCTTTTTTTTTTTTTTTTTTTAATTATTTACGGATTATCCAATATACATTCAAGAGAATATTACTTGAATTTTGTAACTGCAGAGAAAATAGGAAAGAAAAGGAAAATAAGAAAAAGAAAACCCAAACCACTGTCTTAAGCTTACATTTCTCTGCACATTCAAGTCCACACTGCTCACCGCCTTATTGATTTTAACCATTTTCTTAATAAATGAAATTCCCCAAGTCGCTTTCATTCTGTATGTTTGTCTTGATTAGACTGTAAGCTCTACTGAGAAGGGACTCTCTCTTAAGTGTGGCTGCACAGGGCTGCGAACATCGAGCAGTGCTACAGAAGCAATTACTAGCGATAGCATTGACAAATTCAATTTACCGAAACAGGTCAGGGTCTATGAATTAGGCAATGTTACTGCTTTAGAGCCGAGGTCCCAAATTGTCAATTCTCCATCAAAAAAAAAAAAAGGAGCACGTTTCCCCTGGCAATAACGTTCCTTGCGACACCGCATGAGATCACGACAGCTGCTAGGTGTACCTGCCATCACTGCACCCACCAACACAGCTATTATACTAACGTACTGTATTATACGCTAGCAGTCTTGCTGAGCTAATATGTTATCACATACAAATAATAGATTGGCAAATGCGCTGAGTGATATCTGCAGTGATGAAAGAAAAATGCAGAGCAGGAACGGGTGTAGGCATATCTTTTTGAATCCTGCTACTTTGTACTTTCAGCTCAACTGGAACCAGGGCTGGATCTGCTCCCATGAAATTTTATTCATTGGATAACGAAAAAGCTTCAGCAATAGAAAATGAAGCCGTCTGAAACAGATGTAGTCACCCAGAAACCCTTAAACATAATTAAATGTCATAAGAAGCAGCTTCTTCTCCTGGGAGACTCGATCATCCCCAGCAACAGGTGTAAGCCTGAACAAGTAGATTTGCTAGCATAATTTTCGAAGTGGATTTGAGTGCGTGTCTGCTTTGAAAACTGATGTAACTTATGTGTGTGTGGATCTGCCGACTAATTCATGCGCGATGTCACAAGATCGTCCTCACCATTCTCCTTCCCTAGGTGCTCCTTTTTGCCTAGCATAAATGCGTTTCCAGAGAACGAAGCTGCTTCCCATGTGAACTCTGAACGTACTGTGCGCATAAAGATTTGTGTTGGTCGCCCTCAGCGGCTTTAAACTTCCACACAGGCAAGAACGGACTTACCTACAAAGGGAAAGTGGCTGGGGAATATGTCAAAAAGGCCATCGCTGTGCATGGCAAACAGAATCGAGAAATAAACAGCCACACTGCCCCAGATAAAAAAATGATTGATGGCGGTCCAGTAACTCGTATCCAAACCGATCTGTGAACATTCAAATAAGTCAGTTTTCATCAAGAGGCGCTCCAGTATTAGCATTTCTTACAGAATCAAATAAATCAGTGCCCAGGAATAGAATCGTTTTGCAGTACTCTGACCAATCTCTAAATGCGGCCTTCAGGCTCTGTCAGATTCTGTATTTTCCTGTTTCACTGCCATGTGGACAAGTCTAAAAATCATTTTTAGATGGGTACAACAAAACTAACGTGCAGCACATTTTCAGAGCAATGTATCAGATGTATTTGATCCTACACCCACTAAATCTAAATGAATGTCACAGTCATATCAGCGGTAGTTTGAACTTTATTGCGCAGGGTGCGATTTCTGACATTTTAAGCTCACAAATTTAAGGATGAGTCTCGACAGAACCAGTATCTGAATTTAAGGGATCGGTTTTCATAGGGACCAACCTCTGAGGACACCAAAATATTAAAATTTAATTAATTACAACATGGGATGGAACTTAAGATGTGAAAAAATGTCTTCCTGCTTTTCCTGAAGATACCACATTTGATTCAGAATGGTTTTCAGTGCCCCTCGCTGTGAATGAGCTTAACGAAGGGCCTGAGTCATTAAAGTCTTTTCTCATAGATCCAGAACGTCTTCATGAGTCGGCCTTTGCCTGAAGAACAAATTGTTAAGTATAAACATACTTGTCATGGATGGTTGTATGCAACACTCCCATAACCCTTGTTGCACTGTTTGTAATTAAGAAAAGTGAAAAATAAAAAAAAACAACCCCCAAACCCTCAAATATTTATAGTATTGTCCAGGCTCTAATACAGAAACTGTTCTCTGTGAATCTTTTCTCTTCTTTAGTGGCAAATATTTACTTTTCTTTGAGAAATCTTCTTTCTGGCTTGTATTATCACTACTTCGTGATTATGTAAGGACATGAACAATAAATAAATAATTAATGGAATGAAGAGTGCTTCATTGTGCTCATCCTAACATAATTCTGCTTAAGCACAAGCTAGGGACGGGGAACAGGAGGAAGGTGTTGGGGGCCTTGCCAGCCTCGCTTGATCGTAAGACAAGACAGCTTACTGCAGTCAGAAGACTCTCAGTGAGGAGAATGAATGAAGATCCACTCAAGGAAGCACAAGAATCTTTCATGACGACAGTATTGGAAGCCTTGTGAGGAAAAGCCTTCCCCCTTGAGTTTTCAAGAGTGAAAAACTGACACGGATTGAGCTGGGGAGAGAACTGGAAGGAAGAGCTTCCTCTGGTCACCTTTTTAGAAGTGCTTCCCTGCACTAGTGTTCTAGAGAGGGCCTATTGGCAATGCTCAGTCCGTCCAGCTATCTGTATGCATTTGACAACTCGCCAATGAATCACCTGACTTGGATGACACTCGGCATAAAGGTTATTTGTCTATTCTTTTGATAGGGATTGGTCCATTTTTTTTTTAACCCAGTTCACTGGGTTCAAATGAATGTGCCCACCGATACATCTATAAATTCTCTTGTTTATTTTTGGACATACTGAAAATTCTACAGCTTGCTCTGCACACATATTTAACACGTCTTATAGCTTCTGGGTTAATCTAACTCTCTGTGTTACTGCTTTATTTCACGTTAACAAATTTTGTTTCCTCAAGGGGATACAATAATGCTTGCTTATTTTATTCTAACAAACAGCGAGTGTGTCATTGAGCTCTTTGACTAAAATTTCGTCTCCTGGCTCAGGCACATGCACTTGAGTGCAATGAAGGGAGGCAGGAAAAGACGGTAACTGCCAATACATGAACGACTATTAAGCTATGACAGAAAATACATATTTTTATGATTTGAAACTGGTTGCACAACAAGACTCTAGGAGACAATAATCTTTTGTTTTAAATATTACATGTTTTTGTGTTTTAGAGTTGTTGGCAATGGTCTCTTGATCAGAAGTTAACACCAACGCAGGAAGAACTATTTTGAAAGCAGCAAATCATCCTCTGGATTCAGAAGATGGCTCTGCTTTCCGACAATATTGATGCCAGCATTCCAGTCAGGAGCCCACAGCCAACTTCACAACAGAAATTTACAGAATTAAAACTGAAAGTAGAAAAGCTTCTATTCAAGTACCCGGAATTATCAAGGAACCAAAAATTGACTCTGCACCGAGGAAAAATAAAAATGCTCATTTTACCTGGACGCTGACTACAATCACAAGGGAAGTTGCAACGGTGACGGCAAAAGACTGGTAGTCTGCAACATGCTTTCCATCCTCACTGGCATTGTTAAAAAATGCACCAAAAGGGACAAAGAAAAGGGCAAAAGAAGTGTAGATTCCATGCGCTATGCAGATGAAAAATTTGCGTTTGTTGAAAAGTAGATTTAATTGCCCGGGTTCATAGAGTTTTGTATAATCTATACAATTCTGCTCATTGACATCCTGCAAAATAAAACATTCAATGTCTCCCACTTATCAGTAGTTGACAGTGATAATATACACAAAATAAATAACTCTTACTCAGACACATTCAAAATTACATCTAATGTCTCTTTATCATATTGAAAAGCAAAATAAAAGAATGCTAGAGCTCAAGCCACTGAAATGGCCTGTTATAAAATTACCTGCCTGACATGGGCAAACATTTGCTTGTATGTCCTGTATGCTTCTGGACTGAGCAGAGGCGTCGATGGTGACGGAGCTGGGGAGGAGTTTGTATTTACATGCATAACATAATGAGTTTCAAAAGTATGCGTGAAATTTTTCCTGAAAAATGTCAGCATACAAATTGGCAGGTGTAAATGTGTGCTGTGATCCTTTTCAAAGCAAACCTACACGCATCAGTTCACTTTGAAAACTGATGTAACTTATTTGGGTATTCATTGACTTTCTTCTGTGGGCTGTTACAAAAAAAATTACCCCCTTAATATAAATGAGAAAATTTGACCAGTGAAACCTATTTTGTTATTGTGAATGAAATTAACCCCCCCCCCCCCGCAATCATGTTGGGCACTGCAGCAAGTGTCCAGATAACTCCGGCTGATCCACCTCTCCCAGCTTCTCTCCTGCCACACGCCCACAAGAGAACTCTGCTCCACCCAAATGCTGCTTCTTTCCCCTCCTCCTCTGGCTTCTGCTAGACCATCCTGTACGAGACTTCGTGCTCTCAGCTGTTATGCTCCAAAACATTTGGAACAAGGTGCCATTATCCCTTCAATGGGAGCCATGTTACCTCACTTTCAGGAAAAAGAAAAGCTAAGGCACGGCTTTTCACCCAAATCTTTCAAACTGAGATCCCATTTTATCCTTTAACTACCTACCTGAACTTCAAATTATATTCTAAGGGTTGCCAATGCTATTCTAACTGTAAATTTCTTTCCCGTTGTAATTTATTCAAATTGTAATTGTCCAATTGAAATTTGACTTAATGTGCGCAATTTCAAATGTCTCTAAAAAAAAATAATACTTTTACAGTCCAGTGAATGACATTTTCTTTTTTATAACTGTTAGGAAGGTACATGCACCTGGTTCACCCTCTTTTAGGCTACAAAAAGAGTTCTTGAATGCTACTAAAAATGTACATAAAAGTGAGCACTCACCTGATCGAACAATCCCATGGCCAGTACAGGAAGTGATGTATAAACAATGTTGAAAAGAGTAATAAACCACTGGTCATAGACAGTCTAAAAATAATAATAGTAAGCAAATGAATAAGACAAGCTGCAAGATTCGGCTTTTGAAAATGCAAGTATTGCAATATATCATATCCCGATGATTTTGGTGACTTGCTGTTAAAGGACTCCCAAATCTCTCACAGAACAGAGATATTTATGACCACATAATAGTGGTTCCTACAACCCAAAGGGACAGATTGGGCAAGAAATCAAATAGGATTTAGCCAGAGATGAAGGGTAAATTGAAGAATTCAAGAATAGATGAAAACCCAGGATTTCACAATGATCATCTTAGATCTTATGATCAGTTCTACCTTCTCCTGGAAAGCAAGTTACAACTTCAGTACCTAAGCTACAAAGCCAAATGCCTAAAAGCACAAGCATCTTGTAGGATATTTGGCCTCTCCCACATGTGTAGTCCCTCACCCAAAGCACGCAATGTGCCTCAGCGACATTCATGCCTCTGAAGCAGCGATTAAAAACATTGGGTCCGTGCATGTTCCAACAGTAAACAAACATCTTTTCTCACCGTGAAACAATGTCCCAGCATTTGTTCCCTGTGCCCTTCAGCAAAGTATCCGCAGTTGGGTTGTTCCTTATCCTATCCCTCCAGCCATGAAGGCTGAGGCTTCCCTATGACTTCCCCCCTTGGGTAATTAAGAAGTGACAGAGCTGGCAGTTCAGACCCAGGAGGCTGGGGTCATCACCTTTCTGGACCTGTAAACCTCATCTTGACCTCATGTGTATGAACACAAGAATGGGCTCCGAAGCATGTTTTCTTACACAAGAGCTTTACGGCCTTACTGCCAGCCAAGGCCATCACCTGCTCTTGCAGACTGTTTAAAACCAAGACTGTAATGCAGTATTTTAAATGGGAAAATAAATTGCTTTTATAAAAGGAAACACAATATGCTCATGAAGACATCTGTTGTTTGTTTATTTTGGTAATTAAGATGAGAGAAGTCTGTAAAGATGGGAGTACATTCAACCAGAAAACTTTCACATCTTTTTTTTTTTTTTTTATTACCGCCCACACACTGCACGGTAAAGGTTGCCAACTGGCTCCATTTTTTCAGCACGCACTGAGCCAGTCCTGATTTTATCCCCCACTGCATACATGGACTTTGAGTCTTGCTCTTCTTAGGGAGAGATGATAAACCAAAACAGGATACAAATAAGATGAAGGGAGAAAGTGGGATTCGTGAAAAGAAGGCCCGGCATAAAAGCAGAAATTTGAAATGAGTTCTTTTGATCGGTGTTTGCAAACGAAGGAGAAGCGGATGGACAGAAGGTGGGAGACAGCATTAATACAGATGTAATTTAAAAAGGAAGAGAAGTATTTAACACAAACAAGAATGGATAAGGCCATGGAACTCAACAGTATTCACTCCAGGATATTAAGAGGGTAATTTTGTAACAGCCTGCATATGGCTTATGTTTGTAAGTCTGCTTGGAAAGTTTTCAGGTATATGCAGAAACTAAGGCAGCACGTGCATGTGCACTTAAGTTACACTTGGGAGCGGGCGTAAATGTGCATGCATTCATTGGCGCACATACTTTTGAAAATTGACAGTGTGTGTGTAAACGGTTTCCCTGCCCCTCCATCTTTGACCTTGGAAATGCCTCTGTCTAGCACACATAAAAGCATGTGCAAAATCACTTTTATGCACGTAAGCCCATGGACAATTTTCAAAAGCCGGCTTGCGCACCTAAAACCAGGTTTTGCGCCCGTACATGCTTTTGAAAAGTAGGCCCTAAAAGAACAATTATGTTCAACTTAATCCTCGGAAACCAAGGGCAGTTCCAAGAGCTTGGAGGAGAGTGGATGCAATCTCATTATACTAAAGTAAGGGGGGTAGGTAAGCAACTACAGACCTAGTAATCTAACTTCAGTAATGTGCAAAAATCTGAAACAATACAAATTGCAGGCTGCCAGGCAGCATGATCCCACGAAGGGAAGACCCTGTCAAACTTGGCTGACTTCTTTAATGAGGTAATAAAAGTGATAAACCAGGGAGGTGTGGTGGACGTTGCCTATCTGAATTTCAGTAAAGCTTCTGACATTGTTCTGTATGGAAGACTGGTAAGCAAGCTGGACAGCAAGGGAGCATGAGCTCGATAAGGATCTAGTTGAGCAGTAGGACACAGAGAGTGGTGCAGAACAGAATCTGCTCAGGAGAAAGCTAAAGAGCCCAGGGTTCCATTTTTTATTCATCAATATCTTTATTAGTGATACTGCTGAGGAAGTCAAGGGAAATATACGCTTGTCTGCAGAAGACACAAAAATCTGTAAGAGTAGCCATGCCAGAAGTGTTGAACAAAAAGAAAGGCGACTTGGAAAAACCCTGGCGAAATGATCCAGAGTTTGGAAAATTAGCTTCCAGTTAAAATCAGGTCTTTGGAACTGAAAAACCGTTAGCCACATATCATTTAGGAGGACAGGAATTGGAAACTATCATCAAGGAAGAGATCTAGGAATAACTATCTTAAATGACCACAGAGTTCTCAGTCTAATGTAATAAAGCAACTAGTATGCTTGGTTGCATAAGTGAGTGCAGTTAATGTACATTACATAAATTCCATGCACTTAGCTATCATGAATATAGGCACAGAATCTATTCAAAATAAATGATGAACCACATGATTATGAAAATCAGCTCATTTCCAGTGAATACATAGTAAAATAATGCATGTTGACTGATGCATTCCAGGTTCACCTTGTTAAGAAGTTTTATTTATCTGCTGTTACACTATCCTTCCATACTGCTCCTATTTGTAACCCTCCCTGTTTACCACTCCTGTTATATGTACTTTCAAACATTTTGTTACAATGTAAACCGGCATGATGTACCCACTAATGCCGGTATAGAAAAAGTTTTAAATAAATAAATAATAAATGTTAAAACATGCGAACATCACCTCAGCATCATTACCAAGAGGAAATTAACTACACCTCAGGGAGGGGTAGTTATGTATATTTTGTCTTAATGTCAGTGTTATCATGCTAACTTCAATAAGAAATGTACCTACAAACTGATTTGCATGCCATTAACATATTATCCTCGTCTGTGGTAAGCTTGGTTAATACTTAAGTAAACCAAACAGCTAATTAAGCTACATAGTCCCCATTTTAGGAGACTATGCAAATCAGAGATGTGGAAATGAGAGAAGACGACTTCCCTGATGAAAGAAGAGCTTACGTGAACCAATTAGGCAACAGATTATCTGCCTGCATCTGACTCCTACCTCTATAACAGCCATGCTGGACGTTGGCCAGCGGCCAGCCAGTACACTGAGATTAAAGTTTGTCTATCTCCTGAGTAAAGCTGAGAATCTGGAAGTATTTCTTTACCGTTACTGAAAGATCCAGGAGAAGCTTGGCTATGGGCAGAGCCCCCAGTTTCCTGGAACAGATTTGTCAAGATTCTGCATCAATCATTAGCAACTTCTGTGGCAGAGATTTCAAGATTCTGTGGCAAAATAGCACAGTTTTGTATATATTTCTATGCTGAATGTAATTTTGTTTGGCCTTTATAAAGTCATTTTCTGACATTTCGGTGACCTTAACCAATAAGCCTTGATCCTTTTAATGCAACTGCAACTTTGCTCCCCATTTCAACAGGAATTGGATTCAGAAAACAATCAAGGAGGCCCCAACTTCTATGGTCTAGGGGACTGATACACAGACATAAGGGAAAAACACAGAATTGCTTCTTCAGCCAAGTCCATAAGTAAAGCACTTCAAGCAGCAGTGTCTGAATTTTCAAGAAGGCTCATCGCCCAGTAAAAATATTGCTAGCAGTACATTTTCTTTTATGGGTTATCATAAGGCTTGGGGATAACTGCACAGAGCAGCAGTTGCTACTCTTAAGAGAAACATGGGGGTAACTTGTACAGAGTGGCAGTTACAACCTTAAGAAGCTGCTGGGCAGACTGGATGGACCATTTGGTCCTTTTCTGCTGTCACTTCTCTGTTACTGTATTTTTATGAAAGGGATCTCAGTGATTGGTGTTGGAGGAGAAGGAGAAGGGATCGGGATTGGGGGGGGGGGGGCTGGGAGAGAGAGGGGAGAAGAGGGAAATGAAGAAGGGATCTTGGACAGATGTATTAGAGGGCTAAGAGATGGAGGAAGACATACAGTGGGAGGAGAGGTTGGGGATATGAGGAAAAGGAGGGAAAGGGAACGAGAGGAAGGGAGTGAAGAGGGAACAGGGAGGAGAAACAGAGGATCTGGGAAGGGGAATGTAGGGTCAGGAGAGGAAGGAATGATCCATTTACACCACTCTCCCACACGCCCTGCAGTCCCCTCACTCACACAACACATTCACTCCAGTCCTCACTCACTGTCTTGCCATACACGCCCCTCTAATCTCATCAGCACAGCCCCTCCGAATCTCTCATACACATCACCTGCGTCCCCTCTGATTCCCTCACTCACTCTACTCCAAACCCCCACACCTCTCCCTCACAAGCCCTGCAACCCCTCAGGTTCTCTCACTCACTATTCCTCCACCCCCCACTCATACCCATATCTCTCTCTCACACTCTCCAGTCCCTCAAATCTCCACACCCTTGCCTCCCTATCCCAACTCCAATCCTTCCCAATATCCCTCACATAGTCTCCCACTCCTCCCAACCCCTGAGATCCTGTCCCTCTTTCTCTCTTCCTAAGCCTCTCTCTCTGGTCAAACTCTCCCATTTCTCCCTCATCCTCCCCCTGAAAGAGCCAGGAGGAGCAGCAGGGGCAGGAACACCTTTTAGGTTGGAGAAGTGCAAGCCAATCGAGCTGGGCTTTACTTCCCAACCTCTCCCCTTCCCCCTGTCACCTTACTCTTCCCCCCGTCCCCTCCCTACCTCAAGGAAAAGATGACAATGAAGGGAGCAGCGGCAGGAGGTCTCTGTCTGCCTCCCAAAGCTGTCGCACTGTGTTAGCCTGGGAAGAGCTCAGCGGCTCCCGCTGCCATCCCGCGCTCTGCCGTGACCCACACGATTCTGATGCCTAGGAGGAGGGGAGCTGCAATGGCAGCAGGTGAGACCACGGCTTCTCCCTCTGCTGCCCGATCAGCTGCTACTTTGAACTGTGAGGATGTGCTTTCTTACAACTGCAATCAGCAGTCGGGCTCCGGGTGGAGGAGGAGGAAGATGCCACTGCATGCTCTCCTCCTCGATCTGCCGGGAATGGGGGTGGAGGGATGAAGAATCAGCAAGGAAGGAGGGTAGCTGAACAGCTGTGTGACCCTACAAGGGCCTGGAGAATCGGTGGGGGTGAGGGGGTAAAAACCGCGGCTCCACTACCTTTGTTGTCCCAAGTCCGCTCGGCCCCCGATCTCCCACAGCAGTTCCTCGGAAACTAGACAATTCTGCAGGAAGGAGGATTTTGCAGGAAGGAGGATTTTGCAGGAGGCTATGGGGAACTGAATACTGGGACTAATCAGTTAAGTAAAAATTTCCAGTAGTAGCATATTTGATAGATACATTTACAAGATAAGGATCCGCCAAGCTTCTGGACACGAGTAAATACTTCAAAAATCAAAGTCATAGCCAGGCAATTTGGCACCTATGGCCAAGTGAAAACATGCGTCCTCATTCTGTATACAACACACGATACCACGAGCTGGGAGATGCTGTTAAATGTTTTAATATAACGAAAAATCCTCTAATTCAACAAGTAAAACAGGAATACTTACTGAAGCCAAAAAGGAAGGGCCATATGATCCAGTTGTGTATTGAAAGATTATTCTGTTTTCTGCTTTATTATAGTTTGTACTGGCCCCTGTGATGCAGCTCTTGTAGTGAAATACGGCTTGTGTCAGGGTTTGAAAATGTGGAGTTTATAAAAGTGACAAAAGCAACTGTTATAAAGGAATTGTGTGAACTGAAGACAAACAATTGTGGGGACATTCTTGCCCTTCCTTTTTCATATTTACATAATTTTTTTTTGGGGGGGGGGATTTGCATCATTTCTCCTTTTGGTTGCGCTGATTGCTATTTTTGTAGTATTTATGGTTACATCTGATGATATTTCTAGTTACTCAGAAGATGATTTCAACTCTTTGCTGGCGACGTCACCTCTGTTTGCTGCCACTGATTCTTCTGTACACTGTGTGTCATGGTCTGATCTTTCTCAATTACAATGCGATATACGTGCCGAGCTTCAAGCCGCACTTTGGAGGAGTATTATAGAGTAAGATATTTCAAGAGGATTGTGGATTTGGAAAGAACCTAAATTTGCCTACAGGGAAGTCTGAATTTTTGAATCATTAGAATCATATTTAGAATAAATGTTCCTTCGATTTAATTATTTTTCAAGACTACTATAAAGACTGTTACTACATTACAAGAACAGATATTAGGAGGCATCTGACAGTTTTATTATACAATTCACTGTGTTCCAAAGGGAAACAGATAAATTTCAAACAGAACTAAAAGCAACCAAATTTACGAAGTTTCAATGTGATGCACAGGACTACACAAAAGGTTTTGTATATCCATGGATGACCTCAACACGAATGACTCAAAGCAGGTAACTTTCAATCTTGCGTCGGAAGATTCTTCAGGAGACAAAATTTCTCCAATGCAGACTACTGCCTCTACATATTCTATTACTTCTGCTTCTTTACCTGGATCATCTGCTTTTTTGGAATCACACTGAGATCCTTAGGGTCCTTGATATTTGTGACAAAGCTGTCTTCATGTGGACAATACTCTTCAATCATCATGTATTACAAGATTTCAATACAATGATCTTTCTTGGTGATCAACTTATCTTCTCAAACTTTATCTCTGGCTGAGACACAAGTTTTAGAATGTCTTATCCATTATGATTCATTTGATATGAGAATGTCTCTTTTCTCCTTTTTTGATTTCTCAAAATAAAATTATTTTCTAGGTATCCTATATCAGAGGGATATCTCTGTTGTCTTTTGGCCTTCATAATGGATTCCTCCTGGGATACTGATCCTTTGATTTTGGCTTTTGAAAAATTAGTACTACATGATTTGTCATCCTTTGAAACTACTACCACCCTTCAGCACTATAATATATTTAAAGAAGCTCGTACAGTGATTTCTGCTCTTCAAGCTGATTCCACCATGATTATAAAACTAGATGATAAAGGGGATGAGACAGTGGTTCTAAACATTACTGATTATATCCATGAGGTTCAATGACAATTGTCAGATATTCAGTATTACATTCCTCTATCACAAGATCTTATAGATTCACTAGACACTACTGTTACAGATTTTATATCTCAGTCTCTTGATGCACACCTAAATTATATCTAATGAGTCTGATTTTTTAGTTGGGAAATTTCCAATATCTCCTGTGTTTTATATGTACTTCTTAAGATAAACAAATCAAAAGAAAATTATCCTGATCGTCCAAATGTATCAGCTATTGGTTCTATTTTAGAACCTTTATTGACAGATTTTTGAAAAGATTACATTCAAGATTCAGAACATACGATTACTTTACTGAATTCTTTTCAACTTCCTGAATGTTGTTACTCTAGATATTGAGTCTTTACATTCCAATATGCCTCAAGATGAAGCTTTTGCTTTGGTTCAATTTACTCTAGGTACTTGTTCTCCAGTGTCATGTGTTGCTACTCACTATTTAGGTGCTCTTACAAAAAGCTTTCACATTTCAGGGCCAGTTTCTCCAACAAATTCAAGGAATGGCAATGGAAGCCACTATGGCTCAAGACGTTGCCTGTTCATATGTAGTGGCTTTGGAATCCCGTTGGCTGTATCTGTCTTTGTTTTGGCTTTTTATTTTGAAGTGATGGCATTATATTGATGATATTTTCCTCATTTGGAAAGGTATTATTATACAAATGTTGTGTTTTTGGTCTGGCTTAATATGTGTGATCCTCAATACTTTTCTCATACTATATACCTAGGGGGCGGATTCTGGGTAAAGATCGGCCCGGGGATTTTCCACCCAGGCCGGCCCAGGAGATACCCTGTGGTCTGCCGAGCATGGCTCTGTCGCGCTCTCGCTCAGCAGACCACGTGACCAGAGCAACCGGCCCACCGGGGGATGCCCAATCCCCTGATAGGCTAATCCGCCCCTGTATATACCTTTCACAAGTTGCATTTTTTAATATATTAATCTCTATTGTGAATGGTCAATTTGGGACATCAAGATACAGAAAACCTACTGATAAGAACATTCTTTTACATTATAATAGTCATCATTCCTGTTCTTTGAGGAACAATATCCCTGTAGGTCAATTTTTTTTTTTTTACTACGCCATCTATGCACTTCTAAACGAGTTTTTCTCTCAACCTCAGACAATGACAACTTTTTACAACAGGGTTATTTGCGTCACATAGTGAAGCATGAATTTAAATGCGCTATTTTTGTTAACCGCAATCTATTACTCCTTCCTTGATTGGGTACAGATATGGATTCAACATAACTTATGTGTTCCCCTTTTTTTAAGCTTATGGTATTTGTAATATTGTCCGATGGCTCCACTTCCTAAATTTTGTCCCATGTCTCATTCTGCATTTCGAGCAGAATAGTTCAGAATCCACACATTAGTTTGAGTAAGGCAATTACTTATTTATTGCGGCAACTCCACAGTTTTTAATGCAACACAATTCTTTAAATTTCAACAAATCCCCCAACACGGTATCCGTGTTTCGCCTTACGGCTGCATCTGGAGGGACGGCAACAAATCTTAATAAATCTGAGGTGTTACAGCTCCCACTCATGCTGTGCGCTGTAACACCTCAGATTTATTAAGATTTGTTGCCATCCCTTCAGGTGCAGCTGTAAGAAAAAACACAGATACCATGTCGGGGGATTTGTTGAAATTTAAAGAACTGTGTTGCATTAAAAACTGTGGAGTCGCCGCAATAAATAAGTCATTGCCTTACTCAAACTAACGTGTGGATTCTGAACCATTCTGCTCGTTTCCCTTGGTTTGCATATATTACGTGCAGAATTATCTTCCTTGATACTGTGGATTCATTCTGCATTTCATTATCGTTGGAATTTACGTGATCTGCTCATTTCCACTGAACTGAAAAATACTGATGCGGTTGTGGGACATTTTCCCTGTGGTGATAGCCAGGCTTGTCCTCTCATTTTTTCCTTATCGGTTTTTGTAATCCACCATCAAGTAAACAAAATCCTCTTAAACATGTAACCGATTGCAACAGTATTCTTTGCTCTTGACCCTTATTATACATTGGGTAAACATCACATAAGATTAATACCAGGATTTCTGAACATTGTAATAATATTAGATGTGTTCAGCAGGAGAATCCTTAGTTTCACACTGGCTTCATCATCATCATCGTGTGGTGACTGATTTACGTTTTTTTGGCCTTGAACATCGTCCTCCTCGCAGCCGAGATGGTTATTCTGCCCAGTATCTACTGCAAAGAGAGCATTGCTGGACGTTCACATCACCATTTTTATATCCAGCTGGCCTTAACTCTGAAATTGAATGGGCTGCTTATTTTCAGCATTATGGGGCGGATTTTCAGAGCCCTGCTCGCCTTAATCCGCCCAAAACCGGGCGGATTTAGGCGAGCAGGGCCCTGCGCACCGGTATGCCTACATTCAAAGAGGCCTACCGGCGCGCGCAGACCCCAGGACTCGCGTAAGTCCCAGGGTTTTCGGAGGGGGGCGTGTCAGGGGGCGGGCCCGGTCGTCGCGGCGTTTCGGGGGCGTGTCGGCAGCGTTTGGGGGCGGGTACGGGGGCGTGGCTACGGCCCGGGGCGGTCCGGGGGTGTGGCCGCGCCCTCTGTACCCGCCCCCAGGTCACGGCCCGGCGCACAGGAGGCCCGCTCGCGCGCGGGGATTTACTTCTCCCTCCGGGAGGCGTAAATCCCCGGAGAAAGGTAAGGGGGAGGTGTAGACAGGGCAGGGCAGGTGGGTTAGGTAGAGGAAGGGAGGGGAAGGTGAGGGGAGGGCGTTAGACGATTCCCTCCAAGGCCGCTCCGATTTCGGAGCGGCCTTGGAGGGAATGGGGGTAGGCTGCGCGGCTCGGCGCGCGCCTGCTATACAAAATCGATAGCCTTGCGTGCGCCGATCCAGGTTTTTAGCAGATACGCGCGGCTCCGCGCGTATCTACTAAAATCCAGCGTACTTTTGTTTGCGCCTGGAGCGCAAACAAAAGTAGGCCTATTCGCGCTGTTTAAAAATCTACCCCTATGTGATTTGTATTCATGGAGACCAAGTTGTCTATTAAATGATTGGTTTTCCTTGCCTTGTTCTCTTTCTATTGTTTTTTGGGGAGTTTAAAACAATTATGGGCATCTTACATGTAACAGAATGGCTCTGTTTTATGAACTGTGATCTCCATGTCACTGTAAATTTACTGATTTTTATTTATGTCCTTGCTATATGTCCCCTTTGTGTACTGAAAGATTTTTTTGTTTTTTTTTGTAATTACCCTGTGATGCAGCTCTTGTAGCGAAACACAGCCCACACCAGGGTTTGAAAATTTGGTGTTTTAAAAAAAGTGACAAAAGCAACTGTTATGAAGGAATTGTGAGAAGTGTGACTTGAAGACTGAATAAAGAATTGTGATATTCTGACATCATCAATTTTGGGGTCTTTCTTGATTTTCATTTTTTACATTTAAATTAACATAACAGTAACATAGCAAATGATGTCAGATAAAGACCAAAAGGTCCATGCAATCTGTCCAACAGCAATTTTATGTGCATTTACCCAAAAGAGATCAAATTCTCTCTTGGAATCCAACCCCCAGTCGGTCCCC
Source organism: Rhinatrema bivittatum (assembly GCF_901001135.1). Classification (NCBI taxonomy): domain Eukaryota; kingdom Metazoa; phylum Chordata; class Amphibia; order Gymnophiona; family Rhinatrematidae; genus Rhinatrema; species Rhinatrema bivittatum. Next base: position 58,978,192 of record NC_042627.1, read on the forward strand.
TTTTATGGAGTTGCAGCTGCTGCTCCATGCAGGTTACCCCATGCCATCAAGGAAGCACAATGCAGCCATATTACTGCTGCCTCGGGCTGCCACTGTCACTCAGTGAGGGCTGCACACTTCCCTCATCACCATTCTTTTGCCACTAGGTATCCTCTGCATCAGCCAAACTGAAAGCCATGTGTTCCTGATAGTCATGATCAGAGGCAGTTCTGGCTTCAATAAGCATGCCTATTTTCATTTCTACTGAATTAGAGTATTTTTTTTATTGTACTACACTAATTAGTTTCTAGATATCATTTATTGCAAAGCAAACTCCCTTCACTACCAGGCACATTGTGACGCACCACAAAACCCCAACAAAAACATACTCAGAAACTTTGTAGCAAACCTACCATACCATAACAGCACTAATGCACAGGAACAGTCCTTCCTATGAAAAGGCAGCACTGCAAATATAGTAATGGACCTAGAACAGCAATACACCTCCTACTGCAAAAATGGGGACATGCTGGACTGCTACAGATGCCTAAACAGAAACTACATTCTAGCAAAACCCTTCACCTCTGTCACACACAGGCAGTACATGGACAGATCCTTGCCAAATACAGAATAAGAGGCCATAAAACTGAATTGGAAACTGCAAGAAGCAAACCTGGGAACTTTTGAGTCCTGGTCACCCTGAAGCTTCAGTGGAGGCAAAGAATCCCAACACATTCCCTTCCCATTCCACTCTCTCCAGGGCAGGCCTTAGCATTTTCCCCTTCCCACCTTACCCTCCTCAGGTTGAACCCCAGCATTCACCCCCACCCCCTTCTCCCTTTCCTCCCAGGCTGGACCCCAGCAGCCACTCCCTTCCTTACCAGTTTTAACTCCGAAGGCTGCACGCAGCACTCTTTCCCCTTTCTCTCGCCCCCCAGCACTTCCTCTCTCCTCCTCCCCCCTTTTTCCTTTCTCCGGTCTGAATTCAGCAGCATTCTCACTCTTCCCACCCTCTCCAGAATGAACTCCTGCACTCTCTCCCTTCTCCCCTCCCACCCTGAAATTGGACACCAATGCTCTTCCCTTTCTCTCTCTGCCAAGGCCAGAACCCCCAGCCTCTAAATGACCTCTCACTTGTAAGTAACGCATCCTCTTCCTTAACACCCACATGGACAAATGCCAAACTGCCCACTCTCTGCCTGCTAAACTGCAGGGTCTCCTTCCTCCAGCTGTGTGGGCCAATGCAAAACCTACCTCCCTTCTGAATTCTGGCACGTGGGCCAGGGGCACACTTTTCGGCTAGGGATACCTATGGCCTAAGTGATGTATGCCAAAGGATCACTACAACTGTTCAAAATGTAAATTTTTCTGGGTGGCCATTTGTCCAAAATACATAGCAGTGCAGGCCTCATATACATAATATACCTGTACATCCAACAAATATGGCTGCCAGGGGATATAACAGCTCAAAGCTTATCTAGTTAATGAATATGAAGACACATTTTGGGAAGAACGAAGCAACAGCTATTTGTGTGCCAGCTGCACAGTATGAAAGTGATCGAATGACAGCGGTGAAAAATGAATTTCATGGCAGAGTGCTGTAACCCATTAGGCCTCTGTTTCTCAAATGTGGCCACCAATGGAATTTCTTTTTTTTTTTTTGCTGCCAACATGAATATAGGAGTTGGCTAATGTTAACTGAGTATTTTAGGGAAAATGTCAGTGCTGCCACCTGCAAAAGCAAGTGGCTGCATTCTGAGACCGCCAAAAGATCTGGTGCGAGAACACCTGCATTAGGCCGAATTCCCAGTGTTTGCATGCACACGGAATGCATGACTACGTAGAATTTTCATTTCTTCTAACCATGTGCATTGGGGAATAAATTGATTAGTGTTAAATGTTAATCCAAGTAAAATGTCTTGCATAATAGTCTATCAGTGTACTGATGACAGACCACTACCATACAGAGTAGCAGAGCTACCCCACTGCCAAAACCACACACCCTAGAGCAATTTAGAAGGTCTGTTGACAAGCCAACATGCCACTGGTCGAGAAACCTATTTCAAAAACTAACATGGTCTGCAGCCAAACCCCTCTGGTTACCAACTCTAGGGCTGTAGAATATCAAGCGAGGTGAAGAATTAGCAAAACCAACAGTGCCAGAAAAACAAGAGGCCTCTTAAAGGGGAAGTACCATCCAAAAGAGATTTTTTTCAAGATTTGCGAACCCTATTTTTTTTTTTAATTTAACATTTTTTATTTGCTAGTATCTGGTCAGCAAAAGTGCTTTTGGAGTTGTTTCTTTGATGGCTCAGTGGCAAATGCTGCCATGTGGGAGATCTGGGTTTCTTTTCTGAACTTTGCTTCTGCTGGAGAGGGCATATGGGCAGTGTTCATGGCCCCTGACGAGAGGGTGTCTCAGTCTTCGAACAATGGAGACATCTAAGCAGCTGGACAGAAGGTACATGCATATCAGATTCCAGCAGGAGCCTTGGTCTGTGGATCGTGGCCAAGGACTGTTTCTCTGATGTCTGCCTTGCATAGGAGGGGGGGGATGGGTAGAGTTATACAATGGAAAAAGGCCCTGGGTAGTTGCACTGAAGGTTCATGAAGGCCAGTTCTGGCTGAGATTGAAGCCTGAAGAGCAGGAGGAAACTGCCCAGCCAGCGAAAGAAGCACAACGTAACTGAATGTGTATCCTGAACTGGAGGAGAGAGTGGGGTTTAACAAATACAGATATTCGATACATCTGCTTTTCACACAGAAGGACCAGTTCAGGCTATTTCCTTGGGGTCTATGGGTGATTTTTTACAGAAGGAGAAATGGCTGTGCTTAGCACTAAGACTGCATGTACCTATGGAATAGCCTCCGGTGTGAGGTCCGATAGCATAGAAACAGGCCTTCAGTTAATTTCCAGGGGGATGTTTCTGGGGGTTTTTTAAATTCTTTTTTGCTTCCCTAACCCTCAAAGCCAATGCACAGTTTTACCTCATCTTGCATTAGGAAACATCTACCACCAAATTCCGCCTGCTCAGTAAAGTCTAGAAGGCTGAAAATGGCTCCCATCAGTTAACTTCACTGTAGGAGGAACTCAGTCTGGTTGCCCTTTGTATGGAACACTGAGGACCAAAATCTGGCCCTGAAGCCTTGTTGAAACTAAATACCATATAATAAACACTCAAAATTAAATGCAGCAAAGATGTGGATTTGTATCTGTTTGGAACTATGCATACTTTGTCTGAGAGAACACGTTACATATTTACAATGCAATCAATAAACTAGGCCAGTACAAAGGAGACGCGCGTTTCCCTAAGGCATAAAGCACCAGGAACCGGCATCCATTCATATTTGCCTTTGTAATCAATGCTTGGGTGGGCTGCAGAGCGAAGAGGAATTAATTTTGAGGTGCTACTATAGAGCTCTTGTAATAAACAACAGCTTTCTGATCATACTGTGCAAGCTAGCTAGAAAGAAACCAAAGTTTAGGAAGCAGGAGCAAGGCCAAGAGATGAAAGGGAACGCACGTTCCTTTGCACCCACCTCTACCTGAACACACACGCACAGCGAGGACTGAAACCATGCAAACTAAAACAGAGTTTGGCAATATATAAAGCTATGTTGCAAACTGATGCTGGCTTTTTTATTCAATATTCTCCTGGGTGAGGTGAGTGGGTAAGGCCTACATCATGATTAATGATTCAGTCCAAGCATTATTTATGCACCGATTCTATTATAAGGGTAATCCGTAGGTTTTGGAAATTCGTGGATGGTGTCTGACCGATGACAAAAAAAACATTTAACAGAGGGTTCACACTTTCTGAACGGGGTCCTGAGCCCCCTACTCAAACACTATCAGGTCGTGGAGAAAAGAACAGTGCACTTAAAAGCAGGACTAGAAGCAGCAAGCAGGCCCTTCGGCTTCAGTCCTGTACTCCCCAGGCCGTTGTTCTGCACGGCACCCTATATGCCAGTGTGCACAGTCACCACCACCAAGTATTCAGACGATGAACACTTTAGGTTTCAATTATAAAGGGCACATCTCAAAAACCTGAACAGACATGTGTCAAAACCCAGTGTCAAGATTTATCATCTTCCATTACATTGGTGACGAAACCTTTAAACGCTGGGTTCTTTGCTAAGTGACTGCATCTGGTCACATCTGTGAGCTTCTTTTATGAGAAAATCCACCTTAAAATAAACCGTGTTTAAAGCTCCAATGTGTTCTTTGCTACGGAAATAATTCCTGTCTGAGGAGCGGTCTGTTGATAAAAAAAACATTTTTATTTGAATCTGAAGAAATTGTCTTAAAACTGAATCCAGAAAGCAGGAGGAATTGCCGCCACAAATACAACCAAACCTCCAAAAGGGATGGAAATCCACCCCATTACTAAATTTTGCTAAGTGCTACTGATGATAGATTTACTTATAATAAACTGAGAAGTCCATGTTCAACCACTGTCCAGCTAGCAAAGTTAGCCGGGGAAGTTTGGCCAGCTCAGTTTAGGACTGTTCTTCGGCTGTCGTAAAGTTTATCCTAGCTGGATAGCACTGGAAATCCATGTTTATCCAGATAGCTTACTTGAATGGCCAACTCTGCCCAGGAATCACCCACCCCCACCCCCAGGTTAGCAGGATAAAAAGTTAACCAGCTGACTCGGGGCCGGTCAGCATAGAAGGATTTTCAAATCCTGCCATTTGTTTGGCTAAGTCCGAGATTAGCACAGGACAAACGGCACTGAGTATCGGCCTTGGGGCTTCCAGTATCGGCCTCGGAGCTTCCAGTGCATGTAAACTTTTCAGCTGGGTTAAAGGGAGCCGTTCCCGGGGACGTGTTCAGGTTTGAGATTTTCTAAAGTGTCTGCGTTACTACAGCCCTCCCTACCCCATCCCCGCCCAAACAGCAAATGCATAATATGCAGGTACTTTTAAGCACACATACATTAAAGCTGCTCAATCTTCAATCTTGAGCAGTTTATCACTGAAAGTTGACTGCAAAGCGCACGAAGCAAAAGTTCTCGTGTACGTTGCAGCTCCATGGGCTTTGTGAAAATGGGCTCCCTTAGTGCACGAGATGCCCAGAGGCGAGGCGCCTGGTCTGTAAGGGGTTGGGGAAAAAAAAAAGCGTGCTGGTGGTGCATGCATGGCACAGAAGGAGACAGGGATGCAGTCTCAAATAAGCATTGCCCTCCCCCCTCCTTCTAACTCCTGGCAAACAAGGAGACCTGAGGAAACTTTCTGAAGAGGTGAGAGGAAAAAAAAAAACAAGGAGATGGAGTTAGAGTTACTTATGTGAAGGTTGGAAACAGCACATCCAAGATGGTGCTTGCTCAACTCCCAAAACACCAATTTTTGGACAATAATGATTAAATAAAGCCCTTTAAATCTTAAGTTTAAATTATGTCACTGACCATCACAAAATAATCTCATCTTTACTGTTCGCTGTAACCCACCTTCCAAATCTGTACGTACTATATATTCTAAATATGAAATACTAACCTGTGCTGAGAAACCGCAGAAGAATCCAAACCAAAAATGCACAAGTGTGAAGGCAAAGTTTTTATAGAAAAAATAACACAGGAACTTGCACATTCTAAAGTAGGACCACCTTCCATGAACCAGTAAAAGCCTCTGCAGGTATCTGAACTGTGCAAAAGAATAATCACTGGCCAGAACTGCTTGCATTCCTTCCTGGCCACTGATGCCAACGCCTATGTGAGCACCTGTAAGTATAAGACAAGGAGAAAAGTTTTCTAAGTAACGCACTAAGAAGCTCCGGCCTACGTACAACTGCTCTCTGTTGGTGCGCAACTTTACATGGGCCGGTAACCCTCATACTAGGATAGATGCCGATTTTCTTTTTAATGGCCTCGTATTTTATTTCACGGGCGACCGTCTCGTGCGGCGACACCTCGTCTTACTTTTGATCATGCTGATATCGTTGGCTCCATCTCCGATAGCCAAGGTGACGGCCTTTTTGTGCTTCTTCACCAGCTCCACCACCTGGGCTTTCTGTAGGGGAGTAACGCGGCAGCAGATCACAGTCTTGCACATGCAGGCGATTTCCAGGAATTCCTTCTCCATGTCAGCCTCCAGAGCGTGAGCCTGCAAGACAAAGAGTCTACAGCCAGACTGGCATGGAAGAAGAAACAGCTTTGCTTTGTTTAACTTTTCTTTTCATTAGCAGACAATAAATTAAACTAAACAGTTAACTTTTCATTTCAAATAAGCAAGAGCTGGCCATTTATAAAGAGAAGGCAGAGGAGCCAACAGAAAATCACATTCCTATAGAGCACATTTACCCATCCGCTATAATGCCCAGATTCAAAAAATTTTCATTTCACTAAATGAACAGGCTGTTCATTGTGTTACCACCTAATTACACTGCACTAAAATTCTTGGGGACAATATTCAGTCATTGGCCGGCTTGCAAAGTTAGCCAGTTAAACTTATCTGGCTAACTTTTGTCGGGGTATTCAGTGGTATGGATACCCAACTATCTTAAAAATAGCAGAATAACTTTCGGCTCGATCCAGTAAGGCCGCGGTAAAAACAGTGAGGTAGTGTCAGGCGCACCCTTCCTCCCCGCACGCACAGTTCTCTTCACTAACTCCCCGATACTCTCCTCTAATTGCATGCAAATGCATGCCGCGGCTGTGAAGCGTTAGGGAAGGGTTATGCCCGCGCAACCCATTTTACTGTATAGGCGCTGTAACAGCGCCTATACAGTAACCTGGGTGCGCTGGTACCTGTCATTTCAAATGACATTTGAAATGACAGGTACCAGGAAGTGTAAAAAAGTTTAAAAAGTGTAAAAAACAAAAAACCTGTGTGTTATATAAAAAAATAAAACAATTTTAAATACCTGTCGGAGGGCCGTGGGTCCAGGCGGCCGGTGGGCGGCGGGCAGCCATCAGCGGCATCCGGTAGTCCCTTCTCCCTTCCTCCCTCCCTCCCCTGCCTGGATGAGCGCCAAAATCGCACGGGCGGGTCGGCAGCGGGGGGGGGCGGCAGCAGGATCCGGGAGCGGCGGGTAGGCAGCAGCGGGGTCCGGGGGGGCAGGGGCAGCGGCAGCGGGGGGGGGGGGGCAGCAGCAGGGGGGCGGCAGCAGGATCCGGGAGCGGCGGGTAGGCAGCAGCGGGGTCCGGGGGTGGCAGCGAGATCCGGGGAGCCAGCAGCGGCAGCATGTTCGATCGCGCAGGCAGGTAGGTGGCAAAGTAAAGATGGCCGCCTGCACGGGAAAATCGTGCAATTGGCCGCTGAAGACGTGACGTCACACCCCGTGACGCCAAACGTCGTGACGTCACGTCTTCAGCGGCCAATTGCACGATTTTCCCGTGCAGGCGGCCATCTTTACTTTGCCACCTACCTGCCTGCTCGATCGAACATGCTGCCGCTGCTGGCTCCCCGGATCTCGCTGCCACCCCCGGACCCCGCTGCTGCCTACCCGCCGCTCCCGGATCCTGCTGCCGCCCCCCCGCTGCTGCCCCCCCCCCCGCTGCCGCTGCCCCTGCCCCCCCGGACCCCGCTGCTGCCTACCCGCCGCTCCCGGATCCTGCTGCCGCCCCCCCCCCCCCCCCCCGCTGCCGACCCGCCCGTGCGATTTTGGCGCTCATCCAGGCAGGGGAGGGAGGGAGGAAGGGAGAAGGGACTACCGGATGCCGCTGATGGCTGCCCACCGCCCACCAGCCGCCTGGACCCATGGCCCTCCGACAGGTATTTAAAATTGTTTTATTTTTTTTATATAACACACAGGTTTTTTGTTTTTTACACTTTTTACACTTACCATAGCAGGCCCGAGCCTTGCTACTTTTTCTTTTGTTTTTTTTTGCCCTGGTCCCGTCCGGTCTCCTGCAGCCCCGTCCGGTCCGGACGGGGCTGCAGGAGACCGGACGGGACCAGGGCGGGTAAGCAATGTTTTTACCCTACACTACACTACACTAACTCCTACTAGGGGGAGGCGGTAAACTAGCAGGTTAAGGCCGCGGCAGAACAGCGGGTTACGGAGGAGATAATATCAGCGCCCGTTACAGTATTGCAGGGGAATAGCTAATTCCTTCATTATACAGCTTTTTCGTTCATTTACATGCCGGGTGCGGAAAGGGTTATGCGTCTGTTTTCAGAAGCGATACGGACGCGTGAAACTGGAGACTGTATCGCCGAACTGCCTTGCGCGCCCGAATTGTGCGCTACGAGCACGTTACAGACGGGCAATCCTCGAGCGGACGATACTGGATCGAGCTGTTTATCTGGCTAACTTTAGGGCTACTCTATGGCAAGAACAGAGTTAGCTGGATAAATTATCCAGCTAACTCTGAATATAATATATCCAGCTAACTCTGGATATATTATCCAGCTAACTCTGAATATAATTTAGCTGGATAACTTATCCAGATAACTTAACTCTGTCCCAGAATGCCCCTATATTATATGGCTAAATTTTAGCTGTATAATTAGTTATCCAACTAAAATTCAGCTAGATAAGTACCCAAAATATTCAAAAGTCAGCATTTAGCTCGATAATTCACAAGTTATCTTGCTAAATGCCTTTGAATATAGACCTCTATTTCCAGGTACTACCATGGAAAACAACCATGATTAATTACACAGCTCAACAGATATAAATTTATAACAATATGCAGTCTAACTTTATAAGAATATTTCATTTGTAGCCTGTAATATTTTCATTACTACATTTATTAATTGCCTTACAATAATTTTCAAAGCAGTTTACAACAACAAAATAATAAAATACAATCATACATAAAATAAATATAACATAAACCCACTAGTAAAACCTCCCATGATAAAATGAAAACATTTTTTTCAGCCTAACCCACAAAGGCCTGGGAAAAAACCAAATCATTAATGATTTTTGAAAACCTAAAAGATCCTTAATTTCTCTCCGGGGGCAAAGAACCCCCAAAGACACGTCCTAGTCAGAGCTCCAGCCCCACCCTTTACTCCTAAGGTCTAGCTTGCTTTTAAGGTGAGAATCTCTAACAGGCCGATACAGTACAGTGCGCTCCGACGGAGTGCACTGTTAGCCTGCTATTAGATGCACGTTTTCCCTTACCCCTTATTCAGTAAGGGGAGGAAAACGCGCGTCCAACCCGCGGCACCTAATAGCGCCCTCAACATGCAAATGCATGTTGATGGCCCTATTAGGTATGCGCGCGGGATACAGAAATTAACGCCGACCCAAAGGTCGGCGCTAATTTCTTCCGGCACCGGGAAAGTGCACAGAAAAGCAGTAAAAACTGCTTTTCTGTGCGCCCTCCAACTTAATATCATAGCGATATTAAGTCAGAGGTCCCGAAGAGTAAAAAAAGTAAAAAAATAAATAAATAAAAATTTGAATTCGGCCCGTGGCTGTTGGGCCGAAAACCGGATGCTCAATTTTGCCAGTTTCCGAGCCCGTGGCTGTCAGCGGGATCGAGAACTGACGCCGGCAAAATTGAGCATCGGCTGTCAAACCTGCTGACGGCCGCCGCTCCTGTCAAAAAGGAGGCGCTAGGGACGCGCTAGTGTCCCTAGTGCCTCCTTTTACCCAGATCTACAGCCGGACCTAATTTAAATACTGAATCACATGCACCGGCGAGTGGCCGGTGCGCGCGCCGGGAGAGCGGGCGTTCGCCCACTCTCCCTCAGACTTTACTGTATCGGCCCGTAAGTGGGGCAATTCTGTCAGGCATATCTGGGAATAGTCTGGATTTGACCTGGAGAGTTCATAATTCTAAAGGAATTCTTGGGTCTCCAGGCTAATTCCGGAAAACTCCGGATGCCCAGCTGCTGAATCAGCTTGTGCAGGCCCAGAACAGGAAAATGCCTGAACCTGCACAACGTACGTGTTAACTTTTATATTTAAAATGAAGAGTATTCCAATCAATACAGCAAGCAAACTAAAGGGAAACAGATGCCATTCTTGAAGAAAGGCACAATAAACAGGACCAATGGAAGCACTAGACAGACTAGGCGGCCATCTAAGTGCCACAACTTTGGAGATGACAATGGCCAGGAATGGTCCAGGCCAACATTGATTGGGGCTAAAGCCATGCCATAATGGCAGAGTATTCCCTTGTTGCTGCCTCCATTTTTCTCACTCTGCCAGCTCTTTCTGGCAGCGATGTCTTTTCAGGCAGTGCCACAACCCAGCTTCACTTTCAGGTTTGCGGCAGTGCTAAAACCACTGGCCGCACTCCCAGGACCTCATCTGTGATGGCGAGAGCTGGGGAAAATACTTTCTCCTGTTTTATTCGGCATACTCCGGGTCCTGAGGCTAAAAAGGGGAAGAGGGGAGAGAGAAACGGGATATCGCTGCAGCTGGGAGGGTGGGGGGAGAGAAAGGAAGAGGAATGCTCCTGGGACTGGGCAGGGATGGAGACAGGAAGTGGAATGTTCCTGGGGGTGAAGGTTACATGGCTGAAGTTTCGCCTAGGCCATCTAATACCCTTGCACCAACCCGGACAATAGACATAAAAGAATCCAAGGCTGTTATAGGAAGAAGATTATGTTCACGAGCTGTTTAATTGGTAATATTAAGCCCACTTTTCCATGGTCTCATAAGTTGGAGTGGGAGAGGGACATTTAAAGTCTGCTCAGGGTTTTGAACCATCACAATGTTACAGCCTAATGCAAGTCTACACTGTTGTGATAGGAAACAGCTTTCCTAATCAAAACAAATTGTTTTGGCAACACTGTAATATTCTGATATTTATAAAAACCCACCGGAGGTAGTTTAATGGCAATAATTTGCTTCCTGCAACTCCTTTAGGTCAGGTTGTGCTCCTAAAATCCCAAACTTCAGCAAAAACAACAGCTTTACATCTGCATAACTGCCTCATTCTAATTTGTTGGCCCTGATCTGTGACATTCCCCTCACACAGACCTTTAAAGATTAATGCTAGTGGACGATTTCCAATTAGGCAGGCCTGAGGTTGCGTGAACTAAACTCTTACTATGGGGCAGTCTCCACCCTGGCAGTCAGATGAACTGTATAAAGTTACTAATTTGATTTCCTGTGCAAACAAGTATTCAAGTTTTAAAAAGTAATTTCTAATTAGTTCTGCAAATATATCAGTGCATGTGCATGGCGTTCTTATAAGCCTGATTTATTTTTCTAGCTGTGGAAGAAGCCTGATGTTATTAGAATGCAACTCAGCCTTAGAATTCTTGAGGAATGTAGAGAAAGGGTTTGACGAACACTCACCAGGCTGTGCCCGTTGACGATCAACGCATATTCACCAGTGACTGTTTCCTCAAAGACAAAGACAGAGTCAAACTTGGTCTCCAACATTTTTTCAGAGCACATATGGCCATTGTATGGACCTTGGTTTTGTCCAAAAATATGCTCTCTTGCTTTCCTTGGGGTAAAAAAAAAAAAAAAAAAAAAGATATATTTCATTCTGAAGCTTTCAGCAAAATGTCTTAGGGAGGTAGGAGTCTCCCAAATAGTCTGTCAGTAATGCTTTCTCCCATTGATAACAGATTTTCATATCTGAGGTTGTTTTCATCACTTTCCCCAAGTGGATGGATGTAGATATCCCTCACCAACGCAGTACAATTCTGAGAGCAGTTCATGCATTTCAGCAGAAGTGCCTGAGGAAGGGATCTGAGCACTTGCATTTTAAGACAATTATTAGCTTAACACAGGACTCATCTCTAGAAACATAGAAACATAGAAATGACGGCAGAAGAAGACCAAACGGCCCATCCAGTCTGCCCAGCAAGCTTCACACATTTTTTCTCATACTTATCTGTTTCTCTTAGCTCTTTGGTTCTATTTCCCTTCCACCCCCACCATTAATGTAGAGAGCAGTGATGGAGCTGCATCCAAGTGAAATATCTAGCTTAATTAGTTAGGGGTAGTAGGGGTAGTAACCGCCGCAATAAGCAAGCTACACCCATTCTACACGACAACATTGCTGAGTTCCTTTTAATAGATTTCATTCTTGGTAGGGTAACATGCTACTCTGTTGTCTAACCCCAGGACGTCAAATGAAATTGGTAGATTTGGGGGTCCCACGTGCATATTTGTAAACTCTTGGGCAATTTGAGATTGGTACATTAATCAGTAACAATGCAGCCATCACATTTCGACTATGTTACTCGATTCACAACACAGTCGATCTACCATGGATACCTTGGAAGAATTTATCTGCTCTAATCAGCAGTCACTGAGACCCTGCATGATCCTCAGGGAAGCAAAGACATCACCATGATCAGCGTTATTCATTTTCCAGTATGAAATTTCAGCACAACAAACAGGAAAGGCAATCTTTGCAGGCAAGTCAAGGCAGTCTGTAAATAGCATAGGGGTTGATATTCAAGGGGTTTAGGTGCCTAACAGACTGCCCAGATGGCACACAACAGACAATTATAGAACACAGACAGGCATACAAGGAGTTAATGCTCATTGTAAATAAAGCTGCAGTCCTTAACTTACAAAACGTAACTGGTTCCTTAACTCAGGGCAAAGTGTAGGTAGGTGAGATGAGCAGTCACAGCTGCCTATGTTATACTAAATGTTACAATCATGGGCAACACCCTCAACTTGGTCTATATTTTAGAGCTCTCTTTTAAGTATGTACTGTAAACTTACTATCGGGCCGATACAACTCTCCTGTGCGCGCGATTCAGAATACAAATTAGGCCCAGCGGTAAAAACAGGCAAAAGGAGGCGCTAGGGATACTAGCGCGTCCCTAGCGCCTCCTTTTAGCCCGGAGCGGCGGCTGTCAGCGGGTTTGACAGCCGACGTTGGTTCTCGAGCCCGCTGACAGCCATGGGTTCGGAAACCGGCAAAATTGAGCGTCCGGTTTTCGACCCGCGAGCCACGGGCAGACTTCAATTTTTTTTTTTTTTTACTTTTGGCAACTTTCTGGACCTCCGACTTAATATCGCCGTGATATTAAGTCGGAGGGTTTTTACTGCTTTTCTGTGCACTTTCCCAGTGCACGAAGAAATTAGCGCCTACCTTTGGGTAGGCGCTAATTTCTGAAAGCAAAATGTGCGGCTTGGCTGCACATTTTGTTTTCTGAATTGCGCGGGAATACCTAATAGGGCCATCAACATGCATTTGCATGTTGCGGGCGCTATTAGGTTCGGGGGGTTGGACGCGCGTTTTCGGCCCCTTACTGAATAAGGGGTAATGCTAGCGCGTCGAAAACACGCGTCCAATAGAGGGTTAAGAGTGCGCTCCGTTGGAGCGCAATGTACTGTATCGGACCATATGTGACCCAAGGTGATACTTCCAATTTAACTATTCTCCAGGTGATGTGATAAAGCAAAAAAGATTTAGAACTGCAGTCTCTCAATTATGTCTAATGCAGAGGGCTCTCAGTTCAAATCTGGCTTCTACTTATATCATTAGTCAATTTGCAGGGTTTTTTCTTTTAATTTACTTTTGGTACCAGGTCTAGATTTTGGTTCCCCCTTCATTCTTTAGGCAACAAAATATCACAGAAAACAGGAACGGATGGCAAAAAATGAAAGAGTGCCAGCCCCTTCCCATCTGCCTTCTTTTCCTATCGATTGTGGACCCTGCTTGACCTATTAGGTCCACCCCACCGTGCTTGTCCAAGGACGTTTGGAGGTCCAATGTCATGTCTTCCCCCGCCCTCAAATCTGCTGGACGGCGCCCCCTGTTATTATTAATGCAAGATGATCATTACCTGAGCTCCTCACGCACTTCCAACACCGTGTGACCAGCCACAATAAAAATGTCATTCATGTCATCGGTCAGCATGTGACACGAGTAACCAATGTTCATGGCAGTCTCTGGTGAAAAATGGATTAGTACATATTCAGCTTTTGATGACTTATGTAACAACTTGGCACCTGCTTACAGTGCTGCTTCCCCATTACCCCCACTCTGAATGGCCCGCCCTTTGCATCAGAAGAAGAAAATCAAAATTAAGAAGAAAATCAAAATGAGAAGAGAGCTGAAGAATGCCCTGGAAATCGTGATCATTTTCATTTACGTTTACTTTCTTTTAATCCTCCAAAGCAACGCTGGTCCAAAGGCTCCCTTGGGGAAAACTGGGCCAGAACGCAACTGAGGTGTCAGCCGCACGCCACAGCTTTTACAAAATGTATATGGCATTTGTGAACCTCCCAAAGTTTAAAATCTGAGTGGAACCTCAGCAGTCTACCATAATGTCCTGCTTTAGTACCTATATTATTACAATAGCAGATTATGCTGTTTCTTCCATGACAAGATTTAAAATCAAATGTCTTAGCTGGATGCCTCAAACTATTCACTTCCCCAATTCTTGGTTCGCTTCCTTCCTCTTTTGATAAGTTAGTTCATTTATTTTTCTAGACCTCCTTCCTTGTACCAAAGTGATTTATGAAAGAGAAGTAAAGCAATAATAATGAGCATACATCAATACAGCATTAATCTAAAACAACAAAAATACATCAGTAAAATGCATTATTACAACAAAAACATCAATATATCAGTAAACTTGAAACATAACTTAAATCAACTGAACTCTCACTAGGGAGGCTGTCGCACACCAACTAACAAAATGCTCATTTAATATACCCAGCCTTACCACAACACTCTCAGTCTACCCGACATCCCTAAATAGTGCTGAGCCCCAGTTATTAGTCTTATTCCTAGGTCTGCTCTGCTTTTATTATTTGAATATACTTCATTTCTATATTTCTATATGTTTTTGGAATAAGATGTTAGAAGGTGTACATTTTGTTATGGACACACCCACTTTTTAAATTATCATCTTCTTCACAACATGGCTACAGCTGCTCAGCCTCAGGTTGCCCATTTCAGGCAGCATCAGCCTTCATGCACCAATATTTCAAATCCTTTTGTTTTATTTCCCCAAGTCTGGCTGTTACTGCAATAATTCTTGGCTGAGAGACACTGGCAATAGGGTACAGATGGGCTCTATACAGTTGTGGCTGTTAAGAGACAACTAATGGTTTAGGATTATATCTGTACGTTTAATTCTAGTCCAACAGTGTCTCAAGTATACATGATAGCCTATATCGCATTTTGTATTTGTATGTAATGTTTCGACTTCCCCATCATTGTCTTGTTTGCCCTCCCAAGGGCTGTGATCACTGCCTTTACCACATTCCCACTCAGCTAACCTAAAAAAGCAGTGCCAGGAGTCCTGTAATACTGCATTCAGCACGGACATGAGGCCAATCTCCTTTATTAAGTCCAC
This sequence comes from Rhinatrema bivittatum, assembly GCF_901001135.1. Taxonomy (NCBI): domain Eukaryota; kingdom Metazoa; phylum Chordata; class Amphibia; order Gymnophiona; family Rhinatrematidae; genus Rhinatrema; species Rhinatrema bivittatum. The sequence goes on from NC_042627.1 coordinate 58,993,360, forward strand.
ACGTCATCTATCTGTGTGTGTGTAACGTATGCCTGGGATTCTGATGGGAATCAGTTAGTAAACTGATTTAAATGGATACAGAGCAATGGAAATGACTAAGGAGGAAGAACCTATAAAAACATTAAGCACTGACATTTTCTCAAGAATTATAGAAATATCAAAACCAAAAGGGTAGTTTAGTCTGCTAAATACATGATCTAAAAAAGAAAAATAAAAAATCTGTAAATACTGCTGCTTTAGCACATCCAATAACTTGTGTCCCTTACTATATCTCTCTACTGTGAGGCTATTAATGTTAAGGTATTTTTATTCATTTATCTATCATCTGACTTGATGTAACCACCTAATCCCAACCAGTCCCTAGGCAGTTAATTTAAAATTTACAATAGTAACACATGTAGTATACAGATACAAAAAGATAAAATTAAAATCTCCACCCTCTTCACCCCACTACCATAGAATAATCAACATAACCTTCTAATTAAAACAAAAATAGGTCTACTCCCCATTCTCCATCAGCAGAAAACAATCTCCCCTGACCAATAAATTAATGCAGACGTGCAGCACACTTTCACGACTGACGTTGACAATCAATCAAATGCCTCAAGGAACAACCATACTTGACCGAGTCATTAGTTTCCTGCCTCAGGTATGGGAAGGCTGTTTCAAAGGAGAAGTGCAAATCATCCCCAATGCCTGGTAGCAACCAATTTTGCCTGTGCGAGAGAACAGGCATGAAGTAAATCTAACTCAAAAGATCTTAATACTCTAGCGGGAACATACGGAACTAACCAATCTGTTAGATGGCAGGGAGATTCCTTACAAATACAACTGTGAACAAAAGTAGAATCTTAAATTTAGCACGCGGTACTACCAGTAACCAATGCACAAGTCTACTGCTTGACCATGCTACTATACGAGCAGCAGTTATCTGTACAATCTGTAAATGCTTCACAACAACTCCAGCGGACCTTGATAAAGTGAACTGTAATAATCCAATATGATGGTCACGAAGGTATGGCGTGATCGCTATTCACCTGTTTAGCTAAAAACGCGTGCAGCTGACAGATCTGCAGGAAGTGGGAAAAGATGTTCAAACTAATGCAGAAATCTGACTCCACAATACTACAGTCAAATGCTGGAAGGTTCACCCCCCTTTAATTTGTGGAATGCCCAATAAAGGTCTGTTAACTCTCCTGACCCACCATATCTCAGATTTCAACTGGTTCAATTTAAGATGGTGTTGCCCTAAGTACATAGTTATTGCCTCAAGACAGTTACTCAGTTGGATCACAATGGAAGCCTACTCCTTGTTCATACATACTAGTAGCTGTATGTTATCAGCCAACATAAAGCATCGTGCATATCATACTTCTGGATCAAATCAGCCAGGGGAGTTCAGTATACATTTAAAAGAAGCGGTGCCAGAACCAATCCAAGGCACCAGACACTTCACATGACACTGTTCCTGCTCCCAGAGCATAAGCTGGCTGAGATCAGTCAGGAAAGAATTGAACCAATCCAAAACTCCACCCTTAAAAACTATGCCCATTAGTCATCTGATTAAAAAAAAATCATGATCAACAGATCAAGGGAGGTGATCAATGAGTCATATCTTCTGTCTGCTTGCATCCAAACACTTTTGATCATAGCTAATAAGGTCTCCGTACTATGATTTTATCTAAACATGGATTAGCAAGGATAAAAGCCTTTGTTTTCTATCGATACATTAGGGGTTCCTGATATATTGACCGCTGGATTATTTTACTAATGATGTCAGATTTGTTTTGTATTTCAACTCTTTTTTGTGCATGCAAAAAAAAAAGTTTGACTTGAAACGTTAGTGTAAGGTTTTCAAATTACGTAAACCCTACAAGTATTAGCGCCTTCATTCTATTGCAGTTTAATCACACATCAATGCAAGGGCTTTCAGAAAGCATTAAAGGAGTTACCTTGCTTGTCGCCTGTTAGAACCCAGAGTTTAATGTTGGCTATGATTAAACTGCCAATGGTCTCAGTCACACCTTCTTGCAATTTGTCTTCTATTGCGGTGGCACCTAACAACTTTAGAAAGGAGCAGAAATATTCACAGGTTAATGTTTCTGGAACATAAAGGGGATCATTTTCAATAGCCCGTCTTGTGCACAAAGTCTGGGGCGGGCTATTTTAATTCCTGCACATCACCCCAGCAATCAAAGGGAGAGGACCCATGTCATTTGCCTTTTGAAAATGAGCAGGTACAAAGTTATGTGTGTTAAAATTGTCCGTACGCTATTTGTGGGGGTGTCCAAGCAGGGGCAAAACAGCACGCGTACTTCTGAAAATCCCATGTAGGCATGTCCTCTGACATAAACACGCCCAAGGGAACACATAAGTGTGCACGCTATGGCAGTGCCGCCTACTTTTAGATGCATTTGAGGAAGGCAATTTTCAGTAAGGATCATTTTAGCTGGGTAAATGCCTTTGAAAACTGCCCTCTTAGTTATTCTGTAGCTACCAAAAGTAACCATCCAATTTTGTGTAATTCCTAAGGACCATAATTTGCAAGCTGCAAGTGCAGCAGTGGCCTTAAAAAGGCTAAATATATCCACACACCATCTATTTAAACATGTGTGATTTATGGTAGCCACATACAATAAGATAAAAAGAACTTAACCCCCTCCTCCCACATGCACATTTTCATTTTGATCCTATTAAAGATCTTCAACATATTACCGTATTTTTCGCTCCTTAAGACGCACTTTTTTTTCCCCAAAAGTGGGGGGAAAATGTCTGTGCGTCTTATGGAGCGAATATAAAAAAAAAAAAAAAAAAGAACTACAACCCCCCACCCTCCTGACCCCTCCAAGACTTGCCAAAAGTCCCTGGTGGTCCAGCGGGGGTCCCGGGAGCAATCTCCTGCTCTTGGGCTGTCGGCTGCCAGTAATCAAAATGGCGCCGGTGGCCCTTTGCCCTTACTATGTGACAGGGGCTACCGGTGCTATTGGTCGGCCCCTGTCACATGGTAGGAGCAATGGACGGTGGGTGAGGGTGTTGTAGTTAATTAAATTTGAAGGGTTGGGGTTTTGTTTTTTATTTTCGACGAAAGAGAACGATAAACGTTTTCTGATCTGGGGAATGGACCGAAATGGCCCTCCCCAGACCCGAAAACGAAATGGGGACAAAAAAAAATTGTATGCACACCCCTAATTTGCTCCATAAGACGCACAGGCGCCCGGGAACAGAGCCGGTTTAGCACACCATTTTTAAAAAAATTTTTCCCCTCTGAATCCTTGGTGCGTCTTATGGTCAGGTGCGTCTTATGGAGCGAAAAATACTGCAATTTGCCTGTTGATACACTCTGTTGCTTCCTTCATGCTTATTCACACATCTCCTTTCATTTTTTATTCTAAGACATTTGGGGGCAATATTAAAAAGTAGGGATGTGAATTGTTTTTCTGACGATTGAAAATATCATACGATATTTTCAAACTCGTCAGAAATCGGGGGCTCCCCAAAACCGATAGGAAAACCCCACAAAATTGTTCGTGGGGTTCTCTTATCGTTTTGGGGGAGGGCGGGAAAAATGGCACACAAAATCAACCCCTAAACCCACCCCGACCCTTTAAAACACATCCTTTAGCTTCCGCCACCCTCCCAACCTCCCCCAAAACTTTTTAAAAGTACCTGGTAGTCCAGTGGGGGTCCCGGGAGCGATCTCCCGCTCTCGGGCTGTCGGCTGCCACTAATCAAAATGGCGCCGATGGCCCTTATCATGTGACACGGGCCATCCAGTGCTCCTACCATGTGACGGGGCCGGCCAATGGCACGGATACCCTGTCACATGGTAAGGGCAAAGGGCCAATGGCGCCATTTTGATTAGTGGCAGCCGACGGCCCGAGAGCGGGAGATCACTCCCGGGACCCCCACTGGACCACCAGGTACTTTTAAAAAGGTTTTTTGGGGGGGGGAAGCTAAAGGATGTGTTTTAAAGGGTCGGGGTGGGTTTTTTGTTTATCGGCTCGGGCGCAGCCGATAAAAAAAAATCCGATCGGACCGCACAAAAAAAATTTCCCAATAGTCCCCGAACCTGGAATCGGAACCGATTCCAATTCACATCTCTATTAAAAAGCTTTTTTTGCAAGTAAACACATATTTACGCACGGAAAAATGCACTTTAAAAATTGCTTCCTCCATCCCATATACAGGTAACAGCATTTATGCTTCTACCCACCTGAAAAAGGACCAGAGAGAAGCTGGGGGAGGGAAAGCATGCACAGAGATTTCATCTTCAAATCGCCACATGTACTTTCCAGCATGCCCTTTGCAGGCACAGCATTTCTCAAGTACAAAAGTACCTGTGATGGGCGCACTGGGTAGATTTTTAAAGGAAAACTCCACAGAGAGTTTTCCCTTTGAAAATTTGCTTGCAAATCCATGGTGTTTCAAAATTGCCCTCTTTTGTTCTGGCTTGTTCCTCCCAGAGTTTTTTGTAAATGGCTTTTTTTGAATTCAAGCCTACAATGAAGTGAAATTCATATGTTCTCCCTCCATGAGGTTCTGATGAGGATCAGCACAGTAGCACCATAGTTTACTTGCATGAATAGCTCAAGAATTCAATCAAAATTAGAATAAAAAAGGGGGCAATCTTTCTGGCTATGCATGCCCAATTGCCAACTGAATTACATTTAAAAAAATTGTGGTCATTACTGCTATTTCAATAAAAAAAAATATTTTGAAGATAATTATTTAGGATTTTGCTAATTTAAAAAAACAAAAAACACAACTCCATTTTTGTTTCGTTTTAACTTAGACTGGGGAGAAATGGGAAAGATTTTGATTTGCTGAAAACTGACAATAGTTTCCTGCTTATTGGTGGACTCTATTTGCCTATGTCTTTTAAAGTTAAGATGACCAGTACCCTAAGGGACAAGTTTTATTCGACTACACACATGCAGGTCGATGCAATATCTGTGTGGGAAAAATGGGTGCTCATGATCGAGTGCCCACTTCCCTAACATGCGCCCATCCACCTCTCCCGGGCGTGTGATGCAGTAGGCAAATGTGCCGCTGCGTTAAAAAGGAGTTGAAGTAAAAATGTTTATTTTTATTCAGATGTGTTATTTTTGTATTTTTATTATTTTATATAATTTATAATGTTTGTTTGTTTTGGTTTTTGTTAATTTTCTTGTTTTTATTATGTATGTTCATTCTGTATATCGCTTAGGCCTTTTGTGTTAAGCGATTAATACATTTTTTAAATGAAATGAAAATGAAATGTGTCGCTGGGGGAAACTGTGCATCCCTAACATCTCCTCGGCATTGGGCGCCCAGGAGAAGTGGCTGTGCACGGGTTAGGAAAATGGACGTTCATAAATTGAGAATCCGTTTTCCTAACCTCACCACTGTCAAGACATTTTAAAAAATTGTTTTTTTTTCACATTGCTGTTTTCTGTGGTTCCTCTGACTTAATATCGCCATGATATTAAGTCGGAGGAACCACAGAAAAGCAGTATTTTCTGCTTTTCTGTTCAACTTTTGGGACTTCTCAAGACTTAATGCCAGCTCCAGGGCTGGCGTTCATTTTTGAGGGTAAAATGTGCACATTGGACGCACTTTTTTTTTTTTTTTTTTACATCGGGGATATTAGCTAATAACCTCATCAACATGGCATTTACTTGTGATGAGCGCTATTAGCTACGCCCTGGTTTGGACACGAGATTTGGGCGTGCTGATCCCCTTATTGCATCAGGGGTTTTGGACGCGCGTCCAACCGCAGGTTAACCTGAGCGCACAGTATTGCATCGGCCTGTCAGACAGCAATCTCTGCCTTTTTTGGGGGAAGAACAACTACATCTACTTGTATGCAGTGGTTTAAAATCCAGGACTGGTTCTGCCTGTCTATTATGAAATGGTGCCACTGATCAACTTATTGTGGGCTCCCCAGGTCCAACCCCTGATTCTGCTGCATCTTAGCCTGGGCACATAACATAAGAAGTGCTATGCTGGGTCAAAACAAGGTCCATAGAATCCAGCATCCTGTCTCTGAGATTGACCAGTCTGGGTCACAAGTACCCATCAGAGTCTCAATACTTGATCTATTTCTGGTATCTCTCTCCCAGGGATAAGCACTGGCTTTCCCAAGTCTACCTGGTTAACAACTGTTTATAGACTTTTCCTTCAGGAACTTGTCCAATCCTCTTTTGAACCCTGCCATGTTAGTTGTTTGACCACAACCTCCAGCAACAGATTCCATAGCTTGATTTTGTTTAGGCAAAAGAATCTGAATGAAAAGTCCCAAAGACTTACACACTAAACTATATATTCTAAAAGAGAGCCTATATGACTTAAAATTCTTGCAAAATAACTGTAATATAAGCAGTGATTGCAAGCACTGTGCACTTGCTGAAAAAAATTCATCTGCATATGTTTTAAAAGGATAAAAACATATTAGTGTTGATTTTAGATAGTCCTCCACTCTCTGTCTGTGACCATGATGCAGAGTCTAATCTGAGAACAGTTTCATTGGCAGATCACAGAATCACTCTGGTCCTCTACTGGACCTTGCCATGGGATCAGAGGGCAGCTCAAAGGGCATAACACATGGTGGCAACTTTTTTGCATGTTCATTGTTGCAAGTAAAATACCAAAACCGTATGTCCCTATTATTACAAAATCAATCTTTGAGGCCCCTATTCATGAAGATGCCTTAAATGCGCCCCAATGAAAATAATGGATCCTGCAGAAAACAACATGTGTTTGGCATGTTAACACTTAATGCACCACAACTGGGAAGGTGCTCCACCTCCGGAGCAAGGGAGAGAGCAGAGGCTGAGGGGTTGGGGGTGGGTCAGGGAGCACAATTTCAAGGTGCGTCAGTCAGCCCGTCAGCCTCTTTTTGGGCTCCTTCGTGAATAAGGGCCTGAAAATGGTAACCTTAACAATGACAATATATTTGCCTCAGGTCAAAAAGTGAATTTTTTCACAAGCCTTAAAGTGCGTACCATCATATCACTTTCTATTTCTTCATAGATTTCAGAAAGGCGTTCTTCCCTGCGGTCTAGGGCAGTGCTTGCCTCATGAAGCAATTGCAACCATCCTTTGAAGTAGTCTTCATCCAGGTCTTTGTATGCGAGCGCTAATGTCCGAAGACCCTCTCCAGCAAATTCCTAAGGATTCAACAACCATGGTTCACGGCACAGACACGCATGCTGAAGAAATACTACAGTGCACTGGGGTTTCATATTCCATATCATATTTGTCATAATACAATTATACCACATGTATCTATCCATATCACCATGTCTTACAAATTTACTATATTCCTTTGCTAAAGGATAACTATAATTCATGCAGTACTACACAAAGTCATAAGATACGGTAAAAGGGACACTTACACTATGCTTGCATTAGACTAGTGACTTAAGTCAACATATTGGTATGACTGCATTTTATTTGCTTTCTACATAAGACCAGTAAACATTATTTAGGTTTAGGAGAGAGAAGAACAGTTAATAAAAATGATCTCCAATCTGCTACCTTAAATACTGGCCTACTTCGTACAGAGGTTACCAGTAGAAGATAACATCACGAAACCAGTACCTCATGCTTTTTCTCTGTTCTCAGGTCCCAAAAAATATTGATCAATACAGAGGTCTTCCCAAAAAAGGGTTTCTGTGGGAGTGTCTGTCACAGACAGATGGTACTTGTGCAATACAAGTGGACTAAACAGACAGGGTCTAAGATTTTCTTTGAAATAATGCATAAAACTGAATAAAAAATATGGCTGTCATCCATGAACTAAGACTGGTTTTTCATGGCATGGAAGTGAATTCTCGGATGCATCATGCTAGTCCAGGTTCACTAGCAGAGTCATTTTTCAGAGCTTTTCACACAGAAGAACTGCTGTTTACCCACATAAAAAGCCCCTACAAAAACTACCCTTCCCTTCTGCAGGTAAAAGAGGTGGGACCTGGGGGTAGGAGGAGAGGGTGGAACACGCTGATAACACACAGGAATTTCATTTTGAAAGCACCTGCGTGGTTTAAGCCTCGGACTTTGCGCCTGCTGCAAAGCAAGTGCAATGACCTGAGGTCAAGCCCTACATTTTCAACAGGAAACTGAAAATGTGCTTTCAGGCCCCAAACAGACTTTTAGAATTGCCCTCTAAATGTTTATTTTTTTCAAAGAGAATATAAAATAGCAGTTGGGATTCAACATGCCAATTTCTATTGTCTCATTAAAATAATGATACAAATTAAATCACCAAAGAACTAAATAAAGAAAAAAGAATTTCAATGGCCTACCTGATAGGGGCAAAAAACAAAAAAAAATACACTGAATGTAGAATGAATACACAGACTTTGACTTGAACTTTCCATTCAATAAAAATCTGGTACTGTCTCACGTCAACAGGAAAAATGATCAATGGAGACAACCCCCTAAAGTGCTTTTACAACTAAAAATTTAACATTTTTATAATTCCAATCTTGATTTTATACAAACTATGTTGGCCTTCTGGAAGAGATTAAAAGAAGGCCAAAAATGTATTATACACATAAACATTAATTCAGTTTGTAACCAATCTGAGTAAACCATCATACTGTCAGTAAGAGATCCTGTGGCAGAGGTTCACGGAATGATAATAGTCGTCATTAAATAGGAATCTGACAAGAACAGAAGTGAAGAAATGAAAATTTCATTTTGGCAATTATGGTTAAAGATCAGGCAAAGTCTGAACATAAAAGGTCTTTGGATATATATTCTACTCTACCTCGTTCACCTACACGGCAGTTCAAAAACATCAAATCCATCTACTTGCATGCCAACACCCACTCAAACTGAGGACTCTTCCTGGAATAACAGCCAACATCAGGCTCAGATGATACGCTACAGGACCTCATAACAGTAACCTCTGAGATAACACTGCAGCATCCCAGAATGCTAATCCTTGGTGACTTCAACGTTCATGTAGATGAACCACACCAAGACTCCACATATTTTCTAATTTGTTAGAACTCCTAGGCTTATCTCAACAACCAGATCCGCAATGCAGGCCACATACTCAGCCTAGTAATTGTACTACACCAGCTACTTCCAGATCTATCGATAGGAAACATGCACACCACCAAACTCTCCAAGTCTGACAATCACATGGTACTATTTGACTTCTGCCCAACCCCAACTCAAAAACACAGTAATGACACACCTAAAACCAGAGGCCTCCAAAAAAGACAACTCCACCCCTGCCACTTCTACTATGCTGCTGGTGGACACCTGGAACAAATTCCTTAAAATTGCTGTTTATACCCTGGCCCCATTGAAAGCCACCCATATAACAAACCCTAAACCCACCCCCATGGTTCACATCAATACTGAAAGTGCTCAAGCAAACCATCTGAATACTAGAATGGAAATAATGATAATCATCATCACAGATTAATACAATCAAGTACAAATGACTCCAGACACTCTATCGCAAGACCAACACAGAAGCAAAGAAAGCGTACCCCACAGCTACAATTCACCAAGCAAAAAACTCCCCTCAGGATCTATTACAATCAATAAGCTCATAAGATCTACTACCACACTACCCTGCTTCCTCACATCAGAAACAAACTGCAACAACCTAGCACGGTACAATCAGAACAAAAACAACAGACCACACCTTGCCACACTCTTACCCTCCTGGCCACTCTCAAGGCTAGTACTTGCCAATATAACCTTTGACCCTCTTGGATAATCAAACAAGCTACTCTATCTTAAACTCAATCATCTCCAGTCCATCATCACCCTTTATAAAAAGCTTCCTACAAGGTGAGTTCCCCATTGAAGCTGCCAGTGAGGGAGCCTCGGAGATGAGGTTTCCCTCAGCCCCGACAGCCAATTTTGTTGGATTCAGAGTATTCAGTTTTGTTCTTTTTCTTTTTGTTATCCTCTTATTTCCACAAAGTTGTCAATATGGTTTGTTTAAAATTTGCATAAATAAATACCTTTTTTTTTTTTTTTTTAAAAGAGGAAGTTTCTTATCCCAAGACAAGGTGTAAAACCACCAAAATGTGTTTTGAGCTTTGGTTGCATGCTGTTTTTGCACCCTTTCCCCTCCAGAAAATATCGATGTTGGCTTTCAGGAGTAGAGGTGGGGGGCACAATGTACTATAGAGAAATTTTCATTAAAAGCTGCCTAGCCAGGTAGTTTTCCTTTGAGAATTTGTGAACATGAACCTGGACACATATGCACACTTCTACTTCTGTAGGTGGGGTTAAGCTAGTTTTTGGAGGGAGAAACTCTGTATGCATGTACAGAAATATTTAACAATATGCATAATTTCTCTCCCCCTAATCACGTTACACTGGTTAAATATACGTGCCTAGTGAAGGTAGCTATCTTTGGCTGGGCAATTTTCAAACAAGGGTTCTAGCTGACCAGCTCTCTGGTTAGGCGGCAAGACTCCTTTTGAAAATTGCCCTCTGTGATGTCAGTTCTGAAAGCAATCCAGGCAGCTGATCACGGAGTTATGCGCCTAGATCCCAAGCTTTGAAAAACACAGTTGTATTTAGCCATGTGAAATAGTGCTCCTAGTATTCCCCTATTTACCTGTGCAGAACCAGGCTAGATGCCTGATCCACCTTAAATTCCTTAAAGAGAGTATGCTCTATGGGCAGGATCCTGTGGGGCAGGTGACTGAGGAATAAGAGCTGGGATCCAGGTGGGAATAACCAGACCATGCCCAGGTCTCCAGGAGGAAGGCAGTTCCTGTAACATAACACTGTCCAAACACTGAGCTGAGACGAAGCTGAACCGTAAGTAAAGAGAGTGCACTATTCTGAAGGGAAGACAGTTTACTGCTGTGCATGTGTGAAGCTGTAATAAAGATAGACTGTTTTAAGCAAGGATGGAATCAGACTAGTTTGTCTCCAGACCTGTGGGAATTACCACTCGTTCCCACAAGTCGCTAAAAAAACCTTTCAGGAATGCGTTTTTGGGTCAGGAGAGGGGAAAACATATGCTAACGCACATATTTACCAGAGTGGTCAGCCCACAGATATAGGAGGTAGAAAGTATACGAGTGCTTTGCTATTACCCATACACCTTTTTGCTATTTTTCAAAGAGAAACTGGCCTGATATTTTCTGTTGAACGATTAACTAGAACAGTGATGGCCAACCTTTTGAGCTCAGTGTGTCAAAATTCATAAAAAAAAAACCAGAGCATAACTCGGGTGGTGTGTCACTTCTAGAAAAATCCATAATTTTGTGATATTTGTAGCTCTAATTAATAACAAAAACTTATAATTTTAATATATGTACTGTATTTCTTAATAAAGCAAAAACAAATAATTCTTTACCTTACCTGCTTAGTGACTTTTTTGTTGCTGAATTTCATTGGCTAAATCTTCAATTAAAACTAATAAGGATTTTAAAAAGCCCCTGCTGTCCCCTTCTGTGGGAGCTCCTGATTTCCAGTCACCCTGATATTGTCGAGGATTAGGAGGTTATCCTCTCTCTCTCACACATACTCACATGTCCATTCTCTCTCACACATACACTGTCACATACATACACATTCATGCTCTTATACCCACCATAACCTCTCGCTCTCACTGACACTGACACACTCTCAGGCTCTAAGACACTCTCTCCTCCTCCACACACCCCCTCCCCCCCACACACAAACTCTTACTCCCTTGGATTTTCTCATACACACTCATGCTCTCACACTCACTGGCTCCCTCACATACACACAAACACACACACTCAGGCAAGCTCCCAGTCATTTTCACACAAACACACACACCCAGGCAAGCTCCCAATCATTCTCACACACACACACACTGACCCCCCAGGCAGGCACCCATGCATTCACACACATACACCCCCAGGCAGAGTCCCATTCATACACATGCACACACTAAAGGCAGACCCCCCTCTCTTTTGCCAGCAATCTCGGAACCTCTCTCATTCCTCTGCTGCCACTGTCACTGCTGCCGCATGGCTATTGGGGAGGTGCCGATTGCTGCTACTGACACTGAAGCCCATTCTGCTGCCTCCTCTGTGCAGGCCCCATGGGCTTCCACTTTCTCCATGCTGATCTCGTACATTGTGAGATCTGCATAGAGAAAGTGCTACTCTTGCATATTCCCAAAGATTACATGTGCCAATCACTAAAAAGTAATGTATTTTTTTTTTACCTTTGCTGGCTGGTCTTAGTTTTCTAATTGGTTGGTCACAGGCTTTTTTTTTTCACCTTCCCTTTCTTATTTTTTTTGCCAATTCCTTTTAAATTGTCTTTTTTTCTGTTTCTTTTCTCTCCATCTTCTTCCCTCAAACACACAGTCAGGTTCTCATTCTCACATGCATTTCTCTCTCTCACACACACACAGGATCTCACTGTCACATGCTCTCTCTCATACAATCATTCATACACACAGTCTCTCACTGGCACATGCTGTTTGATTCACACACACAGGTTCTCTCTCACTCCCACATGCTGTCTTGCTCAAGCATAGGCTCTCACCGTCACATGCTGTCTCTCTCACACACACAGAGGCTTTCACATGCTGTCTCTGCAAACATTCAGGTCCTTACTCTCACACACAATCTCTCAACTCATCTCATACACACACCCTCTACAGACCCTCAGCCTCTCTCTCACCTCTGGGCCTCCTCTTCGCGGGTCGCCGCAGGATGGGCTCTGCAGCAGCCCTGATCTTCTCGGGCTGTGGCGGCCCTGCTACTAGGCCTCTTCCTCTTTTCGGGCGGCTGCGACTTGGGATTCGCGGCGGCCCGTAAGCACTGCTCCTCTTCTGCACACGCTGATGCTCCTCCTCCTTCCTGCCCATGCGGCTCCTGCAACATTTACTTCCGGGGCCACACAGGCAGGAAGGAGGAGGAGCATCAGCGCGTTTAAACGCGATCTTTTTCTTCGGGCCATGGTGACGTGAGCTTCACCACCGCCCTGCCCATCTGCCTGATGCTGCGCCGCATGAGCCTCCCTGCGCCCGGGGGCACTGGGAGGGTGGAGGGGTCCGGAGGGTGGGGGGATACTAAAAAACTAATTTTAAAGGGTCAGGCTGTGTTTTTGGGTTAATTTCCTGCGCGTGTCAGCAAAAACGTCTCGGCGTGTCACCTCTGACACGCGTGTCATAGGTTAGCCATCACTGCACTAGAAGGTGCTCAGACATGAAAGTGTTTGCATTGCTTGCTTCTATTTGACATACTTAAAATTAACCCCTGTGAATACAATTCATGCACACCGAGCCGTAAAGGAATTAAGTCTGGGGCTGGTACAGTGGCTTGACAGCAATGCTGCATACTGCCATGCAACGGGATTTGAGTTTAATTCCTGCCTCTGGTCTTTTGTTCTCCAGGTTGATCAGGACTGGGAGCGATGCAGATGCAGCAGTCATAGCCCCTTGGGGAGGGGGCAGGAGAAGAGTCAGATTATCGATGCTCATTCCAGACTAATTCTTGAGATGATGTTGGGGGAGATGTGAACAATGACTGAAGGTCTTAAAACTGCAAAGGCTTTGAAGCCTGATGAATTTTTTGCTGCCCTCTTTTAAGTTTGAGGACTGTCTAGTTAACTATTTGGCTCAGTCCTTCCTTTAGGACAGAAAGTTTGTTGGCGTTCCAACCCTTACCCACCGTTTTTGAGACCCATCACGTGCCATGTAATCTGCTTTAGAAAATTCTGCCTGTCTGTGAAAACTGTGGTCGGGAGAAAAGCCAGAGGGCAGATCATAGTTCACCATACAATTCTGGCCCAAGAGCCTTGCTACCAAGCATCCAGATATGAGCTCATTTCCTTACCGAGACCAAAAAGCAGGAGGCATGGAGCTCCACCTGCAGTCATCATGAAAAGTGACCCCAAATACAACCACTAAACGAGATCTCTTCCAGTCACATGGGTGACCTCTCAGAAAGGAGTTTTTCTGGAAGGCCGGGTGCCTACATGTCTCGGAAGGACTGCTCCAGATACAGTAGTTGGGCTGGATTTAGCTCTTCAACAGGAGAAGCCGAAGCCAGTGGCAATGTAAACCGTTATGATGGCTACACCCTATATAAAACTTAACAAATAAGTAAATAAATAACCGTTTCCATGAAGCGTGGAGAACTTACACCGAGATGGTCGGAGGTCACACTTGCAAGCTCCTCATTGCAGTGATGGAGTCGCTCCAGTAAAATAGTGTCCGCACCCTTCGAATAGAGCTTGATCTGCCCATCTGGATTTCGCACTGACACAGAAAGAAAAGAAGCGAAAAACGTAAACAATCACTTGAAAGTAGGATTTTTCTTTAAATGTGCGCCTACGACGAAAAGAATACGAGCATTTCTGAGGATAGCCTGTTACAGAGCACGTTAAATGAATGCTACTCCCACGCACGCTAATGCGACTGCATTTTGGTATTTGCTTCCCTGTTCCGTGGTTGTAACAATCACATGTCTTTCACTTGTGAAACAGACGATCAAATGCTTATTCCTGGATTTTGGAACCGGATACTTTGTAGGCAACAATAGTTTTACATTGTGCAAAGTCTCCACACTACAATTACATGCAGTGTAAATCAGCTCAAAATGTAACATTTTTTCATTCACTGTAATTCCTTCCTTTCCTTTCTCTATCTATGCAATTAAATTAATCTACTCTGCTTGCACTGCCTTCAGTGCTTCCCACAGGGAATGATATACAGAAACCACTGTACGGCTGAGGAAAAATGAAGTTTCCATACTTGCAAGTCATTCCTTCCGAAGAACCAGAACTGAAACAGGAGGCAGGGGGAAAAGGGAGTTTGGTTGTGAAGAGCTGAGCTTTGCATGATATGCATGGGGGAGCAGTGCTCTTCTTCCATCAACACGGGGGGGGGGGGGGGGGGGGGCAGCTTCATTAGGTTGGGTATTTTCATACCCGAGGACTTGCTCTCCACAAAGTTTCCCTTTGGAAACCTGACTAGTAAGGTCCACAGGTGCTAAAGTGCTCATGGCCTTTGCAGCTGCTGTTTGAGAGGGGCAGGTCTATGGGGATAAATACACCCGGGGATTTGACAGTCAAATTCCTGCGTGTACCTGCCCTCCCCCCCCCCAGGAACATCACTTTTCCCTGGCACTCTGTACGACAGGGCACATACATTTACCCGCACCCAGGGTGGGCAATTTTCAAAAGCCCCTTTTACAAGGATAAAATGGACCAAAAAGAAAATTGCCCCGAATAGGCCTAGTTTAATAATCCGTTTGAGGTTGGGTGTATGCCTGTGATCAGCATGAGCTTAATAACCTCGTGAGGCCTCGCCCCGACAGAGACTGTTCAAGCTGCTGCAGGAAAAGCATTAGTGGAGATGTAACTTACTTAAAGCTTACTTTTATGGACAGAGCACTCAACATAGATTGCACAAACCAGAGACGCTGCAAATGCAGCTTTCATTGCTACTTATCCCTGCACACCAGGGACTTTTCTATCCATGTACCACAGTCATTCTTCACACAGTGCAACTTACAATAGAAATGAGAAGATATTAAATAACCAGAGGTGCGACAAAGACCTGTGGAACATAGACAAAAGGCAGCACTCTACTGACATCCATGCAGAAAGGGTAGAACGGTACCTATCACAGACATTCTTTTTCTGATATTGTTAAAATCCAATATTGCTAAGAGCTGATATATAACTGTTTGGCCCATTTCTTCCACAGTGATGGTCTCAGGCGTCCGGGACTTAAAAACGAACCCAAAGTTCCTGGCAGCGGTCACTAAAGCTCCTTCATCTGGTGACTGCACTTGGTAAACTAATTCCCCTAGGAGCAAAAAGAATAACAAAAAATAACAAAAAACACTGTGAAACCTACAATTCTACAGTACAAAGAAATTCTCAGTGGCAAAAAAGGAGACTGCTTCTGACTTGAAATTTTTCCACATGTCAGTGTTTGCAAATGCATGGGGTAGGCTCCTACAATCTTCTGTCCATGTTGGCTCTGCCTTTGACCTGGGATCTTCTGCTTGGCCCCCAGTCAGCCTCCTCCAATGGTGAACTTGTCAGTGCCCTCATCCACATTAGAAGTCGACCCCCTCCCCCCCCTGTTTAGTCAATGTATGGCTATTAATACATTGTACATCTGTAATTCTATGATCGTTTCTTAATAAACAATAAATAAAAAAAAGAAGTCGCCCCCTGCAGCCAATGGCATTTTTCCCTGAGCACAGATGTACCATCTCCAGCAGTGAGCTGGGAACCCCGCAGGGCCTAAAGATCAAATCCAAGCCACTCACTACTGCTGTAACTTTACCGCTTCTACAGTGCTATCAGACAAATGCAACATCTCAGATCTCCTATGGAAAAGTGCAAAGCACTGCTGTCACGACACGAGGCCGGCTCGCCAACTAAGGCCGAGCGGAATGAGGAGCCGTGGCCAGACAAGGGGCGGGGGAGCGAGAGCGTGCACCCGTCACATCGTGGTTGTGCATTTTCGCCGCCGTGGTGCACACTATCGCCTCCATAGTGCCCCTGCAAAAGGTGTAGTTATTTCCGGCACTACTGCCAGCGATAATGTGTAAAACATTATCATCTGCAGCGCAACCAGGCCCAAAATTTTTTTTTAAATCCCACCCAAACCCCGCCCCTTTCCCTCATTTTAATTTTTATTGTCGCCGTGCGGTCATTATCGCATGTGTTAGGGCGTTATCACACGTGATAAGGCCCTAACGCACGCAATAAGGGCCCATCGCGTTTTGAAAAAAAGACCCTGTAAATCTGTTACAGGCCTAGCTGGTACCCAGAAAAATGGGCAGAGAAAGGGGCTTTCTAACTGTGTAAAAACCCCTATTACCCTGTTGTGGTTATTTGTTTTTCTTCTGGATCAGGTTCTGTAACTATTATTTTCAGATTCATTGACAGAAGTTACTTTACTGCTCGTATTACCAAGTTGTGCCTGTTCTTCAATCCACAAAGGGCAGAATCAAGGAAAATTAGTAGGTTCTACAGTGTAAGTGTAGGGGTCAGCTGAAACACTGCTCTGCTAATATCTCCTAACTTATAGTATTTTTGTCCAGGAACATTGTCAGAGATCACCTTGATTCTTAACCATGCATCAGGTCCACCCAACTATTCTGAGTCATGGGGTAACCTGCACGGAGCGGCAGCTACTACCCTTAACTCAAGGCATGGGGATTGATGTTTTCGATGCAACTATAATATTTCTCTCCACTTCGATGGCAGGGGGAAAAGGGGGAATTGGATTCTGAAGACAGCCAATGCTGGGCCCTGACGTTTATGGTCTGGGGTGCTGATATGTAGACGTTAGTGAAAAAGCACAGGACTGCTTCTATGGCCAAGTCCAAAAGCAAAAAACATTCAAACAGCATTGTCTGATTTATCAAGAAGGCTAATCACCTCATAAGCATGTTGCTAACAGCAATTTTGTTATGTTTTGACAGTTGCTTGGATTTGATTGTAAATATTACTACCCTTAACATAAGGATTGGGGGTAAACTGCATAAGAAGCTTGCTGGGCAGACTGGATGGACCATTTGGTCTTTTTCTGCCTTCATTACTATGTTGCAATGTTGAAGAATTCATTGGCCTTGCTTTATTTTTGGTAGCGTAAGTACTCCCGGCCTACCATTTTAAGAAGAAAATAAGCAATTGATCCAAGCTAATAAATTAGGAAACAATTCTCACTAACTTTCAATGTAAAAATTAGAGATCTGATTCCTATTAGGATATTAATTGCCCTTAGCTGGCCTGGTGCACTCTCATGCAGTGGGACCTGGGTTAAGATGCTGGGCTTAGGTCTTCCTCTCCCCAGGTGAGCAAGGGCTGGGGTTGATAGAAAGGTAGTATTCGCAGGCCCTGGGGGAGTCATAGTCATTGTACAGTGGTGACAACCTGAGGTCGGATTTAGGGCCATCACTGCAGGGCTCCAGCCCAGAACGGTCACTGTAGTGAGCAGCCTTCAATAAGGTGGGAGGGAAAATCCCCAGGCAAAATCGCAAACAAAGGCTCCTGGTGCCAGATCCCAAGTGAGATCGAAGTACAAAGGAGTAGGAGGAAACCGCTGGGTTAAAAAAAAAAAAAAAAGGAACATTTTCAGATCTTTTCTCATGGATCCAGAATGGGAGAAAGCCTTAGTGCAATTCCTTGATGGATCTCCGAGGTAGGCTATACTTTGTATAGAAATACATACTACACACAGGAATAAACTTTACAGTAACACAGTAAATGACGGCAGAAAAAGACTGAAACAGTCCCTCCAGTGTGCCTGGCAAAGTTTGTGCGTTGTAACTGCCGCTCCGTGCAAGTTTCCCTTCTGCCTTCTGCTTAGGGCTGTAACTGCCGCTCCGTGCAGATTTCCCTTCTGCCTTCTGCTTAGGGTTGTAACTGTCGCTCCGTGCAAGTTTCCCTTCTGCCTTCTATTTAGGGTTGTAACTGCCGCTCCATGCAAGTTACCCCACGCCTTTCTTGGAAGAACTATATAACCACTTCAACATGGTTGTGGTGCTCCCAAGAAAGGCATGGGGGTAACCTGCAAGGAGCGGCAGTTACAACCCTAAGCAAAGAGCTTGCACAGCTTGCACAATATTAAGGGTCACTATGGTAAAAAGAACTATTTCACTCTCCATTCTGCATACAAATACACAGTGCTAGCACTGTACTGGATTAGTTTACATTGTCAGAGCTGTACATCCGAAACTCTCCACGCAAAAGCAGTGTGCAGAGAAACTAATGTACAACACCGCAGAGCTGGCATGCAGGATTTCTGTATAGTGCATAAACTTGGAAAATATCCTTTTATGGTAAAATAAGAGCCTGTGCAAAAAGGTCAAAAAGAAAGATTTGCATGGGATTCTGCCCATAAACAGATAAAAGTGAGCAATTTCCTCCATATCAAAGCTTAGTCACTGCAGTCCTGGAAAGTCCAGCAGAGGTTCGCATGTGCCAGAGACAAGTCAGCAGGTAGTGAAACACTAACAGCTGCATTAACTCCACCACTGCCGAGGAGTCTACAACGTGCCGCAAACTGCAGGGAAAAATCTGTCCCCTGCCTTCCAGTCCTCCATCTGGGTGCCGTGACTGCAACGGGGACTGATTTTCCTTGCAACTAACAAATGTGAAACTATGTCAGGCAGCCCGTGTTTGCATTATTCAAAGATCGGAATTTTTTAATTGGGCAATCCGGTTCGATTCCGGGTCCAAATCAATTTTATATTCACAAAGGGGCCCCTCTGGCGCATGCACCACTCCCTGGCCTTCCGTCTCAAGCCTTTTAACAGCAGAAGCTTGTTAATTTTAGGACAGCACAATACTAAACCCTGACCGCAACTGGCAAGGAGCACTGAAATACTAAGATACATCACAAGAGTCATTTTCCAAAGCAATTCCTTGGGTGGGTTTTTTTTTTTTTTAAATCGTCTGCTTGATAGGCAGGTAAACATAAGCACGTACACCCTGTTTATGCCTAAATTTATCCGTCTCAGGGGGAGGCATTACTGAGGGTAGAGCCAGAAGAAAGGAGGCTGCACTAACGCACGTACGTTTGCATTTTTAAAAGTATGCATGTTCATTTTCCACAGGAAATGTATGCGGACATCTTTGCAAGTGCAACCTGTGTGGGTGCATTTGGTGAGATCATTCTCAACGCAGACGTGTAAACATCAGTCCGCTTTGAAAACTGGTAGCTTTACGCTGGTATCTGCCTGCCAGCCAGCCAGCTTATGCAGGATGTTGACCCCAAAAGTATTTGCTTCCTTGGATTACCACAAAGAAATGACCCAGGCCAGGGCAGAAGAAGATGACATTTGATGGACCACTGCCAAACTAACTGCGGTAGAAGCAAAAGAAAGGTACCTTAGTGTTCCTTAAAAACTGCTTAAGAGTGCCATGGAGAAACGCTCAGTTCTAGAACTTTGCACACGATGAACCAGACCAGATCTTACCTTCTTTTTTCTCCTCAGCCATAACTGTGTGACAGAGGGACAGAAGCCTGAAGAATTCATGCACCATTGGCTCTCCGAGTTTAATAGATCGGATCAGGCTGTGGTCATAAAACTGAAACTTTTCATCTGCATGTGGGTTAAAGGAAAAATCGACTGCTGCTGTTCTCTGAAAGAGGAAGCAGAATTCTATTTAAACATTGGAAAATGCTCAGGACTTTTTCATTTAAAAACTGTAAAATGTCAAAGGACAGCACTACAAGATAGGAGATCTGAAGAAAGAGCTGGGAAACGCCTGGGGAAATGTTACCATAAAGTGCAGATCAGTAATGAATGCAATGAAGTTGTAAAATCTAATTAATTAACATGTCCAAATGAACTAAACTTAAATATTCATTTAGTTACTTCTGTATATCAGGAGTAGAAACTGCGGTCCTTGAGGGCCACCGGCCAGTCTAGCTTTCGAGATATCCACATTGAATATTCATGAGCTGCATGTATGTGCATTGCTTCCACTGCATGCAAATGCATCACATGCATATTCAATGGGGGTATCCAGAAAACCTGGCCAGCTTGCGGCACTCGAGGACCGGGGTCGCTACCTCTGCTTTATATGTGGCCGTGCATAGACCGGCATAGGCTGAGAATTATTTAAACACCTAGTCAACGTCACTATGGGCTCTCCCAGCAATACTGACTAGACCTGGGAGAGCCTGGGGACAGCAAATCATTCAGATTGGCACAATATAAATGATCTTAAATAAAGAAATCAATTTTGCTCTCAAAAGGTAAGCATAAGAAGTTGCCATACTGGGTCAGACCAAGTCAGGGTCCATCAAGCCCAGCATCCTATTTCCAACAGTGGCCAATCCAAGATAGGGTCAGGCCTAGCTACAAACTGGATGGGGGGACCACCAGGGAAGACCAGGTGCTGTAGGCCACAGAAAGTAATGGTAGAACACTGCAGTATCCTGCCATGATGGGGCCATGATCACATAACCATCAACACTCAGAAATGGGTAATTCGATATCAGAAAAAACAAACAATAGGCTCTACTCATCAATGTACCTTCTCCCCAGTAATGTGCCTAATTGTTCACAGCAAGGATGAGGCAGAAATATGACAACAACTGGTCTTTTGTGGTGTAGTCTCTGGATCTTTTTAAAGTATATTTCAGATTTATTACTTATTTTTGATGTTTTTTTGTGCTGTTTTAATGTTTGCGTTACTGTATTCTACCTTGAGCAATCTGATAGGAAGGGCAGTCCACAGAGTCACTTCATAGTAATAATGAAAACCCACAAATGATAGTGTAGACCCAGTTCATATCTACTCACCATAATTTATTTATTTATTTATTAACTTTTCTATACCGATGTTGGTATATACCTTCACACCGGTTTATAATATTCCTTAAAATAACAAAATAGTGTACATAAAAGAAAAAAACATAAAATACAATATTTTCATAAAAAACAAAATGTACTAAAAATTTAAACCGTACATAATAAATAAGTAAAATTTCCAACATAAAATACTAAAATTATATAAAATTATAAAACACATTGAAGTACTCAAATTAAAGAACAGAAATCATAAAAATAATATAAAGTATGGCAAAATCCTAACTGGCTTCTACTTGAAATGCTTGTATATACAACCAGGTTTTCAGTGCTTTCTTAAGTTACTTTGAAGCCTTAATCAGTGGGTAATGCATTCCATAGGCCTGGTCCTGCTAATGATACAGCTCTTTCCCTAACAGAAGTAAGTCTGGCAGTGGCGATAGAGGGAATTGTGAGAAGCCCTTTGCCAGCTGACCGAAGATTTCATTGTGGAGTGTGGATGCGTATAACTTCATTCATCCAGTCTATTTGCTCAGCATAGACTGCTTTGTGTATTAGGAGTAAAGCTTTATATTTAATTCTGAATTCGACTGGTAACCAGTGTAATTCAAATCCTGATTTACAAAAATCATATCTAACATATGACTCGCTTTATGTGTTGGTTGATCAGTTAATAGGAAAAAACCTAATGCGTTCATTTGACAAGTTGTTGAGAGTGGTAAGACATTCACATGCAAGTGAAAATCACCTAATACGATCACGGGTTTCCTTAAATTTAGTTCAGTGGTAAAGCATTCTATCAGGGGGGAAATGTTGTGATCTAAAAGACCAGGTGGACAATATAACAAACAAATCTGAAAATTTGGACAATCAAAAAGAGCAATTTCATATTGTTGGGGGAGATTCATAGATATTAATTTACATGAATGAGATTTTCTTGTAATAAGTGCAATTCCACCCCCCTCTTTTACCTTTATACTTGGGGCTGCTAACTGCTTCCATTTTTTGGCACGTAAGTGAACAGAGCTTCTGCTTCCCAGAACTGGCTATCACATCTAGTTGCAGGGTTTCTCCTGTGTGCATGTTTACACGAGCTCCATATTGCAAAAAAGAATGAAGATCACGTACCTCCGAAATTTCTGCTTTACGTCCCAGATCATCATACACTTCACCTAAAAAAAAAAAAAAAAAGTTCAGTGACAGCAGAAAAGATCTCTCAGAAAAACCCAGCGCAGGAGCTGGATAAAGTCAGACAAAACGGAAGGATCATGGTCATTAAACTACAAAAACATTCCTAGACCTTAAGTACATGCATTATAAAATGTGATATGCCATAATTAACACCTTGTATAACAATTTACAAAGTGCAGAATAAAAACACAGAGCTTTCATCAGGATAAAAGTACCTACATGCAGGAACCCCTCACTAAACTCTCATTTTCCCCATTCTCCCTGACTTCTTCCAAAGGACGAGAGATAGCAGCTAGAATATATCTATGCGTCCATCCATTTTGTTACCCTATATTACTTTTACAGAGCTATGATTTTCTCTCTCGTACCCTTAAGAGCTAAATCCCAAATTTTAAATGTAACAGTTTTGCAATCTTCAATGTTTTACTTCCGTGCCCTGCAGATTTCATGCCTGGGGTACACAAAGCTAAATTTATTGCAGTTTGCATAAAGATCCCATGTGTGACCCACTGTTCAAATGTATGCAGTACTTCCACAAAAAACAAGGATATACCGACTATCAAAATTATTGGGAATGGTGTGCAGATATTTTCACTTGTTAGCTACTGGTGCATGAGCAACAGAAAACAAAACTCAGCCCCATCTGAAAGGTACTGAATGGCTCAGTACCAGTCCAATGGGAAGATGCCCTACATTAAAAATCGTTAATATAATGGGTGCCAGATCTCAATCTGGCTTGAGGATTCAGAGGCATCAAACTGAACTATGTTCTCATCCCTAGACATGGATTCTCCACAACAAATATGGTGTATTGAGAGGGTAATGAGAAAAGCTGAAAAAACCTCTTCAATTTCCAGTGTTGGCAGTCTAGCACCTCAAATGATTAAAAGAAAAACAACATAAAGCTGTATGTATTTGTGAATCATTTCATATCCTTCTAACAATTTTCTTTAATGTAGTTATACATTCATATCTTGACAAATCTTGCCTGTACCATCCCTCATAATGTTAACAGGTTTTAGAAAGATGGCCCTATTTTCCACATTATAATTTGTTTCCATAAAACATTTGAAAAATATGTATGTGAAAATACTTAATTTGGTCTCACCGGGTAAGCCTTTTGGTTATGACAGGGTACAAGACAGCAGATACATTTAATTCAAGGTTGAATTAAAGAAGCACTAAGTGCAAAGCAAAAGTACAAGCAATGAGAGTAGAGAAAATCTATCTCCCCAAGGCCACCGACCTCCCCCCACTGGGCTCTTCAAAATTTGGATCCCAAAACTGTTCAGGTTAAGAATGTAAAAATAATGCAACTAAACTAGATCAGGCCCACGGAGCACTGGCACCTGTCCCCAGAGATGCTGCCTGGCCACATGCAATCTCTATAATTTCCAGGATAAGCCCATGAGTTCTGGAAGCATCATGGCAGCAAAGGAAGTTACATCATCAGAGCCACAGCATCATGCCCTGCGGAAGAAGAGGCTGGGCCTTGTTAGTGTGGAGTCTGGAAGAAAGATAGACTGGGTACTACAGAGCATTAGGTCGAATGCAGGGTTACGTATAATACGTATATTGTCCCTGCATATTTTATGTGCAAAAAGAAATATAACTTGCTGGGGTAAAACCCTGATTTATACACGGAAGTCGGTATATTTTAAAACACGCATAATTGAACTCACCACTTAGCCGAAACTCCCCCCATCACTTCACTCAATCCATCTCCATCGACAGCCTTCTAGTATTATTTTGGCTAGATAATTATCAGGTGTAAAATAGCGCAAATAAGTTGCCAAATATAGTCACATAAATCTCTTATAAAATAGCAACTTTCGCGCATTCCTTTGGGTCCTATCCCAGAATGCTCCTAGACCGCCCCTTTTTTTGCACAGGTAGTTCTGCGCACAAAACCAAAGTACATGCGTATTTTTGATGCCTTCAAAACAGCAGGCACATAAATACAAGCTACTTACACGTATACCTGCTACTTTTACATGTGTACCTAAATTTAGGGGTCTAAAAAAGGGGGGGAGGGGTTTTATACAATGGAGGAGGAATTAGGAATTTTCAGCACTAGGCATCTAATTTAGGCAGATGAATTGCAGGTCTAAGTTTAGGTCCTTAGGTGTACGACCCTAAATCCTGCTGAAAATCTTCCCATATTTAGGGTCTGAGCATTTTTTTGTGAAAACTGACCCCTTTCAGGTCTATATTCAGTAAGCCAGTGAGCGGACAATTTATCCAGCTATAGTTAGTTGGATAACTTGTCTCGGACATTCCCGCTAAATATATTCCCCTAAAATTATCCAGCTACCTTTAAAAAACAAAGAACCCGAGACCAATCCCACCCTTTCAGAATATTTTAGGAAACGTCCCCGTGGTCCCTCCTGTCTCCCACCCCACGCTCCCACAATCTGTATTCTCATTCTCTCTACCCCCCATGGTCTCCCTGAAGCCTCGGTCAGGACAATTTATTTATTTATTTATTTTTAATTTTTATATACCGAAGTTCTTGTAGGGACTACAAATCACTCCGGTTTACATAAAACGAATAACTGCTCAACAGAGAGCGGAGCTTTACATGGAACCGTAGAACATATGGAACAGTATAACTGTTTGACAATTTAACATAGTACTAAATAAAGAAATAATAGTTTAACTGGAACATAAATAAAGAGTATAATATTTTAAATATGAAGAAGTATAACTATTTAACGTAGTAATAAATAAAAAATATAAGCAAAGCCAAATAAATATAAAAAAAAAACGTGAATTTTGAGCTCCAAGATAATTGTCCCGTTGCATGTTCTTAAAAGTAGTATTTGATACAGTGTCCATAATTAAGGGATATGTAGTAAATTAGGAAGTCTGTCCGTCACAGAAAGAATTAAGCATCTGGGAAAGCTTGTGGTAGTTTTATTATCATAAGCTTCCAGTGCTGCTGACAGAGCAAAGCTGGAAGTGACCAGGAATGGGTCAGGCACTACCGTGCTCCTGGCTGGGGTTTCAGGGGCCATGGGGGGGGGGGGGGAGCTGGGACAGGAGGTTCAGGGGCTTTTCCTACAATGTCATGGAATGTGGTGGTGTGGGGGGGGGGGGGGGAGTGACAGCCTTGGGGCACTACATTCGTTTCATTTTTAAACAATCTGTTTGCGAAGGTGAAGTGGGGGAGAATCAGGCACTAGCCTACACTTATTTCAATGTTTTATGGGGATTTGAAACTGAAAGCCCACAAAAACTTATTTTAAATTATTTTGCAGTCATTTTGCTGGCTATATATTGAATATAGCTGGTGAAGGCTAAAGTTATCTGGGTACATTTACCCAGATAACATTAGCCCTTCTTTTACCAATGCAAGACTCAAAAACTAGTTGTTTCTTCTGTAAGAGACTTCAGCCAGTTCTATCCTCCCATTGATTACAACCTGACCTTGACATGGGAGGCGCTCTAGGCATTATAGAACATACGAGGAATCTGCAGAACTCTAATCTGGCCCAGTAGTAGATTTTGCTGGCCAATATAAATAAATTGGAGTTCCTGCATAAAAAAGTAAATACTCCAACCCTTCTTCTCAGGAAGCTTAATTTGGTAGGGCTGGCCCAGTGATTTAGTTGTAGAGCTGTGCATTGCCGTGCAGGAGATGTAGGGTCAGTTACAAACTATATGTTCCATTTCCCGATTTTAATATGGAGTGACAGAGGGCTTGTCTTCTTTTGGCATCTTCGGGGAGATGATGACATATACCCCTAGATTCATCAAAATTCTTTAATAACTCATGGATAATGCCCGCAGTAAGAAAAAGGGGCATGTTTATGGTAATTTTAGAATTACTGCACCACGCGCTAACATAGTGTTTCACATAGGTAGCATTGCAGGGTACATAAGAACATAAGAACATAAGAACATAAGAAAATGCCATACTGGGTCAGACCAAGGGTCCATCAAGCCCAGCATCCTGTTTCCAACAGTGGCCAATCCAGGCCATAAGAACCTGGCAAGTACCCAAAAACTAAGTCTATTCCATGTAACCATTGCTAATGGCAGTGGCTATTCTCTAAGTGAACTTTATAGCAGGTAATGGACTTCTCCTCCAAGAACTTATCTAATCCTTTTTTAAACACAGCTAAACTAACTGCACGAACCACATTCTCTGGCAACAAATTCCAGAGTTTAATTGTGCGTTGAGTAAAAAAGAACTTTCTCCGATTAGTTTTAAATGTGCCCCATGCTAACTTCATGGAGTGTCCCCTAGTCCTTCTACTATCCGAAAGAGTAAATAACCGATTCACATCTACCTGTTCTAGACCTCTCATGATTTTAAACACCTCTATCATATCCCCCCTCAGTCGTCTCTTCTCCAAGCTGAAAAGTCCTAACCTCTTTAGTCTTTCCTCATAGGGGAGTTGTTCCATTCCCCTTATCATTTTGGTAGCCCTTCTCTGTACCTTCTCCATCGCAATTATATGTTTTTTGAGATGCGGCGACCAGAATTGTACACAGGATTCAAGGTGCGGTCTCACCATGGAGCGATACAGAGGCATTATGACATTTTCCGTTTTATTCATCATTCCTTTTCTAATAATTCCCAACATTCTGTTTGCTTTTTTGACTGCCGCAGCACACTGAACCGATGATTTCAATGTGTTATCCACTATGACACCTAGATCTCTTTCTTGGGTTATAGCACCTAATATGGAACCCAACATCGTGTAATTATAGCATGGGTTATTTTTCCCTATATGCATCACCTTGCACTTATCCACATTAAATTTCATCTGCCATTTGGATGCCCAATTTTCCAGTCTCACAAGGTCTTCCTGCAATTTATCACAATCTGCTTGTGATTTAACTACTCTGAACAATTTCGTGTCATCTGCAAATTTGATTATCTCACTCGTCGTATTTCTTTCCAGATCATTTATAAATATATTGAACAGTAAGGGTCCCAATACAGATCCCTGAGGCACTCCACTGTCCACTCCTTTCCACTGAGAAAATTGCCCATTTAATCCTACTCTCTGTTTCCTGTCTTTTAGCCAGTTTGCAATCCACGAAAGGACATCGCCACCTATCCCATGACTTTTTACTTTTCCTAGAAGCCTCTCATGAGGAACTTTGTCAAACGCCTTCTGAAAATCCAAGTATACTATATCTACCGGTTCACCTTTATCCACATGTTTATTAACTCCTTCAAAAAAGTGAAGCAGATTTGTGAGGCAAGACTTGCCCTGGGTAAAGCCATGCTGACTTTGTTCCATTAAACCATGTCTTTCTATATGTTCTGTGATTTTGATGTTTAGAACACTTTCCACTATTTTTCCTGGCACTGAAGTCAGGCTAACCGGTCTGTAGTTTCCCGGATCGCCCCTGGAGCCCTTTTTAAATATTGGGGTTACATTTGCTTTCCTCCAGTCTTCAGGTACAATGGATGATTTTAATGATGTTACAAATTTTTACTAATAGGTCTGAAATTTCATTTTTTAGTTCCTTCAGAACTCTGGGGTGTATACCATCCGGTCCAGGTGATTTACTACTCTTCAGTTTGTCAATCAGGCCTACCACATCTTCTAGGTTCACCGTGATTTGATTCAGTCCATCTGAATCATTACCCATGAAAACCTTCTCCATTACGGGTACCTCCCCAACATCCTCTTCAGTAAACACCGAAGCAAAGAAATCATTTAATCTTTCCGCGATGGCCTTATCTTCTCTAAGTGCCCCTTTAACCCCTCGATCATCTAACGGTCCAGCTGACTCCCTCACAGGCTTTCTGCTTCGGATATATTTAAAAAAGTTTTTACTGTGAGTTTTTGCCTCTACAGCCAACTTCTTTTCAAATTCTCTCTTAGCCTGTCTTATCAATGTCTTACATTTAACTTGCCAATGTTTATGCTTTATCCTATTTTCTTCTGTTGGATCCTTCTTCCAATTTTTGAATGAAGATCTTTTGGCTAAAATAGCTTCTTTCACCTCCCCTTTTAACCATGCCGGTAATCGTTTTGCCTTCTTTCCACCTTTCTTAATGTGTGGAATACATTTGGACTGTGCTTCTAGAATGGTATTTTTTAACAATGACCACGCCTCTTGGACATTTTTTACTTTTGTAGCTGCTCCTTTCAGTTTTTTTCTAACAATTTTTCTCATTTTATCAAAGTTTCCCTTTTGAAAGTTTAGCACGAGAGCCTTGGATTTGCACACTGTTCCTTTTCCAATCATTAAATCAAATTTGATCATATTATGATCACTATTGCCAAGTGGCCCCACCACCGTTACCTCTCTCACCAAGTCCTGTGCTCCACTGAGAATTAGATCTAAAATTGCTCCCTCTCTCGTCGGTTCCTGAACCAATTGCTCCATAAAGCTATCATTTATTCCATCCAGGAACGTTATCTCTCTAGCGTGACCCGATGATACATTTACCCAGTCTATATTGGGGTAATTGAAGTCTCCCATTATTACTGCACTACCAATTTGGTTAGCTTCCCTAATTTCTCTTAGCATTTCACTGTCCATCTCACCATCTTGACCAGGTGGACGGTAGTATACCCCTATCACTGTAGTCTTCCCTGATACACAAGGGATTTCTACCCATAAAGATTCAATTTTGTATTTAGTCTCATGCAGTTAGTTTATCCTGTTGGACTCTATGCCATCCCGGACATAAAGCGCCACACCTCCTCCCGACTGCTCCTCTCTGTCATTGCAATATAATTTGTACCCCGGTATAGCACTGTCCCATTGGTTATCCTCTTTCCACCATGTCTCTGAGATGCCAATTAAGTCTATGTCATCATTTACTGAAAAAACGCTGAGAGCCATTATGATGCAGTAATGAATTTTGCCCTTGAGGAAGGACGACACCGTCCGAAACCTGTACAGCGTTGGGCACAGACTTAGCAATGTGGTATCGGTCGCATTGCTGGATCATCCGATAGGAGAAACTCGGGCAGGAGTTGTGATATTTTCAACTAAAGCTAAGTACCAAAGAACTGTGTATCAAGTACTAAGAAGATTTAAAAGCTTGATTAAAGGTGTTAATAGCACAGTGGATATTTGAAGTATTTTAAAACACATGGAGCACTACAGCACTAAAAAAATTCTTAAAAAATTGATTATGGACTGACCTATGATTAAACATAAGGCAGAGTGATTGACAGGCATGGATTGCCACACAATGACGCCTATTATGATGGTCAATTAGGAATGCGCAGAGAATTGTTTTACATCAAGAGGTGTGGGGATTTAGAGTTATTTTACATAAGTTATACTGGTTCCCTTCTCAAATTAAAAGTTAGAGGGCGACATTAGGGGTCAATTGATCATTTACTGCTATACATTCTAATTCTCCCATCTTACTTCTTAGACTTCTGGCATTAGCATACAAACATTTCAAAGTTTGTTTTTTGTTTGTATTTTTATTCTGCTTTTTAATTAATAGGGATAAGTTAGAATTTTTTAGCTCAGGTGAGTTTTTAGTTACAGGCACTTGGACTACTTTTCTAATTACTGGAACCTCACTGTCGGGATGCCCTAATTCTAATGCATCATTAGTATCCTTTAAAGATACATCTCTCCGAACCATGCGCTGCTGAGCGACTGTCGGCTTTCCCCTTTGTACTATCAAGCTTGGGCAAGAGAACACTCCAAATGACGTCAAATCTTCACTGAGGTTTACTGTGCTGTTTGCACATCTCACTCTGCATGTAAAACTGGCCCTTAAACCCTAAACCACCACCAACACCTCACCTCAAGCTATTAGCTGGCCCTCCTATAGTGATATAGTTGAATACTGTGAAGGCCTCCCATAAGAAAATGCCATACTGGGTCAGACCAAGGGTCCATCAAGCCCAGCATCCTGTTTCCAACAGTGGCCAATCCAGGCCATAAGAACCTGGCAAGTACCCAAAAACTAAGTCTATTCCATGTTACCATTGCTAATGGCAGTGGCTATTCTCTAAGGGGTAGATTTTCAAACCGCGCGATTTGGCGTACTTTTGCTGGCGCATCAGGCGCAAGCAAAAGTACGCTGGATTTTAGTAGATATGCGCGGAGCCGCGAGTATCCGCTAAAATCCGGGATCGGCGTGTGCAAGGCTATCGATTCTGTATAGCCGGCGGGTGCCGAGCCGCGCAGCCTACCTCCGTTCCCTCCGAGGCCGCTCCGAAATCGGAGCGGCCTCGGAGGGAACTTTCTTTTGCCCTCCCCTCACCTTCCCCTCCCTTCCCCTACCTAACCCACCTGCCCGGCCCTGTCTAAACCCCCCGCTTACCTTTGTCGGGGGATTTACGCCTTCCGGAGGGAGGCGTAAATCCCCGCATGCCAGCGGGCCGCTAGCGCGCCGGGCCGCGACCTGGGGCCAGGTCTGGAGGGCGCGGCCACGCCCCCGGGCCCGCCCCCGAAACGCTCCCGACACGCCCCGAAAACGCCGCGCGGATCGGGCCCGCCCCCGACATGCCCCCGACACGCCCCCCTCAGAAAACCCCGGGACTTACGCGAGTCCCGGGGCTCTGCGCGCGCCGGTAGGCCTATGTAAAATAGGCCCACCGGTGCGCAGGGCCCTGCTCGCCTAAATCCGCCCGGATTTAGGCGAGCAGGGCTCTTAAAATCCGCCCCTAAGTGAACTTAATAGCAGGTAATGGACTTCTCCTCCAAGAATTTATCCAATCCTTTTTTAAACACAGAGGCGCCCAGAGGCGCTCTCTCTCTCTTCCACTCCCCTCACCCAGAAATGGCTGAAATGCAATTTGCAATCTTGAACACAAATTGCGTTATGATCATTTCGGGCATATTGCACAGTTTAACACCAGGAAAAAAGGTAGTTATTTCTGGAGTTACAACCGTGCGATAGCATGCGTTATGCTATCGCACAGTGCGATATTGCCCCTCATTTTAATTAATCCCGCCCAAACCCCTCCCCAATCCTGCCCCTTAAAAAAATTTGCATTTGCGGTAATGATTATTACATGCGTTATGGCATTAATGCATTACCACATGTGTTAATGCCATAACGCATTTTGATGAATGACCCTATAAGCCCTTTAATCATCTAGCCAGACGTAATCAAATTCATAGTAATCTACATCTGTAGGCTGGACATCCTCTGAGAGTTTGTTCTCAGACTGATTGGATTTCGAGGAGTCCTAAGCCAGTGTTTCCCAACCCTCTCCTGGAGGAACACCTAACCAATCTGTTTTTCAGGATATCCATAATAAATATATATCAGATTGATTTACATACACTGGAGATGCAGTTCATGCATTGTGGCTCTCCTGAAAACCAGACGAGCTTGGTGTGCCTCTAGGAGAGAGTTGGGGAAACACTGGCCTAACCTAGTCAAGCAGGCAATTTATTGCTTGGGGCTCAATTTTAGAGTGCACCTTCAGTATACCATGGTCGTTTAACCTTCACATTTGGTGATAGTGCGTCTCCTTTGCGTATCGCAAAATGGGATGAGGAGCTGCAGATTAATTTAGAACCCGCAGACTGGCAATGATTTGCAAGGAGGCCTGTAGAGTTACTGTCTGTTGCCTAAAGCAGGAACTCAAACCAGCTCACTTCACCTTACATGCAGGCACCCTCTTTTCTCTTCTAAACTTGGTATCACAGCAGATTCTCTGTGGTAGTGAGTTTCCATACTCATGTATAGTGATCATGCCAGACTGTTCAGCAGTTTTGGGCCCTAGTTTGAGACGGAGATCATGAGTATTGTAGGTTCTCCAATCTCGCTGACACCTGTGTTATGCATTCAGAATTACTGGAAGGGAGCAAAGGTACTTATAAGGCATAAGAAAATGATTACTCACTTCATTCATGTTGCTAGATTTACTATGGCATATTTTTGGAAATCTGCTCCCAAAAGGGATTATTACTGAGTAAGCCAAAACCCTGTTATAGAAAACACTGAGGAAAATTACAAAACCTTCTTAAGGTAAGCATGAACATATTATTAGAATAAGAGGTTACCGTATGCAGCCCTAAGGGGGGAGACTCAGGAGTAATATCAGGACATATTTCTTCCATCCACAGAAAGAAACATGAATGAACAACTCCCAGTGGTGGTAGATGAAAGAAAAATGTTTAAAAAACTCAAGAAAGCATGGGATAAACACAGAGGAGTCCGTTTTGTGAAGAAGTGAGGAGGAAAGCCAGATATCAGCTGAAGCCTAAGTCGTTGCCCCAGGAATGAAACTAGGTGCACTGGAAGGACCTCATGTTCCTGATCTACTATCAGACTCTACATCTGAACTGTCAGTTTAATTCTTATTCTTGATTTTTCCATATTTGTTGTTGAGAGGGCAATCGCAAGGTTTGAGAAAGATTACTCTGAACTCTTTTCTCTTACATTGCTTTATGTAATATTTAATATCTTTTTAAAGAGTATTTCAGTTCTAGTATTTTCCTGACCTTTGTATATGTTTAAATGTCTTAGTTGAAATGAAAAGTGAAAAAAGAAGAACGGAAGTAAGAACTTACCAAATATTTTCCCATTAATGGAGCACTTGTTGAACGTCATGATGTTCTGGGTAAGGGTTCCGGTTTTGTCAGAGAAGATATATTCTATTTGCCCTAATTCCTCGTTGAGTGTAGTAGTTCGAGTCTCAGCAGGTGTGCCTTTTTTCGCGTAATACATTTTGCGGTCCCAGTTTATAAAGTAGCTGTGCCCAAGTCGGATAATTTCCACACTTTAACAGAGAAAAAAGGAACTTCTCAATATTTCAAGTTCAATTACAGGGAAAAAAAGATTTTTTTTAAACTATTTATTTGTAGAAAATAAAGGATTTCTAAATTAATTGTTCCTTCCCAATATTTAATTGAATTTTCACATCTACAGCCCATTTTCCTCTAGTCATTGACAGTTCCAAAGCAGATTACAGCAAAATTATATTTGCCAAAAATACAAAAATATTTTTAAAAATAAAAACATTAAGTATAGAAATACAAATAAACATAATCATTCAGAACAATATAAAACAATATCTTATAAAATATGTTCTGTACTTAGAAATTAAAATAACTAAAGAACTAATTTAAGATTCTTTTTCTATTCAAATTGGTCAAATAAAAATGTCTTCAGCTATATATGGAAAGGCTTCTAAGAGCCATTGGCAACAAAATCCAATAGGTGGGTGCCACCCCTGAGTTTTTACTTTTGAAATTAATTTTGTTGAAGGTACCTCCAGCTCCTCACTTGAGCGTAATTCTTTTTTGCTAGGGTGCAGGGCACATTTCTGGCCTTCAAATAAAAAGGGGCTTCTGCATTTCAAAGAATGGAATACTAAGGACAGAATTTTAAATTCTATCCTTGCTGTTACTGGAAGGCAATGACAGGCAGACAATAGAGGAAATGCGGGCTCCCTTTGCCTACTCCCAGTAACAGCTCTAGCTGCTGCATTTTGTAGCCTCTGAAGCTCAGCCAATACTTTCTTTGGAAGGCTTATATGTAATGCATTGGAATAATCAGCGCGTAAATAAGCTAAAGTCTCAAGAAATCCTCAAAAATATACACCGTGTATTACAATTTTTTTTATCTCATTCAAAAAGACCTCATAGAAAGGCCCACTTGTCCATGCTAGTTAGCAAAGGTTACATATACCGATAGTATAATCATAGGTCTTTTTTGTATGATGTTTTATATGTGTCATATAAAACACATTGACTCTTAATGTCATAAGAGTCAATGTGATTATTCAAGATAACACGTCATGCTGTATTTGCTATTCCATTATTCATTATATTACTTCTTATGCATGACGTGCATTATCAAAAACTTGAAATTAACTTAGCTTGAGATCATCAGAGGAATGCCTGAAAATTCGATTGGAGAGGCTCGAGTTGTACCAGCCTGGTACAACAGCCTAGCACCGGGGCTGGTACAACTCGAGCCTCTCCGATCGAATTTTCAGGCATTCCTCTGTTTATCTCAAGCTAAGTTAATTTCAAGTTTTTGATAATGCATGTCATTCATGCATAAGAAGTAATATAATGAATAATGGAATAGCAAATACAGCATGACGTGTTATCTTGAATAATCACATTGACTCTTATGACACTAGGCATATAAGACATCATACAAAAAAGACCTATGATTATACTATCGGTATACGTAACCTTTGCTAACTAGCATGGACAAGTGGGCCTTTCTATGAGGTCTTTTTGAATGAGATAAAAAAAATCGTAATACACGGTGTATATTTCTGAGGATTTCTTGGGACTTTAGCTTAATTACGCGCTGATTGTTCAAACGGCTATTACCCTCTTTCAGCAACCTTTGAGAGAATAGTAATATTTCTGATTTATGCATTGGAATAATCCATGTGGGGTGACCTGGAGGCGGGTACCACAACTTCTGGGGATATAAAAATGGTCTAAGTTGTCTGATGATTCTTAGGGCCTGATTCATCAAGGTCTTTTCCCTTAGACACGGAATGGAACAAAAGCTTTAGGGAATCAGGTCCCTAAATAGGAAAATCTCCCCCCCCACTTTTTTTTTTTTTTGTAATTAGTGACTGAATTTGGGTTTCCATAGTAAGCTTGGATTCTAACAAGACTCCTAGGCTTTTTACTTTTCAGGTCTGTTTAATTAATAGAGTGGAGGAGTAGCCTAGTGGTATGAGCAGTGAAACCAGGGTTCAAATCCCACTGTCACACCTGGTTTCCCTCCATTGCTTCAGGTACAAAATTAGATTGTAAATACACTGGGAATAGGGAAATACCTACAGTACCTGAATCTGCCCTGATTGTAATCTGCTTTGAAGTGCTGAAAAGCGGAATATAAAAATCTAAAAACACACATGTTTCCAATACTTGACTTAGAAAATCACTCAGGAAAGGAGAGAGCCCCAACTGTCAGCATTTCTATCTGGTCTACATTCAGCTTCAATGAGTTAGTAGACCATCCATGATAAAACAGTATTAAAAAGCTCATTCGGCATCTTAATAGATCCTTCCCAGGAGTCCCAGCCATGGCACCAACACTCGGTCATTTTGCTTCCTTCTCTCTCCCCCCAATACCCAATAATAGCACTCAGGAAGTGAAGGTAAGCATTGAAAGGGCTCGGTGATCATGGTGACCCCTGTGGTGCTTCTGTAGTTAGTGGCATTTCATTCTACTCTCCATGTTCTATTTGTTAAAAAGGAACTGATCCACTGCAGGGGGTCTCCCTCCTACACCAGTTCTTCCACTCACATATAAAATATATAACATAATAAGTTTTGTATTTGCACTTCACAGATCAGATGAAAACTAAAAGCCATGCCAGCACTGATCTACTATGTTATTTAACCAATATTATTATTTATTACTTTTTCGATTTGATTGACTGCCCTTCGATACAGTCTCATCAAAGCGGTTTACGTTAAAATAGCAACATAACATAACTACAATCCTCATCATTACAAATCTGGTAATTAAGTTTCATATCATTATGTCCCATGACACCACTAACTTCAGATGCTACTAAGCACACGGAGATGCTTTTTGTTCGATCTAGCTTAACTTCTATGCCAATAAGTTGTACTAGCTGTCCTGAGTTGTTATAGGTGTGAAACTAGACAACATATATTTTGGGAAACAATGCATGAAGTTATTTACATAGCCTAGAATGGAAGACTACCATAAAGAACTGACGTCAGTGGACTTGCTTTGTTTTTTTCATCTTTTTGTTAATCTTCTGACCAATATAACCTTGTGGAATTTACAGTAAAAGGAGTTTATACTGTAAATCAAGATCGGCAAACATCAAGGTGGACCTAAACAATTATAAAAATGTGCTGCAGGGGACCAAGGATGAGAAGAGGGTTTAAGGATAAGCATGGCTTCGGTGATGTTTCAAACCTCAGACACATTTAAAATACTGAGCAAAGCAGGAGATTCTCTCTACAATGATTCTACAATAAGCATGCTTGCAATATACTAAAGTAAAGAAATGAGAGTGAAGGCCCTAAGAGACAGGATACAAAAAGGACTTAACGATGCACTAAAGTAAAATCTATTTAAATGGGAATTTGTAAAACTAGGGGCCCTGATAATGAAACTCCAAGGGGAACGACTAAGGAACAGTGTCGGGAGATATTTCATCACGGAGAGGGTGGTGGATGCTCTCCTGGAAGAGGTGGTAAAGACGAGAACGGTAATGGAATTCAAAAGGTGTGGGACAAACACAGAGGATCCCTACTGGCTAGAGACTGGGATTGAACAAATGGTGTAACTTACCCTTATTACAATGCCTGGGGATTACCTGCAGAGAGTGGGAGTTACTACTCTAAAATAAAAAAACAACTTGCAGGGCAGACTGGATGGACCATTTTGGTCTTTATCTGCCATCATTTACTACTAATTCTGTGTCTGTATAGTTAAATTTATGAATGTTTTTATGTACGCTGCCTCGATTTTAAAAGAAATTCAAGAAACTCAAGGTAGCTGAAAATCAGAATCAGTCAAAATACAAAATAATCCAGCTATGTTTGGAACTCTATAGGAAACACTGACATTGCAACCGTCATACGTAGCCGCAGTAGAATAATGGCTTATAATGTCAAGCCCTTGCAACTCTGGGCTTGAATAATCATAGGTTGCTGTGAGTGTTTAGGATGCAAACATTGTGTGAACCATGGGTTCACACAATGCGGCGGCCATTTTGAATTAGTAGCCCAGCTGAAATCCATATTTGGGCACTGACATCATGCGGCGGCCATTTTGAAACCGGAGGATTACAAAATGCATTCAAAATAAAAAGCGCCGTGGGTGGGGAGTCCCATAAATGCAGGGGGGGGGGAAAAACTTCCTAACCCTGAATGTCTTCTAAACAACAAAATGGTAGAGTTTGAAAAGATGGCCCTGCTCAAAAAAGACGTGCTTGATACATAAGTAGAAGGAATACGTTGCTGTAATTTATAGACCATTATCCCATGATCTGAAAAAAGCGAAAAAATTGAGGAAACACCCTTGTTGAATTATGAAACTAGAGAAAACCATTCTACTCTTTCATTTAGCCCCAGTGGTGCGTAATAGAAAGATCCAGCGATTTTCCTTAAAGTTAAGCTGGGATGTTCTATCGCCTCCTCTCCAATGATGGGGAATATGTTCCAAAATGGCCCATTTGTATTCATCAAATGTGTGTGTGTGAGCCAAGCTGTGTTGAACCATGGGTGCTTTGATATCCTGGTTGTTAATCCTACTGCGATGTTCAACTAAACGAATGCGAATCTTGCGTCGTGTACGTCCGATGTAAATTTTATTGCAGGGACACTGTAGTACATAAATTACAAAATCAGTGTTGCAATTCACATTATGTTTGTGGATAATCTGCAATCCTGTTTGTGGATCAGTCCAATGGGAGCCAGTCATAGCTTGGCTGCAACAGGAACATCTCCCACAGGTAGAAAATAGCCCTGATGGGGGGTCAGTATGAGAACTGGGGGCGGCTCTAACTACCTTTTGCTTGATATTATGGCCTCGAGAGTATGCAAACATGGGAGGTTCATGAAACAGAGAATGGGGACTAAGAACATGCCAATTATTCATGATTGCTTTTTTAATTTGTGTGGTAAGGTCTGTATATGACAGAACCCAACTATTAAAGTACAAACATCGTAATGAATCTCCCAGTATTATCTGCGTTTTACCATATACAGACCTTACCACACAAATTAAAAAAGCAATCATGAATAATTGGCATGTTCTTAGTCCCCATTCTCTGTTTCATGAACCTCCCATGTTTGCATACTCTCGAGGCCATAATATCAAGCAAAAGGTAGTTAGAGCCGCCCCCAGTTCTCATACTGACCCCCCATCAGGGCTATTTTCTACCTGTGGGAGATGTTCCTGTTGCAGCCAAGCTATGACTGGCTCCCATTGGACTGATCCACAAACAGGATTGCAGATTATCCACAAACATAATGTGAATTGCAACACTGATTTTGTAATTTATGTACTACAGTGTCCCTGCAATAAAATTTACATCGGACGTACACGACGCAAGATTCGCATTCGTTTAGTTGAACATCGCAGTAGGATTAACAACCAGGATATCAAAGCACCCATGGTTCAACACAGCTTGGCTCACACACACACATTTGATGAATACAAATGGGCCATTTTGGAACATATTCCCCATCATTGGAGAGGAGGCGATAGAACATCCCAGCTTAACTTTAAGGAAAATCGCTGGATCTTTCTATTACGCACCACTGGGGCTAAATGAAAGAGTAGAATGGTTTTCTCTAGTTTCATAATTCAACAAGGGTGTTTCCTCAATTTTTTCGCTTTTTTCAGATCATGGGATAATGGTCTATAAATTACAGCAACGTATTCCTTCTACTTATGTATCAAGCACGTCTTTTTTGAGCAGGGCCATCTTTTCAAACTCTACCATTTTGTTGTTTAGAAGACATTCAGGGTTAGGAAGTTTTTCCCCCCCCCCCTGCATTTATGGG
Organism: Rhinatrema bivittatum; assembly: GCF_901001135.1. NCBI lineage: Eukaryota > Metazoa > Chordata > Amphibia > Gymnophiona > Rhinatrematidae > Rhinatrema > Rhinatrema bivittatum. The sequence goes on from NC_042627.1 coordinate 59,032,230, forward strand.
ACTCCCCACCCACGGCGCTTTTTATTTTGAATGCATTTTGTAATCCTCCGGTTTCAAAATGGCCGCCGCATGATGTCAGTGCCCAAATATGGATTTCAGCTGGGCTACTAATTCAAAATGGCCGCCGCATGACGTCAGTGCCCAAATATGGATTTCAGCTGGGCTAGTATTCCCCACACACGTCACTCACCTAATATGGGCATTACCAAATTTGGAATCTCAAACGTCATTTCCTGTCTCATCCACTTCAGTCGACAGGTCCCCTTTAAAACCGGCGTTTTCGCCCGCGGATCGCTGTCATCCCAGCGGCAAGAATCACGGCAAGGCTGCTCACTTTTGGGGCACGTAAGTTTTCATTTGGGCATCGCAATAACGACATTTAAAGTCTTTTTAATCCACTAAAGATGTTTTATCTCATACGTATAAACTCATTTGTAAAGGAAATTTCCCTGCACCCCAATTGTGTTGTCCCTTCATGTTTTTTCAGCGATCTCAGCCAGTGCTATTCACCGTTTAATTGACTGACCACAACTATCATTTCACAGTAAGTTCATGTTTTTGCTTCCAAATCTCAGCCATTTGTCATATTAATAGCCTTTTGGCATTTTTTCAGAACTCTTATATTGCATTTCCACACAGAATCGCACCAGTAAACTACCTCCCTGAAGTTCCCTGAGGAAGGAGTCTACACTCCGAAACACTGCTGTGTTGGAGCGAGCACTTCAGGACGTAAGATATTATTTACCCAACTGGTGGAAATCGGTGTGCAGACATTAGTAGTGTTCACACAATGTTTGCATCCTAAACACTCACAGCAACCTATGATTATTCAAGCCCAGAGTTGCAAGGGCTTGACATTATAAGCCATTATTCTACTGCGGCTACGTATGACGGTTGCAATGTCAGTGTTTCCTATAGAGTTCCAAACATAGCTGGATTATTTTGTATTTTGATCGATTTTAAAAGATGCATGCAGACAACAAATCTGAATAAATGGAAATGTAAATGTACTATGTAATACCTGAATACATACTGTGCCAACAAATACCCTCAAATACAACACAACAGCATGATTTTTCATGGCTTCCAATATTTATATCAAATACAAGACAGAGGAAAGACGTTAGTAGAAAGGGTTTTCAGGATGACTTCAGCCAATGCCTTTTTCACAAGGACAGAAATAAAACTAATTTTCCACAGAAACCAAAATTACAGCTTTTGACTTTTTCTGTCGCACAGAGACCTCCTACACAAGGAAAACAGGAGGTCAGCAAAGATCGGACGTTGCTCCTTGGAAAATATTATGGAAATATCACCTGAGAAAACAAATTCATGAGGCAAACAGGACTTTCTAATATCCTTCTGCTATACAGGGATCTTTACAAGAAAAGACAATGGAGGGATAAGGATGCACAGTACCAAAATGTTTATATCAATTTCAAGGGTTTTTAACATTTTTATTTTAAACCTGGCATCAACTGCCTCTACTTGCTGGCAGTTCCGCCAAGATGGCAAGTCTGGAGCAGATGCATTGACCCTATGGCATTCTAGTTTGATTTCTCTACAGAAAATTATTTATTTTGCATATCAGTCCTCTGCATTCCCAGGAACTCCTCGGATGTGACCTGCAGACTCTGGAATTTTGAATGAATTGCCAGGTCTCTGGGCCAACACCCAAAACGTCTGAGTGCCTTGCTGCTGAAGAAGGCCTGGAAGAAAAAGAGGCTAGAGCAGCACGGATCCTACATGACAAGAGGATGAGGAGGAAGAGGGGTGGCAGACCCTGCGGCAGGAAGAGGAGAAACGTCTGCCCCCCCCAATGCAGGAGGAGGAAGAAGAGCAGGAGAGTCAGCACCCTCACCGCAAGGAGACAAAATGGGCAGCACCAGCCCTTCTGCGCATATGCTGGAAGAGCAGCAGCATCGGGTCCCCGCAGGGAAAATGAAACAGTGGCAGCATGGACCCAACGCTGCAGGAGGAAGAAGAGGAACACTGGTCCCCTCAGACCTGGGGTTAGAGGAGGCTGCTGTGGCCAATGGGATCAAGATGAAGAGAAAGAAGTGTGCACATAAGTGTGAGTGTGTGCATGTGTACATGTGGCAGAGAGAGGAGTGTAAGAGAGTGCGTGTATCTGTGAAAGAGGGAGAGGAGTGAGTGTGCATGTGTGCATGACAGTATATATATGTGAGTGAATGAAGAGAGAGAGAGAGTGTGTGTGTGTGTGCAAGAATGAGCATGTATGTGTGTGAGCATGAGAAAACGTTTGTGTGCATGCTGCTACCACTCCTTGAAAAAGTTTACATGCCCTTTATATGCCTTTTTAGATGGGATACTTACCACACCTGTGTAAGATAATGTATTAGCAGCTTCATTACAATATTGATGGATCTATTTATGCCCTTTCTGATACGCAGTCACCCCCCAGCCATCAATTACATCTGGAATCGGGCAGAAGAAACAAAATGAGAATGCTTATGCGATAAAGTCACTCAGATATAGGGGAAAGAAGCTAAAAATATTTGCCCGCACTTAAGACACCATTCTGCCTCCTTTGAATCATAAGAACTTGCCATACTGGGTCAGACCGAGGGTCCATCAAGCTCAGTATCCTGTTTCCAATAGTGGCCAATCCAGGTCACAAGTACCTGGCAGGATCCCAAATAGTAAATAGATCCCTTGATGGTTTAGGGTTTATTTGGGTTTTTTATACCGTCACATCAGTAATAAAACCATCACAACGATGTTATTGCACAGTGATAAGAAACACAATATCTGTTTCTTGTCTACTTGGTTAATAACAGTTTATTGCCTTCTCCAGGAATTTGTCCAAACTTTTTTTAAACTCAGCTACATTAACTGCCTTAACCATATCCTCTCGTAATGACTTCCAGAGCTTAATTGTATATTGAGAGGTGAATTTTAAAAGGCCTGCGCATGCCTAAACCGGGAAATATGCACAAAAGTCGGGCTGGTGCGCACAGAGAGCAATTTAAAAGCCGCCCGAGGATGGACGTATCCTCCCATTGCACAAACAAGCCAAAGGTTTCTAAAAGGGGCGGAGTGTGGGCGTGGTCTGGGTGTGTCAAGGGAAGGCCAAAAGACGACTTACGCGCACAGGTGCGTGCCGGGGCTCCCTGCCACCGAAATTTACTACTGTTGTGGATGGCGTGCAAGTGCTAAAACAAAAAAAAAATATGAAGATCTGCAGGGATTTAAGGCTTGCGCTTAACAGGGGGCAAGGAGGGCTATTTACCTAGGGGAGTTAGGAAGTCCTATCCCTTACCTGGGCAAACTGGAAACAACCTATGGCGTTGGCACGTGTCACTTGGAAAACTCCTCCACTTCTACGGTAGACACGGGATTTGCGTGCACATGTACACATGTCCAGCGTACGTTATATAACGGACACAGCTCTAGACGCAAGCCAGCACACATATGCGCCTGCGCACCAGTATTAAAGTTACCGTCTGAGTGAAGAAGAATTTTCTCTCGTTTGCCTTGAATATGTTACTTACTAACTTCACAGAGTGCCCCCTAGTCCTTATATTTTCACATTTACCTGTTCCATTCCAGTCATGATTTTATAGACATCTACCATATCCTCCCCCCTCAGATATCTTTTCTGCAAACTCTTTAGTTTTTCCTTGTAGAGAACCTATTTCATCCTCTTTATCATTCTGGTCACCCTTCTTTGTACCTTTTCCAGTGCAATCACCGGTACATCTTTCTTGTGCGCAGTTCTGCTTGCTGCATCTCAATACTCCAAGTCCGGCCTTACCATGGAACGATACAGGGGCATTATGACATCTTCCGTTTTATTCTCCACTCCTTTCCTAATAATTCCTGACTGCTGCCACACTCTGAACCAAGGATTTCAAGGTATTATCCACTATATTGCTCAGGTCCTTTTCTTGGGTGGTAGCTCCTAATATGGAACCTAACAGCCATGATTTATTGTCAATGTTAGTTTTGATTTCGGTGTGTACTTATTGCTATGATTGTTTTTCATGTACATCGGCCAGGATATGGGCGATTAATAAATTCAGCTGTGGCAGTGTTTCTACCCAGGCTTGCTCCTACCTGTAGCAGGTATAAATATACTCGAGTCTGAGGGGATCCTGGGGGCAACAGAGGCACATACGTGTCTGGTCTGCGGATGAAGCAGAGGGAATTAATGGAGCGTCGTTGATGGCCCCTCCTCCTCCTACATACCTCTATTATTTTTTAGGTCCTACCATATATATAAATCTCCTGCAAATCAGCTTTAATGACATTCGCTATTTATCTTTTCCGGATATTTGTTTTACTTGTCAACAGCAAAGAACCATTAGTAAAGCTTCTGCTTTAAAAGCCTACAACGTGCATTCTTGATGTCCATGTTATGGATAAATGTAAGTGCATATTTGTAGTTTTAGGGCTATAGAGAAGATTTCTGTTTAAAGCAAATACGAAAATGAAAACCAGGCACTTTTACCATAAAAGTCCCTGACTAGAGATCTGAGGAGAGGTTGGATATGCTTCAGACTTTGTTCATAATTGGATAAAAATCTGAAGAAGGGGGGAAAAAAAAGCCTTCAGAATGCTAAATGAGTCAGCAGCAAACAACATCTAAGTGGCTATGGCTGATCAAGCGACCCGGTGCTCGCCACGGTTCCAAAGTCCCAGCATTTGCTGAAAAACGGGCTGCTGGAGCCAGATGCTTCTGTCTGGAAGCAAGCTCTCTGCAGCCTGGCATTTCTTCATTTGGACTCCCAGGCAAAGCACCAAAGCAAGGGAAACAGTGCACGGAGCGTTCCCCCAAACCACCACAGCTTCGTTTGCCTCATTTGAAAAATAAAAAAAAAGTGTTCAAAGATCTGTGGAGACTGGTTGGTTGTCTAGGTATCCGGGCCATGCCAATTACACACAGAGCTGCAGGGAAATCGTTTTGGAAACAATATATATTTAACTTTCTGGATCTCTTTTTTGGAAGCAAACAAAGTACTTTTCTGTGGTTAAACATGGCAATGAAGGGAAGAGGGGAAAAAGTAGTTTAAGTAAAAAAGAATTGCAACAATGCTTTTCTAAAACATTTTTTTTCTCTCTCTCTAACTGACCCTTTTCGCCACACATTCTCGCCGTAGACCCAAGAAAGCAGTTTAGCCTGAGGAATAGCAAGAATAGCACGTTGGAAGGTGCTGAAGTTAAATACAGCAAATCCTATTCTTGTGTCATCAAAGGTCATTTTCACCACTGGAGAAGCTCTCTTCACGCCAGGCTTTGTGGAAAGGAATTCAACCATTCGAGAGCCAGTGAAACCCTACCCAGGAATTCTAACACATTCAGAAACTGAGCATGGAAAACCACACTGAATTTAAAAGCAGCGAAAAAATGCTCTCGCAGTATGGTGAACAGGCTCCCTAGTGAATGAGGCAGGACGAGGTTTCCAAGAAAGAGCGGACGGACAATGGCAAAAAAGGGAGAAATCACAGGCATCGTGACTGTAGAATTTCTTTGGTGGAAAAATCTAAAAAGTCTTCTTTTGAGGAACAGTGAGCGACAGAGTTGTCCGCCCTCTGTTTCCCTGTCAGCCGATGGAGAATAAAACAAGGAGGAAACAGAATCGTTGATAAGTCAATGAAAATTAATTCTGGTAAAGGACAGGAAGAAAAATTGAGCATCCGGTTTTCAACCCGCGAGCCGCGGGCTGATTTTAAATTTATTTTTTTTTGTTTTTAACTTTTTTTTTTAACTTTTGGGACCTCCGACTTAATATCACGCATTTCCCTGGCGCCGGCAGAAATTAACGCCTACCTTTGGGTAGGCGCTAATTTCTGAAAGTAAAATGTGCGGCTTGGCTGCACATTTTGCTTACTGTATCGCGCGAGAATGACTAATAGGGCCATCATCATACATTTGCATGTTGTGGGCGCTATTAAGTCTCGGGGGGGGGGGGGGGGGTTGGATGCGCGTTTTGGACGTGCTATTACCCCTTACTGAATAAGGAGTAAAGCTAGTTTGTCGAAAACGCACGTCCAAATGTGGGTTAACAGTGCGCTCCAGTGGAGCGCACTGTACTGTATCGGCCTATAAGTTTGTACCTGAGACAATGGAGGTTAAAGTGACTTGCCCAAGGTAGTCATAAGGAGCTTGTAGCCCACTGCTCTAACCACTAGGCTAAAGGTGCACTGAACATGACTGCTCTGCTTTTCATACCGACCAAGCACTCATATGTAAGCAACAGATTAAGTTTGCAAATACAAATTTAAATGAAATTGATAAATGCTGCAATTTAAAAACAAAGGTCTGCCTAAAAGTAATGACAAACGGATTAACGAATGTGAAAAACACAACAGATCTTACCTTACATATAAAGAAATAGGCACAACTGTATTCAGTATGATAATGTATGACCAAAAGGTAAGAAATCCTGAAAATACAGAGCTGTTCACCACCTCTTTCCAATGCAGATAAATTCGGAAGCGGCTCCCAATCTGATACTCCCAAATTGAGTTTCCTATTGCCAGAATAATCCCCATACAAATGAGAAAACCGAAGATCTGAAACAAAAACAGCAGAAAATGTTATGTTACGCTGCCAATGCTGCATCTCTGACACAGATGCTTTTATGAAGAGCATAAAGATACAACACTAGGTTTAAAGTTTATTTTCCTCTGTATTGATAACCACCCCTGTCCTCCCCCCATAATGGGGAACGTAAGGGGGAGAGCAGCTGGGGAGAACTGCAACAGGTTAAAAGTTCATTTTGGTTCCATCCCAAGCCGCTCCTGCTGCATCCAGCCAGTTGTTTCCGTGATGAGTAAAGAGACAATCTACAGCCATGCATCCTGAGACCATCTTCACGCAATTCTCTAGGGGCCAAATAGGTACCGTTGTTTTATATCCCACCAGTGCCACATCTCAAGGTGCCAGATGCAGTCAGGGTGCTAAAACCAAATTATATTTCACAGAAGACCTGCAGACTCGTATCTATTTAAAGAAGAACAAAAAAAATAAGGCTTGCCATAAACTGGGTCAGACCAAAGGTCCATCAAGCCCAGTATCCTGTTTCCAACAGGGGCCAATCCAGATCACAGGCACCTGGCAGGATCCCAAGGGGTAGACAGATTCCAAGCTGTTTATCCCAGTGATCAGAAGTGGATTTCTGCAATTCCACCTTATTTATTTATTTAAAACTGTTTGTATACCGTTTTTACAATACTTGTTGATCAAAACGGTTTACAGGTTAAAATAACATACATAGTTAGGTTAACATAAAATAACTTAAAAACAATGACATAAAAACAAACAGAGTGACAACACATAGTAGTCAGTCAGATAAATCTTACAAAATCACTGTGCCAAGTAAATCAAATGGTATGATAATGAAAAAGGGGGGCTGGTGTGTATTTGAGTGCCGAAAGGGTGTGTACAGTAACAAGCTCAGGAGACTGAAGCAGCATTAAATGCAGTTGAAAAAAGGAAGGTTTTGAGATTTTTTACAAATTCTTTATGGTTGGAGATCTGCCTTAAATCATCAGGAATAGAGCTCCAGATTAGTGGGCTAGCTACTGAAAAAAACACATCTTCTGGTGATATCAAGTCGGGCAACACAAATTGTAAGGATTTGCAGTAAGATTTTGTGTATTGAAGTAAATTCCTGTTGGGTTGATATATGCGAAGTTGGGTGCATAACCATGTAGAAGAGTTGTTATGTATCAAATTGTGTATGATAGAGAGGATTTTATATTGTATTCTAAAATGAATTGGTAACCAGTGTAAGGAATACAGGATTGGGGATATGTGATCTCTACAAGAGGTGCCGGTCAGAACACAGGCTGTGGAGTTCTGGATTAATTGGACATAATGGTTTATGGACTTTTCCTCCAGGAAATTGTCCACTGTCTTTTTTTTTTTTTTTTAAAGGCAATTACTTTAATAGCTTTCACCAAATCCTCTGGCAATGAATTCCAGAGCTTAATTGTGCATTGAATAAAAAAATATTTCCTCTTATTAGTTTTAAATACATCACCCAGTAACTTCATTGTGTGTCCCCTGGTCTTTATACTCTTTGAAAGAGTAAACAACCAATTAAATTTAATCATTCCACTCCACTCATTTTACAGACCTCTATTATACCTCCCCTCAGCCATATCTTCTCCAAGCTGAAGAGTCCTAACCTCTTTAGCCTTTCCTCATAAGGGAATTGTTCCATCTCCTTTATCATCTTGGTCACCCTTCTCTGTACCATTTCTAACTCTGAAATATCTTTTTTGAGATGTAGTGACCAGAACTAAACATAATATTCAAGATGAGGTCACACTATGGAGCAATACAGAAGCATTAAGGTATTCTCCATTTTATTCTCCATTCCTTTCCTAATAATCTCTAGTATTCTACTTACTTTCTTGGCTCCTACTGCACACTGAGCAGAAGATTGCAATGTATCATCAAAAATGGCACCTAGATCCTTTTCCTGAATGGTGACTCCTTATGTGGAACCTTGCATTGTGTAAACATAATTTGGGTTACTCTTCCCTAAGTGCATCACTTTGCACTTGTCCACATTAAATTTCATTTGCTATTTGCAAGTTCATCTGGTAGAGAAGAGAACAGGGCCATATGCTGTATTGCCCTTTTAGCTGGGTCTAACATACCATCAAATTTTTCTTGGAACATAAAGCACTGCTATGATTGGACCATGTCAGATCATGTGACCAACATATTTTACCCACTGCTACATCATCAGTGCAGCAGGCAAAAAGACAATGTCACTTACTTAGAGAAGTAAGCGACATTGTCGCTTACTTCTCTAAGTAAGGAAAAGAAATGGAGAATAAAATGGAGAATACCTTAATGCTTCTGTATTGCTCCATAGTGTGACCTCATCTTGAATATTATGTTTAGTTCTGGTCACTACATCTCAAAAAAGATATTTCAGAGTTAGAAATGGTACAGAGAAGGGTGACCAAGATGATAAAGGAGATGGAACAATTCCCTTATGAGGAAAGGCTAAAGAGGTTAGGACTCTTCAGCTTGGAGAAGATACGGCTGAGGGGAGGTATAATAGAGGTCTGTAAAATAATGAGTGGAGTGGAATGATTAAATGTTAATTGGTTGTTTATATGGTACAATATATATATATATATATATATATATATATATATCTTGTACCACCTGAGCAACCTGTGAATATTGTATGTGATATGTCAGAATGGTATATTTTAGAAAGTTTCTCAGTCTTCTATCAATATACACTATGTGTCTGTTTATCTGCTTACTCAATTAGTTTATCCTGCCATTCCCTGAAAGCCCATGATGGGAGGAGTACATCCTGTTAAAACATTGTTAATAGAATACCTACATACAGCCCCTCCATCCTCATCATAACTAAAGTCTGTAACCTTGGAGTCATTTTAGACTCAGATTTATCTATGTCTCATAACATTTCCTCCATAGTAAGATGCACAATGATGCATCTCTTCCCAGAGGCTGTGAATGCTGCTAGCCAACCTGGGGAACAGAAATCCTGAACTGGAAACTGAGCCCAGGTTCCTCCACACAGTTTCCACTTGGAATGCTACTGACTATTAAATAGTGATTATATATATATATATATATATATATATATATATATATATATATATATATGAGAAACTTTCTAAAATATACCATTCTGACATATCACATACAATATTCACAGATTGCTCAGGTGGTACAATACATATATATATATATATATATATATATATATAATCACTATTTAATAGTCAATAGCATTCCAAGTGGAAACTGTGTGGAGGAACCTGGGCTCAGTTTCCAGTTCAGGATTTCTGTTCCCCGGGTTGGCTAGCAGCATTCACAGCCTCTGGGAAGAGATGCATCATTGTGCAATGGTGACACCTAGAGGCCAGATTTAGGGCCCGATTGCAGGGCTCCACATGAAATCCAGGGCAGGAGTTGAGAGGGCGATATAATATCATAGATAATATCATTGTGCCAGAACTCAACCCTGGGTCCACAATCCATCTGGAAGCCCAAAGAAGCAGGAAGAAACTATTGTGTCACAAATGTTATTAAAAAGAACATGGAAAACATCAGGTATAACATGCAACAACTGTACAGAAAACATGAATGATCTCTCCTGTGCCTGCTAATTTTTCCTGACTTGGACACTGAAACTTACCCACAATACCAGAGTGTTCATTAGCCGATCAATACTCGTTCTTTTAAATTTTGTTTTCCCACTATTCTGCATTAGCTTAGTGTCAGGTCCTGCAAACAATGAAAATATTTAGAATGTGCTCAATACTGCATGTGCAGGTTTATTTGATAAGCATGATATATTTTCTTGTAACCATACCACAGGAAGATGGAAAATAAAGAATGACAAAAATTATTTTAAAAAGGGGGGTGGGACTGGCAACCAAAACAGTGATTCTGTAAGTCATTTTCTGTAGCTTCTGCCTTAACTGTAACAGAGCTGCTTACAGAGTGCCGATGGCTGTGTACATTTACATCTAACCCTTACTACATAACGAGCACACATTTTCGTATGCACACGATGGCCTCAATTTAAATACGTTCCTTCCTTTTCTGTGGCTAGGAATGCTTTATGTTTTTTTAAGCCAGCGTCCATTGTGTATGTTACAGCGTGAAGCTTCCTCACCTGCAAAGATGACCATTCCAAAGCACCAGTCCGTGTTTCTCAGCACGCATCCTCGGAGCAGCATGGTCCCGTTATTCAGAGAGTACTTGTTATTCTGCCAGAACAGGGTTCCAACAAACTTATCCAACTTGTTGTTGGGAGGCTCACAAACAACTTCAGCTGAGGGGGAAAAAAAAACCAAAACAACTTCTCATCAAATCAGTGATGCAAGGAATTCAGACTAAGGTTCTTTCCAATCCCCTTGCGGGCACAGTTAAGCATCTAAGGGCAACAGTCTTAATGAGCTCTTAATGACGTCAGGGAGGAAGAAAAATGGCGGCATGATGGAGGATGTGATCTAGCTGAACCCCACCTGTTCTCACTTTTTGTTGCTTTTTGATAAGTTGTCTAAAGAAAGGCAAGGTGAAGGTTTTGCCCCCAGACCCTATACGCCTTGAGGGTCAGCAGCTGATTTCTTCATACATTTCCTCTGGGATTTGTTCCCTGTTATGATTACAGGAGAAGGAGCTTCGGCGTCAACAGGGGCTGAGGTTTCTCTCAGTCCCCTAGATGAGCCTCCACCGCCGGCTGAGAGGTGTTTCCCCTTGAGGCTTCCAAGTTGCACTTTGATGACGTTTCCAGTGCGACTGAGGTGGTGGGGAGGGGGGGGGAGCATCATGTGAGAATTTGGCATCAGCGTTCCAGGGAGCTTCTTCACTGGTGGAGGCAGGAGAGAACGCAAACTCTGTTTTGTGGCCATTTGTGGCTGACTTTCCAACTAGCGTGGAGCAGCTGGTGAGTCCCTCTTGGTACCATCTAAACCACCGGTGGTGACTTTAGATGCCCTGTAGAAGCTGACAGCTATTTTTGGAACTGTTATTAAAACTTGTTCTGCCAAAATTGATTCTCTAGCTGCCAAGCTAGAGCCATCTGTAAAGAAACATGAAGAATTTATATTGGAGGCCCAGAATAAGATCCATGGGCTTGAGATTGATATTAAGAGTATCCAGAGCTTTAATACTATCGTGGTCAAGGGCAGAATTGCTCTCTCTAGACAAATTGAGGTATTAGAGAATCAATATAGACATTTAAATCTTCGTCCAGTTAATTTTCCAAGGATAGTGGGCAAACCACCATATGTAACACCACAGAAGTATTTTCTTGAAGTGTTGCATAGACCTTCGGATCAAGTTCCCTCCATTAAGTTTTATTTTTTTACCTGTGTCTCACCCTCTCTCGTCACAAGCTCAATCTGGTCAGGTTTCAACAGAGATTAAGTTGACAAATTTGCTGGAAAATTCAGGCTTGGAGGTCACTGAACATACCGCTCTTGTTTTTTCCTTTGTAATGGAGCAAGATCTTAGTATGATTATGAAATTGTATTTTAGGGATTTAAATTCCCTTTCTCATGGTCAAGCAATCAGAATATTCCCTAATACTGCTTGAATAACTCAGATAAGTGAGGGGGGGGGTGTTCTTACCTTGAAACAGGAGGCTATCACTCGGAGTTTTTTTTATACTCCTTTACTCATGTAAATGTGTAGTTAAATATAATAATGACTGTTTTCTTTTCTTTGTATCTGAACAATTTAAAGCTTTATTTGGATGCTAGAAAGTTCCTGCTAGTTTCTGTGGCCTCCAGTTGAGACGTTGCTGATTTATAAATATTTCGTACTTCCTCCATGCTATCTCGTTTCTTTTTTAGATTCTATTTGTGTCTCCTTTGCCTGCTTTCACTTATGGATGATTGTCCAGAGAAGATAGGGATCAATGTTGCTTGTATTTTTCTCTTTATTTGATTTTCTTATTTTTGAGGATCCCTATGAGTTTCCTATGTACAAAGATGGACCTTTGCTTTGTCTGACTATAAACATTTAGAAAATATAAAGTGTAAAAAAAAAACCGTAAGTTTATGAAGCACCTTTGATCCATACACGATTCCAAGGAGCTGTGCTGTTAAAATACTTCAAAAACATGGCCTCAGTCACAACTGGTGTGGGAGGTCTGGCTACCCAGTTTAGTATCTGACCTGAACGACAGCTTTCAATGGTCGAGGGAAGAAAAAGCACTTTTACTGGAAATAACTGAGCCCAAGTTCACGTAGAAAGCCAGTAGAAGAGCAAATTATAACTCCAAAGGCCCAGGAGATCTCTGCACATCCGGCTTACTAAACCAGCCTTTTTTGAACATTAGACAAGGTGAGATGGGCCCTTCTCGAGAGCATTAGATAATTTTCCTGGTAGCCAGTTAAAATATAATGCCCTCTGTCCCAAAAACTTTCCCCATGACTTTTATAATCAGGGTTTCTTTTTGAGGTGGGTACATGCTGGTACTGGCACCCCTGCCAGTTCCCGAAAAATAAACACAATGAGTGCAGGCTGGCAGGAGAAGGCAGGCGACCCCTCATGAAGCAATCAGTCATGCCAGCCCCAGCAAACGCATGCTCAGCAGAGACCATGCATGCACTGCCTGCATGCCACTCCCGCCACCGAGCAGCGCCTGCACCTTGTCCCCAGGTTCAGCCAATGTCGCTGGGAAACTCGGCTTGAAGTCTGTGTAATCCCACTGCTATTTCTAGCATCAGTAGCATGGGATAGACTTAGTTTTTGGGTACTTGCCAGGTACTTATAGCCTGAATTGGCCACTGTTGGAAACAGAATGCTGGGCTTGATGGACCCTTGATCTGACCCAGTATGGCATGTTCTTATGTTCTTATGATTCCAAAAGCAACAGGCAGCCCACAGAGACACCGTTATCCCAGGGCTTTGCCTGGACCCCCTAACCAACAATAAGTGAGTATAAATTTTTTTTTTTTAAATTATTCTCAGCAGTTGCTGCAGCTTTTAATTTCTAGAGGCTGGAGAGAGTATGCGTGACTGACTGGGCAATTGTGTCAGCAGTCAGAGTCTGTGTAAGTGTTTATAAGAACATAAGAAATTGCCATGCTGGGTCAGACCAAGGGTCCATCATGCCCAGCATCCTGTTTCCAACAGAGGCCAAACCAGGCCACAAGAACCTAGCAATTATCCAAACACTAAGAATATCCCATGCTACTCACTGATGTGACTGATCTTTTGTGTGTGTGACAGTGAGTATGTGAGAGTGTATGTGTGACTGCTTATATGTGTGTCAGCATCTAAGAGTATGTGTGTGATCATGTGAGTGTATGACTGTCTGTGTGGGAGTTTGTGTGTGACTGATCGTGTGTCAGTGAGCATGTGAGAATGTATGTGTGATCATGTGTGTGTCAGTGTGTGGGAATCTATATGTGATTTATTGTGTGTGTCAGCATGTGAGTGTATGTGACTGTATGTGTCAGTGAGCATGTGAGTGTGGGTTAGAGAATGTGTGTATATAATACCCTCAACAATCTCAAGGTGTCTGGAATCAAAAGTTACTAAGGGAGAGCAGGGGAATTTTTATCCTTATTGTTTTTAATTATTGGGTTTTTGATGTCTCTATTGTTTTGAAATATTTTATTCTGGTTTGGGATGGGATGTTTTTACTGTTTTTACTGGTTTTGATTCTTTCTAAATTTACTTTTTGTATTTAATTTTAGCAGTTATTACTTTTAGTGCTTCTATTTTATGAGTTTTTTAATTTAATAACTTCTTAATGAATTGTTTAGGTCTTATTTTTATGCTATTTTGGTAGATATTTTAAGGATATAAATATTTATCATTTATATTAGGTTTAAAACAATTGTTTGTATTTTTTAATATGTTGTGGACTGTCTTAGTGATGGTATACAAAACCAAAAAATAAATAAATTATAAAAAAAAGTTTTAAATTATTGATTATTTTATGTAGTTGTATTGAAGTATGTATTATTTTTATTAATATGATTTTACAATTATGACTGATTTATATTTCTTGATTTTATTGTTTTCTTTTCTTTAAATTCTTTAAATTTATTAATCGCCTAACACTGTTAGGCCTAGGCGATATACAAAATAAACACACATAATAAAAGCATAACAAACAAAGGTACATAAACAGACAATATAGTTTCATGGAAACTAAATAACAAAATAATAGTAAAACAACAATACATATTGTCTAAAAAAAGACAAATAAAGTCTCATCAAATCTTCATGACCAAAGGCCTTGACTTATTCAAGTATTTGCTTTAACAATTGTATGTATGTTTGATATTGTATGAGGCATGTATGTTTGATATTGTATGAGGCATGATGGCTGTTTTTCCACTATTGCACTGCATACAGAGTATGGCTTGTTGCAATTTCCAGCTCAGTTTAGGACTGTACATTTCTATTTATACTTTAAGGTCTCTTTATTCTGTTTGGTGAGGGTCTTTCTGTGTTCTGCACATGTGACAGATAGGGATCTATAGCAATCTACACAGAAACTATCTAACTGTTTTCCTAATAGATGTATTTGTGTTTTAGGGTCTGGTGTAATATTTACACAGTTGCCTTTTCATAGGTAGGGTTGTTACTGTTTTGAGTGCTGGCAGTTAATACTATTTTAGTATGGAAGGTTTGCTATATTGTAATTGTAATTCAGTTTACTCAAGGCTTTCTGAGGGCAAGCCCACACCCAACATGTGTAACAATAGGCCTAATAACATATGGGTTCCAAGAGTCTTTTTTTTTTTTTTTTTTGCAGGGTCTTCTGGTTGGCAGTACTGCAGTGCATGTAAATATAATATATATGTTGCTGTAAATGAAATTTTTACCTCATAAGATTCTACTTTGAATATCTTTTTCATGTAGAATCTGCTAATCAAAATCTATAATTGTGTGTGGGGAGGGTGCAAGGCTATAAGGTTCACCTAGGGTGCCTTATACTCATGCTCTGGGCCTGGCTGCACTGGTTTCATGTGGGAAAGCAGGAATCCATCTCAAACTGTGCTGCTATGGGTTAGTGAATGTCCCCCCAGTCTTAGCTGCAGCAGTGATGTACACAGTCTCAGCCATAGCCAAATTTTCTTTTTTTTTAACCACAGAAGCAGCCAGCAGAATGTATTACTTCTGGTCCTCCCTCCCCTAAAGTAGGTAGGCAGAGCCGAGCCTGGAGAACCATAATGGTAAAAGCAGCAGACTCCACAGAACACGGTCAATGGGAATACACTGTTGAGGAGACCAGAGAAATGGAGACAAGCTACAATCACAGAAAGGGAAAGGGTGAGCCAGGAGGAAATGCCTTGCATTGTTAGTGAGAATTCTGTTTGAGGTGGCTGGGCTGAGCTCTGAGCTGGCTGTGGAACCAGTGAGTCTCCTGGAAAAGGAGTGGGAAAGGGAAAAGGAAGGGGTGCTGCAGGCTGGGAAAAGGCTGGCAGTAAGCAAAATTAATGTCCCCCGCAAAATGTTGCGAGAGACATTTACTAAGTGAGCACATAAGCAGCAGTGCAACAGCAGAATGTGTGTATATGTCTGAGAGAAAGTGTGTGAGTGTGTGTGAGTGTGAGTGAGCTACTGGTTGGCAGTGTAATTGCCTCATTGCTTGGCTATTGCTTCAAGAGCAGGTTGGTTAGCAACACCAGGCCAACCAATTGAATGGATGGAAGGAGGACTGAAGTTCAATTTGCTCATCCCTGGTCTAGGGTGTGCTCTACTTCTTAGTTATTTAGGAAAAATGTGAAATTTATGATAGAGATATTTTAGTTCCAGGTCACATGATGGATCTGCCAAGAGTTGGCTTGGCATGCTTTGGAAGTTGTTGAAACAGGTGCTGCACAGAAAACTCACAAGGGTGTCAGACATATAATCCATGGGCCTATTTTGAAAAAAATTCCCTGGGCCAATATTTTCCCTCAATCCGTCACTGGTGCTCACCTCCCCTTCCCAAATGCACCTTTTTTTTCTAGAAAAAAGGCACCGTTTATAATATTTACATTAGTTCCAGTTTAAATATTTTCTGCCCACATGAGGAGCATTGCAGACTTTTGAAACTGGGCTATAGTTTGTGTCCATTAAAGAAACAACCCTCCCACACACACACACACTGTTCCTCCCCTTAACTTTGAACCATTCATTCAATTTCATTCAAATTTCTGCCACTGATTGCAGAACACCCCATGCCCCCTTGGTTCACACTTTTCATACATCCTCAACACCTGATGAAGCTAATCAAGAAATGTCTTAAGTTAATCCAATCAAATGGTATCACTTTATAATTTTCTTTATTTGTTTGTCTATTAGCCTTTTTCTCTCCTATAGAGAAACAAGCCAGATCAGTCTGGTCATAACCTCAGGGAAGGTCAGAGCCCGCGGTGTCGTCACCGAGGTGCCCTTGAGCAGTGCTCACAGTCTTAAGTACAGCAACACGCCACCAAAGCAGCTCTGGTCAGAGAAGTAAAAGAAGAGTTGATATCTCAGGGAGGTCAGCGAATGCTGTGTGATAACACCGAGCATTTTTAAAGCTGCCTTACCACTGGCTGGTGCACATTACAGGGAAATGGTCCTTATAAGCTCATCATGCCATTCCATGGGTCCGTCCCACCCAGCCCACCACACACGCCAATAACTTTTCAACAGTTCATCCCGTTTCATTCAAACGTGTGCCCCCCACAGCAGAGCGCTCAGTGATTCCCAGCCCTCATTTTTCATGAATCAGCCTGGGTTCCTTCCTGGCCTTATAGGATCCCTACCCCCACCCCCCAAAATAACCTTGGACTCGTTCACCCAGTTTGTATCCAGCAAACATCCCTCCCTTCCCTTTGCTCTCAAGCCCCTGACACTTAAGAATCTCTGCTTCTTTTTCTTCCCATAAAGAACCAGGCCAGTTCAGTTCAGATAAGATCTCTGGTGGATCAGAGCATACTGTAACGTCATCAAGTATTTTGAATGCTGCCTTGCCATTTGGTAGGTAGTCATAAGCACATGCAAATTTCTGCACCAAAGGGAGAGACTAGGTCTCATGAGGTTCACACATCTCTTTGTTAATACGCACGGCTGGGACAAAGTAAAAAGACAGGAACGCCAACACATTAATAGAATTCTTGATGAACCCAAAGTGACAATAGGTAAGGGAGATCCCTGCTCCAAAGAAACCCGGGTAGAAACGAACAGGGTCCGTATCTAGGGGGAAAAAATGTAAGCCACCTGATTGATCTGTCACTTGGCAAAATAAACTACTATAACTGTGAGCCCATCAAAGCCATGCAATGTGACTTCGTAGAAGAAAGTTTAGCACTGATTTAAATAATGTGCCTTCCAAGCAGATAAAGATGTCCTGACTACGAGCCCATTTAACTGGTGCCTGGAAATGCAGGGGTTGAACATAAGGAGTAAGCCTTTTTTTTTTTTTTTTTTTTAAATCACCTTAGAGTCCCTAATCCACTGGTTTTTCAGCTGCTCATGCTTACTGCTCTGAAAAACATTTATCTCCACACAATACAGTCACCAAGGAAAAACAACAGAGTGGAAGCAACATAATCTACCAGTCCTGGATTCTGCTAACACTTAACTGTACGATTTATTTGTATTTGGTATCTGTTTTATTAGATTTGCACTCTGTTTAGATTCTCTTAAGAGGTTACCGGTTAAAATGATGGCTCCTACTTTCACGGAATAGTGTCTCTAACTGCAGCTAGTATGTGGGCATTTAGCCAATGAGCAACAAACAGGATTCCCAAAAGTCCATTTGGCATCTATTGCAAGGGACAGGATATAAATGGAACATTCTTTGCTATTCTGCTCCTAGGCTACAACATCATCGAGACAGGCCTTAGATAAGCTAAACAGTAAAGCATGTAAGGTCAATAAATCCTAAGTCAGTGTAAATATTATACATGTGGTTCGATTTCTCACCCTAGAACTGTCTTATTCAGCTGGGGGGTTTTTTTATTGGTATGGAGCAGCACATAAAATAATAACATTAAGTACACTTACTACCCAATGAAAAGCAAGGAAAGATCATTTTAAAAAGAGTACGACCCAGGCTTTAGCTCCTCACCCATATTATATGCTGGCAAAAGAGTAGATGAGGAAGAAAACTGGTAAAATTGATACCTGGAAAATTAAAATAATTGAGCTGCAATAAAAGTTTTAATTTTGGTCCAAAACAAGATGAATCTAAAGTCGTCATCCTAGAAGGTGGACCTCTTGCTTATTCTCTTGATTCGTTTCAAGGCATTAAAAGAGCCATGGTATAAGCTTTTACCCTGGACCGCAAGTTGTCCTTCCCAAAGTAATTCTTGTACTAAGTATCTTACAGCACTCAAATTCAACACTAAGAACTCTTTAGTCAACTCCCTGATGGCCTGTCCTAAGGGGGCAAGTCAATTCAAAATTCACAGAAATGTCAATTCTTAATGATAACACCTATTTGAACTTGCTCACACACTTGTACCAAACCTCGGTATGTGACAGCACGGCTGTCCTTCCCTTTATTTTGAAGAATTCTTTCGTTCCTTTTGTTTATGTCAAGCTGGGTCAGAAATCTGCATCTGATTTGGAAGAAGGGAATTTTGACTTGAATTCTGATCCTTATTTTGTGGCATACCACATAATCTTTTAAACCTCGACAAGCCACGGTGACAGGCACTGTGAAACACCACATGGAAACCGAGGACTAGGACTGCAATCTCCTTTCCCACGTTCTCACCACAGCAGGGGTCGGTCCAGCTGGGGAAACTGAAACCAGATGAATGGGTGCCAGTCCCGGGTCGAAGAATGTTTTCAGGACTCCCAATCACTCCCGTGACACTCTTCAGACAGGAGCCGGTGTTTCAACAAATACAATTTGACTGAAGCCCTCTTTAAATTATTCAATGGTGATGACTTGACAAAGAACACATTTCCTAGGTGATGAATCAATCTTTTAGCAAAGATCTGTTGGAAACGGCTTTCTGCAGGGCACACCTGGTGCCTCGGTTTCCAAGTGCATGCTCGCTTAAATCTTCTTACTTCTCCTCTGGACACAAGCTCCTTTGATTATAGTACTGAATAGGCATTTCCCTACCACTCTAGTCCACCAACTGAGATAATTGATACCAAACTCTTTCGCCACAGCAAAATAGAGCAGCAAAATGCTACAGGTTCCTAGAATACTTCTAGAGAACCAATGGGCAGGAAAAGTAAAACGTGCAGCATTCTTTTCCCCTGAAGACAAACATAAGGAGAGAGAAGACATCTTCCCTTAGAAAAGGGGAAACTGTCCACTCTCAAAAAGAAAAGGGAGTACCTAGTGGTTAGAGCAGCAGACTGCGAATCAGGGAAGCCAGGGTTCAAATCCCACTGACACTCATTCTACAAGTCACTCCATCCTTCCCCTCAGGTATTAATTTAGATTGTGAGCCTTCTGGGACAGGGAAGTCTTGGTGTTTTCCGTTTTTGCTATTTTTCTTCCATTTGCATTCTTGCTCTCCTGATCACTTTCCCAGCTGCTCTTAGCTTTTCCAGATATTGTTACCTATCTTCCTTTTTCTGCATTCCTTCCTTTTTCAGCTAGTTTTTTTAGAAAACTATTATGGTTTCTTTTTCCTGTTACCTTTATTTACTTTTCTAACAAAGAGTTTAGTTGCTTTCACAATATCTTTTTAGTTTTGCTCGCTGCTCTTCTATTTCCCCTAGATTATCTCATCCAGTTAACAGCTCCGGGAAGTACTCCCCGATTTTAACAAACTAACCTGGAATCTAACTTTGTAAAAAAGGTGTAATTCTTTAACAAATTCTTCTGTTCAGTGTTCACTGTGTTCACTGAGGAAGGGCCAAGAGTAGGACAATACAAAATAGGCACAAATAAGACTGGAAGAGAGTTAAACCTCAAAACAATTTTCATTAAAAAGTTTGTTCATGAGGAACTTGCTGAACTTAAAATAGATAAAGCGATGAGGCTGGATAGAATACATCTGAGGGCTTCAAGCGACCTTAACAGGAGTTCTGGCAGCTCCACTGGCTGCCTTTTTCAGTGTCAGGAGTAGTTCCAGAGGACTGGAGACAGGCTGATGTGGTTTCCTTCACAAACGTGAAAGCAAGGAGGAGGAGGCTGGAAACTACCGGCTGGGTAGTCTGTGGTGAATAAATTAATGGAATTGCTGCTAAAACAGAGGATAGTTCAGTTTCTGCAATCCAACAGGTAACAAAATCTAATGTTGCACGGTTCTATTAGAGCTAGGTCTTGTCAGGTGAATCCGATTAATTTCTCTGACTGGGTGACCAGAGAGTTGGATAGGGGAGAGCACTAGATGTAGTGTACTTGGATTTCAGTAAGGCCTTTGTTACAGCTCTACATAGGTGACTTATAAATTACCCGAGCACCCTTGGTATGGGCTCTAAAGTGACTGTGTCAGAAACTGTTTGAGTAGTAGTAAACCAGTAGCTGTAAATGGACGTCTGTTGTGACCATCGCTGCCTGACGTCTCCACTCCGCCCACCTTACCTCTTTGGCGACTCCCTCTTTGGTTGATGGACGTTTGGCTGCTGCGGCGTCATTTTGCTGACTTCCTCCGGCGTCCCCGGACCGGCTAGACGCTGCCTTCCGCCATGTTCTCCTGAGGCCTAAGGGCGTGCGCGCAGCACGGCCCCGACTCAAGTACCAGCTGTGGCACGAACCTCAGGGGCGTCCCCTGAGATGACGTCATCATCACCAGATATTTAAGGCCTCTTGTTTTGCTAGCTAATCGAGTTAGCAAAGGGTTTCCTACCTAGCTGCCTCCAGGTATCGCTGCGGATGGGATTCGCTCTCCGCTTACCTTGCTACTCTGCCTCCTCGGACTTTACCAGGGGTACCCGCTCCTCGGGGGCCTCGCTCTCTCTCTTGCTTTTCAGGTCGCAGTCTGGAACCGGTACTCGCTCCTCAAGGGCCCAAGTTCCCGGACCTGCTACCGAATATAACTTCTGCCAGGAAGTCACCGCTGCCTACAACACCAGTGAGTTACCATCTCTCTCAGAGCTTTCCCTGGAACCAGGTACTCGCTCCTCGAGGGCCTACTTCATTCCAGCTCCTGGGCTGTTCCAAGAGACTATTGTGTGAGTATTACCATCAAGGTTCTGTTCCTGAACTCTGCATACTCTGCCTACTCACTATCTCAGTTTCTCTACAGCTCAGCCATCCTGGGATCGCTGTTCCAGTGCCTGAGGGACTACAGCCCAGCCGGGCTCTTCCAGCTCACTGCTGCCACCTCTGGTGGTTCTCTAAAACAGTTTAATAAAAGAACTAGTGTGTGTCTGTCTCCCAACTCTGAGCCTGACCGGTGGTCCCTCTTGGGATCTTCCCCCATGGGCGTGGTCATCTGCCACCGGCCCAAGGATCCACCCACAATTATCACAAATAATAACAACTTCACTCCAAGGAGAGGGGGGGGGGGCTACCAGTAGTATGCCTCAGGAATTATCCTTGGACCAGTTATTTTCAGCATATTCATAAGTAATATTGTGGAAGGACTTTCAGGAAAGGTTTGGCTTTTTTTTTTTTTTGAGGATAGCAGCAAAGTCTGCAACAAGATAAATACCAAGGAAGGTGTGGAAAACATGAGGAGGGAGCCAGTGAAGCTTGAGGAATTGTCTAGAATAAGGCAGCTAAGAATTAATGTTAAAAATTGCAGAGTCAAGCATTTGGGCAGTAACATCCCAAGGGAGTGGTACAGTATATGGGGTTAAATTCTTCTATGCATAAATCAAGAGAGGGATCTGGGGATGATCATATTAGATGATCTCAAGGTGGCCAAACAGGTGGATAAGGCAATAGCAAAAGCTAGAAAGATGCACAGGGAGAGGAATAGTCAGCAGAAAAAAAAGGAGGTAATACTACCCATGTATAAGTCCTTGATGAGACTTCATTTGGAATACTGCGTATAGTTCTAGAGACTGCACCTTCAAAAGTATATAAAAAGGGTGGCGTCAGTCCAGAGATAGGCTACTAAAATAGTCAGTGGCCTTCATTGTAAAGAATATGCGAACAGACTTAAAAGATCTAAACCTGTAAACCCTAGAGCAGTGTTTCTCAAGCACTGGTCTGTAGACCGGCACTGATTCTCAGCAGTATTTCTGCCAGTCTGTGGAACAATCATGACCGCAGAAGGATGAGGAAGAAGTAAGACCTGCCTTGCAACTGCACACACTAAACTGCAATGCACTCTGGATTATGGCCAGCAGAGACATTTCCTAATCCTCCTCCCTTGCCCTGCAAACCAGTTGGGGACCAGGCTTAAGACCTCATCTCTGGGAGGGGAGCAGCTGCAGCTCAATGTTAATGAGCTGGCATGACACTGAGTTATCAACTGATCCCCAATCTCATGGATACTGAGCACTACTCAACTAAAGTTTAAGCTCCACCCTCAAACACCCCTGCACTCCTCTTTACCCAGCTGTGTTTTAGATGAGTAATGACTTACTTGGCTATAAATTTAGCCAATCAGTGGGAGGGGAATATTTAAATCCCAGCCAGACAAATCCTTTTAAAATACTGACCTCAATATTTTCATTGGATTTCTACATTACCTCAAAAACAGAAATAAATATCTGTTTACCAGTTAATAATTCACTAAAGTGATCTACCATGCTCTTTGAGAAGTCACGTGTCATATAGTGGAAATTAAGCCAGGGGAAAAGGAAGGCCTCTTCATAAAAAGTAGACAGATTTCCTCATAGCTCTAGTTTACGTCCACCATAGACTTCCAACTGGATTCCCTTTCCTTTCAACCTTCAATTAATTAGCCCTGATTAACACAGGGGTCAATATTCAGACGGTTTGTCCAGCTATGTTCAGGATTTAGCCGAACAAACTGCAGGTTTTAAATTTCTTTAAATGGCTTCGATTTAGCTGGTTAACTGTATGGCTAGATAAAAGTTAGCCGGATAAGTTAGAGACATTTTGGGGATGTTCCAGTGCAGAGCTAAGTTCTCCAGATAGCTTACCTGGCTAAATCTAGATAAGTCTATCCTGCTAATGAGGACTGTATATGGCTACATTCACCAATGCTCCTAATCAGCATCCCTCCACTGAATATATCTGTGAGAATTTATTTGGCTAACTTTAGCCAGATAAACTGTCCCCTCAGCATGCTGCTGAATATTGACCTTGCAACCACCTCACCTGTTGATTCACAAGATCATAACTGTTTTAGTGCATTGATGCTCATGACTGAATTATGTGGTTTTTGTTTGCACTGTATTTATGATTCATGAAAGGAGTGTTGTAGCGATTAAATTGTAAATTGCCAAGTCACTATTAACAATATCCTTCAACACCCACAATCCGCTGTATCCCACTACAAAATGAAAATGTCTCTATATAAAGATCATCATATTTTAAGGTATATAGGTCAAAATTTAAGCCTCTTAGCCCTCCAGTATAATCACAGGTCCCAAGTCCATACAAAAAACAGTTTTTCAAAATAATTTTCAAGCTCAGGCAGAACTGCTGTGTCCCTAGCAGAACCAGACATTTGCTGTTTCAAAGCAAAAAAAAAAATGGGATAGAGTTGATTAGGAAGAGGCAGGGGCTGGGCCAGAAGAGCGCAATTGCCCTCTCCTTGTCACCAAATCAAAAAGCACAATAAAGGCCAGGAACAGCAGCTCATTCAATCAGCAATAGCTCCTGAAAGACGAAATCAAAAAGTCACAGTGATTATTACTGGACACTCAGAGTATTTTTGATTTGGGACTGGCCTCTGAGAATGGGCCCACTCCTTCTTTGCCAACCACTGCTGAGACGGATTCTCCTCCCTCCCAACCTGGGACTTTGTAGAAACCCAGTCTGGAGAGACCAGCCCATAATTAAACTGGAAGATGGATAGAAGGCCATTACATTTCTTGATAAAACTGTGAGTAAAAGGCTTGAAGAGGTGACTTCTTTGCAAGTAGTTAAAGAACGTTTAGACGTTATACAAGTTGCTTCAATTGAACATAATAAGAGAATTAAGACCTTGGAGTCTTAATTTTCGATTTCTAGATTTTAGGAGTGCTGTCGTTAAAGATAGTGCTATGATTCATAGGAGGCTTGAAATTTTTCAGCATAGATCTCAAGTACTTAATTTGCGTGTACTTCATTTTCCCCGTACTCTTCTATTTTTCCATTTAGAGCTCTTAAGAGATATATGAAAGAAGGTCTTGGTATTGATGAAGATTCTTTTCCTTCTTCAAGTAAAATTATTTACTTACCCTTTAAAAAACGATCCTGTTGGTAGAGACAGGTCCCTTCCTAAAGTTGACAACCTCAATTTTAATCTTACTAGGTTTTTGGAGCAGTCTACTAAGTCATCCAGAAGCAGGCTACTCCACTAATAACTTATTCATCTGAATTGGATACAAATTTTATGACGAGATTTTTTTTTTTTTTGTAATAGAAGTTTTTCTTTCAACGGACAAAGAAAAATTGATCTTTCCAGAGATTTGTAAGCAGACCAGGCTAGGAGGAAAGCTTTTCTCTAGCTTAGGGAGACATTACTTGCTAAAGGAGAACCCTTCTCTCTAAGGTATCCAACTAAATGTATGGTTACATTTTCTGATCATAGCTATGTCTTTTTGGAAACTAATCAGTTGAAAGCCTTCTTAGAGAACATAATTTTGCAGCCTTCCTCTTCAACTTCAGAGTGATATGGCTAGATGATTACTGTGTTCGTTAGCAGCATATTATTTTATGATGCTTTTTCTTACATAGAAACATAGAAACATAGAAATGACGGCAGAAGAAGACCAAATGGCCCATCCAGTCTGCCCAGCAAGCTTCCCTCTTTTCTTCTCCCATACTTATCTGTTTCTCTTAGCTCTTGGTTCTAATTCCCTTCCACCCCCGCCATTAATGTAGAGAGCGGTGGAGGAGCTGCATCCAAGTGAAATATCTAGCTTGATTAGTTAGAGGTAGTAGGAGTAGTAACTGCCGCAATAAGCAAGCTACACCCATGCTTATTTGTTTTTACCCAGATTATGTTATACAGCCCTTATTGGTTGTTTATCTTCTCCCCTGCCGTTGAAGCAGGGAGCTATGCTGGATATGCGTGAGGTATCAGTTTTTTTCTTCTCCCCTGCCGTTGAAGCAGAGAGCTATGCTGGATATGCATCGAAAGTATTGTATTGGTATTGTCTCTGGTCCACCTAGTATTGCTAAAGGGGTTTCTTGATCAAATATTTTCGTTTTCTTATTTTCTGTTTAGAAGTTTTGGTATTTGTAACCCCATGTTCCATCAAGTGTTTTGCTTGTTATTGTAAATTTGAAAAATTATAAATAATTAAAAAACAAACAAACAATTTTCAATGCACTAAAAACAGTCCAAATTTAAATGGCACAATTTTACTATAAACAATGGAAATGGAAAGCCTCATAATACAAAATGTAGCGTTTTCATGCGATGTGCCTGAAATTCAAGGAACTGAACGTCCAAAGCTTTGCACTGCGCTACACTACAGTGTCCTGCATGGTTCAAAGTGCAGCATTAGCCTCAGATGGGAGGAGAGCATGGCCTGATTCCACTCTGCTGCTTTCCTCCTCTCTCTTCTCCCACTCCTGGAAATCCTAAATGGGTAAGGAGATGGGGGGGGGGGGGATGGGAGCTGTAGGACAACAGAGTGAAGGGATGTGGGCAAGACCATGAATGAAGGGATATGGGGGAGGGAAGAGTCAAGAGCCTGAGTGAGGAGATCGTACGGAGGTTTTCCTGCTTCGAGGGAAATCTTTGAGGTAGATTTTAAAAGTCCAGCACGCGTATCTATGAGGGGATGCATGCACAAGGAGGATTTGTGTGCACGACCAAATTTTAAAAGCCACCCAGATGTGTGTGTACCTCCTGCTGTGCACACATCTCACTCGATTTTAAAAAAGGGGTGCGATGTGGGCAGGGTCTGGGTGGGGCGTGGGCCAATAAATGAGCACGTAAATACTTACGCACCTCGGTCCTCTGCTGCATAACTTTACTTCTGCTATGGAGGAGGTTCAACTATTAAAAAAACACAACCCAGCCAGTTTGGAGGTGTTTAAAGGGTCTGCCTTAACTGGCGGACGGGCAGGCTATTAAACCAGGGGAGTTTGGAGGACTTTGCTCAACACTGGGTGACGAACTAGCGAAACTGTAAAATACCTTGACTTACACAGTAGAAACCCGGATGCGCACACGCTTAAAATTGCAGGCACATGTGCACACGCCCAGGCTATTTTAAAACGTGTGTGCGTATGTGCACGCAAATTATAAAAACGGCCCCGTATCTGGGCACGTGCCGGCATACGTGTGACAAAGTGCACCTGTGTGCCAGCTTGAAAGTTACCGTCCTTGATTTTCTCTGTTAGGTTTGCAAAATGTGCATCTCTGATCTCTTTGCAGTTTGCACAGCACAGGAGTAAATGCATTGGTGCTTCTATTTCTCCAGTGTTGCGTTGGCATGCAGAGTCTGACAGTGTGCAGGAATAGGAGGGATGGAGCAGGAGTATACACAGCCACAATCAGGAGCAATCACAGAGTTGCGAATGATTTATGGGGTGGGAGAGCAGGTAAATGCTGAAAGGGGTGAGATGAAGAAGGGGGTCCTTCTAAAATTATCCTCTCTACACACACTCACCTTAAGAGAGCTAAATATTTTACCTAGGAGAGAGTGCATCTCTAAATCTCTGTGATCTGTCTGATCCATCTAATGTAAACCCCGGAGGCAGCCAACTGTAAATGCTAATTCCAGAGTATATGCGCCTACAGAGCACTTTAAGAGGTGTCTTTCTGGATCAAGCCCTGTCAAAAAAATTTAATAAGCATTTATATCCAGAGATCTTTTCTTTTTTTTCCACTTTTTCATCTGCAAGACATGAGATGCTTCAGACAACTGTAAGATATTTTGCCTCCACTTGTCACGATTACACAATCCATTCCTGGTATAGAATTTAGCATTTAACAGGCAAGTGAATTACATAAACCTGTCATACATAATGTGAACCAGAACAAAGCAGAGAATGAAAATGGAAAATGTGGGATGAGAGAGTAAAGTACACCTGTCACACTTTCTTATGGAAACAGAATACTGAATAAAATCTCCACCTTGCCTACTGTATATATTTTTAGATTTCCCTTAATAGGAAGAAATCCTCAAGGCCTGTAAAACAGTAATTAAAATCTAAAAAGGAATACTGGCCTCATATAAATATTTGACATTGAATTAGTACAATTTATGTTACTGCAGTTTAAGAATGGTATAAATTATTTACACAAGATTATCCTCTTTCTTCTATTAGCCCAATAGCGTTTTCAAGAAGAAAAATGATAGGTTTTTTTTCCTAAAGATATAAGATAATTAATAAATCCCTTGCTTGGGAAAACTGCTGTACCAAGCAGAGCAGCAAAATGCTTTGTAATGCCAAAGGCTCTTAAATCCCTATTAGTGCTGTACCCTGAAAAGCAAAGCACTAAAGACTGATTTGGGAGAGACAGGATCAGTTTGAAATCCTTTCCCTGATACATTTGGTTAGCTGAAATATGCGATAGCAATAAATTCCATATCAAGTCTAAACAAAAGTCAAAAGAAATCCCTTTCAAGCCACAACAAAAAAAAAGGACATCACATTTTCCTGAAAGTCATCCCAGATTATGTCAGGCTGCTTTGATTTTAAAGAAATATAGACGTGATTGATTTAGGCAGTCCAATTCCCGCAGCTTGGACGCTGCAACCCAAACATTTGACTTGCTGCACCAATCGAGTGGTGAGAAGGCAGGTTGACTTTATTTTTGGTGGGGAAAGCAATGGCGCCGTTGGAAATTACACGCCTTTCTTGCCCGTATAAATATGCTAAGAAAAAAAAAGATTCAGCTGAAATCGTGGGCTCGTTTCTTCTTTCCTCTCCGATAACTTACACCGCGGTATTTGGACTCATAGTGGGGCAGCATTCATCTCAGACCGTGAATTTTAGCTCAAGAGTCCGGCTTTAGCCACAGGTTCCAAGTCCGTGTGCTGAACCTCAGCCCGCTCTGCCGCTGATTATCTTCGATAAAACGTTTACACTGCAGAATCTGTTTTGGCCAAGGCAGCTGGTGGGTCAAAAAGCAGGTTAATTGCTCCCTCCCATCCCACCGTCTGGTCCTCCTCTCTACTCTCTCCCCCCCCCCCCCCCCTCACCATTGCCCCTTTTCACCCTGGAGCTCCCTCCACATCCCCACTGTCATCCTTCTCTCTTACCGTCTGGCATCTCTGGTCTCTTAATTTATTTTTGATGGCGTAATCCCGCCACTGGCACCAGCAAACTGGCCACCACTTACCATCAAACTCTGCAAGTCTGCTGATGTCTGCTCCAAGATCGGCAGTGATCGGTAAAGCTTGACGCACTTTTAGGTTAGTCTCCCTGAAAAATTAATTATACACCATTTGTTACAGACATCTAAACTACAAAAGCCTCAATTTTCTGACCTGGGTGCTGGTTCGGCTGCAATATGTAAATTTGCAGTGAGTAGGCTGATGAAAGGCACCTCAGAGTTCATTCAGTCTTGAATTTATTTTTTTAATCTATGGGAAAGTTTTTAAAAAATGTTTCAAACCCATAAATTTATTTATTTATTTATTTATTTATTTAAGGATTTATATACCGGAGGTTCCTGTATAATATACATATCACCCCGGTTTACAATGAACAGTAACTATCGCTTCAAGTTAGCGGTTTACAATGAACATAAATGGAGGGCAGAGTTCAAGTTAAGCCCTGGACGTGTCCCTCCTATAGCTGAATTTAAAAAAAAACAAAACAAAAAAGGTTTGGATAAGTTTCTGGAGGACGGGTCCATAAATAATTATTAGGCAGCTGGATTTGGATGCCTCCATCGCTTACTTCAGGGCATGAACAACATGGAATGGATTTTTCTATTCGAATGTGCCAGATACGTCCGAGTGACCGGGATTGGCCACTGCTGGAGACAAGATGTTGGGCTCAATGAACCCCCTTGGTCTGACCTAACAGGGCACTGCTTATGGTTTTATTTTTAAATGCAATATTCCATTTGGGAAGATAAAAGTCCTAGCTTTGATTCCAGTGCATCAATGTAACAAATAATTCTAGAGATATTAAGAGGTTCTGCACTGAACACTTTTTTTTTTTTTCTGTTTCCAGGGGCTTAGCCCTTACGGAGTTAAGTCACAGAATTAGCTCGGCTCTGAAAACTGCTGGCAGCCTCTTCTCCTGTTCACTCAACTCCTCCTTTGGGATTTGTCAAAAAAAAAAAAAAAATCGTAACCATGCTTCAAAAGCACTCTCTCACCCCCCCCCCCTCCCAACCTCCATGTCCTCTCCCCATCCCAGGGGTAGGGTGGAAGGACCTGGGTAGGGCTGTGGAGGTATCAGGGAGCTTTTCCAAGTTCCTTTCCGTAATTACTTGCAATAAATAAATGTAGCCCGCATCTCATTTCCTACTGCTCTGCCTCCTTGGAGAGTAGGATTGCTAAACATAAACTTGGAGCAATTTGTAAAAGAACAGGGTCAACGTCTACAAACTATGAGCAACGCGTCTTCCCAGAATTACTGTAAGATTTCTGCTGGATGTTACCAATATTAAACTGCAGACATTTTAGGGCTGACGGTTCTGTGCGACTGCCACATTAAGAGGGTACAGGGTGTGAGGCATTAGTTCCCCCTGCCAAAACATACTGTAACTTTGATAGATATTCAGATACGCAGCAGGAACAACATTCTGACTAACTTTTATTAATTCAATGTTAAAATGAAAAGAATTCAGCTCTGCATATTGGTGCTCCTCATCCTCCAGTGGGGGAGGGGAGTAAAGAGCGGTAGCCATGAGGCAGCGAACAGCACCATGGCAGAGAGGAAGAACACAGGTCTGGAAATGAGGGTAAGAGTAAGTCGGAAAACAGGTCTGTACATGGGCAGCTTCAAGGAAGGAGAGTATGCGGTGGTGATGGGATTTACACCCGGATCTTTGGGCTAAACAGTTCTGTGTTCTAAGCATCACACTTATGCTAGCAGTCTTTTCTTGTGTGAAAGAAGCTTTTAAAAGTGAGCCACTGAGGATAACTGGGGACCTTTGTATTCTGTTTTTATTTTATGTTTCCATGGAATTTCTTAGTATTTATTGTAACGAACACAAATGGGATAAAATCAGTGGGGGAAAAAAATTTACTCTTTTTTCCCCACTGATTTTCTTCGATTTTTGTTTGTTATAATAAATACTGAGAATTTCCTAGGGAAAATAAAATAACTGAAAATGAAGGTCTCTATAGATAGTTCAGGTCTTACAATACTATAATTAAGGCTTCTGATTTCAGGTTTTAACTGGTAAACTGATAAAACACCCCCTATGCAAAAAAAAAAATAATACAATCGTCGTTTATTCGATATATACATCCCCATGTACACTCTCGGCCCTCTTTTGCTACCATGCATCCTCTGCTGTGATTTTGTGCTTTTTCCACATTAACAGTTCCTCAGCTATACAAAGGTATGTATTTGATTCAACCAAAAAAAGGTACCTCAACAATAGTACATGTGCCATGAAAACACTGATTTTTGGCACCCCCAAAGAACCCAGAACTAGCTGGAAAATAAACACCTAAATTTGCAATTTATAAACACCTAAAATCAGAAGCCCTAACTATAATACAGTCCAATATAATCCAGCCAGCTCTGGACTAATAATGCCATCCAAATGCAATGATATGCCTACACTCAGAAAACATCTGGGAGAGGAAACATACAGAAGCGTCTTCATAAGGCACCCGCTAACCCAATGAAAAATTCATATTCATGGAATTTGGAAAATGGCTCTGATATGACTGCCGAGAAAAAAAGAACTTGTCTTAATTTCCACTTACTGAACACTAAATAATGTTCAATGGTTTATTGTTATTGTTCCATGTTCTATGTAAAAAAACCCAGGTCTAACTTCCCAGACCAGGGCAACCTCTTTCGTTACTTGTAAACCGGACTGATTTGTATTGCATACAGGAATTCCGGTATATAAAAATTTAAAATAATAAATAAAATAAATAAATAAATAAAAAGGAAATATCTATCAAAATGAACAATCAAAAAAGAATGCCATTCCCCCAAAAAAATTAAATTCAAGAATATAAAACATCGACTTGAGTATTGCAAACAATGACTATACATGCAAAGATTGTCTTTAAAGAAAATTAGATTAAAAAAAGAAAATTAAAAAAATATGACCGCAAGTGATTAGAAGACCGGGCAGCGCCTGCTTTGAAAATATGGGGAGTACGCTGTCAGGCTTGATGATGCGGTTATATATTTTAAATTTAATTTTTTTGGGGGGGGAATGGCATTCTTTTTTGATTGTTCATTTTGATAGATATTTCCTTTTTGGTGCTTTGTTTTCTGATACGACTGCTTCAGGCTTCATGAGAAATAAATCACATCAGATCTATCTGGAATACGTTGGGTTGATGGTGATGCATCATACTTCCCGTTTGATTAGGATGCTGCTATCCAACGTCTTCCAATCATCCACACTTTAATGAATTAACGATCTGGGCTTGTGCAAGCAGATGGACTGAGGATGGGATGCACAGAATGGAACCGGGGAGGCAAACAAGGGTCACTCAATGGTCTGTGCATTTCTTCTGGCACTAATACCTGAGGCACACAAGTGAGTTAACTGGACACAGAGCTGAAGAGCTGCTCGGTGCAACAGCAGGGCAAAAGACATGCAGGCGGAGCAGAGCTAAATGCACCTTGCCCCTAGCTGCGCAGGAAATAGGTGAATAGAATGGAGACAAAATGAGCATATTCCAAACTTACCCATCTAGTTCAGCTGTCTCAACGTAACAGAGACTATGGGGTTCGCTGCTGGACAGGAGTACCAAATCAGCCTGTGTAAAAGAGGTGACAGGGTGGCATGAGCAATAACAGCTCCTCTGCAAGCATTGTACAAATATTGCCTTTACATAATTAACTTTTACAATTCAACTTGTTTTTTACTGTGATTAATGGCAACTGGCTATAAAGCTTAACTGCACGACGCATAAATCTGCATTTACTGTAAATGTTCCGATCCAACGCAAACACACGCAAAACAAAACCTTATGCAATGAAGTGGCAAGAGAAATGAACTTAGCCGTTCTGTCTATTCCAACATCCAGCACTAACGATCTCCTAATTAAAAACATGTGCCCTGCTCAGTTATTTCCTACAGTCAAGTGAGGCAGGTATTGTTGGAGGCTTTGCTCAGATGTAAAGTCCTTACACAAGGCTTTGTGTGGTTTAGATCTTGTAAGGATTTCTTAGTGCAGGTGGTTTTCCTGGGGCATCCCTGGGAGCTGGCGTTTGAAAACTAGGAAGATGACCAGTCTGTAGCGTCACTCATTAGATTTTCTTTTATCACAAGGTTCACAGTACAGACGTTTTGCAGTTAGAATGCCCAAAATGTCTAAAATAACCATAAGAGATCACACTTTGGAATCATGGAAAGAAAAACGACCTTTCCTCGGATGTGATCCTCTGGACAGTGCTTGATACGGATAATAAACCTGTCACTACCAGCTTTTCCATCAATATTCAATTGTCAGGGAGACGGATTGCTGCCAAGGGAAGTGGTGAATGTCTTAACCTCAGTATAAGCCCAGTGCAAAAGGTCCCACTGCATTTGTCTCTACAAACTTGTAGACTGATGTACTAATTGACATTAGCGGTTATCCTATATAAACGCACACATGTTCCAGTGTTAATGTGAAACCTATGCTGAGGTAATGGCATGAGAAGATATGGAAAATAGCTCACTACCTATCAGGGCAGAGAATAAAGCATGTAGGTTAAAACTGCGATTAAGGTGCAATTAAAATTTTGCAATACAGTCTGCATTAACACACCTACGTTCAAGCACCTACTTTACTGTCTGCAGTAATGCGTAAGGTAGGTGCTTTGCTCTGCATCTCATAAAAAAAAGGGGAAAAAAAACAGAACTGCAATGTGAGGGAGAGACCCGATCGGAAGCCCCCCCCCCCCCCTCCCCGACGTCTCCAGGGGCAGCTCCGACCGTTGAAAGGCGCCCTGCCACCAGGCACCGTGCGTCGCGCGCCAAAGGGGCCCTCTCCTTTGTGCACCCCTTAGTGCAACCTGTACTGCAAATGCCAGTTAATATCTTTGCAATTGAATATCTCTCCTTTGTTTAATATACTTCCTGTTATCCCTTTTTGCTCAATTGTTAAAAATCCTGCATTTTGAGCTTTTGTAAACCGTTATGATGGCTTTACCGAATGACGGTATATAAAACTCATTAAATTAATTAATTAATTAACTGACATCAGCCATTACTCGAGTAAATCACAAGGATTGTAACTTTAGGGGCACCCATATATGAGCGAGCGAGCGCACACACACAGGAATTTTAAACCATTTGAGGAAGTGCATGCGCACTATTTAAAATACACCAAACGTGCATACGTTCGATCCTAATTTTAAGTGCTTATCCAAGCAATCGGTAATTGCGTATCCTCCTTAGGAATTTGTTGGCTTTAACGTGCACAGCCAAGCAGGTTTTAAAACATGCGCCATGTGAAGGAAGTAGTCACTTTGACCAGTCCACCAGTTTGCCCAGTCTCTCTCTCTAGGTCATCCAGACCCCACCTGGTTCTTCAGCTTGCACTCCCCCCCAGTTCACCCAGACTTACACCTCACCAGGAGTGGAAGTAAATATGTGCGGGTAACAACCTCACGCGTGCTGTGGGTGTGGGATTTAAATTTTATTTATTTATTTTATTTATTGGGTCTTATATACCGTATTTATGCACAGAAATGTTGGCTCCGCCCCAGAATGCTCCTGATATGCCTAACTCCCCCCTCCCCCCCTTTTTTTCAGGGCGTTCAGGTGCACGCGTAACTGGGCCGTTTTAACACAAGCGGTTCTTTTAAAATTCACACTTAGGTTCCCGCACGTTAATGGGAACGATAACTCACTTCAGCTCATCACCCCCTAGACATATTGCCTCTGTTGCAAGCACAGAAAGAGAAGCGGCACTTGACCAAGAACCAAGTAAATAGATTGAACGGAAACCTCACGCTGAAGTGAGGTAGAATTGGCCCTGTTTGCTATAAATGCCATAGACACAGAGGCCTAAATTCGCTAAAGCTTAAGTTGGGACTTTGGCTTTGAGGGTTCAGGTTCAGACTCACTTATTTTCAAGAGGGGGTTTCTGTGCACCTAGGTAAGCATCGCCTTATTTTTCACTGTGCTAATAGGTAATGAGCTTTCTTGCATTCTTTTGCATCTCATTACCTCATTAGCACAGATTTTCCATTAACCCAAGTCAGTACATTTTCCCTGGTTTTTTTAGATGACTGTGGTCTGCTAGATTTCGTATGTTAACATGGATTGCTGGTAGATGAAAGATTCTATGGCCACACAATATTTTGGCTTCTGCCCTTTATCTGCCACTGGAAAAAAAAATACGTCCACAGATACATGCACTGGATGCCACGTTCATAAAAGTTTAACATTTTGAAAATTAACTTCTATTTTATGCTTTTCAAATGTTAAATATCTAATGTATTTTGCTTCCAGGCGGTGGAATTGCAGCACCAAGACTAGGTGCCTAATGCTCTTTGAAAATGTACTGCACTGTTACGGAGTTAACAAAAGATTTAGGCTTTCAGCTGCAAGTCCTGGACGGATTCAGGCTGAAGGGCTGTGAGGGGAACAGCTCTGTCGCTTGAAATATGCTCGCAATTGTCCTTGGTTGTCTTTCTTCTCTGTTTTGTTATGCATTACATGTGTCTATCTGCTAACCACTTCAGGGGAGGCGATATATCCATTTTTAACAATCAGATAAGTCTGAAAATGTGTCTCTCATTGGTCCCCAGGTGGAGCTGAACCACTAGCTAAACGTGGCATCATTTGAAAGCATTTTTTTTTTTTTTTTATTTACAAATGTTTTATATACCGCTCTTCTAAACAATAATCAGGACTGTTTACAAGGAAAAAATATACACAGTAAATATTTAAGAACCATTACAGTTATGCAGACAAAAAAAATATAATAAAAAGCAATAAAAAATAAGCTACTCATTACACAGACATTTCTGGGGTGCCTGTCTGTATTTCTTTTTTCAAACGCTGAACACTGGTATTTCACAACATTTTTCCTGCAATATAAATGCCACTACAATCTGAGACAACACTTATTAAATGCCCATTTTGGCCCAGGCTCCTTGCTAGCACTGCACAAACAAAATACGCCAGGGTCTGGGCTTTGGAGAGCTTGTTTACTTTTCAAGCCAAGTCACTAATTACCTTTCCTAATTTACTGGGCCTCCGCCAGCAATGAGCTCTCCCCCAGGCAAGCATTGCATTTCTGTTCAGGCTATGAATGGTCATTAGAAACTGTTTAATTTAAATCCAACATAGGTTAAAAACTATGGTAAGTACTCACAACTACAAACTGATTATTTTCCAGTTTGATGATGTCTCCTGCTCTTACATTCATCCATTTCTCATTTTGCAATCTAAAAAGAGAGAAAACACATCATCCATTTCACGACTGAGTTATAGAAACTTCATTTTTTTTATTTCAGTACACCGTACAACAAATTATCAAGCGATGCCTCTCCATGTAATTGCATTCCTAAATTGTTCAGAATGACTGTATTATACCACTCGGAGACATTACTATCTGTATTCGATTTCCACACTCCTACGTACTCGTTTTTTCCCCCTCCACAGACACAGAATAGGAGAAAAGCCCATGTAAAATCAGGCCCTTCGGCTGGGAGGTTGTAAGCAACAATGAATGGCGCTTCAAAGATGGACCCAGAAGGTCTGTCAGCGATAGGACGAATCTGGCGATATCAGCAGGTGGCATTCTTCCTTTAACTCTGGTCAGGAAGTGTTTAAAGACGGCAGCAGCACCTGGGATGCTGAGCACCATTCTCCCCCAACATCAGAAAGTAATACAACCATATTTCCGCAGTTTTACCAGCATGAAGCCTCCCAGTCAGCATGTCGCCTGGAGGTGATCCCACGTCAGCCTCATACTGCACCTGCTCTTAGTCTCTCCCCCCGCCGTGTTTCTTTTGTCTACCAGATACGAAAATGGTTGCTTTTCAGTTCACATTGAACGGGCTCAGGGCGGGCTGCTTGACTTTAGCGCTTGTATGGGGTAGAGGGGGCAAAGCTGCCAACTTGTCTTTTCACAGGATGATTATTATTTATGTTATTTTATTTCCTAATCTGATCTGACTGGACTGCCCAGAGTGATTTACAAGTAAACAGTGAAGCGTAAAATCCATCAAAGTTAAATTACACAACATAAAACACAAACGACGAACGACAAAAACATTAAAAACCACAGCCGATAGCCTGAAAGCTTACCCATGCCCACTGGAGCCCTCCGATAAAACAGATTTGAAAACAGTCCTCCCTCTATATAAAAGATACCTTCTGGCAGAACAAAAATAGAAGATTTGAAAGTGGAAATATGTTTTCCTATAACCTTCAAGCACAGCCTGCAGCCATATACTATAACTAGATGCAAATTTTAAAATTATTGTAGGAGATTCTCAACAAGTAAGTTTAAAATAGTTGGGTTCCAGTTAGGTTCCCAACGATACCTTTTTATAAGGTTGGGCTATAATATACTTCCATGTCTAAAGGGAGCTGCTGAGTCACTCCTGGTTTTACACATGCATGCTGGGACTTGTAGTTCCATTTTCTTAAGAAATAGGAACTTCAGCTCCCTGCAAGCAGTAGGTGGAAAAGAGGAACAGCCTACTCATTCAAGCATGGACCTAGATGGTTACTTTACAATATGCAGAATTTTCAAATAATCTGGAAGGTACCTGTCCTATCTGCTCTGAAAACTTTCATGAAATAATATTGTTCCATAATTATCTACAAAAGATTGGGAGTTGTTATAGGTAAATCAAGAATTTTGTAAACGAATGTCAACAATCTACCCACTACACTGAAAGTAACTGTTAATCAAATCCATTTGCTGACTACACAGGATGCAAATTTGTTAGTGTCTACACCAATGCCTTCAAAACATGGCACAAAGAATAGTGAAGCAGCACAAAGGAAGTCACACTATAAATCAGTCAAGCTCCCTGAACATGCCACCAACAGAGAGGACATGAGAATTCCTCATAGACCGCACCATGGCTGATCGCCGGCTGAGATCACACACACTCCTGTGGGTCCTGCTCTGACTGGTGTCACACAGGATGAAACATCCCATGATCAAATTACATCAGGGCGCAGTAGACAGATGATGTAGACCAGAACATTTGCCAAGCAGTCTGCAGATGCCTGATGTAACAAACATTTGCTTACAGCAGTCCCAGATAGTTGCTTTTCTGTGGATGGATTTGAGGGAGGGGATGGGCGCAACACAAAGCAGGTTTTTGGTACTGCTGCTACCAGTTCAATAAGAGAATGCCCCTCAGACTGCTGTTGGTACTGTGACATTGCAATGCCCATTGGACCGGGAAAAATCCTGAAAAAAAAACCAAAAAACGTTTGCTAGGTGCTGACTATCCATGTTTCAGCAGCTGCACATTCGAAAAGCTTCCAAAAACCTTTTATAGCCAATTCAGTCAGCTGTCAGAACAAACAAAAACATTATAATTCCCCTTTTACTGTCTGGATTTTATGATGTTCCTGATAAGAAGGAAGTGTTTTTGAAAGCCCTTCCAATTCAACTGCACCTGTTATTTTGGATGGAGTAAGTTTGGGTGCTACTGTGTAGCTCATTGTTAGAAGCCTGCACTGGTACCATCCTGCGAAATAATGACAAGTGCATACAATATACAAATGGCTGAAGGGCAAGGGCACAGCGATAATAAAATATGCAAACTTGGTTTTCTGAAAAATGCATAACAAAAATATGAAATGCCTCTGGAGGAAACAGAAAAACCAAGTGACTAGGAGAAAGGAGTTAGAGAACAAGCAAGTTTCAAG
Organism: Rhinatrema bivittatum; assembly: GCF_901001135.1. Classification (NCBI taxonomy): domain Eukaryota; kingdom Metazoa; phylum Chordata; class Amphibia; order Gymnophiona; family Rhinatrematidae; genus Rhinatrema; species Rhinatrema bivittatum. Next base: position 59,070,647 of record NC_042627.1, read on the forward strand.
TCTTTCGCATGTAGCGCTGCTTTTAAAATCTGCTGGCCTTACTAAAACAAAGAATATTTCCTCACTTTTTTGCCTACAGAAAATCTCTGTTAAATAAGGCTCTTGGTGGAATTCCCAAACAACTATGTTCCTGGCTGCTTGGCTCTTTTTTGAAAACTGCCCTCATCACAGCTAGAGATCAGCTCACCTGGCTCCTCAAGTTGAGTGGTTGTGTCCTTTGGGAAAAAGATCACCCCTTCTAACCCTAAATCACAAGTGATTAAAAGAACCCCCACTTCTTATGACATGTTGATAACTCTCCTTCCCATCCCGATGCCCTGATCATAAATAACCCTTCTCCCCAACCCAGAGGCCCAATTATTAAATTAAAATCCCCAAACCCGCAAGGAACTCTCTCTCTCATCAAATGAATTCTCCAAGACTGGCAGATAACGCCCCTGCCTACCCCAACTACATAATCATTAAATTATTTATTAACTTCATTTTATAAACTGCCTCTCCAGAGAATGGCTCCAAGTGCATGCAGTACATTTAACATAAAACTACCAACCCATAAAATGAAATACACAAAGTACAATAACATACAGCAACAAAGCAAAAATCAACAACAATCATCAAAACCTAAAAATCCCAAAGAACTCTAAATCAGTTATCAAAAGCTGACATAAACAACTAAGTTTTATATAATATATGAAAACACCCAAAATCATGTAAAGCCCATAGTTCCCATGCAATGGACTTCCACATGCTAGAGCCCAAATATGAAAAAGTTCTCTCTCTAGTTCCCACAAGATGAACCTTCTTCAATGGAGAAACTGTCAGAAGCTCCTGCAAGGAAAGACGACCATGCAGTGGGATACAGGCTGAACCTCCAATACCTCATGCCATTGCAATTTAATTTAAGGCCTTAAAAACAAATGCCAGCATTTTAAATTGGACACAAAACAGAAACAGAAGCCAGTGTAGCGGCTTCATGACTGGAGACATACGTTCAAGATGCCGCCAACCACAGAGGACATGAGCAGCCGTGTTTTTAACATACTGCATCTTATGCAATTGAGAATGTGGCAAACCTGCATACAATGATTTCCAATAATCCAAACCCATCTGCCCCCACTGCCATTCCCCAACTAAGAGTAGAAGGAAATATGCTTGCCATTTGTTCCCATCTACCCTGCAGGTTTGTATTCCGGTTGCCTGCCTTAGAAGCTTAGCTGCTAGTGGCATATCCTTCCTTGCCTGTGTCAGTTTTTATTTTTTTCCTCATTGGTTTTCTATCATCCTGAGTAGTTGAGCATGCAGAATCCCATATTTGCTACAACACCTAGCCCCCTACCCACCTATCCTGGCATGTCTTGACATCAAGCTATGTGGTGATTTCAGCGACTGCCAGTTCTGGCAGGCTTTTGCCCAGGGATCCAGCCTTTGAGGTCCCTGTGGTTTTGTTGGACCACCAACCCACCCAGCACTGATCTGACTGGTTTCTGGGGAGTTGTGGCCTTCTGCCACCAACCTGGTTACCCCATGCCTACGGTATCACTTGGCCATGCTTCCTTTTAATGATCCTTTTTCTCGCCTCACCACTTTGCTAAACCAACCTGCCTGTTGGTTTCTGGGAGGTTCTAACCGCTGCTACCAATCAGCTACTCCATGGTTTGTGTTTTCTTGTTTCCATCCCTTGGGGTGGTTTTTAAGATTGTAACAGCTCTTTGCAGCTTTGAAAACAAACATTGCGTGCCACTGTTAACGGTAGAAAAGACCAAATGGTCCATCCAGTTTGCCCAGCAAATTTCCCATGATAGTAACTGCTGCTCCATGCAGGCCACCCCCAAGATATTTATAATCAAAACCAAGCAACTGTCAAACTCATATCAAAATTATTGCTAGTTATTTAGATGCGCTATTATTACCCCTTATACTGTAAGGGGTAATAGCACGTGGAAAACACGCGGCCAACCCCTTCGAGCTCAGGATTTCTTGGATGGTGACTCCAAATACAGAGCCCTGCACTGTGTAGATGTAGTTGGGATGATTTTTACTTATGTTTTATCACTTTGCATGTGTCCACATTTCATTTCATTTGACACTTAGACGCCCAGTTCTTCAGACTGCAAAGTCCTTCCGGAATTCTTTCTGCTCATATTTTAACAACTTTGAATAATTTTCGGTCACCTGCAAATATGATCACCTCTCTCATAGCTCCCTTTTCCAGATCACTGCAAATGTTAAGTAGCCCTGGCCTCAGTCCCAGGTTAACCTCTGTATCGCACTAAGCGTTCTTGATTCTGTTACCTTATCTACCTGCCATCATGTTCTGTGTTTGCGTGTTCAGTGGTACTGACCCCAAGAAGCAGAAAGAAGAGTCGTCGAGCGGTGGGGGAGAACCTTGGAACACGCATTAAAGCAAAAATGTAGGAAGGAGAGAGATGGAAAGGTGGAACGAACGACACAGCAAAGGTAGAAGACGAAAAAAAAGCACAAAAGGTGTGGATGAAAAACTCTGAGTCCCGTTTTATTCAGGGTTTCCACCCAGCTTTGCCCATGATAAAAACCCTTGAAAATTTCAGCCCAGAAACTGAAGCCTGGCAGAAGTTAGAAAGGATGAATTGCATATTAGTGTTAAATAAAACGAGAAAAATAAGATACCAAGGGGAAGCAGAAAAGAGAAATTGAGTAAGAATGAAAAAGGAAAAAGTTGGGCCAGACCCAGTAACTCGGTGGCAGTTCTAACCGGTGCTGGGATCGCTGCAGAGGTAGCGCTCACAGTCCCCGGGGGAAGGGAGTCCCAGTCATTCTGTCTTACAACAGAACTTCAACTATAACAGCATCAAATACAATAAATAAATAATACGCCATAGCCTGCACATCAAATAGCCAAAATAGAATAACTAGCCCTTCCCTTTCCCTCCTCTCACATGGGGTCATGACAACTAAAATCCTACATCATTCCATCCAATCACTCCCAAAAAACGCTTCCTACACCACAACACCCACTGGCAAGTTTGCAGGGTTCTCACCCGGCCAAGGATAGTCACAGCAATGCCTGGGCTAATTGAGTTGAAAGGGAATATAAAATAGGAGAAGCAGCCCCAAGAGGTTCCGTATGGGTTCATGGCACCGGATCCCAGCCCTGGTTCCGATGGAGCTGGAAGCCCAAAAGGGGAAGAGGAGAGCAGAGAATACAGCTGCTCGACTGTCTCAGGCACTCCTGGTTTTGCCCCACTGCATGCATGGACTTGAAGTCCTGATTCCATTCAATGGGGCAAAGCCAAGAGTGTCTCAATCTGACTGGCAGAAAGGGAGCCAGTGGGTGAATCTATCGGGGAATGAAAAGCAGAGAAGGGAAAAGGAAGCACAACTTTACTGGCCTGACAGTACTGAGGTTTGCTACCAGTGCACCCGCATACCGTCACAAATGGAGTTTTCTTGCCCTGTGCTTAGTCAGTTTGTGTGTCCTCGCCATTGAACAATTAGCTGAGATGCTTATAAAGAAAGCCTGAGAAGTCCCAAATCCTGAAGTTTTATCTTCCCTAACTCTATAAAAGACTAAACACTGTGTCTGCTGGATCAATGGATTCTGAAGGTTGCACCACTGACATTTGCAGACTTTCAGTATCGTAGCCCCACTGAGATCCCTAGAAAGAGCAGAGAGGCACATGCATCCCTTTTCCCATCTCTCTCTAAAACGGGGATTCCTAGAAAAGTTGTGGATTTTTGAGTTGAAAGCCTACGGGAGAGGAGAGTTTTTTTTCAGTTCCCCTTTTCCTGGAGAAATCCTGAGCTCAATCCAGTGGGGCATGGATTTATGGAGATTTGAGAGACTTTCAGTGATTTTACCTTTTCGGGTTCAAGGAGATTCTTTATTTCTTATTTGGATCTTCGGTTGAAAGGAAAGTTTCCCATCCTTCCTCTCTCATATTGTTTGGGATCTTCTTAATTTCCTATCTGGTTCTCTCAGCCTGAGAGAGTTGGTGCCCATATGGCACAAGCCTTTGCAGAAGGTGAAGATACTCGTCCAGCATCCAGAGGAAGCAAGAGAGAAGTGGCATCACCAGGTGTTTACTGACAGCCCATACCCACCAGAGAGTCAAGGAGAGAAATAACCAATACAAACAAGGAAAGCTACGTTAGTCCGGTACCATTTACAAGGAACTCTATTTGTGCAGAGCCATAAGACTTGCCATACTGGGTCAGATCAAAGGTCCATCAAGCCCAGTATCCTGTTTCCAACAGTGGCCAAGCCAGGTCACAAGTCCCGGGCAGGATCCCAAGGGGTAGAGAGACTCCAAGCTGCCCTTTCCCAAGAATAAATGGATTTCTGCAACTCTCTCTTAATAATGATTAATGGACTTTTCCTCCAGGAACTTGTCCAAACCTTCTTTAAACGCAGCTACACTAATAGATTTAACCACATCCTCTGGCAATGAATTCTAGAGCTTAATTATGCATTGAACAAAAAAATATTTTCTCTTAGTAGTTTTAAATGTATTACCTAGTAACTTCCCTAAATTCCAGCTACAATAGCTGGTGGAGACCCTAAATTTCAGAAAGGAGTAAGGCCACACAATTGCCGATGCAAGTATTTATTTCCATTTTGTTTAGAAAACGTGTAGCCTGCACTTTCTACAATTCAAGCCAAGGTACAACATACAATTAATAAAAGCAAGCTAACACCATCAACACAACAATTGTGGATTTACTAAAGGAAAAAAGTGTACTCTGCGTGCTTCAGTACAAACTTTATGTTGAAACACTAATTAAGGGTCCCTCTAATTTTTTTAAAATGCAGTTAATAAGGGACACATTTAACGCCTTGGGTTCTGGATGATATCCTCCCCCTCCCCTTCCCTCCACCCAACAAAGAATCCACTGAACAGGGTTTGACGAGTGTGGGATTGCGACTGTGCATGTGACCTAGTCCTAATTTCTTTTCTGATTGACCCTGTGAATCTTGGAATATTCCCTGAGTTTAGGATTACACTACAAATGGGCAAGTTAGATTTACTGCTTGCAAAACTCCAAGTCATTTTCTTATCTTATAGACCAGGAAGCAATCTGAAGCATTCATGCAACTGTGAAATATGCTCTGCAATATTAACTTGTCGTTTTAGTGGGTCATTTGGCCTGGCGCTCTGAAAAACAGTTCTTTTAATATCCATCCAAGTACATGTCGCTCTGGAGAGACTTCAGCTGCAGGATCCTGACCTCACAGCCAAAGGTCACTAATTTGCTTCTTTTGCTAGTCGCTGTAGTGGCAGAAAAATACTCTATTGCTTGTAACAAACAAATAAAATCTATTTGTTTTTTGGGTATAACAGTGATGACACAACTCTTTCGTAGCCTTATGTCCAAAGAGCTCTACGGGTACAGGGCACAGGGCACAGTGCACAGCACACGAAAGAACCGCCTCAGATTATCTGTGATTGCTTTTATTCACATATTGAACAACTTTTATTCATTTTATAATTATGAAGTTAAAACAAATACTTTCTATTATTATTATGATGCCTTGGCTTCATAATAATACCCTCCCTCAAGAATTCAATGGCTAGGGTCCCCAGACTTGGCTCCCTTCAGTACCTGGTAACATGCATCGTGAGCCTGGCCAACAGGTGTTGCTGTTGTTCAGTGCTTGGGAATCAGACTTTCTCCCTCATAGTGGCTGTGATCACTGTCTCCATGTACTCCCAGCTTCTGCTGGACCTAAAGCAAGAACCAGGTTCAGAGACTGAACCTGCGTCTCCCATATCACTGCACACAGCTGGGTCACAGGGAAAAAATCTCTCTCTCTCTCTCTCTATATATATATATATATATGGAGAGAGAGAGAGAGAGGGGTGGGTTTTTTTTAAATTTTAGCTGAATCAAGTTACTCCTCATAATCATATATGATGCACTGGTGCTATAATCTGGGATTCTGTCCCTTTGTGCTACAGCAGCAGTGCTTAACTGGTGTGTCGCAACTATCAGTGTGTCGCCAAGCACATGCAGGTGTGTTGCCACACTTCCTGGTCCCCTGCTGCTCCCCCGCCCGGGCTTAAAATACTGAGGTGAGGTATTCTGCTGGTGTGTAGTTTCTGTGTAGGGCTCTATAACAGCCTGGCTTGGCCAGTTTTCCTAATAGGAGGTGTATTGGTCTCTTAAGGCCTGGTGTAGTATTTTCAGTGTTGCCTTTTCTTAGGTAAGGTGGTTACTGTTAGAGTGCTGGAAATTGGTGCTGTTTTGGTATGGGATTTATTTATTTATGCAATTTCTGTTTAGACAGAGTACTTATCTTTTCCTTGTGTCATTCTTAACAATAAAAATAATACTGGGCCTTTATTTTTTTATTTCCACCGTGAATTGAAATGAGCAGTGTGTCACACATGTGAGCGTGGTCTGTCAGGTGTGTCACGATGGGAAAAAGGTTGAGAACCACTGTTCTACAGAATGTCCTAGCCTATACTACAACCAGAGTGCATCGCTAGATTTGATTCTCAGCTTACAAAACCCAAGACAGAAAACTCTCAGCAGAGTACAGTTCAAGTTTCTCTAAGCTTTTGGGGCGGGAAGGCTTTTGGACTTGTTGAGCTTGCTTTGAGTTGCAACAGTTTTTTTTCCAAATGATAGGCCTTACTTGTAGCCCCTCAACTGTTGACGGCTTTATTTTTTCCAAGAGATAAAGCAAAGACAACTTATGCATGAGCAGCTTGGGCAGGATTTATTCCTGTATTTGAAAAACAGTTTTATTTCCCACTGAGGGGAATACTTTGACCTTCAATGGCACCAATGCACAAAAACATGACGCTGGATTAACCAGCCAGATGTCTCTAGTGACCTGTTAACCAACCAGCTGGTGAGATGGAAGATCAAGGGAGAGCTGTATGTATTTTTCTGCTGTCTCTGAAGGCAACTCACTGAAACAAAATATTTTGTGTGAAGCCTTTGTCCCTCAGGTCCAGTCTACTGAGGTTCAGGATGCAATAATGCTGGACTTTTGCATCTTTTCAAGCTGCAATAATATGCTGGTTATAGATCAGGAAACAGGGCCGATGCAAGGGAATTAGATACCCTAGATGAACCTTCAGCCTTGCACCTCACACCTACAGTAATTAACTTTCGGACCCTTAGTTCATCCGCTCCTCTGAGATACTGATAATTAAACTCAACAATCATGATGACCCCCGCAACCATTCCTTCTAGAACAATCCTGTAAAAACACAACTGGACACAGAGGGGACAATTTTCAAAAGCCATTTACTGGGGGTCAATATTGATTGACCCAGGGAGAAGGGCTTTTTGAAAAATTTCCACCCTAAAAGCATCTAAAATTATGCACAGTTCACAGGGAAATTCTGCTCATACCCAGGACTTGGAGCCTAAACATACAGTTTTGAAAATTGCCCCCATATTTTTAAATATTAAATTTTGTTTTCTATAACTATGTTTCAGAAATCATATCAGTGTCTGATGAAAGCATCATCTGTGATTTTTAGGGGGCAGACTGCAGAAAAAAAAGAAAGAAATAAATAGATTAATTTATAAATTAAAAGAAATCCATATTACATTGGCTAAAGGTAGTCTCCGAAATGATTGGCTGGCTGGAAATAACCAGTCTGCAGCTATACACCCTCATGGGAAATGTTCTCCAGCTCCCATAGTTTTGGAGAAACAGCGGCCACCTTTGGATGCACCTCCGAGCCGATCCCAACAGGCCATGGACCGCATTTCATCTATTATAAAAAATCTGTTCTCCTCTTTACATCCAGAGATTCCGGGGGTATCAGACTCTCAGGCCACAGCAAAGAGATTTTACCATCAATATTGCAAGCCTTACTACTATCAATGAAAACTGTTCAAGAATTTTCAACCATTCAGGCCTCAGCCATACCAACAGTTTCAGCAATCTCATTCACAGTCCCAACCTGCTCAACCTAGGGGACGCCAGAGGGACCGCAAACAACAAAGGCCCTCACAGCCAACAATCCCAAAACCTTCTCAGTCTGAGGATAGCCCAGCCACAGCCTCACTTGCCAGTGGGAGGCAGGATATGCCATTTTTCCTTGAAGTGAAGACGAATCACCTCGGATCAGTGGTCCTAAAGATTGCCTGTGAAGGTTATCATCTGGATTTCACCACCAAACCTTCCCTTCCCCCTCATGCCAGCCAGTTGAAGGATGTTTCTCAGCAACCTCTTCTGGAGCAAGAGGTCCAATCCTTGCTAGACAGCAGGCAATCCAACTAGTAGCCAAACACCAAATCAATGCTGGATACTACTCCCAGTACTTCCTTATTCCGAAATGGTCCGGAAATCTCTGGCCTATTCTAGACCTACGATCTTTCAACCAACACCTTTGAAAGAAGTTCAAGATGACATTCCTCAAGTTGGTCCTTCCATTTAATCAGAGGAATGACTGGATATATTCTTTGGATCTCAAAGATGCCTACACCCATATCCCAATAACCCTTCCTGCTGGCGGTTTCTGTGCTTCCAAGGTGGCTTCGAAGCACTACCAATAAACTGTTCTCCCTTTGGCCTTTCCTCGGCTCCCAGAGTTTTTACCAAATGTGTGATAGTGGTCACCTATGATGCCAGGGAATCTGACTGTTTCTCTATCTGCACGACTGGCTGATAGTCTCCCCCACCCAGCTATCCCTACGAGAGCATCAACTATGACAAGTCTGTATTCAAACCGACCCAGATAATACAATTCATAGGAGCCAGGATAGACTCTGCCCAGTCTCGTGCCTTCCTTCCCCAGTAGAGGATTGAAAGGATTCATCATCTGTGTACAGAATTACTCCGCAAATCAGTTGTCAGAGTGTGCCAGATCCTTGTAGTCCTGGGACACATGGCAGTGGCTATCCATGTAGTATCTCACACTCGTCTTCATTGTGGCATCTCTAGTGGGGTTTGAAGTCCCAATGGGTCCAGTACTGCCAACCAATGTCAAAAAAGGTAGGTTTGTCAGACTTCATGCCAAGAGATGTTCATTGGTGGTTGGAAACAGGAGTCCTAACCATGGGATCCCCTCTCCGCGAGCCCCCCCACAATCTCGTCTTCACCACAGTCGCAGCCACATCTGCTTCACTACAAGACTCAAGACCTATGGTTGCTGGAGGAACAGTCCTACCAAATCAACCTACTGGAACTCAGAGCCATGAGATAAGCTCTAAAGGCCTTCGCTCATTTACTGCGGGCCACACCCTTATGATTCACACAGACAATCAGGTGGCCATGTTCTACATGAACAAATAAGGAGGTTGGGCTCCTGGCTCCTTTGCAGAGAGGCTGTCTGGATCTGGGAGTAGGCCATCGAAGACTCAATGATTCTAAGAGCAAAGAATTTATTTGGAATAGCGAACACATTGCTTAGGTGATCTGCCAGAGTTTTCCATCCTCACAAATAGTCTCTCAACCAGTCAGTGGCTGATAGGATCTTCCTACAATGGGGTCAACCCTGGTTGGATCTTTTCGCCACTGAACAAAATTGGAAAGTAGTGCAGTTCTGCTCCATATGTTTCAGTTGTCTCAGGAAAATGCAGGATGCCTTTCTCATGTCTTGGTTGATGGGCTTCATATACGCTTTTCCCCCGATTCCTCTCATCTCAAGAACAGTTCAGAAGATGATCTGGGACAGCACTCTTATGATACTCAGAGCTAAGGCAACCCTGGTTTGCGTATCTGGTGCAGTATTCCGAGAGCTATCTAGTATCTCGGTCATGACCCAGATCTCTTGACTCAAGAAGAGGGCTCCCTTCTTCACACACACCACTCTTCCCTCCACTTGACAGCCTGGATGTTGAACACAAGATCTTGCAAGGCTTAACTGTCTCAGCAATATTCAACAAATTACTACAGCATCGAGGAAACAATCAACCAGATGAAATTATTCCTCCAAGTGGAGACGGTATATCAAATGGTGTCAAAGTCATCGAATTAGCCCCTTTTCCTCGTCACTCAGAGAGATTCTCAATTAGTTGCTTCATCTCTCAGAATCTGTCTGGCGACATCGTCTGTGACTTCCCATCCCTTGGTATCTCATTTCATGAGAGGCATTATTCACCTTCATCCTCCCATCAGAAAACCTCCAGTGCCCTGAGATTTAAATTCGGTCTTGTCTGCTGTAATGAAGGATCCCTTCGAACCGCTGCAATCCGCAGCTTTGAAGTTCCTCACTTGGAAGGTGATTATTCTCATGGCAATCACCTCGGCTTGACGAGTGAGCGAGCTCCAAGCCTTGGTGCACTTCTTGCCCTACTTACAGTTTTATCATGACAAGGTAGTGCTCAGGACACATCCTAAATTCCTACCGAAAGTAGTGTCATCTTTTTACATCAATCAAGCCATATCACTCTCTACCTTCTTTCCTAAACTGCATAATAATAAGCAGGAGAGTCTTCTGCATTCTTTGTACTGCAAAAGGGTGTTGGCTTACTATAAACAAAGGATGCAGCCTCACTGGCATGCATCACAGTTGTTCATCTCATTCAAACATAATTCACTGGGAGTAGCAGTATCGAAGAGAATGATCTCCAACTGGATCACAGATTGCATTCAGTTCTGTCATAAGTCAGTGCATTCGCCATTAGAAGGGTCCGTCATGGCACATCAGGTGTGAGCCATAGCGTCCTCCATTGCACGTCTTTGGAACTGCCGATTGAAGACATCTCTAGAGTGGCTACATGGTCATCTGTCCATATTTTCACTTCTCACTATTACCTAGATCAACTGTCAAGTGTGGAAAACCAGAAAGACCACCGGGGGAGTATGGTAATAAAAAAAAGAAAGGAAATCACAAGCAACAGACAAAGGAGCGGGAATGGTGTCTTGGTAACACAAGTTGTTCACCCTCGTCCTTCACCCTTCCGTTCAATTTTTTCCTTTTTGTAACCTAAAGCTTGGGACTCCCAAATAGCATGGCTAATTCAGCCTGCTTATCGACGGAAAAAAGCAAGTTTGCTTACCATAAACGGTGTTTTCCGTAGATAGCAGGATGAATTAGCCATGCGTACCCTCCCTCCTCCTTGGATATGCCTTTCTATGCCTTTCCAATCATGGCGCTGCGGTCTAGCTTTACTACTTACTGAGGAGACCAGTGCCACACAAGTGCAGCAGATCAAACTCTGTCTTTGAAGACAGAAGGTCCGCAAGAGCACTTTCAGATGATGTCACCCACATAGCATGGCTAATTCATCCTGCTATCTACAGAAACACCATTTACGGTAAGCAAACTTGCTTTTTCTCCCATTCTGCATCTGTGAGGAAAGGATTTCTTGTAGAGTGTCCCAAAAGTGCCCCTCACTAATTGTATCAATATCTTCATGGACTCTAGAGTGTGAGATAGTGAAGAGGGTGTTGTGGCTATCAGACATGTTCCCAATGGAAGGTGTCTTGTAAAGAAAGCCACTTTTATGTCAAGGAGCCCATTTTAGCCCCCTGCTCTTCTCTCCTATGAAAATGGATGGGACACAAAGGTGGGAGTTCCCAGGCCCAGACCTGGATATCCTGTCAGGCACACTAGCCCTGTACCTAAGGTGGCACAAATGTGGGAACAGGGAATTTCCTGCCCCCTTCCTCCCTACAGGCCTCTAATCTTGCTACCTCTGCCATGATCAGAAATTAAAGAGCACAGGGCCAGGAACTGAGCCAGCCCGAGCCATAAATTCACAGGCCCTGCCCGCCACACAGAAGCCCAGAGGAGGTGGGGCCTGTGGGAATACGTCTCTGCCTGACTCTGACCACAGCCCCATGTTCACTGATTTTTGATAATGGTTGAGGTACAGCAGGATTCCTGAGCTCTGTGGAGGGGTGGCAGGACAGAAAGGATCGCTGGACTGGGCATCAAATTGCAGGACTGGAAGGAGGAAGGGCAGGGGAATCAGGGGTTCTTGGGATGGGGATTTGAAGATTAGTAGAAGAGGTCAGCAGAGGAAGGGGAGAGTCAGAAGACAACAGGGGCAGCAAAAACACAAATCCATCCCTGCCCAGGCCTCCAGGATTTGGGGAGTATTTAGTGGGTCCAAGAGGATTCTGAATGGACCAGAAGTGATTAGAGTGAAAGGGAAGTTAGTCCCATATTTATTTTCCTACACTGAAGATTGCTTTGTCTGAAATTCACTTCTGTACCTCACTCAATGTCTGTCGTGGGCAAATGCTCCTCAAGAGTATATGGCGCTGTTTTATACCATAAATTCAACACAGATACAAATGTCTTCTTTTTTAAAATTATATATATCTCACTTTAATTAAATTTCTTCATCTGTACAGATGATACCCCTATCTCTTTCTCCAAAATAAAGCATCAGCCAAACTTATGCTAATATTTCAGAATTTGGAACGTTTTGAGATCTTTTTATCCCGCATATCATTTCTGCTTTTTACACTCTTTACTTCACCAGTATCCATACACTAATAAGATCTTTAAAGTCTGTTCCACATGAATTTCTAAGCTGTGCAACTTCCAGTATTCACGGAAAAGGTTTTATTTTCGTATTTTTGCTGGGAAAAGGGGAGGAGGGATTTTCACTCCACTGACCAGGATAACACATACTATTATATAACCTATGCTCATGGAAAATAAAGAAATTTTAAGAAAATAGTTATTTACCTCCCTATTTTGGAAACAGCACAGGCTGATTGACCAGTTCACCTTCTAACAGTAGGCATGCCACCCCCTGGACCTTTTGCTATCAAAGCTTACATAAGAGCATAAGAGGTGCCATGCTGGGTCAGACCCAACGGTCCATCGAGCCCAACATCATGTTTCAGACAGTGGCCAGGGTCACTTGGAAGTACCCAACAGATCCTAATAGGAAAGTCCTTTCCATATCGCTCCCTCCCAGAAGTAAACGGTGGAGACACCCGAGTCTATCTGGCTAATAATTATTTATCGACCTATCCTCCAGAACCTTGTCCATACCTTTAGACACGGCCATGAAGAATTAGAAGATAATAAATTCAACCAGAGCTGTCTGCAGCATGGCTCTGGTAAATATTTTCACTAATAATACAGACGCTGTGCACAAACTTTTCCAAAAAGCTTTGCAGACCAGCTGTACCGACCTCATAATGCATGAGACCAGCACAGCAGAGCCCTGAGTATCGTGCGGGTAGGGAAAGAAGCACGCAGCGGCAGGATGGTGCTGAGAGGAGCTCCCTGGGACAGCCTGATTGCACCAGGGATAACCCCTCTCCTCAGAGGGACAGGGACTCCAGGAAACAACGTCTGAGAATTGAGCATCAGGAGGGTGGACCCTTGATGCAGGGAACACAGGAGGCCAGTGCAACCCAAAATATGGAGCTAAAGTAAGTAACTTTTCTTAAAGCTATTTTTATTCCTTAGTGTAGAGTTCTAGCAGCTGCCATCTGAAGAGGGGTCTGTGAGGTCTTGGAAGCTCCTGTACTACATCCATTTTTTTAAATTGTTTTTTTTAAAAAGGTCCCACACCCTACATAAACTCTTTTTTACATCTTACAAATATATGGCACTATAAAACAAAGCTGGAATCCCGCAGGGGAGTTATTTACCATTGTTGGCTTTTCGATCAGTCAGCTGCTGCATGGAAGACCCACTTTAAAGAGATAAGAGCATGCACTAAATAAGAATATTAGAGTAACAGATCTGAGATCTGCTACTTACTAGAGCCAAGGCGTAGCTTGATTTATGAAAGGCTTCAGCCATTGAGACAAAATGGTCCAAAACCTTTTATGTATCAGGTACATGGTGTCTGTAGTTAGTCATAAACAATCCCAGAATACAGGACAATGAGCAACCCATAAGCGTAACCCGGGCCAAGCTATAATCATTTCATACCATCAAACTCTGATGTGTCCACTTGCAGTAATGGACTTTGCACCAGGAAAACAAGATTTATGGAGCCAAGGAGCTAAATGGCTTCCATTTCGTCTGAAGCCAGTTCAGACTCTCAAGTACCGCAACGCATCTGGCGGTTATAAAATTATTCTCTCCATCCAAATACTTACAAAATCAATGTGGTCCTGCCATAGCCCACCCACAGATAAGCAAGGAGGAGCATCAGGAGTGCATGTGTAATGAATGTATTAAAGTTCTTTTCCCTAAATAAAAAAGACCTTCTCTTTGATAAAGCACTCTTGGACCATGCATTGGATTTTACACATACCTAAGTCCCAAATTGAATAACTGACTTGGACAATTTGGGATTTATGCATATATAAAGTATCTTAAGGTGATTAAAATCTGTTTCAAACTGTTTTGCACATAAGCAGGTTTTGCAGGCTGAAAGCAGACTAGCACACCTCTCAGAGAAGGTCTAGCAGAAAATTGAACTCAAATCTCACAGAAGATTGGAGCCTTGTTAACCACTGAACAAAAAAAAAAACCCCTCTCAATCAGTCCTGCCCTTTTTGATCCATCCTTACAATATTTGCAAAACTATTCACTCTCTCTCGATGCATTATGTGTATTTAGATACTATGCTATCAAGATGCGCCAATTAAAACTCTATATGCCAGAGATCAGATGAGATATCTTCCTCGTTTTATCAATGACATCTAGGGGGCAATTCTGAAATGTGAAGTGAAACGTATGGTATGAAAAACTGAAAGACTGGTCAATATGAAGATGTTTCCCTGAGGCAGAATCGTAGCTTTGAAACGCAGCCATTGTTGGGGCATTTGGATATTAAATTATTTGGGAACTACTTTGAAAAATCACGGATGATGAATCAATGGACTAAGATAAGTTTTTTCAAAATTAGATTTTCATATAAGAGACTGTGATGGATCATATTTTTGTTAGATTGGAACTATTGTTTTTTGAGCACAACGGTTTAAAAAAAAAGGAAAAAGTATCCAGAAATGTGACTTAGGATTATAAATGAAGATAAGACACTGTTCAGGCTTTGCTAATTAAGTGCCAAATTATACCCATGGGGATGAAGTTATGTGGTTCTTAATAAGAGCTTTTTTTAAAAAATTGAGAATTTTCTTTTTTTTTTTTAAGAGAAAATAATATTGTTTAATGTTAGATATTGGGATTCAACTGTAATATATGGTATGGTCAGTGTTTCCTTTATTTGGACTTTTAGGTGAAGTATTCAGAATTTTGTGAACTAGCAGTCCTGGTTGTTTTGCATGTCTAATGATTTTTATTTAGAAAATCCTTTGTATTGTCATAATCACAGAGGGGTAGATTTTCTAAATTTGCGCGATCGCGTACTTTTGTTCGCGCACCAGGCGCGAACAAAAGTACGCTGGATTTTATAAGATATGCGCGTAGCCGCACGTATCTTATAAAATCCGGGGTCGGCGCGCGCAAGGGGGTGCACATTTGTGCAACCTGCGCGCGCCGAGCCCAGCACGCGCTGCCTGTTCCATCCAAGGCCGCTCCGATTTCGGAGCGGCCTCAGAGGGAACTTTCCTTCGCCCTCCCCCCCACCTTCCCCTCCCTTCCCCTACCTAACCCACCCCCCCAGCCCTATCTAAACCCCCCCTTACCTTTGTTTCATGATTTACGCCTGCTAAAAGCAGACGTAAATCTACGCGCGCCATCACCCAACCCGGGGGCTGGTCCGGAGGCCTCGACCACGCCCCCGGGCCGGCGCCACGCCCCTGCAACGCCGCGTCATGCCCCCGAAACGCCGCGTCGTTTTAGACACACCCCTTTTAGAAAGCCCCAGGACTTACACGCGTCCCGGGGCTCTGCGCGCGCCGGCAGCCTATGCAAAATAGGCGCGCGAGGGCCCTGCGCGCGTAAATCCGGCCGGATTTACGCGCGCAGGGCATTTAAAATCCGCCCCAGAATAATTATCTGTTCTTTCCAATAATCATTCAGTTAGAGAAATCTCTTGATAGCGTTGTGTTCGTCTGGCAACATCATGAAGATATATACACAAGTTCAGCATACATTAATACCACCTTCTTAGCCAAGTTCATAACTAAATCTTTATCCGATCTAGTATAAAAGAAGATGAATAATACTGAGACAATTTTTCTATTATTTCCAATCAATAAAAGCTGCTTGTCTGCAAACATGCATTATTAGCTAACTGACCCAAATATTCCCCATCTGGATATAAACTTAATCTCAAGCTGTTAATTCCATATAGTTTGTCCACAAGATATATCTCCATATGCATGAGATATCTGCATATATTTTCTCAATTGTATGCAAATATACTCATGCATGTTCACTAAGAATATCTTGAAAACCAGGTGGGCATACATTTGGGGCTGTTCAAACTGTACAGTCTTTTTCGGTTTATATGCAGCATCCAAATACCAGGCATTGCCAGATTTGGTCATAGCAACATAGTCACAGGCCTAGGGTGCTAAATTCTAAAGACCTCAAAAAACTGGGATTCCCCCTGCTGCACTTTCATTTCCAGGGGTAAAAGGCCCCTAACCCCATGCCACTGCCTATTGGCATCATAACCTCAGTAAGCCAAGAATTAATGCACCAGGATTTATCAGACGTTTATCACCAAAACATGTCAGACACAGACAACAAACAATACTAGCCTAGCCTAATTCATATCCAAATTGCTGTGGAGCATTATTAAGCACATTTACTCCCCTGTGCCATCTTGCCTCAGAAATAATTGTAAATTGATTGCACAGTGATAATGTTATTGTCTTGCACTAAAATCATGATTGTTGCTAGCATAAAAAACAGCTCTTCTTTGAAATAAACCATGTGTTCCAGGTTCCCAATGAACAAATGAAAAACATCAACCTACTATGCACTCTGCTGTTTTATTTACCGTTCGACATCAGGTTGCCGAAATTAATATCTGAAATAAACAAAGTCTCTGCAAAAGGTTGACATTATTCAGTGGAATGCTCTGGAAATAGGTTTTGATGTCTCCCAGAAGGCCACCATGCAACATATATAGAAAGATTCATCACGGGGCTCCCTGTTATTTGATTAACTGAGACAGCAAAACCTATCCTCATGTCAAATAATGTCATCATGACCCAAGCTCATCTCTTGAATCAATTCCATGGAAGATGCTTCTGCTAAATAGTCAAATCTGAAGCACACCTCCCGTTCTCTCAAAATGCACTCGACATTTCCAGCGAAGTGTGTGGGCTGACTGGCAGGCACGAGTTCTGCCGTTATCTGCAGAATGGTAAGGGTAGTAATATTTCTTTTCATTTCTGAGGCTTGTACAAATCCTCCCGATGTACAGGATAAAATTAAATCCCAGTACAATTTAGGAGGTTAGGATTAACACCAGAGGACTGGGCTAAAACTGAAAGGGGGCTATACTTGAGACCCCTGGATAAAAGGATGAAAATCAGAGGATTAAGATAAAATAGGAGGGTAGAAGATTGAGGGGAAGTGGAAGCTGGAACTCTTAGTTAATTTCAGGGTTTCCAAATAAACCAGTTACTCTGCAAACAACCAAACCCACACAAACAACATTTTATAAACCTAAACTAAAAGAAATCGGTCCATCGCCAAGCATCATCAATAAAAAAAAAAGTTGTGAATAGAGCATTTTATAGACAAAAGCACAAATGGTCTGAATCGCGAAATGCCAGGGAGAAAGTCACTAAATTATTCCCTTGTCTCTGTCCTAAAGAAAAAATAGCTGTTTCCCCAACATGGATTTAGCAAAATTGCTTACCTTGTAATAGGTGTTATCCCAGGACAGCAGGATGTAGTCCTCACATATGGGTGACATCATTGATGGAGCCCTATGGCAGAAAACATTCTGTCAAAGTTTCTAGAAACTTTTGACTGGCACTCTGACCCCACTGAGCATGCCCAGCATGCCATGATATTCTCAGCCACAGGGGTCTCCCTTCAGTCTCGTATGTAGCAATAAGATTTAGCAAAAAATAAAATAATAAAACGTATCGGACCCAACTCCGCGGGGTGGCGGGTGTGTTTCATGAGGACTACATCCTGCTGTCCTGGGATAAGACCTATTACAAGGTAAGCAATTTTGCTTTATCCCAGGACAAGCAGGATGCTAGTCCTTACATATGGGTGATTAGCAAGCTAGAGGCTGAGTCATTTTGTAGTGAAGCAACACTGAAGTACTGTTAGTGAAAATGAGGCAGCCGAAGATCACAGCAGGTTGGATGTAGAAGGAGTTGGGATTATACTGGAAACAAGTTCTTTAAGACAGATTGTCCGTAAGCTGAATCTTGTCATCCTTCTTTGTCCAAACAGTAATGAGCTGCAAAGGTGTGAAGAGAACTCCATGTTGCTGCTTTACATATTCAAGAATTGGCACTGAACGATAGCGTGCTACTGAGGTTGACATTGCTCTTACTGAATGCGCCTTTACTCGCCCTTGGAGAGGAAGGCCTGCTTTTTCATAACAAAACTGTATGCAATCTGCTAGCCAATTTGAGAGAGTATGTTTACCTACTGCTTTTCCCAGTTTGTTTTGATCATAAGATACAAAGAGTTGAGTGGATTTCCTGTGGACTGCAGTGCGGTCTAAATAAAATGCTAGCGCACGCTTACAGTCCAAGGTATGTAAGGCTCGTTCTCCTTGGTGAGAATGAGGCCTTGGAAAGAATGTGGGCAAAACTATGGATTGGTTCAAGTGGAATTCAGTAACTACTTTGGGAAGGAATTTTAGATGTGTACGGAGAACCACTCTGTCATGTAGGAATTTTGTATAGGGTGAGTACGTGACAAGTGCTTCTAACTCACTAACCCTTCTAGCCAATGTAATGGCTATAAGGAAGATAATCTTCCATGTGAGAAATTTAAGATCACAGGAATTCATGGGTTCAAAAGGAGAACGCATGAGTCTTGTTAAGACCAAATTCAGGTCCCATTCTGTGACAGGTGGCCGAATTGTTGGTTTAAGGTGAATTAAACCTCTCATAAATCTATTGACAAGAGGATGTATAGATATTGGTGCATCTCCCATCTTGTTATGGTAAGCTGAGATTGCACTTAAATGTACTCTTACAGATGATATCTGGAGACCAGAATCTGAAAGATGGTATAAGTAGTCTAGTAGAGAAGTTGTGGGGCAGGAGAAAGGGTCAATACTCTTTGGCATGCACCACAAGGCAAACCTTTTCCATTTCGAAGAATAATTCTTTCATGTTGAAGGTTTACGTGAAGCTATAAGCACTTGAGATACATTGGTTGAAAGATTGAGTGGTTGTAAAATCAAGCTTTCACCATCCATGCTGTCAGGGATAGGGATTGAAGGTTGGGATGGCGCAACCGACCCTGATCCTGAGTTATGAGAGTGGGAGCTACACCCAGGCAAATTGGCTCTCTGATCGAGAGGTCTAGAAGTGTGGGAAACCATACTTGTTGAGGCCAATATGGGGCTATGAGTATCATGGCCCCCTTGTCCTGTTGTGGCTTCACTAGAGTTTTCGTTATGAGCGGTATCGGAGAATACGCGTATAGAAGGCCTGAGTTCCAAGGGCGAGCAAAGGCGTCCTTGGCTGGCTGGTGTTTCTGTCTGTGCAGAGCGCAGAACTTGTCCACTTTGTGATTCAGGTGTGATGCAAAGAGGTCTATTGTTGGTTGCCCCAACGTTGTAACATCCTGGTTGCTACTAAGGGATCCAGGGACCATTCATGTGGTTGGAACTGACGACTGAGTCGAACTGCCACTACATTGTGAATGCCTGCCAGATAAGTGGCCCGGAGAAACATTGAGTGTGTCAGGGCCCAATTCCAAATCTGTGCGGCTTCTTGACAAAGGAGATACGAGCCTGTACCTCCCTGTTTGTTGATGTACCACATGGCTACTGTGTTGTCCGTTTGGATCAGAACAGTCTTGTATGAAAGGCAGTCCTTGAACGCATGCAGCGCATAACGTATAGCTCGAAGTTCCAGGAAATTGATTTGAAATGTTGCTTCGAGTTTTCACGGAAAGGGTGGTGGATGCCTGGAATGCCCTTCCGGAGGAAGTGGTGAAGTCTAAAACTGTGAAAGACTTCAAAGGGGCGTGGGATAAACACTGTGTATTCATCAAGTCTAATGGGTGTAAATATAGAGGAGGCGGTAAAACACTGCACGGAGCAGCAGTAGCCACAGAGGCATTCACGGAGTGGGATGCCAGTGGCCAGTAGTTGGTGTTCCACCTTCAGGCAGCAAAACACTGCACGGAGTGGCAGTAGCCACAGAGGCATTCACGGAGCGGGATGCCAGTGGCCAGTAGTTGGTGTTCCACCTTCAGGCAGCAAAACACTACACGGAGAAGCAGTAGCCACAGAGGCATTCACGGAGCAGGATGCCAGTGGCCAGTGGTTTGTGTTCCACCTTCACGGAGCAGAAGGATGGAGGGCTGCCATCTCCAAAAACAAAAAAACCCAAAAAAAACAAAAAAAAAAAAACAAAAACAAACAAACAAACAAAACAGAGGTGGGTAAGAGTATGGGGCAGGGGTGTGGCCTGCTTGTTGCGGCGGTTGCTACCCCTGATTGAGCTGGATGTTCACTGGGATGCGGATACGGCGCTGCTCTCTGCATTGGTGGAGGGGTGGAAGGGAATTGGGGCCGGAGGGTGCTGGAAGCCAATAGAGACGGGTGGGAGGGAGAAAAAAAAGGGGGGGGGGAAGATTTTTAAAAAAAATGGATAAACTGCGTAGCTTGCTGGGCAGACTGGATGGGCCGTTTGGTCTTCTTCTGCCGTCATTTCTATGTTTCTATGTTTTGTCCAAGTACTCTGGGTTTGGAGATTGTTTATGTGAGCTCCCCAACCTAAGGTGGATGCATCTGTAGTTAAAGATATCTGTGGGACTGGTTGCTGGAAGGGTAGGCCCTTGCGAAAGTTCTCCTTGTTCGCCCACCAAAGTACAGATGATCTTAACTGGGGAGTCACTTGAATTGGAGAGACAGTGGGTGAATGGCATGGATCCATTGTGATCTTAAAGTCCATTGGGTTACCCTCATGGCTAGCCTTGCAATAGGAGTGACATGAACTGTGGAGGCCATGTGGCCTAGTAAGGTTAGAAACTGATGAGCTGTTGCTTGTTTCTTTGAGTGTAGCGAGTTTGCCAACAGAGAAAGTGTGTCTGCCCGATCCTCGGGTAGAAAAGCTTTTGAAAGTATGGTGTTCAATTCTGCTCCTATGAATTGAAGCAGGTGAGACGGAATGAGATGGGACTTTTGATAATTGATGAGAAAACCCATGGAGTGAAGTAGAGTAATTGTTCGATTGAGAGAAGCCAGAGTTCCTTTTGAGATTGACTTCTGATGAGCCAGTCGTCTAGATAAGGAAAAACATGGACACTTTCTTTGTGTAAGTGTGCTGCTAATACTGCCAGACATTTTGTGAACACTCTGGGAGCTGATGCAAGTCCGAATGGTAGTACTCTGTACTGGAAATGTTGATAACCCACCATGAAGCGCAGGTACTTGCGATGAGGAGGGAATAATGGAATGTGAGCGTAAGCGTCTTGAAGATCCAGAGAACAAAGCCAATCTCCTGTTTGAAGAAGTGGAAGCATGATGCCTAGAGAAACCATCCTGAACTTTTCTTTCTTCAGAAATTTGTTGAGATTTCTGAGGTCTAGAATGGGACATAGGCATCCGGTTTTCTTTGGAATGAGGAAATAACGGGAATAGAATCCTCTGCCCTGCTGAGTCCTGGGCACCGGCTCTATAGCTCTGGCTCTCAGAAGGGTGGATAATTCTACTTGAAGATGGATTATGTGATTTTTGCTTAATGGAAAATGTTTTGGAGGAGAATCTCTTGGAATTGAGACAAAACTGAGATGAGATATTATTGCGAGTACCCATTGGTCTGTTGTTATTTGTATCCAATGGTTGTAAAAGGAGGATACTCTGCCTCCTACTGGTAGATCTGGTTGAGGGTTGTAGAGATGGCTTTGGTCTCTGGTGATGGCCTCAAAATCCTGCAGCCGGTCCCGTCTGCGGCGGAGGTTGAGGCCTAGCAGCTCTAGGTTGCCTGGGCTGAGATCTTTGCTGCAGCCTTGAAGATCTGCCTCTTGATGCTGGAGGGTAATAACACTTCTATCTATAGAAGGGTCATCGAGATTCCTTCCTTGGAGGTCGGCGAGATGACGGTGTAGCAGAGTCCTGTGGAAATGACGACAGTTGGCGCAGGGTTTCTGTGTGTTCCTTTAATTGTGCTACAGTATCATGTACCTTAGAGCCAAAAAGGTTGTCGCCCACATATGGCAAATCAACCAATTTTTCTTGGACCTCAGGCCTGAGGTCCGAGGCCTTAAGCCATGCCCAGCGACGCGCACTTATACCAGAGGCCGCTACTCTGGAGGCCGTTTCAAAATTATCATAAGCGGCTCAGACTTCGTGCTTGCCAGTTTCAAGTCCTTTGTGTATGATTGCTTGGGCTGCTTCTTGATATTGCTGTGGTAATGAATTTGAAAAATCTTGCATCTGTTTCCACAGGTTTCTCTGATATTGTGTCATATATAACTGATATGATGCAATTCTTGTGTTTAGCATGGCTCCCTGATAAATTTTTCTGCCCAGGGAATCCAAGAATCGATGATCCTTGCCTGGAGGAGTGGAGGAATGAGGCCTTATCGGTTTAGATTTCTTTTGTGCAGACTCCACAACAACTGATTGATGTGGCAGTTGTGCTTTCTGGTAGCCAGGGACAGATTGTACCAAATAAGTGGTGTCCACGCTCTTATTTATGGCTGGTACTGAGCATGGGTGCTCCCAGAGTCTGTGCTGTAAGTCCAGGAGGACTTCGTGGACAGGTATAGCCAAGACTTGTTTTGGAGGGTCCACAAATTGGAGGACCTGCAGTGTTTGCTGTCTTGTGTCCTCTTCAGCTACCAGAGTAAACGGTATGGTGTCTGCCATATCCTGAACAAAAGTTGTAAAGGATAAATCCTCCGGTGGAGATTTCTTTCGCTCTTCTGGAGGAGAAGATCAGACATAAATCCTTCAGAAGAAGTGTCAATATGTCTGTCATCCCAGGTATCATACGGGTCGTCCTGATGTGGAGATGTTGGAGAAGACCTTGGTGGACGAGAAAGCTCTGAAGGACCTGGCTGTGGATCATCTAAAGGTATCTGTCCAGGGACTTCTTGTGGCTTGGATGGAGTCGATGGAAGAGCACCGACTATTTCATCGAATCTGTTCATTTGAAGCTGGAACAGTGCAAACTCCGGATGTCCTGGAGCCCCAGGTGACATCAGCATCGATGGTATCAGTTTGGGCATCGGCGATGGAATCGGCATCGATGGTCGCCTCAGTATAGACTTCGGTTGTGGTACCGGCATCGGTGCAGGCACCGGCATCAATGTCTGCTGATCCTTCAATGCTTGAAGCTCCGCTTGACGGATGAAATCCGTCAATTCCTCCGTGATAGCTGGTGCAGGCAGAGCAGCTACACGTGGTGGCGCTGGAGGTGTCGATGGTCCTTCCACAGGGCCCTGTGGAGGTTCGACTATCGGTGCTTCGATATGGGGTGAAGCCTTGGCGTCGAAGACACCGGTGTTTCCTGGAGTCTAGGCCATTTCGCGGTCGATTCCTCCGGGGAGAGAAGCGCCTCTGGTATCGATGGGTGTCTGTGCTGATGGCGATGCTTCAGACGGTGTTCCGTCGCTGACTTCATCGATGCTATCGATGGTGTCGGCAATGAATGATCCCCCGAGCCTTCCGGATGACGCTTTTTCAGTATTATACGTTTAGAGACTCCACCCGGAGACGATTGAGTCAATGTAGAAGGGGAAGGCAGAAGCTGTAGATGGAATAAATGCTCCATCTTTTCTTGGCGGGCCTTTCTTCCCTTCGCGGTCATTTCAGCACACTTGGGACATGTTGTTACGTCGTGTGTTTGACCTAAACAAAGGACACACTCGAGGTGTAGATCTGTAATGGACGTTGTCCGATTACAGTTGGGACATTTTTTAAATCCCGTGGCCATATTTGTTCACCGACAGCCGTCGATGAAAATGAGAGAAAACATGAGAGGAAAAAATTTTTACTCAAAGAGTATAAAGAGACCAAATTTACTCACTAACCGGTGGTAATACGAGAGACCCCGATATGGGAGAGAATAATGCTTTTTTTAAATCTGATTTTTAATCAAACTGTGAGGAAAAACTCACACAGGCTCTTGCTCCGCGATGCCAACAGCAGCGCGGAAAAACGAAGACTGAAGGGAGACCCCTGTAGCTGAGAATATCATGGCATGCTGGGCATGCTCAGTGGGCTCAGAGTGCCAGTCAAAAGTTTCTAGAAACTTTGACAGAAAGTTTTCCCCAATAGGGCTCCATCAATGATGTCACCCATATGTGAGGACTAGCATCCTGCTTGTCCTGGGATAACTTTTGTTTCAACACCACCAACAAAAAAGGAAAAACACAAAAGACACCCTTCTTGTGCTCAGCACCCTGCAATTGGACTGGACGGAAAAATATTAAGCTCTTCTATTTTTGCTATAACTTTTGTTTTACCAGCTCAAAATGTAAAAACAGGCCACAGAATTTGGAGTCAATGCACAGATTCTGCAGGGTGCCACACAAGCCTGGGTTTAGAGAAAAAGTGTGATTTTACACCTTGAAAGACAAAATTGTTAGATTTTTTTTTTAATCTGTATTTCAAAAATATGTGTGTCCAAAGATCTGCATTGCTGTGCTTGGCAAACCCTACTTAATACTGCCAAACACACGACTCAGAAAGGCTTGAAGGCTCCACAGCAACAACGAGCAAACTTCAAAAAGAATGTCAACAACCTGGCTTGATAAGTCTGCAAGAAGTCTGATTTGTCAAATCAATACGGTAAACTTTGACATAGACAGATGTATAATTATCTATAGACAGATAATATTTATTTGCTGGATTTAAAAAGACTTATTACCTGCATATGAGGCGAACCCTTCGAATCAGCAAAAATGCATCAGCATTTCAGCAGATTCATTTCATTCAAGGGGTCCACCGCAGGTAAACCTGATGCAGTTTCCCATGCATCCTTGGATCTGTGGCAAGGCAGCACCACATCCAATCGGATTTCCCCCCCCCCCCAGATTTGCTGGGGGAAATTTTGACAAATGAAAATCTGAAAACCTCGCCACATTCGGACCAGGCAAACATCAGCCTGGTTCAAGTGCAGGGCCGTCCTTAGGGGTAACCGCTCCGGACCCTCCCGCCATCATGGTAGCCCCATCCCCAATACTATGATTTCCTGTCAGCTTCGGGACAGAGCCTTGCACGCCAGCATTCCAGCTGCCGCAGCTGATTTGCCCCCCATCCCCGCCCTCTCCTGACATCTGCACCTTTCAAACTTGGACTCTTCACACATCTCTGCTCTGCCCAGCTGTTGCTCGAACTGAACAGCAAAACCCATGGAACCTTCCCCCCCCCCACACCCCCCCCCCCCCCCCCCCCCCCCCCCCCCCCCGGCTCCTATGCACCCTTTCTATTTCAGCTAAAACATCAAATTGGGAGCATCTACAGCAGGTGACCAGGTAACTTCCCCTTTTTCAAGAACATAAACTGCACATTAAAAAAAAACCCAACAAAAAACTGATCAAGGAGAGTTTAAAAAAAAAAAAGCTTCAAACTCATTTGGAGATGGTGCGAGAAAGGGTGTCACGTGGAGATGACTGACAGTGGCACAGCAGATGAGCGTGTGCTTCCTTTGTCCAAGGGAAATACAATGTTTTAAGTGGCGGCACCCCACTAGCTCATGCTCAGGTACCAGTGCACTGCCCCACCAGCAGAAGGAAGTCCAAACTGCTAGAAATGCCGGAGCATTGCTGGTGACTCTGGTCAGATCTTTACATATAAACGGACGCTGCAGCTAAGCTCATGCAATAGCTGGACTCGTTCCGGCGTCCCGTTTTAGGGGAAGTTCTTTAGACGAATGCAAGTGAATAGGAGAATAAACAAAGTGTGTATTATAAACCAGCAACATAGCTAACAAAAGGCTTCATCTTTTCCTTTTTGGCAAAGTGCTTTGTTTGCAAGTTTTGACAATGCCTGAAGCCCATATGGCTTCCAGACCTCTACTCGCAGGATAAATCCCCCATGATTATCATAGCCTTGTGTGCTAGATTTTCCAAGGCAGTTACCTAATTAGTATGCTAATTTTATTAATTAAACTAAAAGCTTAGCTGTAAAATCAGGTAATTACCTAACATAGGCAAGCGGTTCAGGGCTATTCATTAAAATACCGTCTTCAGACTGTAATCTTGGGAGCTTGGAAAAGGGCAGCAGCACAACTGTGCCATCCCATTAAAATAATTTTCCACTTTCATTCAATACTTTAAACACACTCTACATGGAGGGAGCCATTTTGTGTCAGAGTGATATCATCGACAACCTACACTGTCACTCACTTCAGTGTAAGACAACTGAAGCAATCTTTGATTCCCTTCGAACCGTACAAGTGCCTCAGACATGCACAATAGCACAGAAAACCTCTCTCCCCTAGCTGGCAAGGTTTGAACTCATTTTATCCCCAGTCTAGTTGGCTAGGTTATGGCTGAAAATCAGCTTCAATTCAGCCAGCTATAACGTAACTGGGTTTGTCAGAGAGTGCCCTCAGTACTGATAACTGACCTCCAATAACAGTATCCTGATCAAACAAAGGGACCCAGACTGCAGACTAAAGTGGTACGCAACATCTGGAATTATGCACAATTATTTTATACTGATTGTGTACTTGCATTGCTCATTGCTTCCAGAATGCACATGATTACCAGCTGAATTAACAGTTACTTTAAACACATCTCTTAGTGGTATCAGAATAGCACTTTAAAAGCTTTTTCTGCCAAACCATTCAAGGTTTTCCGGCTTTCCAAACTTTATTTCCTAATATTTTATAACTGTAGGGGGATTTTGAACAACAGATTGAGATGACATTAGCCACATAGAAAATCACAATTTATTTGAACTTCCTTATTCCAAAATGCAGTCCAGACAAATATCAATCCTTTTTCCTCCTGTACTCCTTTTAACCTTGAATGCCAGATCCACTTTGATCCTAAATTTACAAGGTTTTCAGGTACAATACATTCATATCTCATAAAATGTCCACAAGTAATGTGGAAACTGACTGGGATGTACAGCTGGGAAGAATGCTTCCAGTGGTTTTTGGCCAAAGAGTATTTAACATTATAAACAAAGATTGCCAGATGTCAACATCAGGAAGGCTAGAAATGGCTGAAAGCCAGAGAGGCAGGGTGAGCCTCCTGGAGCAAGACAGTTTCCTTCTGACTAACCTGGCAGACTTTTCATAAGAACTAGAGATAGGAAGGTTTGCTAAAAAAAAAAACAAAAAACCCAACAAAGCAAGTATTTTTTTTTCCAAGAAAATAATTTGAGCACATCCTTATAAGTGTGACAAAATCTGAACAACTGATCTGCATTTCTTAATGCTGGAAGTCTACCATTTAGAAGGAAATAAAAGACTGAATCAGATAATTGCACTGGCATGATATGACTTTTCCTGGCCCACAAATATTCTCCATGAAAGAGCAGGGCACTGGAAAACAATGCTGGACTTAGACTCCGTGTTAAAAGCCTATCGGGGTTTAAGGCTCCACAAGCCACTATGGGTAGGCAGCCTCCAGGCCTCGTGGACACCAGTCCACTCAACTTTTCAGGATATTGCCCAGTATGCATGACAGAGATCTGCATACATTTGAAGCAGGCTGCATGAAAATCTCACTCATGCATATTCATTAAGGATATTCTGAAAACCTGAGCGGATTAGTATCCACGAGAGCTGGAAGCTGCCTACCTCTTTGAGTCACCAGAATTTGGAAATGTCATCTACTGCCTAGGTACCAAGTATATGAGCAAGAAAAGAGGAAACACAGGAAAAGGCATGAGCTAAATAGAAATAAATAAAAGACAGTATATTATGGCTTCTAAGAAAATGTTTACTTGGCCTGACTGTCAAGTAATTATTTGAAAGGGATTTGCTTTAAAACCTTAGGCGTTGTACAGCTGATCAAAACAGTCAGAAACTATTGGGACGTAACTCCTTGCTCCAAATAATGGGAAAATCCTTTTGAAACTAGAAAATCTGAATTTTGCTGTAAAAATCTTCAAAGTTAGGACATTGGTAACGTTTCCTGAGAACTCGATGTGCTATGTTTTTGGACACTGCATAGGTCTTTGTAATTTTAGATTTATTTCTACCAATTAATTGTGGGCGGGGGAGTGGGTTGAGACCTGAATTTAGATTGTTTTCAATGGTTCCAGTACAATACAGGATATAACCTGGACATCTTCTCTATAAAGGTCCTGGGCTAACAGTTTTCTGATCTGTGTTTCTAGCCAGAGCCCTCCATTCCTTAACTGACTGCATCTACTTATCTGGTAGATTATCTTCATGTTTTGTAGAACCTCGGCAGCCCAGTACTGTGCATGTCCAGAAGTGCTGTAGAAATGAATAAGTAGTTGTAGTAATAGTAGCTTATCAGATATGTTCTTTAGTTTTAGTGTGGGCCACATATTCACCCCTTCTCTGGGTTGTAACTATCCCTTTTTTCACCCTGGATAGTAAGAACATAAGAACATGCCATGCTGGGCCCTGATAAAAGTCTTGATGTGCTACTGGATCCTGGTTTTTCCTCTCACTGCCCACATTCAGAACTGTGCTTTACTTCCAGTTTCATAACATTGCTAAATCTGTTCCTCGCCAACGTTTGCGATTTACTTCTGTATACAGTTTTCGTCTCCAGACCAGGCTGCTGCAACAGATCAGCCACTGGTCCGCCCGATTCGATTTGAAAGTGCCCTTCAATTTTCTTCAGAATTCCATTCGTCCATCTTCCTTGCCTCTCTCTACTGTGCACTGGCCCCCCCCCAGTCAGGTATCAGCCAGTGCTCAAACTCCTCGTCTTCACTTTCAAATAAATCCACCACGTACTCCTTCAATCTCTCGCAGCCGTAATCTGCTGGTATTGTCCCTGCTCGCTTTCTCCGTTCCAAATCTCACACTTTCCTTACTGTCCCGCATGCTATGCACGCTTCCTCCCAATACCATGCACCCTCCCATGTGGAATAAACTTCCGCCTGACCTCCAGGAGGCCACCACCCTGGCATCCTTGTGGAAATAAAAAAAAAAAAAAGGATGAAAAGCCACCTATTCAAACTGGCTTCCTCAGACACTTAATTCTCTCAGTTCTGCCGTGTAACTGTCCATACTGCACTTTACGTGACACCAAGACTCTCGTTGCTTTTAATTGTTGTAAGGTGCCCTGTTTAGTGAGCCATCTGAAAATCTTACAAAAAAAATAAAATGTATGCTCTCTGAATCATAGCTGGAAGTAAACAAAGAAAATATTTGAGCCCATTTAATATTCATATCTCCCCAGAGTTCTTTTGTTATGGCATATTTAGAGGTTGCCAAATGACTGAGATAAACAACACATTTACTACAGCATGACCCTCATTTAACTTACAAATTAGTTCCAAACACATTTCAGTAAATGCATTTCAAACTCTGAATTATTGAGGTGCACGATCTGATGACAATCTAAAGAGGTATCATTCTGATGTATTTTTAAATATAATAGATATAGCAGTGTTTCCCAACCCTCTCCTGGAGGCACACCTAACCAGTCAGGTTTTCCAGGATGCCACAATGAATATGCATGAGATAGATTTGCATATCCTGGGTCTCCAATATATTCAACTCTCTCTCATGCATATTCATCAAGGCCATCCTAAAATCCTGACTGGTTAGGCGTGCTTCCAGGAAACGGTTGGGAAACACAGATATAATAATCAACCTAAAAATATTCACTAAAATAATTGAAGAGTAAATGATAGACACCTCTGGTGTGCAGCTCGAGTCTGAACAATGCAAAGTCAGGACAAATATCAGGAAATATTTTTTGATAGAAAGGGTGGTGGGTGCATTTAATGCCCTCCAAGAAGAGATAGTGAAGACAAGAACAGTTATGGAATTCAAAAGGGCATGGACTAAACACAGAGGAACCCTAATGGCTAGAGGATAGGAATGAAGAAACAGGGAAACCCATGGCAACTTTCTGAATGGGGTAACCTGCATGGAGTGACAGTTACAACCCTTAATAGAAAGCTTGGGGGTCACCTGCATGGAGTGATAGTTTGAACCTTTAACAGAAGGCATGGGGTACTCTACATCCCTTAACAACTTGCTGGGCAGACCAGATGGATCATTTGAGTCTATGTGCTCATTTACTACATTACTATGAGGGCAGCAGCTCTACCTGCAAGAAGTTACACCATTCTCTTCTCTAGTATCCTAGGTATTTTACTTCTGATTTTCCCAACACACACTTTTTGAGGCTAGCTGTGAGATTTGCTTTCCATAGGGACTTAAGTATAGCTTTAAGCCTGTTAAGATGGCCTCTTCAGCTTTTGCTATAGATAATGTCATCTATATACATTGCCAAGTAGTCCTTGTGAGGCCTCAGCACCATGTTAATAAGGCACTGAAACAAGGCTGGGGTCCCAAGTAAGCCAAAAGCCATTACTGTGAACTGACAAACCCAGGGACAGCCCTTTCCACTCCCTGAGGGAGTGGAAAGGGCTGTCCTGGGTTTTGAGTTATGAGAGAAATCTGCCAGTACCCCTTGAAATGAAACTAATTATAGCTAAATGTCTAAGAGTTCATCAATGGTAAGCATGGGATGACCTTCAAACCTAGACACAGTATTAACTTTTTGAAAATCAAAGCAAAATCTCACTGTTGTGTCTGGATCAAGGATTAGGACAATGAGGTTGCCTCATTCTCTTTCAGATTCCACTATTACCCCTAATTTTAATATATTTTCCATCTCTTAACCCTTCTGTTCTCTAGGATTCGATATGGCCAGGATCTGACCGTCACACCCAAGTTGAGGGCAGTTCAGCCTGAGATTTCAAAGAATACATTCTCAAACTGTTATCTGACTGTCAAGTGTCCTGTTATTCTTCAGCTAACTTCTTGCCCATTGGAATTTCATTATTCAATACTCTTTCTCTCCTCAAAGCCTCAGGCCCCAGTTCAGTCTTCAGCTTTGTAGGGTGAAAAAATTAAATTTCTTGCACTTTCCAGGGTTTAAAGAAATTAACAATGACCATAGCTCCTGATCCAGTGTTGTAAAATTTGGCAATCTATATCTCCCAGGTGACAGAGGACTTCAAAACACACCTTGATAATTGGCCATGAGTCTACTCTCAGCTGTGGGCAAAAGCAGAATTCCCTAACCACCCATCTGGTACACCTTTCAGATAAGCTTTTCAGGTACTGAGGGGTCAATTATCAAAAAAATGTTCAATCCTAAATTTAGGAGGATTTTCATCTGAACTTACCAAACTTGCCCTGGTTGTTTTGTTGGGGACCTGAGGTGCCCCTAGGCTCCAAACCTGGCAATGGCCACTTCCCAAAATGGCACCAGCCAGCCAATCCATGCCCCATCATGTAATAAGAGCAGCTGGCACTATTCTGGACAATGGCCACTGCCGGGTCTGGAGCCTTGGAATGTTCTGAGCCCCAGCAGACCACAAGGGCAAGTTTGGTAAGTCCAAGGGGGGTGTCAGGAGGGTGGGCTAGGGTGGGGGGTCCGGGGGCTAGCCTCTGGGAGGGTGATTATTTTGTCAAAGGAGAGAGGCTAACAGTTGGGCCTGTGCCCAGAGGTTCTAAAATAGAAAACGTTTTCTTGACAACTTTGGCCACCTCTAGAGGTGGCAGGGTGGGTGGACAGGGGTCTGTAGAGACCCCTGGAGTCTTACCCATACTTCGGGGGTGTTACTCAGGGCTGCTAGGCCCCTTCAAGGTATGGTCCCAGCAGCACTGGGATGTGCGTTAGCATCCCGATGCACTCTTGAGCTGTAGCTAACCTGGAATCAAATAACGTGGCTTGTGATTTTGAGGCAAGCTGCATTCATTGAATTACATGCATTAAGCTAATTTGCATGCTAATCAGTTCATTAGCATACTTGCAGTGCCAGGGTAGAATAACACATGATATTTTAAATACCAAACATTATCACTGCGATAGATCGTTTACCAATGGCAAATGGCCTAACGCAGCTTAATAAATAAGGTTCTAACTTAGCTATCAAACGCTGAAAATCAGCTCTATGCGCTTAACTTTTATCTCTACTCCCACAGATATCCACCTTTTAGGGACACAAATTTAGGGACTCAGCCCTAGGCAATTTTCAACAGTGCCAGGTTTAGGCATCTAACTCCCAAAGTTCATCACCTAAACCCTTTGAAAATTGACAGAGATTTCATGTTAACACTATTGCAAGTTAGTTTACAAATGTTAATGGCACTGTAAACTAGCTGCTTGTGTTAATAGTGTTTTTAACGCATGCACTTAACACATGCAATAGTGTTAACCCACTTTATTACACTGGCCCCTGCGTGGATAAAAATAAAAGCCTGACGATATTATACAGGGCCGAAAATTGGGGTGAAGCTTGATTGTCTTTGTTCTTAGTGAGATTAACAAGAAAAATCACTCAATTTGTTTATTTTCCAGATTCAGAGAAAAGTAATTTCAAATACTTACGTTTCCAGGGGGCACGCCTTTTTTTAAATTTATTGTGGTTTAAGAGGAAGTGGCTATCTTTACTATCCTTATCCTCCCACCTTATAAAGCCCCCACAGCTAAGCTTTGCTAAACCAAGAAGCCACCCCGAACCTTTCTTCCCCAGCATCAGTGCAGGCCACTCACATGACAGCACATTTACTACTGTATAATAAAATCTCTGAAGCAGGAAATTAAGTTTTCCCCCTTCCTAAACCTGGTTTCCACCGAGGAGAAATGGTTTCGACATTACAGCACTGCACCCGGATTCAGGAGATGCCCTTGGACAAGAGTTCAAGACTTTGCTGTTGACTGACTGACCTTGGGTAAGTCGCTTGTGCATCTGGGACCCAGTTAAACGATTGCTAGTGGAAGCCAATCAGATTACTTCTAAAGGAACTGAACATTCTAGCTTGGAGTGTTCTGTAGACGTAATTCAATTTTTAGCAAATGTTTCATTTTAAGTAGACATGTTTCAGATATCTTTTGTCTTATCATAATAAAATTTAATTACAGCTTAGCTCTGTTACCCCAAACAAAATACCATTATGAGGTTCCTTGTGGATGACTTTACAGTGCACTTGAAATGCTTTTTAGCCTTTGCTTATGGAAAAATTAAACCTATAGTAGTTTCTGTTTTAATTCTAATGTGCTAGGTGAAAGAGCATTTCTTTCCTCCAACACAGAGTCTCCGTTCCCCTAGATGTTGCTATGTTCCTTCAAGATTTTTTTTTTTTATAACTAGCACAGTTACCAAAGATTCAATTAAAACTAAAATGAAGCAAATTTGCTAAATGCAAACCCTTCAAGTCTCAAAATAATTCATTCCCATTTGGACTATGGTACTTAGTTGCCTCTTACCTAGCAGTGCTTAAAACACAAGCTCAGGACTGATAGACCCAACTCCAGCTTAAAATGGGCAACATTGAGAATTGGAAAAGTAAAAATGAAGCGGAAAGAAGAATCAAACCAGTTTAACAGCAGAAGCTACAGCACAAGACACAACCCAGGGCAGAAAAAAATGCAAAATCATCACTAGCCAAAAGTGATGTGGATACCGGCCCCTGACTGCTGCCCTCTTTCAGGTACTCTTGTAAATTATTTTCAAATTTAATTATCAGGCCCTGCTTGTATGTAAGCTCCCTTCAACTTACGTACAAGCAGGCCTATCTCTTAAAGAGGTCCGATAACCTGCTTTATAGCAGCTGTAGTCCTGAAGAACTCTCTCCCTCTGAATCGTTGTTGACGACATTCCTCACTCTCTTAGAACTGTACAACCATGGGCCAAGCCAAAGGCATTTCTTGGACTGTACTACATTCACTCCCACCTGAGCACTTGATGCTGTCCAGATCATGCCAGATGGCAATGTCCTTGGAGGACTATCGTTTTCTCAAGATTCAAATGAGCTATAAGTTTGCAAGTGGCACAAATAATAATCAGTCCATACTAATCAGTGTTCATGATAAGGTGATACAATGGTGCAGCTTTGACGGCAACACAGTGGGGTCCCTATGGCATAGGTCTGAAGCAGAGTTAGCACCCATCTTCCAGTTAGGGTTCTGCATATCATGTTTGCTTGCAGCACATCAGAACCCGCTTAACATGCACCCAAGCAGCATTAAACCGGAGGAAAACCCAGATTGACCTATCTGTGAGCAGCAATCTTCATGTGTCTGTCCTGTAACTTCCCAAAGACAAGGATATGCCAAACTATTCTGAGTGTACCATGGCAAAGGAGAGCACCCAAGCGGAAGAAAAAGCTATAAACAGTCATTTCTTACTTGCCACCCACGAGCACCTGAGACTGCCGGTTGTTTACATGGTTATCAGTCTTATGGCGGAACTGCAATATTAAAAAAACAACAACAAAAAAAAGTTAATATTGGTTATCAAAACTCTACAGATTTTTAGTTCATCTCAATGCTATATCTTTTTTTGTTTGTTTGTTTGGTTATATATTTTACACACAGTGAACATATAGCAGTGATGGGGAACCCCTTTGATCTCTGGTGCCTTAAAAAGGCAAACCAGATGTGGAATTACCAAGCTGCTGGCTGGCAGCCTCGGGGCAGTGTCTTTCATTTTGAGCTGGAAGTCATTCTGCCTTTTGAGAGCCTGTACAAACGGCCAGGAGTACTGCTTCAGCCACTCTGTGCCCTAGATTTGCCACCACTGATAGGAAAAAAAAATCAGGTCAGACCATCATTTACTACGTTCCTATGTAAATAACATATGTGAACATCAATTTCTGAGGAAGATCAGGCCCGGCATATGTAATAATTTATTCTCTCTAATTTATAAACCCATGCATGCCAAGTCAGAAAAAATTCAATCATCTCATAACCCTACATTAGAGAAAAGAATATACAGTACAAGGTCCATATTCAAAAGGTTTTTCAGTTCAGGACTTAGCTAGGCTTTTAAATATTAGCCCCTGCTGACTGGATACATTTTGGCCGGGCAAGTCATTAGCTGGATCTGAAAAGAGGTGTTCCGAGAAGAGGACAAACGTAGCCACGCCCAGCACTGCTCCGACGGCAACGCTGGTAGTGTAGGCTGGACGTAGCTGGGATCAGGGTAAGACTATCGCCTCCCGCCTTAGCTATGGGAGGTTCAGGGGCTTCTGGATTGGGCAGGACAGTGCGGGAAGGAGACCTGGGTGGGATGGAAGGAGGGGGGCCTGATGAGAGGCCTTTGAATTTAATTTCAGGAGTAGGACCTCAGGCCACTATGGCTTGCAACATGCTTTAATTATTTGGGGGGGGGGGGGGGGGTGAAATCTGGTGCTAGGCATCAATATGGTTTTGAATTATTTAGGGTGGTGGGCGATAGGGAAATTGGGCCTGCTTGACAGCTTTTTTTTTTTTCCCTTTGGACTTATCTGGGTACATTCAGCAGCGCGGCTAAAGTTATCTGGAGAATATCAACTGAGCATGCTCAGCAAGAGACTTGTCCCGATGACTATTCAACTAATCTTATCCAGATAACTTTGCCACTTGGTGGCCTACTGAATATAGATTCAGTATATAAGTTATATAAGTTCAGGGGAACTTATATAACTTATATAGATTCAGTATATAAGTTATATAAGTTCAGGGGAAAATAGGCTAAATGTTATCATTAGTCTGTATTTTTAAATTTTTGTAACATAATTAGTTTTAACTATGTAAGTCCATATTGTAAATCACCTTGATCACTGGATTGTGCATATAAAAATGATTTAAAATAAATAAATAGATAAATAAATGTTTTCTTCCAACAAAAAAAGCACAAAGCCAGACTTCCACCTAAAACAATCAGCTT
Source organism: Rhinatrema bivittatum (assembly GCF_901001135.1). Classification (NCBI taxonomy): domain Eukaryota; kingdom Metazoa; phylum Chordata; class Amphibia; order Gymnophiona; family Rhinatrematidae; genus Rhinatrema; species Rhinatrema bivittatum. The sequence continues at coordinate 59,106,374 of NC_042627.1, forward strand.
TCTCTTGAATGTGTGAAGATGGGGCAGAATCTACACTGGGGAATAACCAGCAAAACAGATGAAAATAAAATTCTTTAGATTCAAGAAAAGGGATGATGTTATGAAACAAACACTGGTGGAACAGATGGAAATCCCAAATTTCATGTCAGCTCCTGAGATCTATTGCTAGATAGACAGCACCGGATTTACTGAAATTAATGGGGATTTTTTGCTTTTGGCCTGGTTCCTCCTGCTCCTTTAGGTTTCCATCACAAGCAGAACCAGCCTCCACTCGGCTTTGGTGCCGTGAGTCTTCATTGGCCACCCTGCAGTGGGTTTCCCTCCTACATTATATACCCCACCCCCAACTCACTTAGCAATGACAATCCTCAAGCTGGGAGCCACGTGCCAGAACTCCCTCCAGAACTCTGCAACACTGGGGCCCCTAAATCTGGCCACTAGGTGTCGCCATCGCACAATGACTGGGACTCTCTGTTAGGAGTTGGATTGCGGAGTTAGCAATCTGTTGTAGGAGCTGCTAGGAATTAGCGGTCTGTTAGGGTTTGCTCCTCCCAAGGGGAGGAGTTAGCAATCCTGTTGAGCTTTGCTCCCCCAAAGGGGAGGAGCTAGCAATCTGTTAGCGACTCTGCTAGGGTTAGCAATCTGTTGGCAAACTGTTATGGAGTTGCTCCCCAGAGGGGAGAGGTCAGCAACCATATAAGATCTGTTCTTCCAGAGGGGAGGAGTTAGTATCTGTTATGGATCTCCGCACAGAGTGGCAACCTGATATACGAGAGTTCCCCTGAAGGGAGGTGTTGGCCATCTGTATGGTTCCTGCTAAGAAGTAGCAATTGGTTATGATACAGTTCCTGAGGAAGGAGATGTTAGCAACAGTTGAGGGTTAGACTGCAAGGTAGCAGTTTGTTGTACTCAGCTCTTGAAGTGTGAGAGATGAGCACTCTAATGTAGAATGGTGAATCCTTGGGCCAATGGCAGATGACAGCACCCTCAGGAGAATATCATGAGAGGGACCACCGGCTAGGCTGGAGTATGGAGACAGACACAGATAGTTCTTTATTAGACAGGTAGTAGAACCACCAGAGGTGGCAGTAGTGAGCTGATGTGCCCGGCAGGGCTGAAGTCCCTCAGATCCTGGAACTGCTATCTCCGGGTTTGCTGAGCTGTAGAGAGAGACTCATAGATTGTGAGTAGACAGGGTATGCTGGATACATAACCAGAAGCAGATGATATACTCACATAGATTAATAAGAAGGCTCAGTAGCTGGAGAGAGTTAGGCCCTCGAGGAGAGAGTTCCTGGTTCCAGGGACAGCTCTGAGAGAGCGATGGTAACTCACGGTTATCTATCTCTGTAATGGTTTCTAGGCAATAGAGAATTGTTAGTATATTCAGAAACAGGAGCCTCTAGGCGAGTACTGGTTCCTATATGCAACCTGAAATAAGAACTCACAATATCTGTATATGAAATAGAAGAGAGTCTTCGGAGGGTTTTAGGAACATGGGCCCTCGAGGAGCGAGTACCGGTTCCTATCTGCAATCTGTACTAATAGCTCACAATCTCCATACCTGCGATAGCGTCTTAGACAAAAGAGAATCTTCAGAGTTCTAGGAACATGGGCCCTCGAGGAGCGAGTACTGGTTCCTATATGCAACTGGAATAGAAGCATCTGCGATCGCTTCCAGGCAATAGGGAGTCTTCTGAGCATTCAGAGACATAGGCCCTCGAGGAGCGAGTACCGGATCCCGTCTTAGTAATCTGAAAACAAGAGAAGAGAGCGGGGCCCCCGAGGAGCGGGTACCCTTGGTAAGTTCGAAGAGGCAGAGCAGCGGAGAATGAAGCAGGTCAAGATGATCCCCGCAATCAATCCCTTGCTAACTCAATTGGTAAGCGTAAGCAAAGACCTTTTATGTTGGAAGTGGATGACATCACTACAGGGGGACGCCCCCGAGGTTCGCGCCCTTGCTAGTACAAACTTCGGAGCATGCGCATGCCCTACGTCATCAGGAACACGGCGGATCCGCAGCGTCAGGCCAGCCCGGGGACTCCGGGAAGAAACGGTGAGGAGAAGCCGTGGCGGCAACTGTCCATCAGACCCGAAGGGAGTCGCCTCAGAGGTAGAGAGGGTGGAGCATGGGCAAGAGCAGGCACGAACGCAACACTCTCCCCAGCAGAGCTGTGAATGCTGCCTCTGTAGTATCCCCAGCCCTGGCCAGTCCAGGAAGCAGAGTGAACCAGGTCCCTCCCCAGCGTGCAGCATTACCACTCATCCACCAGGCCTGGGCCCTAGTTTAATTTTTACATTTAAAGTCCCTTTCCATTTGTGACCTAAGAAAATAACTTCCCATTAAAAAATAGGATGCAACTGTTACCAGTTCAATACTGCTCTGGCTTGTTTTCATTCCTGCTCCACCTCTGCTCTGGGATCCCATTCTCCACTGACTAGCAACAGGTTGGGAATATTTAAGGTGCATCATTGAGCCATGGGGGCACTTCAGCTTACTGAGCTAGCTCGATGCAACAAGATAGAAGATGCTGGACTTTTTCAGAGAATGTGTTCCCCCCTCTTGGCAGTTTCCGCACAATTCAGTTTCTAAGATGTGGTTGAAGGCCTGTCCTCCAGAGAGAAGGTAAGCTTTAGAGCTTCCTTTCCTAGAAGTCATACAGCTGAGCCATCAGGCTGCTCGGCATGTTTAATGTCAGGCAGCAACTGTGTAAACAGCACGGACGGAGCCTGAAAAGCTCAGCAAATCAGATCGTTCCATTTCATCCCCCACCCCCCACTCCACTTAATAAACTCGGACAGTGCCGCGCCTTCTGGCTGGAAATGGTTTTCCCCACCACTAAGCCTCTCGTTTATTTAGAGCATTTTGAATGTAAAACCTTTTCTGGCACACAAAGTCCATCGTCCTTGCGTTTTCTCATTTTCTTTGAAGCTGAAACTGGGCCATTGCCGCCTTTTTTTTTTTTTTTTTAATGTTTTTTTCTTTACAGAAATGCTGCACGGCGCTAAAGTATTTTGATGTTGTGAACATCTTCTAAAAGCAGTTCATGAGCATAGCGGAAACAAAACCAAACACTTCTGGCCTCCGGGGAAAACCTGCGTGTTAGGAACAAGCTCAACAATGAAGCGGTCGCACTTGACCTTGTGCTTTATTTTGGGAGTCAAAACCTTTTTTTATTTATTTTTTTATTTATTTATTTTTTTTTGCTACTGCCAGAAATTCTAGTTCCACTGAAATCTGCTTAGCGCAGCACTGCCATCTAGTGGCCGCCTGCTGTAGTGAGGGATGAGGGGAAGAAGGGAGAGTGAATTCTTTAGGAATATTCATATTTCTGCTTTTCTGAAAAATGCAGCCGACAAGATTGTATGATAACAGAACATGATTCTAATCCTGCCTCCTGACTTCCACCCAAAAGGTTAAGTTGTTTTAGGACATTTTTCTTTGATAAAGAACACGGTCTGTCCTGTGGTTTTAATTCTGAATGCCTTCTGCCGTCACCCTGGATCTAGCTGAAATCACAAAGTTTTTGCCTTAATCTGTTTTTCACAGTGAACACATTTTTCTTAAATAAACAATGGTTCATCGCGGAGTAACTTAACTCCTGAGGACAGTAATCCAATGATATAACACAGAAAACAAGAAAGACTGTGGAATAGGGGCCCAAACTTATCAAGAGAATAAAAGGCGGGGGAAGCAACGTCTAGAAGAATGCTTCTTCTAATGAATGGATTTTTTTCCTCCGCAGAATTTGTCCTTACATGCTCCAACAAATACATTTTTTTTTTTTTTAAAACAGAAATTCAAGATCTGCTATGTTTGGAGATAAAGTGGCCAAGTAAACACAGGCATTCAGAATCCGGTTTTTCTGGTTGGAAAAGTTAAGTTTCAAATTAAAACTTTATGCTACAGCAAGATAAAGCTGCTCTGTTTCCATTTTTCACAAGATTTGCAATCTGGCGTATAATTTTCTGGAAGCAGCTTATCTGTAAGGAACACGGAGTGATTTACCGGCAGTATCTAATGTGTCAGCTTAGAAAAACAATTGATTTTTCCCCTTGGATGGCTGGCTTAACCGTTGGACTAGAGCAGAGCTTTCCAAACTTTTCATGTTGGTGACACACTTTTTAGACAAACATAATTTCACGACACGGTAATTCAGTCTACTAGTAAACCAGAGGTTAAAGGTTAAACGAACGAAACATATTTCGACAATTTATGTATGTTTCCTTAAATATATACATAAATAAAATGTTTCACGACACAACCTCTCTCATGAAAACCTTAAATTTATATTAAAAATATATATTCCAAGATTCATGTTATTGTTATAATTTATGAGAAACAATAATAAAACAAATTGTCTGTCCCCCACACACTCATCTCTCTCCTCCCCCCAGCACATGTCTGGCCCCCACACACTCATATCTCTCCCCCTCAAGCACATGTCTGTCCCCCCAGCACGTTTGCCCCCCACTCACTCATCTCTCTCCCCCCAGCACATGTCTGGCCCCCACACTCATGTACCTCGTCTTTTTGATTGTTGCCAGTTAAGTGCTTCACTCCCTTCCATGATCACCAGACACTGCTGCTTGCAGTCAGTACTCCTCATGGCCAGGCCTCATCGGCAGCAGCAGCCAATGCAAGGATGGCTGGGCTCGTTCCACCCACCAAGCCCCCCAAAAAAACGCGATTGACAGCAAAAATCACCCAATAATAAGCAACCCATAAACTGAAAAAAAAAGTGAATCTCTAGGAAAAAAAAAGCCCAAACTCGCATCAGAGTTGACCGGGCTTGCGCGACACACCTGCACACTGCAGGCGACACACTAACGTGTCCCGACACACAGTTTGGAAAGCTCTGGACTAGAGGCTCCACATTACCCCTCTCAGATCTCTCTCGCCCACGGAGAGAAACTGGAACTTTTTGTTTCAGCACTCAGTCTCCATGCTCCAGATCTCAGACCCAGAACTTCTAGTGCGTTTCATCGAACCATCGCGAGTGCAAACTAGCCTGCTCAAGCCATAACAGAAACATTTACATGCAATGTTATAAAATGATATAAGTCCGTATCTTTTACAGGAAACACACTAACAACAATCCCGCACATATTTTACTCATGCTATTCTTTTATAGGCATAGCAGTACATTGATAACCTGGAAAGGGAGGGAATGGGAAGTAATAGGAGGCTGGACTGAAGAAAGGGAACATAGGAAAATGGAAGAGAACAGCAAGGAGAGAGTAGGAGCTGGGAAGAACAAAAGAGAGGCCATGCTAGCTCAGACCAAGGTCCATGGGGGCTCAACTCGGGTCACAAGAGTCTGGCTAGTCCCAAATACACAAGGATAAAAATGGTTCTCATCAGTCTACCTGGCTAATAATGTTTTATAGACTTTTACTCCAAGACCTTGTCCAAATCTTTGTGAAACTACATCATGCTAGATGTTACTTTAATGAAGTTTCCTCTTGTTCTAGTCAATAACCGTCCTGATTTTACCTGTTTCACCCCACTCCTGATTTTACAAGCTTCTATCACGTGCTCTCTCAGCCGTCTCTTCTCCAAGATGAAGAGCTGTAATCTGCAGAGCCTTTTATCATTGGGGAACCATTCCAACCCTATTTAATCATAATTGTGGGCCATCTCTGCACCTTTCTTAGTTTTGCTATCTGTTTAGAGATGGGGGTGACCAGAACTGCACACAGGACTCAAGGTGCGGTTGAACCATGGATCAATACAAAAGCAGTGCGATATTTTCCATTTATGCTTCATTCATTTTTGGATAATTGCTAATCTATTTCCTTTGTTAACCACCGCTGAACACTAAGCTTTCAATATATTGTCCATAAGGACCCAATCTCCTTTTCCTGGGTAGTGACTCCCCATACAGAACTCAGAACTGTGGACCTATAGTTGGGATTATTTTTCCCTATTTGCATCACTTTGCACATGTTCACATTAAATTTCATGTCATTCAGTTGCCCAGTCTCCTAGTCTCAAAGTCCTTCTGCAGTTCCTCACAATCTACTAGGTGGTTTTGTTTTGTTTGTTTGTTTGTTTAACAACTTTGAATAATTTTGTGTCATCTGCAAATCTGATCACCTCCCTTGTTATTCCCTTGTCCAGATCATTTATAAATATGTTAAAACAGCACAGGTCCCAGTAGATATCCCTGAGGTATTCCAGTAATGAGCTTTCTCTATCTGGAAAACTGGCCATTTAGTCCTACCCTCTGTTTCCGGCCTTTTAACCAGTTACCAATCCACAACAGGTCACTGCCTCCTAACCCATGACTTTTTAATTTCCTAAAGAGTCTCTTTTGGGGTGCTTATCATAAGACAGTTAGTAGAACCTTGTTAGCAGACCTCAGGTTTCTGTGCGGGACATGTACAGAAGCGTACAAAGGTACCCTGCAAGTTCCCCCAACAAAAGCCACGCGACTATCATCCACCAAAGAACGAGCATTCTCTACAGCGGGTCCAACCATCTGGAACAATATGCCCACTGACCTCAGACTAGAACCTTGCCCTCGAACTTTCCGAAAAAAACTTAAGACCTGGCTCTTCCTCCAGGCCTTCCCCTAACTTTCTAAGCCATTAATTGTCAACCGGACAGGACTCTGCTTTACCGGCTAATGCCTCGCCATGTTTAGACATTATAATTAAGCCGCCGTTTCTTTTGTTTCATTGCCTTTTCTAGTTCTCCTCAGTTACACTGTCCTTTACCACTGTCTAGCCCCAAGTTATCTACCCCTGTTATATGTAACTTCCGCTTCTAGTGAATTGTTCTTGTTTAAGTTATACCCTTTGTTACATGTAAACCGATCTGATATGAAATTTTTCATGAAGGTCGGTATAGAAAAATGTTAAATAAATAAAGAAAGAAAGAAAGAACATAAGATATGCCATACTGAGTCAGACCAAGGGACCAACAAGCCCAGCATCCTGTTTCCAACAGTGGCCAATCCAAGTCACAAGCACCTGGCAAACAACCAAACATTAAATAGATCTCAAGCTACTATTACTTACTAATTAATAGCAGTTTATGGACATTTCCTCTAGGAACTTATTCAAACCTTTTTTAAACCCAGTTACACTAACTGCTGTAACCACATCCTCTGGCAATGAATTCCAGAGCTTAACTATGCGCTGAATGAAAAATAATTTTCTTCATTTTGTTTTAAATGAGCTACTTGCTAACTTCATGGAGTGCAGATAATAGAAGTCCCTGATCCTTCTATTATCTGAGAGAGTAAATAACTGATTTATATTATTATATTATTATTTATTTAAATTATTTTAATATACCGATGCTCAAGACCAAGTCTTATCGTACCGGCTTACAATGGAACTGGGTGAAACCAATTAACAACTATAATAGAAGGTAAAGTTACATTAAACAGGGAGCAAGAACATGGGAGTTGGAAGACAGGAAATATTTTAAATGGATACAACTGGTGAGTATTAAAATAGTCAACAAAAAACAAGCGAGTAGCGAGACATATAAAGGTTGCTGAGATCGGCTGTAGATATATCTACAGCTGTAGATATAACATGGTTAATTATTAACATATTATTTCCTGAGGAAGGAGGAAACATAGGGAGGTAAGCAGGGGGGTGGAGGCAGGGTAGGGACAGGGGTGAGGAGGGAGGGAGGAGAGAGGGAGAGGGTAGGAAGGTGAGAGTCAATGTTGGTTGATAGTCAATGTTGGCTGATGGAGGCTCCTTCAACGGTAAGCTTGTGCGAACAGCCAGGTTTTCAGTTTCTTTCTGAAGGTGAGATGGCATTGTTCCTGGCGTATATCTGGGGGAAGCGAATTCCAATGGAGCGGATATTATTATCCAATATTAGCCTCTTCAAGTCCTTTCATGATTTTGTAGACATTTATCATATCCCCCCTCATGGAGGGATATGATAAAAAATTGACAGAATGCATCAAGCAGCTCACTTTTGTCTATATGTTTAATTATATCTGCAATAAAATCTATAAGACTGGTAAAGTAAAACTTCCATTTGCTAAAATCATGCTGACTCTTCCCCATTAAGCTATGTTTTGTTTTTAAGAATCGCTTCTATCAGTTTGCCTGGCACTTGTTATTATTTATGATAATTGTGGGTGGATCCTTGGGCCGATGGCAGATGACCACGTCCACGGGGGAAGATCCCGAGAGGGACCACTGGTCAGGCTCAGAGTTGGGAGACAGACACACACTAGTTCTTTTATTAAACTGTTTTGGAGAACCACCAGAGGTGGCAGTAGTGAGCTGGAAGAGCCCGGCTGGGCTGTAGTCGCTCAGGCACTGGAACAGCGATCCCAGGATGGCTGAGCTGTAGAGAAACTGAGATAGTGAGTAGGCAGAGTTTGCAGAGTTCAGGAACAGAACCTTGATGGTAACACTCACACAATAGTCTCTTGGAACAGCCCAGGAGCTGGAATGAAGTAGGCCCTCGAGGAGCGAGTACCTGGTTCCAGGGAAAGCTCTGAGAGAGAGATGGTAACTCACTGGTGTTGTAGGCAGCGGTGACTTCCTGGCAGAAGTAATATTCGGTAGCAGGTCCGGGAACGTGGGCCCTCGAGGAGCAAGTACCGGTTCCAGACTGCGACCTGAAAAGCAAGAGAGAGAGCGAGGCCCCCGAGGAGCGGGTACCCCTGGTAAAGTCCGAGGAAGCAGAGTAGCAAGGTAAGCGGAGAGCGAATCCCATCCGCAGCGATACCTGGAGGCAGCTAGGTAGGAAACCCTTTGCTAACTCGATTAGCTAGCAAAACAAGAGGCCTTAAATATCTGGTGATGATGACGTCATCTCAGGGGACGCCCCTGAGGTTCGCGCCGCAGCTGGTACTTGAGTCGGGGCCGCGCCGCATGCCCGCGCGCCCTTAGGCCTCAGGAGAACATGGCGGAAGGCAGCGTCTAGCTGGTCTGGGGATGCCGGAGGAGGTCGGCAAGATGACGCCAAGGCAGCCAAACTTCCATCAACCAAAGAGGGAGTCGCCAAAGAGGTAAGGTGGGCGGAGTGGAGATGTCGGGCAGCGACGGTCGCAACAGCACTGATGTCAAGCTCATTGGTCTCAAGGTTTTTCAGATAACCCCTGGAGCCCTTTTTAAAATTCAGCATTACACTGGTTACCTTCCAATCCTCAAGAATGGTGGCTGTTTTAAATATGGATTCTCTTAGTACTCTAGGGTGGATGCCATCTGTCCTGGTGATTTGTTGCTCCTTAGTTTGTCAATTTTTGCTGTCACTTTGATGTATGTTATCCTCCATTATCAGAGAGATTGGTTTTAGTTGCTCACAATCATCACCATCACAAAATGTTTCAGGTGTGGCTATGTTCCCAACATCCTCCTCAGTATTCATTCAGTTTTTCTGCTATATCTTGTCCTTCCTGAACACCCTTAGGTCATCCAGTGGTCCAACTGACTCCCTCACAGGCTTTTTGCTTCTAATGTATTTGAAAAAGATTTTAGTTTTTTATTCTCTGGCAAGCTTCTTCCCAAATTATCTCTTGGTCTGTCTTACTATCCTTTTACATCTAACTAGCCAGTGATTATCCTCTTGCCTACTTGCTTCATTTGGCTCTGCTTTCCTTTTTTTGAACAATGCCCTTTTGGCTTTAACTGCCTCTTTCACCTCACCACTAAACTACGCTAGCAGTCATCTGGTCTTCTCCCTCCTCCAATCTTTTTTAATGCAGGAAATACGTTTTATTCAGGCTTCCAAGACAGTATATTAAAACAATGTCCATGCCTCATGCAAATTTTTAACCTTTAGAGCTGCTCCTTTTAGTTTTTTCCTAACAAATTTCATCATTCTATCTTTTGTCTCCCTTTTAAGTTAAATGCAGTAGTTTACTTGGTATTCACCCTCCAGTGATTATGTCAAGCTTGATTGCATTATGATCACTATGGCTAGTGGGCCCCACCACAGTAACCCTTTGCGCCAATTTGTGTGTTCTCCACCAAGGGCTCAATCTAAAGTAGCTGCCCTTCTCGTCCGTTCTAGGACCAGCTGCTCTATGAAGCAGTCATTCATGGCATCTAGAACCTCTGTAGAATGCCCCAATGAGACAATGAGGAGAGGAAGCTGGAGAAAAGAAAAATCTGCCTTCAGTAGCACATCTCTGTAGCAAGACCTAACAATTTGAGTATAATTGTTGCATTCAATCACTTAACATGGTCAGCTGTTACTAATTCCAGTTTTGGACAAGAGAGGTCCTTAGCCTTCTGATTTGTTACCCCTTTTCTCCTTAAAAATGCCTCTGCTTCTTAGACCCCTGGTGTGCAGATTTTTGATGCCTATTCAAGAGGCAGCATTTAAGTCAAATAAAATTACGAGTACCTTAGGCCGAACCTCTTGATCTTTGAGAACGGACCAGGACAATAGCCAACTACTTGCTGTGAAGAAGAGAGACGGAAAACTCAGAACTGGTGCTACCGTGCAAGAGAGTGTGCCAGTTTATATAAATCTGCTAGATATCAGCCAGTCTCTGTGGAACAGCAATACAAAATCTTGCATAGCACTTATCTTTCCCTGGCTACATGCTATTTACTTAACAGCAGATGCCAGATGTTGGAATAGATGGGGGCAAAGGCATGTACTCTTCTATTGCCTTAAGATCCTGGGGTCTGGGAGATAGATTAGAGGGATTATTCAAGATACTACAAGACTACTGGTGGATTCTGACCCCCAGACTCTTTCTTTCAGGCCTTAAGAGTCACGGTTGTAGCTGGAACAAGCTCAGCAGGCTAATACAGAGCTGTATTTTGGCTGGCCAGGAAGTAATCTGATGCCCACCCACCCTACCCACCACCACCCTTCCAGGACTGAATGGCTGCGCCAGATCTGGAGAACTGAACATTCTATCAGCAAACATGAAGGATAAATTGGAGGGAAGTCCAAATTAAAGGCCCGATTTTAAAAAGCACTTAGACGCATAAAATTGGGTTTTATATGTGTAAATGCACTTTACTCGAGTCAATGGCTTTTGAAAATTGCTATGATAATGTTACATTTACTCGCGTAACTCCTAGGAAAATTATCTCCTTACTGTACTTCTCTCAAAAATTTTTTCAAACCAAAGTGGGAGATTCCAAATTATTTTTGCTTTAGACTGCAGGGTTTCCTGTTTTATGTAGGTTGTTTTTAGCATTGTAAGTGAACTAGTTTTGATTTTATGTTTGTTTTATTGTTTATGTAGGTTATTTTTAGTGTGAGAAGTCAATTGGTGTCAATTTAATGTTTATTTTCTTGCTCGATTTGGATATGGGCTTGTCACCTGCCCAGAATCGTAGATGGTGAGGCTTAAAAATATTTTAATTAAATAAGTAAGTTTGGGTGATGTTTTCAACCTGAGGTGGGGGGCAATCAGAGGGGTCTGGGCGATTTCAGGGGAGAAGATGGGACATTATTCTGTTTTATATGAGTTTTATCATTCTATTTACTTACAGGGTCATCCTTTATTGTGCGATGGGCCGTTATCACGCGATACCGGCCACATCGTGGCAGTAAAATGTTAATTAGGGGAAGGGGAGGGGTTTGGGCAGTGTTAGGACCCGGTAGCGCTGCGGGGGTGATAATGTTTTACACATTATCACCGGCAGCACCGTGGGAAATAACACCACCTTTTCCCGTGGCGCTATGGGGGCAATAGAGTGCGGCGCAGCCGTACCACCACGATGCGGCCGGCTGCACACTATCATTCCCCTCACCCCTTTTATGGCCGCAGCTCATCATTCTGCTGTATTTATAGTAGAATGATGAATCTAGGCCTATGTAAGAAGGCCAATTTGTTATGAAGCAAAATATCGATAAAATTCAAGTGTGTAAAAAACAAAAATACACACACCTCTATTTCTTTAGTTTTTTTTTAATGCAGCCTATTTTTCCAAGCTGGATCACTTAAAAACATCGCCCTGGTTATCGCTACCGATGCTAGATATTCTCTCTAAGAAATCAAAGCTCCACGCACAAAAAGGTGGAATATCAAAAGCCTATAAATAAATCAATAAGCTTTTTAACCCATTTAGAGAATGTGATAACAAGCAGCAATCAAAGCAAGAGTTTTGCTAAAACAATTATAAATACTAAAACACAAGGCCAGGACCAGGATGCCTAAGCCTTATATCTTCTGCTCACCAAGGCTGGAATGAGCACGTTTAGATAGATCAATTTTTAATCTAAAACATCATCAAAAGTCACTGGGGAGGAGGCTGGCAGTGCAGAACCCATGCAGTTATAAACCATCATCATTTATGACCAGCTTAGAGGAGGTTTGTATGTGAACATTATATTTTATACCTACGTTTAGAACTGGATGTCTAATAATTGACATCTGCTTTTCTTACTGGCAGCTGTGAATCGCTTCATGCTGATTTGAAGGAGGCGATTTATAAACTTAATGAAATCAAATCAAATGATCCCAAAACTCTAAACTAGCAATAACCTGCAATTCCAGTTCCCTGCAGATATATGCACACAATATATTTCATCTCTAGGATCCACAGATATCCCTCAGCTATAGAAACATATTGTTAATAGTATACTGTACAACAATCTCTCTTTGTCACTGTATTTTAGCCTTTGCACCCTCACTTTTCCCCATTATACTTCTATGAAGTTTAAATCATTATAGAACAAAGCCTTTCCCGATCTATAACACTCGTCAGTTTGAGCGAGAACTTTGCTGTAAACTACATGGCTCTAACACACCAGGTCAGCACCAAGTCTAGTTTTCTTTGAAATCTTGCTGGCTGAGGTATTTTGTTTCTTTTTTCCTTCAGCACTAGGTTAAGTTATAGCAAATAAGAAAATGTTTCCTTTTTCAATCAGAACCTCAAGAAAGGTGTGTTCCTTCTGCACAAAAGCCTTTCCAAAACCACCATTACACGCCCAATTGAAACAACCCAACGCCGAAAAGCAAATTAGTTCAAAACTCTAGGCTCCTTCTTTCAAGAGCATTTTCAACCTAGAGATCCATAATGTCAATGAACTGCAAATCTAATTATTCATAATTACTGCCCATGGAAATACTTGCAGCTGAAAGTGCTATTTATTGCCTGATGACATAAAACAACACAGTACGAGAGAGCTCGCTAACGTACGGATCTGAGAATAACCACATAAGGAATGTGTAACTGCTCCCATGCTTCGGTCTGAGATGAAGCCAAATGTGTCAATGCTCAGCACAGAACAGGATGGGAAGGGGGTCTATTTACTGAGGTGTGGCGCTCGGTAACATTGTTAGGAGCAGGCCCTGTTAGAAATAAGGGGGGGCCGTCCTTAGGGGGAAATAAGGGGAGCCACAGTAAATAGCACACGCAACACCTTAGTAAACAAGCTCTAAAGCTCTTCCCGAAGATAAAAATTTTCACAGCTCTGTGGCAATTCTGCATTTTGTTGGACTCAATGTTCCCATACACTGGTATAAGGCTAACTAGGCCTCACTATTCGTAAGGTGAGGGAGATTCCCTGGGTGGGTATTCACTACTTTGAGTGATGGTTATGGTCCATCCCATACAGGGGGGAGGCCTGTGTCCAGATTCCATAAAGGTGGCTCCACGAGCCCCTGGAAGGAGACAATGTCAAAGGGCGCTAGGAAGAGGCAGCCAGGGCGCTGGCTCTCCAGGCTCCCGGAGGAGGAATTCACCCTCTGTCTTCCTTTGCAGTGGGTCCCCGGAGGGCTCCAGATTGCAGTCAGGGATCCAGGAAGGTTTCTCTCTTTTTTTCCTACTTTCTCTTTATCGAAATTTTAAAAAGATTCAAATTACAATATTTGAAAAGAAAATCAGAGCACATAAAACAAAAAAGAAAAAAAAAGTAAACCCTGACCATTATAATGCATACTTCTGGTTAAGTCCCTTATCAAATGAAGCGATGGAAATGAAGGAAAATATAATTAGAACAATGACAAAACAGAACTAAGATCCTTTGCTTTCTATGGTTGTTACATTTTTCTGGGGAATTTCAATGTTATAACAAAATACATCCGTGGAAAAATGACTGTTAGAACAAACAGGCCAAAAACCCATGGAAGAGTCATTTTTGCACGGATTAATTTTTGTTATAACATTGAAGTTCTCAGGATAAATAAAAGAAATGCCCCTGAAACCAAAACTTCAGGACGCATAATTAAGAAATTCTCTCTTGCATGCCTGAGTAGCCCTGGCTAAATCTGGATGGATCTGTCCAGGAATTGTCCTATTTCAGTCCCTGGCCTAGGAGAGCTGCCTGGGAATCTGTTCTACCAGCCAGATAGTTGTATTAGAGGACTTCACAGCTTCCAGAAGGTGGTTTGAGGGAGTACAAAATCCATTTGAAGCCAGAGGAGGTCTCAAGTTGGCATGAGAATTTGTATTTTTGTGCCGAAAGACGGCTGAAACTTTAAAAGCCGTCTTTTTTCCCCTATTTATAATTTGTAAAAGTAGCTTTGGTTTTGAAACCACCACCCAGCTGCGGCCTTCCTTTCTTAAGGCAGCCTGTGCGTGATCCTCTCGGGTCTCGCAGTATCATACTGCCCCCCAATGGAGAATCTCGATTCCAGAGCTGTGCGCCGCTGTTTCAGGGAGGACTCTGAAGAAAGGCGGTTACGTTGGAAACCGAAATCTCCCCCCCCCCCACCCCCTGCTTGGAAGCATGGGATGAGGGGACTGAAAAAGTGAGCACTCGCCTCCAGAGAGGAAAACAAAGCCAGACCTTCCCCAAAAGGTAGGAAGCACAGCTCTCGAGGTTATCACCCGTCAAATATCAGATATGGTTTTGACTGACTGAGGGCTTAGAATCACAAAGAAAGAAAAACAAACTGCATGGCATAGCGCTTGAAATGATGCAGTAGGAGGCCACAATGGATATTTTGGACCATTTTCAGAAGGATTTCTGTGGATAAGCAGACGTTTACCGGTGGAAGAATACCTTCTGAATACTGAGTGTGGGGGAAAAGGGGGCAGCACCAAGGGTAGGGAAAGCCCGTTAAAGTACATGTGGGAATTTCATTTTGAGACCCCGGCACCTGCTCCTGCCTACTCTGCCCCTGCAAAGCACACGGGTAAAGCATCATTTGTAAAGGTGTGACAGCAGCACGTCCTTGTGCACACATCTTCTACAAAGGCACGTGTGCAAGAACGTGAGCGAAAAGCTAGCCCCTCATTCTACTGACTAGCGGGCAGAACATTACTCGGTGTGCCTCTCCGTTTATTTCAAAAGGTTATGTCCAGGAGGCGCATTAACAGCCCCCTAAGGGTTGGGGAGGGAGAGGGTCAGTGTCTCAGCTATCAATCGTCATCAGCGTTTCACAACCATCCTCAAGTTCCTGGGGAGTAGTGGTCTGTGGCCCCGACCAAGGAAAGTCTCCGCAAATGGCTGGGCTAGGCGAGGGAGAAGGGAGAATTCTGGGTCATTGCTGATGAAGGTCCAGGGTTCCTCAGCCCCAGCAGAGGCTGGCTCCAACCGAACTGGAAACCCAAAAGAGCAGGACGACACAGCTGAGGCGACCGCAGAGAAAGCAAACCTGTGCAACAGCTGCTCATTTACAACAGCCATGAATGAGCAAAAGGAATAAAAATCAGTTTAAATCTTTTTTTCATGGGTTTATTTTTCCTAAATATAAGGGAGCTAACTTGGAGCAAAGGTACTACAAAGAAATTGCAAATAAGCTTTTATCCCAGTCTGTTTCCATAAGAAAAGCCTTTCTGAGAATGGATGCTGTGATGGCAGGGCCTCGGTGGGTGTCCTGTGCATTCCCACCGAGTCAGGCAAGTACCGCTTGGATTTGGACGAACACATGCCAATTATTCAGACTGAGAGCGCCGGAGAGATTAAGGATGAAGTAGTTTACTGTCCGCCAAACAAGACGAGCAACGCTACCGTCAACAGGTTGGCAACAACAAAACCCACTTGAAATACTTACGTAGTCATCAGTGGCGTCTTTGACGGCCGTGATGGTTAATACGAGCACCAAAGGCACAATGGTAGTAAACCAGGATAAGGAAGATATTTCAGGGATCAACTACAAAAATAAGTGAGAAAAAATGTCTTGAAATAAATTAAAGTAACACCATTTACTAACATGTAGATACTGGGCAAAGGTCTTCTTCATTTTCTCTCAATGGCAAAACACGTAATACATCTAGCCCTTAATGCTCAGGAAAAATATCTTAAATAAGGAATTTTCAAGTGAAGACTAAGAAACTTCATCTTATATATTTTCATCTAAAAAAACCCCCAATAATCTTTTAGAAGTCAATATTCAAAAGACATTTAGTCGGATAACTTGCAAGTTAACATGCTAAACGTCCACTTTTGAATTTCTCTGGTGCTTATCCGGCTACATTTTATCTGAACAAATCATTATCTGGATAAAATTTAGCTAGAAAAGTGGGAGGTGTTTGGGGAGCGTTCCAGAGGGGAGTTCGGTTAGTTGAACAACTTATTCGGCTAACTCAACTCTGCCTCGGAATGCCCCCAAAACTTATTCAGCCAACGCCAATATTTTATAATTTAGTCGGCTAACTCAAGACATAGCTGAGAGCAGGATTAAAGTTATTCGGGAACATGTTTTCGGATAACTTTAACTTAACTGGCTAAATACTGAACAGGTCCAAAAAATAATTTAATAAAAAAATGACCTGGTGACCCAGTGCTCCACCCAAATGTGCTAAAGGCAGAGCCTGCCAGCCTGATTCCCTCTTCCCACCACAAGACTCCCCAAAGATTAAAAAAAAAAAAAAAAAGACTTCTAGAAAGTGGCAGATCACCACCCCTCCCCGACTTACCTCTGGCCCATTCTTCATCCCCCCAGCCCAGCTCCTTCAGAAACCCCTCTGTGGTTCTGGGACAGCAGTACGCTCCTATCAAGATCCCAACGGCTTTGATAGTATATGAGTGCGCCATGATCCTTGCACTGCAGGGGGGTTTCGAGGGTGCCAGGGCAGGAGGGGAAGAGGAGTGAGCCAGTGGCGTCTCTTTGGCTAAACCGGAGAAAGGGAGGAGGTTCGGAAATCCACGTTTTACTCAAATGCATTTTTTTAAAATCTTTTGCAGGGGGGGCTTGGGTGGGGGAAGGAGGGATCAGGCTGGCAGGCCCTACATTTAGCCCACTCGGCTGCTAGGCCACCTTGATTGTAAATGTTATTTTGTTTTGGCCTGCTTGGCACTTAACCAGCTATAAACTTTTAAATAAAGCCGGCTAACTTTTAAGTTATCAGGGAACACATACCTAGACAACTCTGAAGCCCAACTGGCAATATTGAAGCACATTTATCCCACCAAATATCCCTAATAACTTAACTAGGTAGAGTTAGCTGGATAATTATATTATACAGTTTTTTAAATATTGGCCTTTTAGTTTTTAGTGGAATTACAGACAGTTCCAAACCATTCCCAAGAGAAGAATGCTGCTTTTCCATTCATACTGAGATCTTATAGGTATTTATTTAACACCACTTATAATTCACTTTTCAAATTATATCAGTGTCAGCGTATACTACACAGCAGAGGGTAAGATGCAGGAAAGAGAGGAGCTAGTGCAAGCCAATGGTGAGAGTAACATAGTAATGACGACAGATAAAGACCAAATTGTCCGTCCAGTCTGCCCAGCAATTTGCTTATGGCAGTAACTGCCGCTCCATGCAGGTCACCCCCATGTGCTCTGTTAAGGGTAGTAACTGTCGCTCCATGCAGGTCACCCCCATGTGCTCTGTTAACGGTATTAACTGCCGCTCCGTGCAGGTCACCCCCATGTGCTCTGTTAAGGGTAGTAACTGTCGCTCCATGCAGGTCACCCCCATGTGCTCTGTTAACGGTATTAACTGCCGCTCCGTGCAGGTCACCCCCATGTGCTCTGTTAAGGGTATTAACTGCCACTCCATGAGGTCACCCCATGTGCTCTGTTAAGGGTAGTAACTGTCGCTCCATGCAGGTCACCCCCATGTGCTCTGTTAACGGTATTAACTGCCGCTCCGTGCAGGTCACCCCCATGTGCTCTGTTAAGGGCAGTAACTGCCGCTCCATGCAGGTCCCCCCCATGTGCTCTGTTAAGGGTATTAACTGCCGCTCCGTGCAGGTCACCCCCATGTGCTCTGTTAAGGGTATTAACTGCCGCTCCATGCAGGTCACCCCCATGTGCTCTGTTAAGGGTATTAACTGCCGCTCCATGCAGGTCACCCCCATGTGCTCTGTTAAGGGTAGTAACTGCCGCTCCATGCAGATCACCCCCATGTGCTCTGTTAAGGGTATTAACTGCCACTCCATGAGGTCACCCCCATGTGCTCTGTTAAGGGTAGTAACTGCCGCTCCGTGCAGGTCACCCCCATGTGCTCTGTTAAGGGTAGTAACTGCCGCTCCATGAGGTCACCCCCATGTGCTCTGTTAAGGGTATTAACTGCCACTCCATGAGGTCACCCCATGTGCTCTGTTAAGGGTAGTAACTGCCACTCCATGCAGGTCACCCCATGTGCTCTGTGTTAAGGGTAGTAACTGCCACTCCATGAGGTCACCCCCATGTGCTCTGTTAAGGGTATTAACTGCCGCTCCATGCAGGTCACCCCCATGTGCTCTGTTAAGGGTATTAACTGCCGCTCCATGCAGGTCACCCCATGTGCTCTGTTAAGGGTATTAACTGCCACTCCATGAGGTCACCCCATGTGCTCTGTTAAGGGTAGTAACTGCCACTCCATGCAGGTCACCCCCATGTGCTCTGTTAAGGGTATTAACTGCCACTCCATGCAGGTCACCCCCATGTGCTCTGTTAAGGGTATTAACTGCCACTCCATGAGGTCACCCCCATGTGCTCTGTTAAGGGTATTAACTGCCACTCCATGAGGTCACCCCCATGTGCTCTGTTAAGGGTATTAACTGCCGCTCCATGAGGTCACCCCCATGTGCTCTGTTAAGGGTATTAACTGCCACTCCTCCATAGGGTCACCCCCATGTGCTCTGTTAAGGGTAGTAACTGCCACTCATGAGGGTCACCCCCATGTGCTCTGTTAAGGGTATTAACTGCCGCTCCATGCAGGTCACCCCCATGTGCTTCTGTTAAGGGTATTAACTGCCACTCCATTGCAGGTCCACCCCCATGTGCTCTGTTAAGGGGAGTAACTGCCACTCCATGCAGGTCACCCCCATGTGCTCTGTTAAGGGTATTAACTGCCACTCCATGAGGTCACCCCCATGTGCTCTGTTAAGGGGAGTAAAAAGGGATGAAAGGAAAAGGAGAGAAGATAGTGAATCAGGTTCCCTCACACTCTTCTGCCAACTAGAAAAAGACAGGAGGACTGACAGATAAGACTGGACTTTTCACATCCTCAGGAGAAAGCAAATGAGATGGGCAAAGATACGCAGGAAGGTCTAACATTACTTTGGTAGCATTTTGATTGCTGGAAATGTCAAAAGGTAGATCTGTCAGCAAGTTCTCTTATCAGTGTACAACAGATGGAAAACTGTGACAACTTATCTTGTGCGCCTCTGCAGGCAGGTTATTCCTAGGGAAGAACTGCAGAAAATATGGCCGTTGTGTTTTATACGCCAATGTAATAAAGATGGAGCTGCCTCTGCTCATCTACAGCTCTCAGACTCTAAAAGGTACCATTTACAGAAGCGCTGTATTGGTTTGACAGTCAGAAGGCCACTAGTTGACCCATTCTCCTATTTCTTTTTCACTGGTTCGGTCCCTTTCTGGGTTATCTTTGCAGACGCGCGTTTCGTTTCTTAGCATTTGTCTTCACACAGGTTAGTATGGCTGATTGGAAGCTTTGCAGCTTCCCGTAGGAACCCATGACACTTAACATGCTGCTTTCTCAGGGCACACAAAGGCAAAGGAATGGGGAAGAGCTCTAGGGAAAGGGCAATTGGGCTCAGGTGCCCTCTAAACTGCACGCAGGTATGACCAAACTGGGCCATGGCCGCTGCATCAAACTGGGGACAAGTACCTGTGAAGTAGCCCTAGCTCCAGCCAACACACTAATGAAAGACCTTCTCTGACCGGGCCACTGGTCCCACCCCAGCTATCACAGATACCAGCATCAACCTGGGCAATTCATTCTTTAAATAAATGTCTTAAGCCAATGTAAAAAAATATATTCGCCCCGCCAATATTCACCTCATTTACCAGTTTGGACTGGTAAATGAGGTGAATATTGAGGTAATAATGAGGTGAATAATGATTGAGGTAATAATTAATGAGGTGAATAATAATTGAGGTAATAATGAGGTGAATAATGAGGTAAATGAGGTGAATATTGGCGGGGCGAAAATACTTCGCCCCGCCAATATTCACCTCATTTACCAGTTTGGACATATCACAATGTACTTAATTTAATACCTTCTTAAGGCTTCTCTTTTTCCAGCTGAACCAGCTTCCAAGTTCAAGGTCCTTGTTATTATGTAACTTTTTGCTTCTCTGCTCTTGTCTCTTACCACAAAATTTGCTCCTTAGGTTATGTTACGTTATACTGATCTACCCCTGTTCGATGTAAACCGACCTGATATGGTATTCAACCTTGAAGGTCGGTATAGAAAAATGTTAAATAAATAAATAAATAAATATATCATGGTGAATGAGAGGTTAAAAAAAAAATCTTTAATTTGCAGACTACCAGGCAGTTGCAATGTAGTGCGCTCAAGCTAGTGCACCGGGTAACACTCTATTAGACGAGTTAAAATAACCCCCAATGTAATATGGGGATTATTATGCGCTATGCTCGTCCAATCAAGTGCATAGTTAATAGTGCTCATCACATGCAAATTCCATGTAGATGAGGCTATTATTAATTTTGGCATCATGGGGTAATAGCTAATAGCACTCATCACATGTAAATTCCATGAGATGAGGCTATTGGCTATTACTCCGCAATGCCCAAAATTGCCACGCAGCCAAGGCGCCCATTTTAATGGGCCTGAGAGCTGGCGTTAAAGCATGTCGCACTCAAGGGTTTACTGAAAAATCAAAAAATCCTGCTTTCTATGATTCCTCATAGGGAGAACCACAGACCTTGGGGGATGCTTTCTGTGGTTCCCCCCTATGAGGAACCACAGGAAGCAGGATTTTATTTTGGGTTTTTTCGGCGAGTCCTTGAGTGTGACAGGCTTTAATGCCAGTGTTGGCCACTTAATATTAATATATTCATTCCTTCACTTACTGCTGACTGGTCCATACTCTGTCACATGTCAGTGAAAGGACCAATCTCCTTTCAGAAGGCTGTCCTGAAAGGGGACTGGTCCTTTCACTGACAAGTGTCAGTGAAAAGGACCAATCAGAAACAGCCCTGCCGGGAGTGGGGCAGGAGCTCTGGCCAGGCTTTTCTAGACACATAGCCATGTCTCCTCTGCGCCCTATACAGAACATTAGGGGCACACAAATTACTCATTGTGCATCCCTTTTAGCGTGGCAGTTCATTTGCCTATTGCATCGGGCGCCCAAGAGAGCTGAATGTGCGTGCGGTAAAAAAACGGGTGCCGAATTTAGATGCCTGTTTTTTAGGTGCACTTTATTACATCGGCCTGTACGTGATAAAATAGAAATAGCAAAATCATTTGGACCATGGCAAAAAATGTATTGAAATATTAGTTTATTTTAAGCAGCAGATCTGTGGATGGAGCAAATAAAATACTCTTTTTTTTCAGTGAAAAGGAATTTGTCTTTAAATGAAAAAAATCATACACTACCTGTAAAATCAGCAGAAACAGAAAATAGGCATTTGCAACTCGCTGGAACTGCTCAAATAAATTAATAGGCAGGAAAGTGATGATATTATACTTGGATGTTTTGATGCGATTGTTCTGAAATACAAAGATACATTAATTAATCACTTGGAGGTAATTTTGTAATATTGTGCACATGCTAACCGGCAAATATGCACATAATTTACACTTATTTTCAAAGCTAGTTTATGCAGACAAGTCCACTTTGAAACTTATCCCTGCAAAACCACCCTGCACACACTTAACCAGCTATTCAGTGTGCATAGATTTGCCCAAGAGAATTTACGTAGAGACTTTTCAAAATCAAAAAGGACAGATATAAATCCCAATTCCATCGCCAGAACACCTCTGCCTTATGTGCATGAAAGTACACGTGCAAAGCATGTATGTGTAACTTTACAAGCATATTAGTGCAATTTTTCAAAGAGCTATTTCTGTGGGTAAAGCAATACTTGAAATCCCTTTGCAAATTACCCATTTAATTCAGAATGTGAGGTAAAGAAAAATTGGATCATTAAAACAATAAGGTTTTAATTTGAAGCATGAGGAATAAAAACAATGAGAGTGAGAGAATGTCAATAGTAAAAATGATGAGAAATCGTTGGTCTGGAAGCTTGTAGGACAAACGTAATGAAGCATGACTTACAATGTACTGGGTATAAGATATTAGTTGTTACATTACTTTGTGTGTCATCTATCTTATGTTATAGTATGCGGTATAATTTGTATTTTGTGTTTTCAGTATGCGGTTTAATTTGTATTGGATTATTTAATTTCATTCATTTTATATTAATTTTCATTTTACAAGTATGAATGCTTTTTTTTGTAAACCGTTGTGATCTTGATATGGAACGACAGTATATAAAATGTCTAAATAAATAAATAAATAAATAAATGAATGAATGAATGAATGAATGAATGAATGAATGAATAAATGAACAAACAAATAAATAAATTAAGAAGAACTGTGCACATATTCATTATTAGACAACAAGCAGCTAATTAAGACAATGAAGCTTTCCATTAACTGGAGTCAGAGAATGGTTCCTTTGTTTTACAGACTCCAGCCGAGGTGCGGAATCCCTCCCATTATGTGTTTCCAGAAAGTTAAACTCGCTGGACCCTGCCTTGGCTTGGGTACAACACACCTGTTTGTTATAGGCAGGCCCTGGCATGGCAGATTCACTGCTAAGACCCAAAGGGCTACATTTTCAAAAACTGAGTTAGGATTAGATGCACAAAATAAGGAATTCCGTGCGCAAGCTGGCCATCTGCGAACAATGCAGATTTTCAGCAGCCCAACAGGAAGCGTGTAGGCTCACCACGCTTATAACTATGCTCACACAGAAAAAAAAAAAGATAAAGATTATTTGGGTGGGGGAGGGCAAAGGGCGTGCTTATGACTTAAGCACGTTACAGGCATCGTTTAAATGTTACGTGCTGCTTAGGCGTGTAACTTTGAGCTACATAATCAAACGCTACATGAGTATTTTAGATACGTAGGCGGTCAGCTCTCAAGGGTCTAGCCTCCTGACTTTGGGATTAGGCAGCTAGATTGGCCCCTGTGAAAAATGAATGGGGCACAGCTACAAAATTTCAATGTTCAAAAATTGGGAGCCGATCTTGTGGATGGGAGGGGAGGAAGACTTATCCTCGAAGCGCTGACTTTCAGCTAAGTTCAGCCGCCTAACCACGGCATAGAAAAGACAGGCTTACAACAAAGCAGCCAAAACTCTGGTCAGCTAGATTTAAGGAACAGCTTTCTTTTTTTTTTTCACCTTATGCTAGCTGGCAAATATTTACACAGTTAGATTGGGCTCTCAAACCTGTGCTAAAAGTTCACCCCATAGCGACCCGATTTTCTAAGTCAATTTGGGCATTTACCTTGGGTTTGACAATGAAGGGGTCCCGTACGTGCTGAACGTCTGGGCATAAATCGGTAGTTGCACACACTCCTGAAAAAGTTTAGCCACGCTAGAGAAGGCTTCGCCTGGGGACATGCCTAAAGCTGGTTATGAACAGGGCCTGTTGTGTGAAGTGGCCACTGGAAGTGCAGAAAAGCATTAAAATCCTGACCAAAAAGGGTTCAAACCTTTAACAGAACGAAGGCGTTTACAGCGCCGATCGTGCACTTGGCACTGAAAGCATTCCTGACCTTTGATCCAATCCGACAAGAGCGGCTGTGAAGGACCAGGCCGCCCTCATCCAGGTAAAACGTCTGCTCGCATTGCGCTAGATCTGTGAGCACAGCAGCAGCTTTTTTCAGAGAGATATTCATGCGGGGGAGAAGGGGGAGGTAGGATGGAAACTGAAGGGTGAGATGAGGAAATGGTGAATTCAGTCTTCTCAGTGGAAAAGAAACACCCCCCCCCCATTTTTCCTCTCCTCCCGCCCTCGGATGAATGAACAGTAACCGATAGCTTGGTGCTGCTAACTGGGGTGTGGTGGAGAAAGCTGCAGTTGCCTGCCTGTCCCAGCAGATGGCATCCTAAAAAAAAAAAACCAAAACCAAAAACGGACATAAAAACTTTTAACCACAGCTGGATGGGACAGAGTCAGAAACCTTCAGTGCACTTACCAAGACATTTGTCAATCTTCCTTCCTTTCAACGGGTCTGGTTCTTACCGCTACAGTTATTATATTACCTCCTTCCGCCGATTTAGAATATTTGCATTTGTAATTTACTTTACTGGATAATGTGTTACATCGAGGCTACCTACCAAGGCATGGAGAGGATTAAGTATGCTGTGTGATACGGTGCGCGAGACGCAATGATTCTGCTCTGCTTATTTTTAACTCTTCTCTTGACCTCACAAACTGAGGCCACTTGCTGTGAAAGGCCTTGCTACAGTCCATGCTATTTTCAATCAGACTCATCACCAGCACACACCCACCCCCAACCTCCGCACTAGGCCTCAATAATATAAGGCTTTGTTCCATGTACTTAGCCATCAGTCAGGACCTTTCCGCGTGCCAACGTTCATGCTGTGTGTGCTCAGCCCACCAAGCCAGCGACCGTGGCAATCTGGCAGCGCGAGCGCTTTGAAGGGCTAGCGAAATTACAGCCAACAAATACTCCAGTTTCCAGGGTTTAAATTTCAGTACAGTATTGTGCTTCTTAAAATACGAGAAGGGAGGTTTTATTTTGGCCAGGATAAGAGCTTGCATTGGAATGTGACTCTGAGCTTGCCACATGTATGGTACACAAACCACGTGACCGTGCTTAGATCTGGCAATGTGCTTTTGCATCTGCTACGCCCACTACGAATATCTTAACTCCACATTCAAGTTTAGTGGCCAAGGCTCGCAAAACTGCCAGCAGATGCATGCAACTTATTGGGCTGCTAGGGGAAATATTAACAAGAATCGTAAAAAGTGTGTCTGCATCATTAGATGAGGAGTTCATAGTGAAATTAATTAAATGTCCTTTTGGGGTAAAGGCAGCACTGAAGAGCTATGTTTTTACAGCAGTCCACAGTAGTAGAGAAGACTGCTAAATAAAGCAAGAATGATGACGAGAACACCAGAGTAATAATATACAAGTTAACTGGTCTGGTGACTCAGTGGGCATGCAGGAGATCAAGGTTTAGTTTCCGAGCCAGGCTTCAGCTCCTTGGAATGGGAGCTGGGAATAGTATCACAGTGAATGACGGCAGATAAATACCAAAATTCCCTGGCAAGATGTTTAGGGTTGTAACTGCTGCTCCATGCAGTTACTCCCACGCAGAAATGTTACACCAGGTTGCTGCAAGCTATCTACATTTATAATGTAAACCAGAGTGATAAGTAATTCTGTTACCTGAACTTCGGTATAAAAAAAAGTTATAAATAAATAAATATAAAATAAATAAATATATATATTTCTACACCAAGGCTCTCCCACACCCTCTGTGCCCTGGTCTCCTTGGCCACGGCCTACCCAATCCATCCAGCTCCGGTACTGGGGTAGAGGCCTCAGGGCGCTGTCATCGCCGATGCAGTTTGATGTTCTCTACAGCTCACATGCTGGTGAGATCAGCTGCTTGCAAAGATGAAGAAGCCCAGGAATGTTGCCCTGATGCGTGCAAACAACTTTGGGAGGATGAAGGAGCAGGCCCAGAGCAGTCTGTAGGATGCATTGGCTCTGGGTGCAAACTATGACGACATCCCATCTACTGACTGTTGCAGAAGTGGACCCTTGGGCCGAGGGGGAGTTGGCACTACCTGCAGGGAGGAGCCCTGCAGGTCCCCCCCCCATCAGCAGGCAGAGCTGGCTAACGCAGAGGCCCAACTTGAGCTTCACCAATACCAGCCCTCGTTCCCCTTAGGTTGAGCTCTCGGGTGCCGGGGCCTGCTGAACTTAGGCGCGGGCCTCTGCAGAGGTGAAGATCCTTCACGGAGATGATGGTGCGGGTTAGCTCAGTAGAAGAAGGCGGAGTCTGGATGAGCAGCGGTCAGGGCAGGTAAACAGAGTCAGGATCAGACTGTGGTCCGAGGTGGGCGGAGTTCACTCAGTGTCATAGTTCAGGCGGTGGTCAGGGCAAGCAGAGTTCATTCAGTAACAGTGAGCAGGCAATGGTCAGAGGGGGGCGGAAATCAAGGAGTGTCAAGGTCCAGTCCGAGGTCAAGTCAGAAGTCCAATCCAATGAGATGAGGAACGAAGAGGAGAACGAGGGCTACAGGAGCAAGAAGAGATATTGAAGACAGACGAAGGGAGGACTGACCATGAAGACAAGCCAGGAACCAGGAACCGGACACAGAACAATACACAGTGGAATCAAGAACCAGGAACACAGAGGCATCGCACTTCTCCAACTGAGTCGATCTATTGGTGAGGCAAGGAGAGGCAGAAAAAGTGGCCTTAAATAGTCCCTTATCCTGTGATGTCATCATCAGGTGCCTTTGGGCTTTTCCCACTGCGGGCCCTTTAAAGGGAGCTCAGTCGGGCACACAGGCACCTATGGGAGCCCCAGGGAGCAGCGCCGGAGGAAGGCTGTGTGTGAGGCCAACTGCCTGCATCTTCTAGGGGTGTCGGCATCGACAGGGGCAGCCGCAAAGCCGACAGGCTGCAGTGCCCAGGAGTAGGGACCTCCCCAGGCGTCGGGAAGCACTGTCTCAGGCCCAGGGCTGGAGGTAAGAGTGGAAGTCTGTGGGACAAACCCGCAGCCCGCCCATCACAACACTGACTCCGGGTGTGTGCAGCATAGCTCTGGGTGCAGATCATGGGGTCCGTCCCCCTTTAATGTGCCAGATACATTTCATTCTTTCCCATTCCTTTGTTTTAAAGGAGTGGGTCAGAGACAAGAGAGGTAGGGGTGGGACGGAGCTGAAGTCAGAAGGGAAGAGCCCTGAAGAGAGAGATCCCTCTGCCCCCTTGCTGTACTCATGGAGAGCGAGGGTGTGCATGGGGGGGGGGGGGCAGTTAGTGCAGAAGTTGCTTTCCTGGGGCACTCTGGAGTATCACTGCTGGCGGAGGAGATTTCTGCATCGAGAATGGATAGCGTGAACAATTTTTTTTTAATCAAGTGCTGAGTTCAGACAGGTTTGGATTCAAACGAGGACAATTTACTAAGGCGCAGTAGCATTTTAACATGCAATATTTAACATACATCCCCTTTCTTTAGTGGGAGTTATTCATTAATAGAGCGTGTTAAAACCTTACTGCACCCTCAATGTATCAGCCGTTATCTGTTTGCCGGTTCTGAGTCTCTACAACTGCAAGCCTCACATGTGTAGAGGTCAATCGTGGCTTTATTAAGAATGGTGACACTCAACGGCCTACAGACTGCCGGTCTAAACAAAATGATGGGGCTTTTATTTACAAGAATGTTTGCACAATAAGGGTTTCGATTCCTGCAGCTACGTACTAAAACGGTTTGCAACGTCAAATCGTCACCTCACTCGCATCTTTATCTGCTCCTGGAAGCGGAGACTGCATGTTCAAATGCACACACATTGTTTTCCATTAAAAAATGCCCACACAAAATAATTTTGGGAGCTAGGCCCTTAACCTGGCTCTTTTGAAAACTGACTAGGGCAGAGTTCCTACGTTTAGGGCCTTAAAAAGGTGGATGACTACGAGTGAAGAGCGCAAAGAAACAAATTTAGATGCTTAGCACTGATTTTCGGCGTGAAGAGCCTGATTTATTAAGCAAGTTTTCCCATAATGGGAGAAAAGCCTTAGTAAAGCAGGCCCTTCAGGTCTCTAAATATAAGCAAAGGAATAGTTGGCCTAAATTTGGGTCATCAATTTAGGAGCATTTTCAGTTGAAAACTTATGCTCCTGACTTAGGTGTCTAAATTTAAAAGCCTGGCTTTTTTTTTTTTTAATATCAGCCTCATCCACGTTGTCTATTCACAACAGTTAGCCTGAACGGAGTACATACGAGAGACCCTTGAGGAAGCAGAGCATGCTTCAGACAGTTATAAATAAAAAAAAGCACAGTGGGCTCTGTGTATATTCAGGAATTCCATAGTTACATTATACAATGCTGCCCTTATGAAACCTGAGGGCTGTGCATCAAAACTCCAGTGGTTAGAATGTCAAAGGTCAGTTGTGGGGATCAAGGGAATCAGGTCCAAACGTTGCATGATTTTATTTCAGTTTTAATTCTAACAAAAATAATCCCCTTCCAGTGCAGGAAACACATTGGAGCAGGGCTAGCATTGTGGAACACTTACTGCTGTAATGCACGACGTGGGCAAAGAATTCGGTTTATATGAAACAGTTCTTTCAAGATGCAGAACATCTTTCCCCAAGGGGATCCTGTCCCCTACTACCAGAACACCTGGCCTTCTCCACCCTAACAAGAGGCGGCCAATGGTCTATCTCGGAGTAACACAGTAAATGGCAGCAGATAAAGATCAAAATGATCCTGTTATGCTCAGGCTTGTGAACCCTTGGGCCGACAGGAGGATGGTATACCTTAGGAGGAAGATCCGTAGGTTCTCCCGTCGGGTGGCGAGGCAGGAACAGAAGACGTGACCAGCTGACCCTCGGCACTGGAGACAGAGGCGACTGTGGTGGCAGACGAAGAGTCGAGACGTCGAGGAAAGGAAATGTGTCTTCGCCACTGGAATCCGCGGTCCCCCCAGGAGGAGCCCGTAGGGACCCGGACCGCTGGGACTTAGGTGGACCTTTGAGAGGTCAAGAAGTTCGGTGCAAGGGCTGAATGGAGCTTCACCCCTGGAAGCCTGCGGAACCCCCCGGGAAGAGCCCGTAGGGACCCGGGTCGCTGGGACTTAGGTGGGCCCTTGAAGACGATGGTCAAGAAGAAGTCCAAGGTCAAGTGCCAGAGGGTCGTCGCTTACCAGTCCGAGGTCACACACCAAGGGATCACCACTTGCCAGTCTGAAGTCACACACCAGAGAATCACCACTTGCCAATCCAAAGTCAAACACCAGGAATCACCGCTAGCCGATCCGAAGTCAGGAACCAGGAACACCAAGACGGAACAGGAACAAGGATCCAAAGCACAAGAACTCACCGAAGCAAGCAGACCTGACTAACCCAAAAGTTGCCAAGTCAAGGAATGAGCAGAGGAAGCCTCCTTTTATACTTCCTCTGCTCTGGATCATTGAAAGCAGCTGTAGGTAATTAAAGGGCTTAGGTCCCTTTAATTCTAGTGAGGAGGCGCAGCCTCGCGCCTAAGATGGCGGCGGCCATCTTGGATTCCGGCTGCGGGGGAGAAGCTGTAGCTGCCGCGCAGGAGGAGCAGGAATGGCTCCCAGCCATGTGCACACCCCGGGGGCCTGCGCCGACGCGCGGGAAACAGCGGCACCAGACCAGGGCTCCTCACCCGATGTTTGCCGCAGCGGGTCGCCGTCACGGTCAGGTAGGGGGGGGCGTGCCCGCGGACGGCTGCGGGCACGGAACACAACAGGTCCATTGAGTCTGCCGGGCAGATGTTTTGGGTTGCAACTACTGTTCCATGCAGGTTATGTTTAGGGTTGTATCTGCTGCTCCGTACAGGTTACCTCCGTGCAATGTTACACCAAACGTTACCACAGGTTCTCTTGGCTCTTCATTTCCATCCTCTAGCCACTAGTGATCCTCTGTTTTTGTCTTCACCACTCTTCTGCGAGGCATTCCAGGCTTCTACCACCCCCTTCTGTGAAAAAATATTTCCTGGTGTTGCTCCCGAGTCAACCCCCTTAGAGCTTCATATCACAACCCCTAGTTCTACAGCACAAAAGCAAATTTGAGCACATAACCCTCATCTTAAAATTCCTTCACTGGCTCACAGCACTCTACCACTCTAGATTCAAGCTCTTAAACCCACCTCTCTCATCGAATCCCTGACCCCTTACATGCCACGTGCTCCTTATGCTCATTGATGCAGGCCCACCTAACAGTCCCACTCATCAGAACAGTACGTCTCATCAACCCTATGGAAGTCTCTCCCACTGCACATCAGATGTGCCCCTGACCTCTTCTTCTTCATTAAACAAGTAAAAAGTTGGCTGTTTAAACTAGCTCATGGCACAACAAATATCCCTAATCCAGCATAACTCCACCCCTTCTGGACATGATCCTCTGAAATGTACATCTCTTTTTTCTTTCCACCACATCTCTGGTGACAAGCCAATGGAATGTACCTCATCAATCCATTAATAATCACAGTACTGTACCATGACTAGCTTTATTGCATCACCCCAGAGTACAGTACCAATAGAAACTAGTGGTGAACTGCTCACACAGCCTTAACTGTATTATCCCCCAAAGCTCCCTCTCCCCCACCACACGCACACACTATTGCTAGCAAGCTTAAACTTGCCAAATACACGCACTCACTAAATTGTCGATATATTGTGAAATGTACCATGTACCAAACAGCCCTATCTTTAGCATGCCGCTGAATGGAAAAGCATGCGGTAAAGCTCTTCATGAACGTTAATGGGCTAATTTTAACACAGCTTAGTAAATCATCCCCTTAGTAACTGGTTTCATGTTGAACTGTCGGCGGCAGGGGGGATTTTCTGAAACACAATCAAATTACACTCAAGCACGCCAACTCAGATAAGGATTAATCATCTTACCTTGCTTGTTTGGGACTGCACCAACTGAAAGCAGTTTCTGTTTTTCCATCACTTTATCAGCTGAGTTAAGTTTTCATTTCCTTATGTCTTACATTCATTCAGGTTACTCATTCATTTTGTAATTCCTTATTACCAGGTAAATAAGCGTCTCTCGATTCTTTTTGTTGAAGGTTAATACAGTAAGAGGATAATTTTGAAAGCCCTGGGCTTCTTGAAAACTGCCCAGCCTCTATGCAGCTAAACCTACGCACCCAGGGGCCGTTGCGATGAAACCCTTGCTAAAATCAGAGCCCAATTTTAATGCAGGTTTTGGTTTGCTTGGGCAAGAGAAACCCTCTGTATCGTGGGATACAGCAAACTAACGGCATGCAAATGGCTCAGGAGTAAGAAAAGCATGCTAAACGAAAAAAGCCTGCTTTTTATTTATTCACAGACCATTTTGCATGCATTAAACAACAAATCTGTGCTAAGCAAATGGAGTTGTGTGTCGTTTTAGGGACAGCCGGACTGGAATGTAAACAAACTCTTCCGAAACCACTTCTCAGTTCTCCCTCACTCCCTCCCCAGTCCGATACCTACACGATCTACAGCAAGCATGGGAAAGTTGCCTCGGCCATGCACGTGGTCTCCCAGACCTACAGCATCCAGAGTGAAACCAGCCAAAAAAAAAAAAGCACTTCCCTAAACACACGCAGGGGCACTAAAAGTGCGCGGAAAAACAGGCGCTCGTGTTGAGCGACCGTCTTTCTAAAGCACGCACATCCACAGCCCCTGGGCGCCCGATGCAATAGGCAAATGAGATGCCCTGCTAAAAAGGATGCACTAGGGGAAATTGTACATCCCTAGCGCGTCTTTGGCATCGGGCACACAAGAAACGTGGCTGTGTGCGGGTTAGAAAAATGGACGCTCAATACAAGCGTCCGTTTATCCCGCTGCTGACACAAAATACATGGCCTGGAGCATGTATATTGTGCCTGTATATTGTATGCCCAGAATTTTTTTCTTTTTTTCATTTTGTCAAGATATAGCTGTCTGTGCCTTTGGTTCCTCTGACTGGCAGGCCGATACAGTACAGTGCGCTCCGGTGGAGCGCACTGTTAACCTGCATTTGGACGCGCGTTTTTGACGCGAAACTAATAGCGCCCGCAACATGCAAATGCATGTTGATGGCCCTATTAGTCATTCCCGCGCGATACAGAAAGTAAAATGTGCAGCCAAGCCGCACATTTTACTTTCAGAAATTAATGCCTGCCCAAAGGCTGGCGTTAATTTCTGCCGGTGCCAGGGAAGTGCATAGAAAAGCAGTAAAAACTGCTTTTCTGTGCACGCACCTCCGACTTAATATCATGGTGATATTAAGTCGGAGGCCCCAAAAGTTAAAAAAAAAGAAAAATTTAAAAAAAAAAAATTTTAAATCGGCCCGCGGTCCGCAAGACAGACGCTCAATTATGCCGGCGTCCGTTTTCCGAACCCGTGGCTGTCAGCAGGTTTCAGAACAGACGCCGGCAAAATTGCGCGTCGGCTGTCAAACCCGCTGACAGCCGCCACTCCTTTTACCGTGGGCCCTAATTTGCATAGGCCACCCTTCTGAATCGCGCGCCCAGGAGAGTGGCCTGTGCGCACGCCGGGAGAACGGGCGCTCGCCAGCTCTCCTGCGCATTTTTCTGAATTGGCCTGTGGGTATGTTCGTGATACTAAGTAGGATGCACCACAGAAACCAGGATTTCTTTTTTTTGACCCCCCTTGACTCGCGGCAAGGCTTAACACCAGCTCCGGGGCTGGTGTTAAATTTGCTATATTAATAAGGGCACATTAGGTGAACGGTAATTTATTGCATCGTGGGGTAATAGTTAATAGCTTCATCTACATGGAATTTACAAGCGATGAGCGCTATTAACTACACACGAATTTGGACATGTATTTTGGAGGCGGAATAAGGGGACCAGTATCGGGGGTTATGGACATGTGTCCATTCGTTAAGCTGTGCACTAGGCTGGGCGCAATTATTACATCGGCCCCACAGTCAACAAATAAGCCAAAACTAGACTCCAGCCAATATCAAACTTCTTCCACTGGTGGAATGCTATTTATTTGACACCAGAAGAAAGTCTTTTATAACACACGGCGGAAAACTTTCTATTTACTGTGGAGTCAGGCTGCAGCTTAGTTTTGTGGGGGCACCATCCCAGGCCTGTGGTGGGATATTCAAGCCAAGAGCTGTATTTGGACCACAGAACTGCGAATCTTGCCATGGGGACCCTCTCACTAGAGTTGCACAAGTTTGCAGAAGAGGAGGTTGTGCTGGGTCAGCTGGCAAGGCAGAGGATTTGGGCTCAGCACCCGGTGTGGCTCAGCAAGGCTGGTGGGCCTCAGGAAGCTGCGAGGAGTGAGTCGGGTGCAGCTATGCTGGAAGGGGGGGGTCATCCTAGTTTGGAAACACGATAGGGTTCTTGGGAAACTTCGGGAAGTCACAAGGAATGAGTTGGGTGCAGTCATGCCAGGAGCAGCCTTCCTAACTTGGAAACACAGAAGGGACCCAGCCTAGCTATTTCTCTGGACAGTCAGCAGAGATCCTAAGTGGACCAATATAACATCCTTGATTTTTGGCTCAGGTGCAAAAGGGAGTGTTAATTAGTAAATTACGCTGAAGCCTTTTTCAGTCCACTCATAACTTGCTTACTGACTGAAAAGATTAAAGTTGGGATAGAGGTCACAGTTGCCTAAGTTATAGCACATAAAGGCCGAGGATCTCCTTCATTCACAATATGTTCAACTCCGATAAGTTATATTATTACTGAACAGTGCAGCCACAAATAAAGGTGAAATCAGAGGAAATATTTCTTCACAGAAAGGGTGGTGGATTAAAGGGAGAGTCTGCCAGGGAAGGTGGTGGGGGCAGAATTCAAGCCCGGGATAAGCACAGAAAGCAGGTGAAGCCAGAGCAGAGTGGCAGGGTGGCCTCTGCAGTACTGCAGTGGGAAGGGTCAAGGGGCACAAATTAGATGGTCTTTACCTACTGTCACATTCTGCTAGAGATATCTAAGATGGCAGGCTTGGCTCTCTCTCTGACACCTAATGAGGGAGCCCTAGACACCAAAATGGCAAGATGCTGCTACTGCAGGCTGCACTTAAAAAAAAACAAAAACGGGGGGGGGGGGGGGGGGGGGGGTGTTCATTCTTAGTTAAGAACATTTCCAGTCATCAGAATCCACGGCAGGAACAATATCACTGGCAAATAACCAAGGGAAGCCACACGTTGACCATGCATCATTTCCCTAGACACTTGGAGATGAATCATCAAAACGTCTCATTCTTCTAAAGAAAGTGATTCATTTCAATACCCAGCAGTCACCTCTGCGATACAGAAGTAACGTGGCTGCCATGGTAACCCACTTGGATATGTGACAGTAAAGGTCGACAAACAAGTTGTGGCTAATGTCATTTTACTGGACTGGCTTTGTGCATCTGTAACTAACTTTTGAGAGCCGCACTCTCTTTATCGAGTCAGTGCAGAATGCGCCATAAATCACATTGCATGAATATGCAAGTAAATTACAATTCCATTCAAATTCATTGCAAAGCCAACCTGAAATTAATTTGCAGATTCAGGTGAAATCATCCGTAGCTCCTTCTGCACTGATCTGATGAAGGGAGCACCGGAAAGCTAGTCACAAAGGTATTATATTAGCCCAGTAAAAGG
The DNA here is from genome assembly GCF_901001135.1 of Rhinatrema bivittatum. NCBI lineage: Eukaryota > Metazoa > Chordata > Amphibia > Gymnophiona > Rhinatrematidae > Rhinatrema > Rhinatrema bivittatum. The sequence goes on from NC_042627.1 coordinate 59,140,780, forward strand.
GGAATCACCCACACCTTGTTTGCTCACCTTTATTTCTAACAGTTGTTCGCGCTAAAGCAATCCCATACATATGTATGTGGGCCACGCATGAGCAACGCACATTTTAAGAAGCTGGGACGTACGTGCGTACATACCTGTGTATGCATCAAGAATAAGGAGGCAGAAAAGGGGCAGAGCCAAGACTTCTGCACATCACCCCAAATTTTGTAAAGTGGCCACACACACCATGTTACTTTCATAACTTTACTACTAGTCTTGATGAGGCACAAGTCTGGAGATTTTGAGCCAGAGGGGTCCTGAACTCCGGGGGGGGGGGGGGGGGGGGAGAGAAGAAAGAGAGAGAGAAAGAGAGACTGTAAGAGAGACAATCTCACACCCTATATCTCCCACTGCAAGAGGGGCACTTTCAATTCAGGATAGATTTTGGGAGGGGCAGTGAAACATTGGTCTGCCAAGGGTGCAAGGGTCTGTAGACCCTTGTAACACCCCCCCCCCTCCCAAAACCCACCCTGAGTTGAAAGTGCCCCTCTTACAGTGGGAGATATAGAGCGTCAGATTGTCCCTCTCCCCCCCCCCCCCACCAGAGTATACGCGTAAAGGCTGCACACTTATGCGCAGCAGAGATATTTTAAATGATATGCGTGTACTTGCATGCACGATATAAAATTAAGCATATCTTTGCTCGCGTGCCAAATATGTGCACACGCACTCCTTTTAAAATTTACCTGTAAGTGCAAAATGAAAAGTTTTGGTGAAAAAATATCAATTCAATCAAATGCAAAGAGAGGTAGTAAGAGGATTAAATGCTGCTGCTGTGCTCTGCGGGCAGGTGTTACTATGGTGTACAATCAGATAAGATGCAGCCTACCTGAGATCAGCATCATTAGACTGCCAAAGGGCAGATCTAGAATTACCAATTACCCTGCACGCTAACAGCTTACTGAGTGCATCTCGCACGTTCAAGGAAACATATAATCCTTAAAGGTTGTCATCCAGGCCTGGGACTTCATTATTTTAGGGGAGGGGATGATGTGGGCCAGAGCACTTTCTTTAAGACAAAGTTCCCTCTCTCCCACTTTGGGAAGGATTTTCCTCTTCTCAATACAAAAAACAACCATTTTTAGGTGGCCTATATGGTAAATAGTTGACACCAATTTCTGTTCATGCCCTTTTTCCAACTTATGTGCCTAATTTTCATCTGCCTGGAAAACAGCACGTGTAAACTGAAGACACAGACAAAGATCAGCACGATCCTTTCCAATGCACAGTGAGAAATGCGGGAGCACAGTCACTCCTGTGAAGCAGCCGGTGTGCTCCCTTTTCTTGTCACCTCGGCCCCTGACAGAATTTAAATTTACTACACTTGTTTCTTGCTCCTACATCCAGGTGCTTGAGATGAATTACAAAAACATATAATGTAAAATACTTCCAAAATAATAGCGCTTAACACCTGGACCAGATGGTATACATCTCACAGTGCTGAAAGAACTGAGAAATGAAATTGCGGATCTGTTATTGGAAATTTGTAAACTATCGATATCATCATCATCTATGGTACCTAACGAGTGGAAGGTTGCCAATGTAACATCAGTTTTTAAAAAAGAATCAAGGGGTGATCCAGGAAATTACAGACCAGTGAGTCTGATGTCTGTGCCAGGCAAAATGGTAGAAAGTATCATAAAGAACAAAATTGCTGAACATATAGACAGGCATAGTTTAATAGGACAAAGCCAACATGGATTTAGCCAAGGGAAGTCTTGCCTCACTAATCTGCTACATTTTTTAGAAGGTGTAAATAAACATTTTATTTATTTATTTAAAGCTTTTTTATACCGGCATTCATGATAAAATCACATCATGCTGGTTTACATAAAACAAGGGGAGTGATAACATTGAACGATAAACAGGTGTAGAGAGGCAGAAAAGTAAGTTACAATAAAACAAGGGAAATTGGAACTGGGAGAAGAAGAAGAGTAGTAGGAATAATTTAGGTAGTAACAATGAGAGGAATTATTTACATGGTGTTGACGGGAAATTTACAAGTGGTTGTAGTCTGTCAGGTGAGAAAGTTAGGAGAGTCAGTTGTGATCAGGAAAGGCTTGCCTAAAAAACCATGTCTTTAGCCTTGTGGATAAACATGTGGATGAAGGTGAGCCAGTTGATATACTGTATCTGGATTTCCAGAAAGCATTTGACAAAGTCCCTCATGAGAGAAACCTTGGGAAATTAGAAAGTCATGGGATGGCAATGTCCCATTGTAAATTGCCAACTGGTTAAAAGACAGAAAGAGTAGGGCTAAATGGTAAATTTTCCAATGGAAAAAGTGAATAGTGGAGTGCCCCAGGGATCTGTTCTGGGACCGATGCTTTTTAATATATTTATAAATGACCAGGAAATGAGAACAACAAGTGAGGTGATCAAATTTGCCAATGACACAAAATTATTCAAAGTTGTCAAATCACAGGACCTTGCAAAACTGGGAGTCTGGGCATGCTAATGGCAAATGAAATTTAATGTAGATAAGTGCAAAGTGATGCACTTAGGAAAGAGTAACCCAAATTATAGCTACAAAATGCAAGTAGCTATAATTTGGGTTACTCCTACATTAGGGTTACTCCTACATTAGGAGTCATCATTCAGGAAAAGGATCGAGTTGTCATCGTTGAAAATGTTGAAATCTTCTGCTCAGTGTGCAGCAGCAGCCAAGAAAGCAAACAGAATGCTAGGAATTATTAGGAAAGGAATGGAGAATAAAACAGAGAATATCATAATACCTTTATATCACTCCATGGTGTGACCTCATCTTGAATATTATGTTCAGTTCTGGTCACCACATCTCAAGAAAGATATAACAGAATTAGAAAAGATACAGAGAAGGGCGACCAAGATGATAAAGGGGATGAAACAAATCCCCTATGAAGAAAGGCTAAAGAAGTTAGGGCTCTTTACCTTGCAGAAGAAATGGCTGAGGGGAGAAATGAAAGAGGTTTATAAAATAATGAGTGGAATGGAATGAGTAAATGTTAATTAGTTGTTTACTCTTTCAAAAAGTACAAAGACCAGGGGGGACAAAGTGAAGTTACTGGGTTTAAAACTAATAAGAGAAAATATTGTTTTACTCAATGCATAATTAAGCTCTGGAATTCATTGCCAGAGGATGTGGTAAAAGCTATTAGTGTAGCTGCCTTTAAAAAAAGTTTGGACAAGTTCCTAGAGGAAAAATCCATAAACCATTATTAAGATGGAGTTGCAGAAATCCACTGCTTATTCTTGGGATAAGTAGCTGGAATCTATCTACCCCTTGTTGGAAACAGGATACTGGACTTGATGGGCCCTTGATCTGACCCAGTAAGGTGAGTCTTATGTTCTTATGTTTTAACTCAAAAATAAACATAATATACCAAACATGCAACACACTTAAGGCCAACACTAAATAAAAATTCAAAAAATTCAAATGATAAATAAATCAATATAAAACATTGATCTTCATTAACTAATTCTCCCCCAAAAAATTAGTTTGTGGAGAGAATATACAGAGAAGAAGGGACAGCAATTGCCTCAATTTCACACACACAAACACACAAATTCTCCCTGTCACACACACACAGACTCATTCTCGTTCACGTATACACAAACACAGCCTAGTCATGTTTCACACACCCACATTTTGGAAATTAATTCTCAATGCAAATAAAGCTTTGGGAAATACTGCATCTCCCATGGAGTGCCCCTTTCCAGTCTTGTTTTTCATTTTCTCCCACAGAAACTGCTCTGGTTGCAATGATCTTTCAGTGCCAAATTACATCACCTTCTTTACTCAGTAAATCTCCCTCCTACAAGTTTCCAGATGTTGGCATTATGTGAGGACTGTCAACCTCTTCTGCAGAAACTACAAAGCCCAAAAGGCCTAATATCTGTGTTATATGTAGACGGGGGGGGGGGGGGGGATGATTGTAAGGGGCAGTTTCTATGAAAGAAGCAAGGGATGAGGGCAAGTTTGCGAAGTACAACCCTGCTTGACAGAATGAAAGGAAGGTGATGATGAAAGCTGGTCACCTGCCTGAGTTCCTTATAACCCAGGGAAAGCAAAGAGGCTGAGCACAGGGAATGTGCGTGACCTGCCCCGAGTCCTGGGTCTCCTTCTTTTGTCCTTTCCTCTATGGATTCTGAGAGCAGACCAAAAACAGCAACACATTCTGACAACTACAGACAGTCTCTGGTTATTTCTAGCACCAAGAGCCCTTTCACAAATTAAGATCTTTAATGGGTGCTGACAGACAACTCTGATCCCCAGAGAGGAGAGAAAGCAGGCTGGGAATACTGTGAGGGACACAAAGGTGTGACCTTTCCATTACTGCCTCCTTCCTCAGAGGCGCAAAGATGCACTGAGACTGGAAAACAAACAGGGAACCCATCACATTTAACTGTGCCCAGCTCCTACTGCCGAACAGATGTCATAATACTTTGGGGACAGTGCACACCTGCAGGAAGAGTAAGCTTGATCTCCCCATCTACCTGCGTAGCAATGGCCAACAAAGCAGGCGTTCTATTTCATTTAAAGAAGAAATGACATGAATAGAGACTGCAGAGAAACTAATAGAAAAACATACCTAGGGAGAGTGGAGAGCGGGACCTGCATGGTTGGAGGACCTCGAGACCAGCTGTTACCTCCGTGTGCATAAAGAGAGGGAGATCTTGTCCCTGGTTGAGGGAGAGGCCTGGCACCGGAGACGGCCCCCATGTGATGTCATCAGCAGGAGCCCCAGGACACCTTAAAAGTAAGGGCCCTGTGGCTCACAGGTTGGGGAGTGGAGAGCGGGACCTGCATGGTTGGAGGACCTCGAGACCAGCTGTTACCTCCGTGCACAGAGAGAGAGAGAGAGATCTTGTCCCTGGTCGAGGGAGAGGCCTGGCACCGGAGACGGCCCCCATGTGATGTCATCAGCAGGAGCCCCGGGACACCTTAAAAGTAAGGGCCCTGTGGCTCACAGGTTGGGGAGTGGAGAGCGGGACCTGAGTGGTTGGAGGACCTCCAGATCAGCTGTTACCTCCGTGCACAGAGAGAGAGAGAGAGATCTTGTCCCTGGTCGAGGGAGAGGCCTGGCACCGGAGACGGCCCCCATGTGACGTCATCAGCAGGAGCCCCGGGACACCTTAAAAGTAAGGGCCCTGCAGTGCGCAGCCGCCGGCTCGCAGCCGAAGCCACGCAGCAAAGGGGGTAAAAAATGTGAAGGAAAAGAAAATCAAAGACTTGGACTTCTTCTCCGGTTCCTTCCTCGTCAACGAAAAATGGAACAATGGACACTCACATAATACATATGGGTGAGTCCTATTCAAGGGACTATATGGAAGGAAACTCCCTCCTTGGGGTATCCTTACATCCCAGGTCCACACAACTCCCCTCACAACCTGTTATAAAACAACTTATTAGTGAGTCTGATGTAGCAAATGTTCCTATAAATTCTCCTCCCTCAGCAATCCCAACTCCTTTGAGAAATGGGAATGCTAGAGAGGGGAATATTCAGATGAGACATACATTTTTGGGGGAACTGGGAACAGAGAGTAATCTTATGGTTCCATGCCCTTCGATAATTCCTGAATTAAGTAATGAAGTGGAGGGGAGTATTGTGAACCAGAGAATGTTACATTATTAGATGTTTGGGGATTGATCGCTAAAATTGATAATAAGCTGACTAGGTCAGTATCTCAGATACATACCTTCTCAGCGGAAACTAAAGCTAAAGTTTGAGGATCAAGATGTTAGGATTAAAAATATAGAGCTTTCTGTTACCATGTTGAACTCGCAAGGAAATATATTACAGGCTACTGGTGCATCATTTATTAAGGATAATTTGATTCTTCACAATCAGATAGAAACTTTGGAAAATAAAATAAGATCGTTTAATTTACATCTATTGAAATTTCCTATGTCTAGACTGCTTTCACCTAGTGAACCTTTTAAGAAGTATGCTAGTGAAGTATTACCTTTTGAACCTGAGAAAATCCCAGTTATATCTAAGATGTATTACTTGCCAAAAAAGAGAGCGATCCATACACAGGAAGGGGGTATAGATATTTTGGAAAGTCCTGGGGTTTCCACCTTTTTGGAGGACTCCATAGACAACATCCCAACTAGAGCTACTTTGTTAGTTTCTTTTTCTTTAAAGCAGAATAAAGATTTGTTCTTTTTGAAGTATTTTCAAAGTAAAGAATTAGTATTTTGTGGACAAAAGATACAAGTCTTTCCAGATGTTTCACGTGCAACTCAAGCACATAGAAAACACTTTCTTTCTTTCAAATAATTAGCTCTAGATTTGGGTGTTAGTTTTTTTTCTCAAATTTCCTTGTAAGTGTTTGATAACATATCAAAATAATAAATTATTTTTCCTAGATCCTTTGCAACTGGATCGTTTTCTAAGGGATGTCTCAAAGGTAGCCTGTTATTTAAGGGTAGGTAAGGGGTAGAAAGGATGTATTAAAATGTTATTGACACACAGCGGGTCTGGTTCTCCTATTCCCCCTTGACGTGGGCTAGATAACTGATCAAATGTGCATGACAATTTGGATTATTGTTGATATTTCCTGAATGCCTTGATTATTTCATTTGTATTTAAATGTTATAACTCAATAAATAATAAATTAAAAAAAAGAAAAACATACCTAAACAATTATAGTCATTTATTCAATCCAAATGATAAAAAGGAAAACCCTTTAATTTGCCAGCAATGAAAATGTCATTGGGTCCTATTTGATTAAGACTTTTTTCCACAGGCAGAAAAATGGGGAAGAAGAGTACATTTTATCAGGCGGATTTTAAAAGCCCTGCTCGCGTAAATCCGCCCGGATTTATGTGAGCAGTCCTGTGTTTCAACTTTACCCGAAGCTCAAAGGAGCATGAAGGAGGAAACTGCTGGGCCCCCCTCCCGAAAGAGAGAGAAAAAAAAAAAGAGCAGGTTTAAATCCATAGTCTCTGGGCAATAACAGAATATATCAGTTACAGAGGCCCTTCTCTCCTGTGTTTATGTTCCAGCCTTACTTAAATATCCCTGACAACCCCAGCGAGAAAATCAGCAGGGCAACGAGAAATGTCCTTCTCGGAAAATATCCTCCACTCAATAGAAAACGTGAATTAATTCAAAAGGGATAAAATATGACCACGTCCACGGCTGTAGCTTTTTGCTTCTCCCTGAGCCATGACGCTCCAGGATGGGGAGAGTGGTGACAGATTGATGGTGCATGGCTGGAAGGCTGCTGTTAGACACCTAGCAACAGCGACACCCAATTCAAGCCAGGCTGGAAAGCAGAGATAACTGGCAAAGCCTGAAATCCATCACCCCTTCTAGACACAGATCTCCACCAGCCTCTTTGTTTTTCAAAAATAAATTTCAAACAAATGGCTTATAATGATTTGCCTGGACAAGGAGATCAGAGATTACCGGGCGTGAAATAAACTGTATTTCAGTCAGTTATTTCCTGCTGCCGCTGTGCTGGAAGGTAGAGTTTTAGGGGCCAGGCAGCTTTCTCCCACTCCGGGGGCTTCCAAGTCCATTTGGACCTTGCCCCAAACTCGCTCGGATCTGAGAAGGGGGATCTGAGGATTTCATGAGCACATTTTTTTAAAACTTGCTTTGCACCTTATATGCAGCTATTGAAAAAAAAAATCAAGTTACTTAAGATTAATATGTCAGGCATCTTTTCAACCAAGAAACTGGCCCGTTTTTAATCTCAGCTTTTCCGACCCAGTATCAGGGAACCTCTGTGATCTTATAGCCAGATTATGAAGGAAGATGAGAGGCCTACTGTGGTAGGTCATGCTTTGTAATACCTCAGAAGCAGTACTAACTGTGTACAGAAAATTTTTTAAAAAGTAATAACCATATCCTTGACTATTGGGGACCTTAATTAGCCAGTCTTTCCTGGGTCCTAGCCCATGCCAGGCTCTGTAGTTTGTTTTTGGGGTTTTTTTTAATTTTCGGGTTGCTCAGACATGGAAAAATTAGTTTATGAAGCCATACTTACTGCGTAACAAAACTTTTCATTGTATTCACGATCATTAGCCTTCACCCTCCGTTCCTCCTCTGAAAAGGAAAAATACAGGGAGAACAATTAGTTTTCAGGACACAGTGGAAGATTCACCAGAAGGCCTTTGATTGGCGTGGGAGCCAGCACAGACTGTGCTGACTGGTGAGAGACGATCATCAGTACGTCACAGCCCCCAGGGCAGGCGTCAGTCTCAGCCATCCCGGGTTCCAGACAGAGCCACAGTCTGTATCCCCAGCCAAGGACCCTCATTACAACAGCTGGGGTAGGTAGGGGGCGTTATAAAATAGAGGAAAAACCCAAGGTAGTTGTAAATGAAGGCTCATGGCACTGCAGCCCAATAGAGGTGGATTCTGAGTTGAAATTCCATGGGAGCAACTGCCGAGCCAAAAAGATAGTAATCACTATTACATCTCTGCAGAAGAAGTCCATAAATTGTTATTAAGCAGGTAGACTTGGGGAGAGCCACTGCTTATCCCTGGGCGTTAGTAGCATGGGATCTATTAACTGTTTGGGATCTTGCCAGTTATCTGTGGTCTGGATTGGCCATTGCTGGATACAGGATATTAGGCTTGATGGACCTTCTGTCTGACCCAGTATGGCAATTCTTATGTTCTTCTTAGTATATTATTATTATTATTAAAGGAAAGATCAATAACCACAAGTATAACCATACAAATTGATTTCTTATTTTTACACCATGTACATTACGCACCAATAAAAAAATGAAAAAAAGACAATAGCAAAGATTTGCCCTAAATGCAAAAATAAAAGAACTTTTGCCCATATGATATTGGAACATGTCAGCACTAATCAGACATATTTCAGATATCCTGCAAACCAATACTGACAGAGACATGCTAATTATACCGTTATAGAGGAAATCTAAGCAAAGCCCAAATAAACATTTATAGGTTAGCCTCAGTCACTGCTAAAAAAAAAAATCTGAACAGGGCAGGGGAGAGGAGATATAAAAAGAAAAGTATTTGATAGGATATTGTTAATTAAACCATAAAAGATAATTATTGTATTGATTCACTTTTAATGATGAACATTTGATAAAAGAAATTATTTAAAAAACAAACAAACGTAGATAATGCTGATGGATCTAAAAACATGCAAAGTTAATGGGGCAATCTTTAAACTCTGTGGGAGACTGCAGTCACATTTTCAAAGGGAAACTCCTTGGAGTTTCCCTTTGAAAATCTTGGGCCGGCCAGCGCTACGGGTACATTAATACTAAAAGTCTTTTCACCTTCTTTGTAGCAGAGCTGAGGCAAAGAGAGCTATATAGAGCTATTTAGAGGATGGCATAGAGTCAAACAGGATAAAGATCCTGCAAGAGACTAAATGCACAGTAGAATCTTCATGGGTAGAAATCCAATGTGTATTAGGGAATATACTACCATCCACCTGGCCAAAATGATAAGAGGGATGATGAAATGCAAAGAGAAATTAGGGAAGCTAACCAATTTGACAATGCAGTAATAATAGGAGACTTCAATTACCCCAATACTGACTGGGTAAATGTAACATCAGAACATGCTCAGAGAAAGTTGACTGCTTCCTGGAGCAACTGATTCAGGAACTGATGAGAAATAAAGCTATTTTAGATCTAATTATTATTGGAGCGCAAGATTTGGTGTGAGAGGTAATGGTGGTAAATTAATGACTGGAAGAGGGTCAATAAGCAAATCTACAGCTCTAGCACTAAACTTTCAAAAGGGAAACTTTGATAAAATGAGGAAATAGAAAAAATAACTGAAAGGCATGTTTAAAAGGCGAGGTGAAAGAGGCTATTTTAAACCAAAAGGACTTCCTTCAAAAATTGGAAGGATCCATCTGAAGAAAATAGGAAAAAGCATAAGCATTGGCAAGTTAAATGTAAAACATTGATAAGACAGGCTAAGAGAGATAAGACAGGCGCCTCCTGGACTTTTAGATCAAGATGCCTCTCCCATGATAGAGGTTATAGCCAAATACCTAAAACTAGACTCTCCTGCCATAATCATTGGAGATTTTAACCTCCACATTGATGCTAGTCCTCGATCGACCAACTGTGATGCTTTCCTATCAGCACTTTCGGACATGGGCTTCAAACAGCACATTAACCAACCAACACATAAAGCGGGTCACACTCTTGATCTTATCTTCACAAATTCTAATCTTTCCCCACTCTCACCCCCCTTATGCCTACCAGTCCCATGGTCAGATCATTTTATGATCAACTCCACCTTCAGGTCATTGACAGGATTGACCACACCTCATCAGCCTACAACTCTATACTACAGGAAAACTTGTTCTTCAGAAGATCTTGGCAAATCCCTGATCAGAAATCTCCCAAACTTGGATCTTTCAAATCCCAATTCAGCTATCACCTCATGGCAAAACATCACTGAAATGATAGCTAACGAACTATGCCCAATGTCAAAAAAAATTATAAACCCCGCCCATAAAAATAAGCAACCGTGGTTCTCTAATGAACTCCGCACTCAGAAGCAAAATCTAAGACGGAAAGAAAAGAATGGAGGAAGAACTCTAATCCCCTCACTCTTTCCATATACAAAACTACTCTCCACCAGTACAGATCAGCAATACTTCGAACAAAAAGAGATTTCTATGCTCACCGCATCCACGATATGCTGTATGATGCGAGGGCCCTCTTCTCCTATGTTTCGGAACTGACCAAAACAGCTCTTCCTAACATCCCTGACGATACAGCTCAATCAAAGGCCAATGACCTGGCCTTATTCTTTCAAAATAAAATCACCAATACCCTGGCCAGATTACCTGTCAACACAAATCCTACTCTTCCGGACACAGTTCTCCTACCAAACTCAGACATAAGATTGGATTCCTTTGATTCAACCCACACCTTAGAGGTAGAATCGCTGATAAAAAGAATGAAACCTTCGACCCACCCACTGGACCAAATACCCTCCAAGTTACTGATCCTCATCCCAGAATACATATCCAAATATCTAGCTGATATCATCAATTGTTCCCTTACACAAGGAACATTCCCGGACGCGCTCAAATTGGCCACACTCAAACCCATACTCAAAAAATCCAACCTGGACCCGGAAGACCTCAACAATTACCGTCCCATATCAAATCTCCCATTTGTATCTAAGATCATGGAGAAAATTGTAAATAAGCAACTTTCAAATTACCTAGAAGACCACAATATACTTCACACGTCACAATATGGTTTCCGAAAAGAACACAATACGGAAACCCTCCTCACCTCCCTCCTGGATCAACTATATATTGGTTTTGATAAAGGACAGTCATTTCTCTTAGCCCTCCTCGACATCTCTGTGGCTTTTGATACGGTAAATCACAACATCCTCCTAAACCGACTCTCAGACATAGGAATTACAGGCTCAGCCCTCAGATGGTTCGAATCTTTCCTCAGTAATAGAGGCTATAAGGTAAAAATTAAAAACATGGAATCACCTCATACTAATGCTCCTTTTGGCGTCCCCCAGGGCTCCTCCCTATCACCCACCCTGTTTAATATCTACATTCTCCCCCTCTGCCACCTACTTTCAAACCTCAAACTCAAATTTTATATTTACGCAGATGACCTTCAAATTTTAATCCCTATATCCAAATCATTGGACTCAACACTCAAGCTATGGAACGCTCATCTACAAACTATAAACCACTACTTATCCAGCCTCAACCTTGTGCTCAACACTTCTAAAACCGAACTCTTGCTAATTACTCCAGAAGGTAGTCCCATACTTCTCCAATCACAAAATATTCCACATATATCACACGCCAGAGATCTTGGAGTCTTAATCGACAGTCACCTTAACCTAAAGCATTTTATAAAACACACTACTAAGGAGTGCTTTTACAAGTTACAAGTACTCAAAAAACTCAAACCGCTCATATTCCACTATGATTTCAGATCCGTCCTCCAAGCCATTCTGTTCTCTAAGATCGACTATTGCAACTCCATCCTGCATGGTCTTCCAGCCTCTACCATTAAACCGCTCCAGCTGCTACAAAATGCAGCGGCAAGGATTTTGACAAATACCAATCGGCGAGAGCATATTTCTCCTATTCTAAAAGATCTCCACTGGCTCCCAGTAAACTTCCGGATCCTCCATAAATCTCTCACAATCATTCATAAAAATATCCACCATCAAACCCCGCTTGATCTGTCTCATTCTCTCAGACTGCACTCGACAGCCAGGCCTTTAAGGGATGCTTACAAGGGATCTTTACACGTTCCTACAATCAAATTAGTGCACCACGCAAACATCAGAGACCGGTCACTCTCTACAGCAGGCCCTTCCATGTGGAACGCCATGCCTCCGGACCTCAGACTGGAGACTTGTCTAACAACTTTTAAAAAGAAACTAAAGACATGGCTGTTCAGCCAAGCCTTCCCCACCACAAACTCCATTGCCTGATCTAGAATTGTTCACCACACATCTCTGTAAACAAAACTTTTCCAAATTTTTCATGCCTAATATCCATTAAAGAGAGGTTGGCTCCTAGCCCCCTCCACTGTATATAGTATTTATTCTATTTTATTGCACTTTATATATTTATTGCTCCGTTCACCCCTTCTTTATTTTCCTACTCCAAGTTAAGGCTTCCTTGTTATAATGTAACTGTATGCTCTGTATCTCTTGTTGATTGGTTAATTGTATATTCTACTTAGTTCATTGTAAACCGAATTGATTTGATTTGTATCAAGAAATTCGGTATATAAAAGCCTTAATAAATAAAATAAAATAAATAAATAAATTTGAAAACAAGTTGGCCATACAGGCAAAAATTCATAATGAAAACCTTTAAAAATATATCTGAAGCAGGAAGCCGTTGAGGGAATCAGTTGGACCGTTAGATGATAGAGGCATTAAAGGGGCACTTAGGGAAGATAACGCCATCGCAGAAAGACTAAATTAATTATATGCTTTGGTGTTTACTAATGAGTATATTGCAGAGATACCATTCCATTGACTTTTTAAAGGGTGATGATTCAGATAAACTGAACCAAATCATAGTGAACCTGGAAGATGTACTAGGCCAGTTTGACAACCTGAAGAGTAGCAAATCACCTGGACTAGATAGTACACACCCCAGAGTTCTGAAAGAACTCAAAAATGAAATTTCAGATCTATTATTAGTAATTTATAACCTATCATTAAAAACGTCCACTGTACTTGAAGACTGGAGGGTGGCCAATGTAACCCAGATATTTAAAAAGGCTCCAGGGTAATCAGGGAAACTATAGACTAGAGAGCATGACTTCAGTTCCGGAAAAAATCATGAAAACTGTTCAAAAGAACAAAATTAAGAACATATAGAAAGACATGGTTTAATGGGACACAGTCAACATGGATTTACCCAAGGGTTGCCTCACAAATCTTCATTACTTTGAAGGGGTTAATAAACATGTAGATAAAGTTGAACCAGTAGATGTAGTATATTTGGATTTTCAGAAGGCGTTTGACAAAGTCCCTCATGAGAGGCTTCTAAGAAAACTAAAAAGCCATGGGGATAGGAGGCGATGTCCTTTCGTGGATTACAAACTGGTTAAAAGACAGGAAACAGAGAGTAGATTTAAATGGACAATTTTCTCAGTGGAAAAGGGTAACTAGTGGAGTGCCTCAGGGATCTGTACTTGGGCCGGTGCTTTTATTTATTTATTTAAAATCTTTTCTATACCGTCGCTAAGTTATATACCATCGCAACAGTTTACATGTAGGCACATAAATTAATGTAGGTGAATGCGTACTATAGTACATTCTAACAGGTGCCACAAAAGGTTCAGTTACAATATATCGTTAAAGACAATCAATTGTTTAGTGAAGTAGGTCATGACCAGGTGTATCTGTAAGGTACTGTTCACGGGTAAAATTCATATACATAGTGTTTACAATTACGTTTATTGTGAAATAGAGTTCATAGACTATTATAATGCACATTCTTAGAATAGTGCTGTGCGCTGGTGCTCTTCTGCCTATTCCTGTATATTTTCTATTCTCCAGTCTCTTTATAAAATGCTTGTTTAAAAAGCCATGTTTTTAAACTTTTCTTAAAGGTTTTGCGATCTCTTTGTAATCTGATCTCTAGAGGCATTGTGTTCCAAAGTGTGGGGCCTGCTAAAGATAAGGCCCTTTCTCTCACTTGGGTTAGTCTTGCTGTCTTTACTGAAGGAATGGTTGCTTTATTTGCTGATCGAAGGTTTCTGTATGGGATGTGTACTCGTAGTGCTGTGTTTAGCCAGTCCGATTTTTCATCATGTATTAGTTTATGTATGGTACATGAGGCTTTGTATTTTATTCTGTGCTCAATAGGTAGCCAATGCAATTCAGCTAGAGTTTCAGTTATATGGCCCCTCCTTCTTTTTCCGGTTAGTATTCTAGCTGCTGTGTTTTGAAGTATTTGAAGTGGCCTTAATGTTGTATTCGGGAGTCCTAGTAAAAGAGCATTACAGTAGTCAGTGCTGGAGAAAACTAGTGCCTGAAGTATTGTTCTGAAATCAGCTAGTGTTAGTAGTGGTTTTAGTTTTCTGAGGATCATGAATTTTGTATAGCCTTCTTTTACTTTTAGCAATATGTGCTGTTTAGATTGGTTTCTGGGTCCATTATTATTCCAAGGTTTCGTACTTTTTCAGCTAGTTCAATTTTCTGGTTGTTTTTGAGTATTATTGGTGTTTGAATGATTTCAATATTTTTCCGTTCTAAGTGTAGAAATTCTGTTTTTTCAATGTTAATCACAAGTTCCATTTGGTTTAGCAATTGTTTTATTATGTCTAGGTTCATGTTAGCTAGGTATAACGTTTTCTCTAATGTGTCCTCGATTGGTAGAATTAGTTGAATATCGCCTGCGTAAATGTATTGTATGATTCCTGGTCCTGCTAGTAGATGGCATAAGGGCAGCATGTATATGTTAAAGAGGTTTGCGGACAGGGCTGATCCCTGCAGTACTCCTGTTTTGAGATTGACTTTTTCTGATAATACGTTGTTGATCTGAACTTGAAAGAACCTATTATTTAGATATGAACTGAACCAGTTTATTGTTTTGCTGTGTAATCCGATTTCTTCTAGTCTTTTTAGTAATACGAGTTTTATGGTTTACTGTGTCGAAGGCTGCTGATAAGTCTAGCATTATTAGAATGTAATGTTTACCGCTATCAAACCCTCTTAGAATGTTATCTGTTAGTAAGAGAAGTAGTGTCTCGGTGATGTAGTGCTTGCGAAATCCACGTTGGGACGGATACAGTATGTTATTACTATCTAGGTGTTCAGCTAGCTGTTTCTGTAATGTTTTTTCTATTAGTTTAGCTATTAAGGGAAGATTTGAGACTGGGCGGTAGTTGTTCAGGATCAGGGGGTCACTGTTTTTTTTCTTTATGATTAGTTTTATAATTGCCCCTTTCAGTATATCTGGCATAGTTCCTTCTTCTAAGGATAGGTTTATGATCTTAGCTAATGCAGGGGAGACTGTGTTAGCTGTTTTTTAAGTTCAAATGTTGGTATAGAGTCGATTTTGTGTGGAGCCAGGTTTAGGTTTTTTAGCATGTATTCCACTTCCATCTCGGATATCTCAATAAATGACGACCATTGGTTAACGTCTCTTTATTGCATTTTAATTTCTTTTAATTGGTAGTGTTTGTAAGCTTGTTTCTTAAGTTAGTAATTTTGTCACTGAAAAATTTGGCAATTTCATTACATTTTGATTCTGGTAGATTTTGTGGTGATTCTTGTTTGCCATTGGTGAGATTTGATACTATTGAGAATAAGGTTCTTGGATTGTTAGCAAACTTTTCTATTTTATTGCTGTAGCATTCTTTCTTAACATTAAGGATTAGTTGTTTGTAAAAAGCTAGATGTTTTCTGTATTTAGTTAGGGTTTCGGTTGTTTTGTGTTTGCTCCATCTTTTTTCAATTGACCTGAGAGTCCTTTTTGCATCTTTTACTTTTTCATTATGCCAGGGATTATTTTGTATTGCTTCCCCGACACACAAGGGATTTCTACCCATAAAGATTCAATTGTGCATTTAGTCTCATGCAGGATGTTTATCCTGTTGGACTCTATGCCATCCCAGACATAAAGTGCCACACCGCCTCCCGGGTGCTCCTCTCTGTCATTGCGATATAATTTGTACCCCGGTATAGCACTGTCCCATTGGTTATCCTCTTTCCACCATGCCTCTGAGATGCCAATTAAGCTTATGTCATCGTTCACTGCTATACACTCTAATTCTCCCATCTTACTTCTTAGACTTCTGGCATTAGCATACAAACATTTCAAATTATGTTTTTTGTTTGTATTTACATTATGCTTTTCAGTTGTTAGGGATAAATTGGGATCTTTTAGCTCAGGGAAGTTTTTAATTATAGACACTTGAACTGCTTTTCTTATTATTGGAACCTCTCTTTTGGGATTTATTTGTTTGTTTGTTTGTTTTTGTATACCGACATTCGATCGAGATATCACATCAGTTCACATAAAACTGAACAGTAAATAAGACATGGGCTGCTTATTTTTACAGTATAACATAGAACAGTTAACAAGGAATTAATTGTAATCCATGTGCCAAGGAAAGTTGGTAGCTTGCATATTGGAAACATAACTTAGGAACGGAACACATTCATAGCTTAGGAACAGCTTACAGAGAGCTGTTTTAACAGGGTGCAGGGCAACTTGGAAGAAAAGGGATTTACGCATGACAACTGGGTGCGGATAAACTAGAACCGTGAAATGTAAGATTGGCTGGGGGTGGGGTGAAGAGGGGGGGAGGGGGGAGAGAGGGAGATCAAGGGAAGTGTGAGTTAAATTTGACAGAAGGGGGTGAAGAAGGGATTAGGTTTAGGGGAGGGGGGGTTTGGGCTTGAGGGAATGCTTTCACTTGCAGGCATTGGCTAGGGCCGAGGAGTGTATTATTGGAAATCCAGGGTTAAGGGGGGGGGGGGGGGGGGAGAGCTAGGTCTCTGGTGGGAAGACTTTCAGGAATAGCCCTAATTCTAATGCATCATTAGTATCCTTTGAAGATACCTCTCTCCGAACCATGCGCTGCTGAGCGACTGTCGGCTTTCCCCTTTGTTCTAGCTTAAAAGCTGCTCTATCTCCTTTTTAAAGCTTAGCGCCAGCAGCCTGTTCCACCCTAATTAAGGTAGAGCCCATCCCTTCAGAAAAGACTCCCCCTTCCCCAAAAGGTTCCCCAGTTCCTAATAAAACTGAATCCCTCTTCCTTGCACCATCGTCTCATCCACGCATTGAGACTCCGGAGCTCTGCCTGCCTCTGGTGACCTGCGCGTGGAACAGGGAGCATTTCAGAGAATGCTACCCTGGAGGTTCTGGATTTCAGCTTTCTATCTAAGAGCCTAAATTTGGCTTCCAGAACCTCCCTCCCACATTTTCCTATGTCGTTGGTGCCCAAATGTACCATGACAGCCGGCTCCTCTCCAGCACTGTCTAAAATCCTATCTAGGTGATGCGTGAGGTCCGCCACCTTCGCACCAGGTAGGTACCTTTTTGTACCTACCTGGTGCGATCCTCATGCCCACCAACCACCCAGCTTTCTTCATTCTTAATAATTGAATCACCGACTATAACGCCAACCTAAACCTTCCCTCCTGGGCAGTAGCCCTGGGAGACACATCCTTGGTGAAAGAGGACAATGCATCACCTGGAGAGCAGGTCCTTGCTATAGGATCATTTCCTGCTGCACCGATCATGAGCCTGACTTTGATGCCAAGTAAAACCTATTCGTAAAAACAAAAATTACTGGCCATATAGACAGATGTGGCTTAATGCCTGGAATGCCCTTCTGGAGGAGATGGTGAAGATGAAAACAATCAAAGAATTCAAAGTGGCATGGGATAAACACTGTGGATCCCGAAAGGCTAGAAGATGGAAATGAAGAAAAAGGTGCATTGGGGTAACTTGCTGGTGTGGCAGTTACTACCCTTAACCAATAAATCTTGAAACTTTTGATGCAACTGCAACATTGCTCTATGCTTCAATGGCAGGGGGAAAAGGGGAGTTGGAGTCAGATAATCAATGAGGGCTCCAACTTTACAATCTGGGATACTGATAAGCATGGGGGTAATCTTCACGGAGCAGCAATTACTACCCTTAACAGAAAGCAAGGGATTACTACCCCTAACCAATAAATTTTGATGCTTTGATGCAACTACAACTTCACTCTATGCTTTTATGGCGGTGGGTGAGTGGGGGGCGAGGGAGAGAAATTGGATTCAGCTGACGATCAGCACAGGCCCTGACTTTTACGGTCTCGGGTACCAATACACAGACATGAGTGAAAAGGCACAGGACTACTTCTAAAGCCAAGTCCATAAGCAAAACACATCAGCACTGTCTGAACTTTCAAGAAGGTTCATCATCCAGATGTAGTTGCTAACTACATCTTATGTGCATGAACGAGAAATATGTAGATAAAGTTGATCTTACCAGGAAATGCAGAATTTTTTCTGTTAATCTGGGATACCTATTTATAATTGTTATCACATCAGGCCAGGAGCTTAATTTTGAATGATTATTGATACCATCTATGTAAAGATGGATTTTAGTATTAGAGTGGGTTTTTAGGATGTTGGGAGAGGGATATGGTGAGAGGAGAGGGTGGGTAGAGGTAGAAAGTGCTTTGTTGGGGGATGTGATATGCTGCATGTTATGTACACGGTGACCCCAATCCTGTTGCTGTGATACTTTTCTTCATTTGTAACTTGTACCATCTTTTTTTAAATCAATCATATTTAAACATAAAAATGTTCCTAACAGTACATTTTCTATGGGTTATCATAAGGCTTGGGAATAACCACACGGAGCAGCAGTTGCTACCCTTAAGAGAAACATGGGGGTAACCTGCACGGCGTGGCAGATACTACCATAAGAAGCCTGCTGGATAGACTGGATGGACCATTTGGTCCTTTGCTGGTGTCATCACTAGGTTATGTTTTTTAAATAAATAAAATAGTAACAATGGCAGAAAAAGTCCAAATGGTCCATCCAGTCTGCCCAGCAAGTTACAAAAAGGTAGCAACCGCTGCTCTGTGCAGGTTACTTCTATGTTTTGTGTAGTAACTGCCGCTTTGTGCTGCATGTCCTCAAACCTTATGTCAAGGCTAATAACATTTACAATCAGACATGCTGCCTGAACATCCTTTGCTTTTAGTCTTGGCTGTAGAAGCAGTCCTGTGCTTTTTCCCTGTTTGTGTATCAGTACCCTGGACCGTAAAAGTCAAGGCCCAGCGTTAGCTGTTGTTTGAATACAATTCCCCTCCCCCCACCACCGCCACTGAAGCAGAAAGCAATGTTGCAGTTGCACCAAAGAAGTTAAGGCTAATCAATTAATGGTAGTAATCCCATGCCTTGTGATTAAGGGTAGTAACTACCACTTCATACTGGTTACCCTCCATGCACCTTTTCTTCATTTCCAACCTCCAACTTTTAAGGTTTATCCCATGCCCTACTGAATGCATTTACAGTTTTCATCTTCACCACCTCCTCCGGAAGGGCATTCCAGGCATCCACCACTCTCTCCGAGAAGAAGCATTTCCTGACTTTGGATCGGAGTCATCCCCCCTGGAGTTTCATTTCATGACTCCTGGTTCTACTGTCTCCTTTCCAATGGAAAAGGCTGGAAGTTTGTGCATCTTTAAAAAGAAAAGAAGCAATAAAAACAATTTTAAAAAACTAAACTAAAAATCAGACAAAACAAAATAAGAAAAAAAAAACAAACAAATAAAATGCCAAATACAGCAACAACAACAAAAACAGTGAAAAATAAGAAAAAAAGTAAGAAAGACTTGCTTTCCAGTTCCTACAAATTTTGGACTGGCAATCAAGTTTTCTAACTATATTTTTAACCCTGGAGCAAAGAAGAGAGAGACCTAGCACTAAGGAAAAAAAAAGAAGAAGATGCAACAGAGAAAAGAAAAAAGCAATTTAATATTTCTAAGACACTAGCGGGCAGTACTGCTTTAATTGTGTAGCTGCTATAAAAACGTTTTCATGCTTGCCTATGAAGGACATTTTCTGGAGAATAAGAACACAGCATCATCAAACCCCAGTCCTAGACAAGCCATCGGTTGACTAAGGTTATGATAAATGGAAGGTAACATGTAAACCAAAGCAAACAAAGTCATGACATCAGATGTGTGATTTGGTTTCATGATCTGGGATTCAATTATACCTTAACAGTTCTGAGACTCAAAATACTTGTCCATCGTGTTCAGCCATACAACAAGGTTCTAGAGGTTGATTCTGCTCTTCAGGTGGTCTTAGATCCATCACATGAGCATCCAGAAATATTTCCCTCTAACTCCTGAACTAGCCTCAGATTCAAGGACAGACTCTCCACAGCACAAGGTAACAAATGTTTCCCTCAGTATCAAAGCAAAAGGAAAGATGCAAAATCCAAAAGGACAGCTTTGCTGTCTCAGGTATATGGTCTGCAACATTTAGGTTAACCTGTGGTTCACCAATTTCAATGCCAGCATGATAGAATAAGCCTTCCATCCTTACAAGATATTACTAATTAGAACTGATGTTCATTTCATATAAGTGTCCACCAGTCTATAAACTGCTGTAGAGAAAGGCATTCACTACATCAATGTAGGACATTATTACTATTATCCTTGGTCTGTTTCAATCTATGCCCACTAGTTCAACCAGCCCTATGTATCCTGAACAGTTATTTGAACATTTCTTTGTAGGGCATTCTTTAATACACATTTGTTTATTTTTTTTTTACATTTATAAACCATCTCAACAAGGCACTGTACAAAATAAACAAATAGAAGCATAAAAATAAGACAAATCAGTCAAACAATGCATACGTAAATCAAGCAAATGCTTTGGCAGAGAGCCAGGTATTACATAACTTGCAGAATGCAAGATAATCTCCTGGTCATCTCAAGTCTAAGGTTAATGTATTCTATAAAATGGGGTCTGTTCAGGAAAATGCTCACTGTTTTTATGTCTCTGACAACTTAACAACTGAAATTATAAGTAGCGCTTGCTGTAACAATTGAAGAGCCCAGGTTAGCCTACAAGGGCAGATAGTATCTGTTAAGCAAGAAGGGGCACAGTCATTGAAAATACAAAAAAGATCCACAGCAAATTAAAAATCTACACTGTATAAAGCAGGTAGCCAGTGAAGGGTCTTGAGTACTGGTTGAATAGGATCGTGCTTCTTTTTCCCTGTGAGTAACCGGGCTGTAGTATTTTGTATCATTTATAATCTATTAAATTGATATTTTGATAATCTTTTTAGAAAAGAATTATGATAATCAGAGTGTTAACAAATGTTTGAATTAAGGTACCGAGATAATCCTTCTCTAAGTAAGGGAGGATATGACCGTCATATCCTACACAACCTCTGTTTTTCCAAAGAATAGATTCCTAGTTTCTCTAGTGTCTCTGGATAGGATGAATATTTTCTTTATTAACATGTTGCTCTGTTTCTTCATTGTTGTTTCAGTAACAAGTACTCTCTCAAAAGATTCCAACTATTTCAAAGCAGCTAAACCTTTACCTTCCTGCCCAGAGGCACTGCCTACTGCTAGTTCACAGAATCTCCTACAGGCTGCTTTAGAGGAGCCTTGGATATTGGCGATGCCACCAAAAGTAAAATAAATCTGTCTTGGGAAATATCTTCTACATTTAAAAAAGAAATAACTTAACTGAAAATAATACAGAAGCTCAACAAAGCACAGCATCAACCAGATTATTCAGCGCAAAGAATTAACAGCATGCAATATTCCCAGCCTCATATTTTAAAAATGCAAGCAAGACTTCTTTTAGTAATGCTAAATTAATAATTCAAGCTGGCTTTCTTGCCACAAATGAGAAAAATACAATTTTGCGCCTACTCACAATAATTTTTTTCATAATGATATTTTTATGGTGCTTTTTCACCGCTTCATTGCTACTGCACCTCTAAACAGTACATGCTCAGAAAATGTAATTAGCTGGCAATAAAAGGACCATTTACGTGACCCATCTTATTCGGTCTGCAAAGAGAACTTGCAAACACTGGAATCCTAGAGGCTTACAGACCAACAGAAGAGACAAGGAGTTTATGATCTCTACAGGACAAAGCCAGCTGGAAAGAGGAATGACCAAGAAAACAGCCTCCGGGTCATCGGGGAAAAATTAAACAGGCTACACCAACCTTTCATTCCCCCAGGTAAGTCTTCAAGCAAATAATGGTGAGGGTGCGATGCCCAGCAGTCAAGAGATGTTCAAGGTAACCCCAGAGCGTTTCTAAACTTTATGGCTTCCAAGGAAGCTTTCAAAATAGATAATGAAATCGGTCTTTAACCACTATCAACAAAATTTGATAGAGGGGGAAAAGGTAGTTCTTAATCTATTAACGACAGCTCGAGAAGAGCAACGCTGGAAGACAGACAAAGCTATGGCCGGGCGTCGTTTGTTTACAGCTGGGTGATGGAATGAGCTACAATACGGTAATGCTACCTGGTGTCTTCATTCGAATGCAAAGAGCCATCACTCCTCGCCAGGGCAGCAGGAGCCCAGCATGCTGGCCAGCCATTTCATGCACTCATACTTTGCAGAGCCCTTATTAGTTCACTGGAGCAGGGACAATGAGCCATTACAACCAACTCTCTGGGGAAGTCCTCCAGTTAAAAACACACGCTTCTTCCTCAGTCCCTTTGTCCGAGCAGCAGAGCATAAATCAGTCAACATCTGCTGCCAGAGGCGATGTACTTTTTCCACAGACGGGTTTCTGAGTCTGAGAAGGCGGATAAGTGTCTGCTTCCATACACCTGCACCCTGTATAATGAAGCCATTTGTCTTTGATGTCCTGCTGCTTAGGTTGCTTGGTGAGAGGGGTAGCGGCGGCCTCTCTGCTCCTCCAGAAGCTGCGGAAGGCAGGGCTGGAACTGTCCTTAGGCCCTGAGCAGCTGCACCCGGTAATGAGCAGAGACTTCAGCAAATCGCAAGGGCCCCTTAACCAAACGCCGCTAATGGCAGTGGCACACTGCAGGCAGCTCAAACGAAACATGCAAATGTTCATTTCTCCTTAGCTCAAGGGAACTCCATAGTTTTTTTTTCTTTTACAAATGTGTGCATATTTTGAGGGATTTACTATTGCCAGAGTCCTCTCTCATTACAAAGAAGCCAATTATAAATCAGAGTAGCAGTTCACTCGGCCATTTAGCCCTGGAAACGACTCTGCCAGGTTTTTCATCGTACTTTCCAAAGGAAGGGAGCTCGCGCGATCACCCCGTGACGTATGTCTGTCCCTCACTAAGAGGCATCCACACCATATTTTCAGGACATATTAGGTGGGTTATGAGGATTCTGGCAGGCAGATATTTTGGATCCATGTGTTTCACGCATTTGCACACACAAGTTATGCAGCCTACATTTTTCTCAGCAATTTATCAGCGATCATTGTAACATAAAATGGGAGAAAATCAGTGGAAAGAAATGACAAATTTTTTTTACTACTGATTTCTTCCATTTTTGTTATAAAAAATGTGATACATTCTCAGGGAAAAATTAACTAAAAACTGAAAACAAAGATCCCTAGCCATCTAATAATTTTTAGTTTTCCACCCAATCCATGCCAAATTTTTTAAGGCAATGTCATGGGGTCTACAAGGAGTATTTTATTTCAATCCACATATACTTGTATTCCATGAATATGTGCGTACAATTACAAAACCTAACTTTTTGGCTTTGCAAATGATGCACCAAGTTTTTAGGACACATTAAGGGGGTCTACAAAAATAACAAGAAGGGTATCTTCTAGGGGAATCCATGCAAGCCTGCTAGTAACATTTAGAGGTGATTTTTAAAAGCGTTGCTCATATTAAAAGGCCCATATATGCAAGTATATGGGCTGTGCATGAGCAATACATATTTTAAGATCTACAAATTACACGCATATATACAAGGGATCGAGTAAAAAAAAAAGGGTGCGGAGTTAGAGCATATTAGGGACATTCCATGGTGGCCCCAACGGTTATACTTGTAAATCTGTATTTTAAATCTGGCGGCCGCAGTGCACAGTGGGCTGTTAGCCAAGCATGTTTACTTCTGCTCTCTGTTTAGGTCTAAAACACCTGGGTAAGGGGTCTGGGTCAGCTGGGGAGACTGCAGATTGAAGAAACATAGAAAATGATGGCAGAAAAGGACCAGACGGTCCATCCAGTCTGCCCAACAAGCTTACAGTAGAATATTTCTGCACCATACAAGTCACCCCCATACTTAGTTTCCCAAACTGTCAACATTGATTGCTGTCTGAGTCCAATTTTCTGTTACCTCTTGCCACTGAAGCAGAGAGAAATGTTAGAGCTGCATCAGAAGTATCAGGCTTATTGGTTAAGGGTAGTAACTGCCACACCAGCAAGTTACCTCTGGATGACCTCATGATAGACTGGGCAAACTGGTGAACTAAAACCGGTAAAACTGGGAATGTCCTTCAGGCTAGCATGTTTTAAAATCCGCTTACCTGCGAGCATTAAAGTCGACAAAGTCCTAAGGAAGATACGCGAAATAGGTTTGCTTGAGTAACCGCTTAAAATTAGGAGCACGGAGGAGTCAAGATGGCCGCCGCTTGAGGAAGCTGTGCAGAGGAACACTCCCGGCTCCCTGAATTTACCTTTTGCCATTTTTCCTGAGTATCATGCCCCATACGAAGAGGAAGTCGAGGGTAAGGGAGACCTCCCTAGATTCTCCCCTGCCAGCTGTACAACAACCTCGGATCGAGAGCTTCTTCATGCCGATGCCGGATTCTCTGCTGGGAGCGAGTGCCGCTACGGGAGCGGGCATGGAGTGAACACCAACCCTGCTGGCTGAGGAGATCTCGTTGAGCCCCGGCGCGCCAAATACACCATCCCCTCCCCAAGTGGGGCTTTTGGAACATCGGGAGTCTCTGCCGGTGTCATCGGAGGTGAGTCAACCGAAGTCGTGGACGCGCACTCCTTTTAAAATCCCCCCCTGCTTACACGGTGGAAGTGGGATTTGCATGCACCCACTAAAAATTGCTCTCAAGTGTGTGTACGCTCAGCCTATTTTATAACATGTGCACATATATCTGCATATGTTATAAAATAGCCATGTCCATGGATGCAAGCCGGCAAATGTACACACATGTGCACCCGCTCATCTGTTTAAAATTTACCATCCCTGGTTTTACATCCAATGCACATTAAATTTTTAGAAAATATCAGGGTGGCCAAGAGAAATTGGACTTTTTTTTTTCTGGATCTATATAGGTGCGCTCACACATTCTGGAAAACAGACTCCATTACTTCTGGTTTTACTACTCTGCCTACTGCATCTCTTTGCATAAAATATTTCATTCTTTTTATTTGCAGGTGTGGAAATTGCCCTAAATTTCATTATTATGATTTAAATAAAAGTACAATAATACAAAATAAACATAACTATATTTATGTGCTCCCAATTCCAATGCTGTTCAGTCTACTGGAAGTCCTGTGGCATGACATGAAATGTACAGCTGAGGGTAATATCCTATTCCTTTAATTCGATGAGAGGCTTCATCACACGAAAACAAACATGCGATCCAGTTACTCACTCCTACACTGAAAGTTGGTCACTTGCCACAAATAACATCTTTTAAAAGAAAACCAATAAACTAGTTGGCTAGAAATATCTTTATTAGTCTAATGAATGCTCTAAAACCCAATCTTTGAAAGTTCCTCGGATAATATGTGCAAACGAGGTGGCAGGTCTTTACCAGGGGAGAATTACACACATTTACTATCATAATAGTCTATTAGATGCAAGCCTAGACAGAATCAAAGGATTTGTGTTTCATTACCCATTATGAAAATATCTTCCAGCTGTCAATTATTCAGAGTATAGCCTGGGCATCTTTATCTTATGAGCAATGCTCATCTTTACCCCTACCCATTATAGTACTCAATGATGTGAACTGGCACCTACACCGCACCTTTCCGATGGCGGCTTTGTACTTTCATACTCTCTTTGTTAATCCTTTGAGGAGGAGCAGCCTAATGGTTAGAGCAGTGGGCTACGAACAGGGAGACCAGGCTTCGAGTCCCACTGTCACTCCTTGTGACCCTGGGCAAGTCACTTTACCATCCACTGCCTCAGGTACAAACTTAGGGAAATACCTACAGTACTGAATGTAATCCACTTTGAAGCGCTGAAAAAAGTGCAAAAGGCAGAGTATAAATCTAAAAAAATAAATAAATTGTCACAATCCATACTCTTCCGCCTCCTCCCCCAGGTAAGAGACTATAGGCCTGATTTTCAAAAACACACGCTTAAACTGGATTTTAGATGTGTAAATTCACTTTGCATGTATAAGTGGGCTTTTGAAAATTGCTACAACATATGCCATTGCATTATCAATAGGTTTTACTCAAGGCGACTGGGCTTTTGAAAACTGCTTTGGTAATTAGTTACATTTACAAGCATAACTCCTTTGAAAATTCACCTGTTTAGCTTTACCTGCAGTATTTTTTCTCATGGTGCAGAATATATATTTGGCTCGATTTTAATTCGCCATGAAAGTGATGATCCTTAGTCAGGGGACAGAGTGGGGCTCCCTCTAGAACACAGGGAGATTAGAGCAGTTTCCATGCTCACAGAAATAAGCTTTTATAAAATTGCCTGCCCAATATGCGAGTAAACTTTAGTGTATAAGTTTGCCTAGATTACAAGAAAGCGATCCCAAGGGTGGAGCTGAGAAGAGGGTTTGAACTTATGCACATATATTTGCATTTCCAAAGTAGGTATAATAGCGTGAGAGTAAATTTGCTTAGATATATTTTTAAGATGCTGTGAAAATTAAGTCCACTAAGAAAACTGATGTAACACCTATGCACAAATTTGTTACCTAAAATTACCCCTACTAAGGTGTTGCAGTTGGGCGATGGCTGAGAGGCCCCTCATTTCCCAGGGCTGGTGAAAGCTGTCTCCAAAGCATCCCCCAGCCCTGGCTAACCCCAGAGAATGGAAGACCTGACCCCAGAATTGAATCCAGGTCCTCCACATGGCTGCACCCAACACCACCGCCGAGTCACCAGGACAGCCAGACTCATAGTTGTTAATGTAGCACTGCCGGATGATGATGACGCCTGTGTCTTCCAATCGCTGTACAGTGCATGCAGAATGTGTGCCGACAGCAAGAACGTGTGAGGCATAGCACAACGAACGAGGGAGATGGCTGTAAACGGATGAAATAAACGAGAGGCAGGCCTCGGTTAGGATAACAAGAGGAGTATGGATGCTAATGTATAAAGGACAGTGCAGGCCAGAGTGCAGGCCAAAGTGGCTCTTAAAAGGCGAACCTGTGGTCCCCAGCAGGAAAAACAGCACCGTCCCTTTAAGGAGGCAATGTCCAAATCCTACCCACATAGATGTAAAGTCTGCAGGTACTTTTAACCACAGGCTTTACACCAGTTTTCAAAAGAAAAATTGCCCCAGGGAAAAAAATTTTTAAAACGTCACCTGCACAGATTTCCACCTCCTTTTCCCACAGGTACCTTTCCCATACAAATGACACTCAATTTGAAAGTGTAATCTACATGCGTTATTTCCCTCCCTGGGCCTGTCTACTTTTTACTCAGCTAAAAGTGGGTGTGTAGTTGATCCCCGCAAGCACTTTTAGACGGGCAGGGTTTGCCTAAGTAAATTGGTACTGACCTGGGTAAACGGTTTCTGAAAATTGCCTCCAAATGAGGCTTTTTATTGGGAAACATTACACAGTGTTTAAACGTAGGGGACACCAGGTGGCCAAACTCAGGGGCCTGAGAACAGGAAAATCCCCCTATGTAGCTGTGAAGTCAAAGGCTCATGTTTTTTGATGTGATTTTATCCGAATGTCCTTATTTTTATACTGTGTGTTGTTTCTGTGTTTGTTTGTTTTGGTTTCTCATGTCAATTTTAAAACTTTATTGTTCATCACACTGAATTACAAATGTAAGAATTGCAATAAAACAACATATAAATAAATAAACTAGCTCAACAGAAGCTGGTACTGATCAAGCTGGAAGCCCAAAGCAGCAGGAGGAAACGGCTTAAGCTAAAAAGAAAACCTTTGTATAATCCAAAAACTCTCTTCAGTCATGACGAATAAAGGCATTCACTCATAGCAAATGGAGGCCATAGACTCCTGGGGGATTATATTTCAAACCAAGAAAAGCATTTCAGTTCCTGTTTTTGAAAACCACCACCAATGCTTGAGCAGTCATCCACCACATTTTTCTGTCACCAAAAGAGCAGCTGTAGAATCAGCGCTGAAGACAGGGCGTTCTTCCCGAAACTGATGTTGATCGGGGGGGACGACCGATTTATCACCTCCAGTTATCTCGACCAACTGTGATAATATCACAATTCAACTTGCCAAGCGGCAAATCCTATCGCCCATCCAGGGGTATATAAGGTGCTCATGCTACATGTCCAGTGCCTACGAGATTACAACTCTACTTGTTCTTCTCCAGAGCAAACCTGCCTTACTGTCATAATGTAACAGGTCCATAACACAACTTGGTACATTCTGATGTTGCCCCACCATGGGAAGGAGCCCTTTCGGTTAGACATCTACACGAATGCCGAAAGGCTCATGAGACGCCATGCACCTTCAGGTCCAAGAGTTAATGTTACGCAGTAAAACAGAAGCCGACCACAATCGCTCAGGGCAGCCGTCTACAGCGCCAAAATTTCAAGGACAGCAAAATCCCAGATAAGTGCTATGCCAGAAGCCAATGCCATCAAAGAAGGGAGCGCTATGCTGGAGCCACTGCTGCCGATAGGAGGGAGCACTATACTGGAGGTAAGTTGAGGAGGGGTGCATGAGCATACGTTTGCCTTAGCGTGCCAAATACTCTGGAACTGGCCCTGCATCCTCTGCTCTACAGCAACTCGGAAAACACAAGCAACACTGAGCTGAAAAACCTCACTGCTCCCGTTTCTAAGATTTATGGCCCTTTAATAACGGTCCATAGAAACCTATTTTTAAATCAGGAAAACTGTAGATTATTCTTAATGCCCTGTTAAAAAAAAAAAAATAGCAAAAGACGTCCTGTTGGAGCAGGTGGCAGCTGAATCCAGCACAGAAATGAAATACGGCTACAGCGCATTTCCTTTTCCCATTCCTCCAGGGGCCTTAGCTGTCAATTTTAAGAACTGAAACCAGAACAAAACTCCTTTAGCACGTGCCGCTCCTCAGCCCCTACAGCTAGGAATCACATTTCGCTTCTTTGTTTTCTATCCCCATCTTTCTGTGCATATGCTTAAAACAGGTTACAAAATAATTCACAGAGCTACAAATACACAGATAGGAATGGTACCCTATCTGGTACTCTCCAAGGCCTTCTACCAAATTAAAAAAAAAACCAAACATTTATCAGAGTTCAAACACAAATACAAAAAGTGATCATGCAAAAATCTCTCTGTAAGACTCTCTCTCTCTACTGTCATATCTGGAAAAACCTAAGAAGAAAATGACTCCCTCGAGTGCGTCACCAGTGCGATGTTCATTTCCTTCAGCAATAAAGACTTTGTTGCAGCTTAGCAGACATCCCATCCCCCAACCCCGTGGGCTATGGTGGGTATTCGTTCACCGTACAGCGGGAAACCTCCGCCAGCCACGGTGAACGATCGCTGCATACACAGCATCGGAAATGGGTGCATTTTCTTCTTTACCTGTCTAAGCGACTAGTATTGATGGGGGCGGCGGGGTGAGCCAAACGTCATATACAAAGGTATTTAAAAAGTGCTTCGTTAATTAAACCCTGTGGGCTGTTTTGCATTGTTTTGATGCCAAGGGGATACCATAGCTGAAATAATAAAGCCACAATAATTTTGCTTATCGGTTGTTAGTCAAAGAGAAAGGGCCTGAAAACAAGAAATGCAAACCCAAGTAGGGATTATGAAAACCAGAGGCAGACCGTGTATGGGATGTGGGCCTTAGAAGGAAAATAAAATGTATCTTCTGTGTATTCTGCACTGTTTCAGGAGTACACAACACACAGTAAGGGAAACAATTTGTTTTGTTTCAGAGGGGGGTGTTTTTGTTGTGGTTGTTTTAGAATGGGCTACACCATTTAGTGCATGCTAAATGAAACGGAACGAAAGCACATCGCTACCAATTGGTCCGCACTAATCAAGATATAACCCAGCGGCAGGAGCTTGACCACTTGTAGGACAGTGCTCCCTAACCAAGTCCATTTTTGTTACCTTCACATCCTGGGAAGGTGGGCCTACAAATTCCCATACTTAATCCAACATCCAGGCCCCTCTCCTCCGCCTCCGGATGTTTTACTAAGAATCTAAACAGCTATCAAAGCTAAGGAGGCGACGTGCTGATCATTCAGCCGCCTACATCCTGGATGATACCCCTGCCACCACCCAACCTGCCAGCACTGACTGGGGGTTGATTGCCTGCACTGTCCAGACTTCCCTTTATCCACTTTCGTTTTCTCCTTAGGCCTTTCCCCTTGCCCTGGCTCTAGTGAGAGCGAAGGGTGGATTTTATTTTTTTTTGCACAAGTGCAACCTCCCAGGCGTGTCCCTTCCACGGCCGCATGCTTGAATTCTGTCACGATACCATGTTATTTATTTATTGAACTTGATACACCACTTGTATGAAAAGCAAAGTACATTATGTATGCAGTTAAAATGAAACAAAGTCCATATATAATGCACACACTTCTTCTGCCAGGTTATCTCAAGTATCTATTACCCACCTCAGAAAAAGAACTCTTTTTTCAATGTTTCCTCTCTTATGCTTCAGATCATGACACTCTGTTCCCTGAATTTCCTTTCCTGTGGAACATTTCAACTTCCCATACTTTAGTGAAGCCTTTCCAATATCTGAATGCTTCTGTCTTATCCCCTCTTTCTCCCCTTTTAAAGACAGCTGAGGTGTTACAATGCCTCGAATAGCTGCATTGTAAGGCAATCCATTTGCAAGAGGCAAAGTCTAGCAATGCAGTCAGTAAGCACGAAAAGAATTACAATCAGTAAAACTCTATAGCGGTGCAAAGCCTGCTTCCGTCATAGGCCAGTAATACGCAAGCTCTCCTCACCGCTTCTACGGAGCACAGGCATCATTTAGATTTCTCTCACTTGTTGTGTTCTTAGGCAAGTCACTTTATCTCCCATTAACTGAGGTATCCACTGAGGCTGCAAGCTTTCTTCAGGAACTCTGTGTACCTCTATGAAATTTACTGTAAAGCACCATGGTTTATGCTAATATATAAATGCCATTCTAACCCCAATGGACTTTATTGTCACAGTGACTTCTTTTGGAGAGAGAAAGGCATAGAGCATGCTCAGACGGATGCTGCTGCTTTACAGCAATGGAGAAACTGCACTGGAAGAGATTCATAGAGCCAGCAGGGGGGCGGGCCCCGGAGACAGCAGACTCATTGCTACCCACAGGATAACCGTAGACCAGAGGCCAGTGGAAATCTGAGTGGGTGACAGCAGTCGAGTGCTGGAAACTTTCCTTTCAAAAGCAGTAATGATCTGCTAAGGCAATGGAGCCAGAAGAGTACTCCTAAAGAGGATTAGTACAGGAGCTGCACACCCCTATCATGGAAGTTACAAGCCTGAACTCTGTGCAAAGGGATGGTGCAACTGAGAAACTTGGTTTTATTTTCCTGTTACAAAAATCAGAAGGATAATTGTAGAAACATTTCAACGAATACCTGATTTAACTTAGTTTCTTCATCACTCATGGAAATTATTTTTCAAGCGTAAATTATACATCTATCTATGTATACAGATTTTCCTTCAGCAGAGCCAGACCTTGAACTGAACTCAGAATACGAGTTACCACCATCATAATTATTTTCTTCCTTACTAATGAACTGCGGCCTTGAAAGACAGCGTGAAATATTTATGCCCACACATACTCCAATCATAGGCACACAATATGTTGGCAGATAAAGAGGCAAGGCCCAGCCAGCCTGCCCTCCCAGTCTCCCTTTCTGCTGGAAGTACTGCAGATCCCTATTTGATCTCTGGCCTTTACCCTTCTGTCCCCGCCACCAAAGATCCTCTGTGCTTGTCCCAATGTCTTCTCGAATTCTGAGTCTACCACCTTAACTGGAAGACTGATTTATGCATACATCACCCTTTCCATGCAGGAATTATTTCCTTCGGCGCGTGCCCCCAGTGTTAATCTTTACTCGGCTGTATCATGTATTGCTGTCAGATAATCCTCTTTAGCATCAGAAAGTTTTGGCTTGAAGAAGACCAGCAATGCTGTTTTTTTTGTTTTGTTTTGTTTTTTAACATGTGATAAACGTCATCTGTTCTCCATGGTGAAAAAAAATAAGACGGAGCCGCCCATCCCAAACCCTACGTGGAAGAACCTTGTAGTTCTAAGGTTGTGAGGAAATAGAAAAAAGTAACCTACTCCTGATCTCTTTTAATCACTTAACAGGCCCTGGGCAAACAGTTGTGGATAGACCCCCTTTTATTTTTTTACAATTTGGATATGACATTTTAATTCCTCGCCTTTCCAAATCTAAGCTCAAGGCACAATCAGGTACAGTAGGTAGCTCTGCGCCCCATTTACTAAGCATTTTTCCTGTAGACACAGAATGGGAGAAAAGCCCGCCCTAAGCTTGTATTGGAGACTATGGAGGGGAAAGTGACTTGCCCAAGGTCACAAGAAGCATCAGTGCGAGAAGCAGGATTTGAACCCTGGCTTCCCTAGCTCTCGGCTCTCTGCTCTAACCACTAGGCCACTATTGCTCGCCACCCCTCCCTTGCCTCCTCGACTCCGGCACTCTCCTCCTTCACTCCCCCTCCCATTAATCGGATCCTGCTGGCTTTCTTCCTCTGCGCCAGCTGACAGGAGGGCAGCCGCAGGCCGCTGCCTCCTCCTCTTTCTGACCTGTGCAGGCCAATGAACAATAACACCGTAAAAGATGGGCAGAAAGAGACTGAAATGGCCCATGCACTCTGCTTGGCGGAAGGGTTAGAAGGAATCCAACCTGGTCTTGAACCGGAGTCTGCTCTGGCCAGGAGCCACAGGAAAGGTCATTATAACTAGCAGCGAGGTTTAGCCCAGAGCGGTTAACCCTAACATCCCCACCCCTGGAGAACTCAGCTTGGTCCTCAGGGGTTTACAAAGAATGCTAGAAAACCTGGAAGGTGTTCAGGAGACCTAAGTGTACTGTTTGGTTTCCCGGGAAGCCCCGTGAGCATTGAAGCGTCATGCCATGTCTGTAAGTAGAAGTGGGGACTCAAGCATTTTCTGTTTGTCTATGAAAAGGAATGACTCTGGATAAAGGGGTGGATTGAAACCATGAGCATCACCTGCAGTGCACGATAAAGTCAGGGAACGTTGTGCTGTTTCCAGCAATGAGACACTAATGTCAGTATGATCGGACTGCAGGAGCTTCCACGCTGACACCCAGTAAGACATTTAAGGTTGCAACTGCCTCTCCATGCAGGTCGCCCCCCCTGCCTTCTGTTTAGGGTTACATCTGCTGCTCTGCGCAGGTTTACCCCATGTTTCTTGCTTAGGGTTGTAACTGATAAATGTGTCATCTGTGAATTTGGAGAACAGACTGCACAAGGACATTCTTAGTACTGTCTATATTCATTCATTGTTGGATTTCACAAAGTTTTCGTATGAAATTATATATATATATATATATATATAAAATCAAGAAATACCGAAATTTATAAATTAGAAGAAATCCACACAAATTAAAATAGAAAATGCAGAAAAATAACCGGAATTCTTTTTTGCTCAGCTATCCACTCAAACTTTACCTCCTCCCAAGGGATCATTAAGATTATTCTTTGCTCTGCATTGTCTGCTCCCTCCCCTCCCATGCTTCCTGCTCCAGCCCCTCCCCTCCCATGCAGGGAACCCAAAGGGAGGGATGAGCTTGGCCAACAGGCAGAGCCCAAAGCACAGCAAAGAGCTACTCTGCTCCCCAATCCAGCCCCGCCATTCCAGTCATTCAGGGAGGGGGACAGCCGAGCGAAGCATTCAACTTTTTTCGGCATTTTTCTATTCTAATTTGTGGTCACTTGTTCTGCATTTGGTGAGGGTTTGTGTTCTGCATGTGTGACCAAGGTGAGGTATTCTGCTAGCCAGGAAGTTCTGTGTAGGGACCTGTAGCAGTCCAGCCTGAGATTTAGACACTGGTCAATACTGACCAACAGGGCAGTGTCCTGTGCGCTCATGCAGTGGGCCCCCTGTTATGCCAGGCTAAGGCAGCTGCCTCTTTTGCCCATAGGTAAAAGCAGCCCTGAACCTCCTCTTTACCACACCAAGGCTTTACTATTCCAGGCATCTACATTTGTACATTGAGAATTATCTTGGAAAATGTAATGAGACTGAAATAATCAATATGCCACAAAACAAGACAAAGCATCCAACAAGTTAGAAAATCAATAAAAAAAAAATGCAGGCCGCTAACATGACTGAGATAATGGAAGCACTGACCATATGAGCGTTCAGTGATGAATGAAAATGTTAAGGTTATTACTGACTGGAAGCCATTCATTGACCGTGCTAGACTGCATGCTACTGTAATCAAAAAATCATTCTCTGACCATCGTACACCACCTCGGCTCTTCTCAGTAGAGGGGCTGTGTGCTATTACAGTAGGCTGGAAATCATTCTCTGGCCATCGTACCCCACCTCGGTTCTTCTCAGTAGAGGGACTGTGTGTTATTACAGTAGGCTGGAAATCATTCTCTGACCATCGTACACCACCTCGGCTCTTCTCGGTAGAGGGGCTGTGTGCTATTACAGTAGGCTGGAAATCATTCTCTGGCCATCGTACCCCACCTCGGTTCTTCTCAGTAGAGGGGCTGTGTGCTATTACTGTAGGCTGGAAATCATTCTCTGACCATCGTACACCACCTCGGTTCTTCTCAGTAGAGGGGCTGTGTGCTATTACAGTAGGCTGGAAATCATTCTCTGACCATCATACCCCACCTCGGCTCTTCTCAGTAGAGGGGCTGTGTGCTATTACAGTAGGCTGGAAATCATTCTCTGATCATCATACTCCACCTTGGCTCTTCTCAGTAGAGGGGCTGTGTGCTATTACTGTAGGCTGGAAATCATTCTCTGACCATCGTACACCACCTCAGCTCTTCTCAGTAGAGGGGCTGTGAGTTATTACTGTAGGCTGGAAATCGTTCTCTGACCATGGTGCACCATGTGCTGTGGAAGCAGAGCTCTGGCACTGACAATGAACTTGGTCTTTTGCTTCCTCACAGGTGGATTTCAGACCCTGCATGGCACAAAGAATCCAGAGGAAGGGCTGATGGTTCTAATACACATCACTGACTCCCTGCCATCCAAACAGACAACACCATTTACCAGCTCAGTCTCAGAGGAGGGCTTCTCCTATAGCTGCCCAAATAAAGGGCAAAGTGCTGAGCAAATGGTGGAAACAAAATTGGTCTTTTACCATGTCACAGACAAACCAAATAATTTTAGTTTTATATTAATGAAAGACAAAATATGCTCTGCCCACTGAGATCAAATGGGTGTGAATCTCTGCTTCCTGCACATACAGAACTATAGGAGATACAAAAAGGGTTTGGAACCACTTTGAGAAAACACAAGACCTAACCTTGGGTGCAGAATTAACCAGTGCATCAACACAAAATTCATTAATCCAGTATGCAAGCACTTTCCCCACTCTGTTAAGAAAATGAAGCCACAGGTGGCTAAAAAGGCATGAATAAAAGATCTTAAGTACTATAAGATGACGGCTTTATTAAAATGACTATAATTCAGGGGCCACTGAGGTATTTCTCTGACATTGTTCCATTAAATGTCTTTGTTTATATCTGCTGTGCAGATATTTTGCTATCCAGATTATAAAATGGGTGTGCTATTACTGGCATCAGTAGCATGGGATCTTCTTAGTATTTGGGTACTTGCCAGGTTCTTGTGGCCTGGTTTGGCCTCTGCTGGAAACAGGATGCTGGGCTTGATAGACCCTTGGTCTGACCCAGCATGGCAATTTCTTATGTTCTTATACTCTTCTGTCCATTCAGTTCCTCCAGATCTCTACAGCAGGTATGAAAACAATTCACAAAATCACCAGGATCACAAATCGACCCTTATCCTAGCACAAAATAAAACCATTTTTCCTCTTATTTGCCTTACAATACACAATATGCACCCTTTTCTCAGGCCTGTTGGGTTTAAAACTGCAGTCTAACTTGCTTGCAGCCGAAAAGCCAGCAGCTGTTAAGCTGGTGGCCAAAGGCGCCTTGGAGGAAACACTAACAAAATAAAGAATCTGGTAGCACTTTGCTGTAGTGTACATCAGGCTTGCTCTTTTGTGCCTGACTCCTGACTCGTTCTCTCCTAGGGATCGGAGGCAGCTGGGAAAAATAAAGATAGTGGAATATTATTTCAGAAAGATTTTTCTTTCCTCCATACTGTACATTTATTTAAAAGATGTATATACCACCTATCAATTACTAAGTGGTTTACAATAAAAATGTTCATAATTAATGCAATACAAACACACATTAACAATAAAATAATAAAACATAATACAAAATAGCAGCAACATAACTGCATTGACACCCATGTCTACCAGAAGTTCACTTTCTAAAATAAACACACTTGGTTGATTCTAATATAATTTCATCTAAAGCCACCAGAAAATCACTTCCTAAAGGTTGGAGATTTCTATTAATCCTGCTTGCAACTTCCTTACTCATATACTAACAGATCTACTTTTCTAGTTACTTCATGTTTTTGCTTATAAAAGATTATAAGCCTGATTAAAATAATGTTTTTATCCATTTTCTAAATTTTACAAGAGAAATTTCTTTTTTTAAATTTCTATCAGTAATAAATTCCACAATGTAGGCCTTGGACCATAAAGCCTGATAAATTTAGAAGATGGAACCTCCAAAAGTAAATGAGATTCTAACTGTAAAGATCTCGTGGGCTGATACAGTTTTAAACTTACATTAGAAACAGGAGAAACAAACTCATTTATTCCATTAAAAACAAAAAGTAAAACCCTAAACTTGATTCACCAACTTATCGGCAACCAGTGATATTGCTATAAAATTGGAGTAATATGTTCTCTTATGGGGAGCCCAGAAATAATTCTGTCTGCTGAGTTTTGTACATATCGAAGAGCTCGTATTGTTGACGGAGGTAAACCAATGGGTCATAATCAGCGAATGCATAACTGTTTTTAAAGTCATCCTCTTTTAAATACAGACATATCCTACATATGAAACATAGCTTATAAAATGAATTATGAACAAGTTGGTTTCCATGCGGGAATAGTAGTAGCCATCAAAATCCCGAAATTTTGTATTTCTTTCACAATGGGAATCATTCTTCCATTAGAAACATCAATTGGAGCTTGTTTGTTAGGATTCCTTGCTAAAATATATGGTCCTCCAAAAGTATATACAGAACCATAAACAACAATTCTAAAACACTATTCAATGTAAAAAATAATTTTGGAAAAAAAATGGGGAAATAAATCACCAAGTATTTAAACATTTAATGTTTCTATAAATGACTGAAGCAAAGGACATCGCCAGAGTGTTTTAAGAGTAAGGTGAACATTTAGCACCATGTCAAGGGGGAAAAGATGAGCCAGCTCTTGCATGCAGGAAGATGACATTCCACTTGCTTATAGCCATCAACAGGGAAAAGCAAATGTTACTTACCTGTAACAGGTGTTCTCACAGGACAGCAGGATGTTAGTCCTCACATATGGGTGACAGCATCAGGATGGAGCCCAATCACAGAAAACTTCTGTCAAAGTTTCCAGAACTTTGACTGGCCCCTACTGGGCATGCCCAGCATGGCACCAACCCTGCAGCCAGCAGGTGTCTCTCTTCAGTCTTATTTGAAAGCTACAGGCAATGCCGAAAAATAAAATAATGAAACGTTACGAAACCAACACCACGGGGTGGCGGGCGGGTTTCGTGAGGACTAACATCTTACTGTCCTGTGAGAACACCTGTCCAGGTAAGCAACATTTGCTTTCTCACAGGACAAGCAGGATGGTAATCCTCACATATGGGTGAGTACCGAACTGAGGATGTCCGGATATGCACCAAATGCACCCAACGGCGTGCAACAGGCACAACAACTGGGTGGAATTTGGTAGAGGGCATCCTGAACCCCACCAGGCAAGCGGAAGGGTATTACTACGTCACGTTGGAAATAGGTTACGCAGGACAGACTGGCCGAAGATGGAATCTTGTCTTCCGGCTTTATCCAAGCAATAACGGGCTGCGAAAGTATGGAGAGAACTCCAGGTGGCAGCCCTGCAAATGTCAGGAAGCGGCACCGATCGTAGGTGTGCTACTGAAGTCGCCATGGCCCTCACAGAGTGTGCTTTGACACGGTCTTGAAATGGAATGCCTGCTTGCTGATAGCAAAAAGAAATGCAGTCCGCCAACCAGGAGGAGAGAGTCTGCTTACCCACAGGTTGCCCTAATTTGTTGGGGTGGAAAGAGACGAATAACTGAGTGCTCTTCCTGTGGGCAATTGCACGGTCTAGATAAAAAGCTAGAGCCCTTTTGCAGTCAAGGGTATGCAGAGCCTGTTCCCCTGGATTGGAATGGGGCCTAGGAAAGAAGGTAGGTAGTATGATGGACTGATTAATGTGAAACTCCGAAACTACCTTAGGTAAAAACTTAGGGTGAGTGCGGAGTACCGCCCGGTCCTGCAGGAGTTTAGTGTAAGGCGGATAGGTAATTAGGGTCTGTAACTCACTAACCCTGCGAGCTGAAGTGATAGCCAAAAGGAAAATCACTTTCCATGTGAGATATTTTAGGTCACAGGAGTGAAGAGGTTCGAATGGTGGTTTCATGAGCCAACCAAGAACCAGATTGAGGTCCCAAGAAGGGGCCGGAGGACGTAAAGGTGGCTTGATGTGGAGCAAGCCCTTCAAAAAGCGTGTTACAAGGGGTTGTACTGATATAGGGACATCGGCGGCTACCCCACTGACATGCATTCTGATAGAAGAGGTCTTTAGACCTGACTCTGACAGATGCCAGAGATAGTCCAAAAACTGTGGGATTGGATAGGAAAAGGGATCAAGGGACTGAAAAATGCACCATGATGTGAACCTTTTCCATTTATAGGAGTAAGATTTTTTCGTGGAAGGCTTCCGTGAAGCAATCAAGACACGGGAAACTGGGTCTGAAAGGTTAAGAGGTTTAAGGATTAACCTTTCAACATCCATGCCGTCAGGGATAAGGCCTGAAGATTGGGATGGCGTAGGCTCCCGTTGTTTTGAGTGATCAGAAGCGGGTCCTTTCCCAAGGGAATGTGTCTGCGGTTGGAGAGATCCTGTAATATTGGAAACCACACTTGGCGTGGCCAGTGAGGTACTATCAGGATCATGGTTCCCCTGTCCTGACGTAGCTTCACGAGAGTCTTCAAGAGAAGAGGAAGTGGAGGGAATGTATAAAGCAGACCGGTTGCCCATGAGAGGGAGAATGCATCTCTGGGCTGAGAGCCTTTGCTGCGAATGAGGGAGCAGGAATTGTCCACTTTGTGGTTCTAAGGGGAAGGAAAGGGATCTGTCTGAGGATGACCCCACTGTCGGAAAATGGAGTTCGCTACCGAAGGGTTGAGAGACCACTCGTGCGATTGAAAGACGCGACTCAGTTTGTCTGCTAGAACATTGTCCACTCCTGGTAAGTAGGTGGCCCTGAGATACATCGAGTGGGAGAGAGCTTCCGCCCAAATCTGCGCAGCTTCCTGACACAGAAGGAAGGAGCCTGTGTCTCCCTGCTTGTTGATGTACCACATGGCCACCTGGTTGTCCGTCTGAATCAGGATGACTTGGTTTGATAGGCGATCCTGAAAAGCCCTGAGAGCATATCGCATTGCTCGAAGCTCCAGGAAATTTATTTGGTGTTTGGCTTCCTCTGGAGACCAAAAACCCTGTGTCTGCAGATCGGCCACGTGGGCTCCCCACCTGAGGTTGGAAGCGTCAGTGGTAAGAATGACTTGCGGATCTGGGACTTGAAAGGGCAATCCCTGGAGAAGATTGGTCTGATTTTTCCACCAAGTGAGAGACAGATGGAGTGAGTCGGTAATGTGGACAATGGTCGACAGAGGTTGAACAGCTTGAACCCATTGTGACCTCAGAGTCCATTGCATGAGTCTCATGGCCAAACGGGCCATTGGTGTGACATGGACTAAGGATGCCATGTGTCCAAGAAGGACGAGGAATTGGCGAGCTGTTGCAGTAGTCTGAGACTGCAACTGGTGAGCGAGAGACACAAGAGTTAGCGCTCGTTGTTGAGGTAGAAAAGCTTTTGCCTGCAAAGTGTCCAATGAACAACAAGGTTTGAGATGGGACTAAATAAAATTTTTCGTAATTGATGAGAAATCCTAGTGAAATTAGAGTATGTAGAGTCAAATCAAGGGACGACCGAGCAGTTTGCTGGGTTGGAGCCCTGATTAAGCAGTCGTCCAGATAGGGGTAGACGTGAATACCTTCTTTCCTGAGGAAAGCTGTGACAACTACGAGACATTTGGTAAAGACTCGTGGTGCAGATGCTAGGCCGAACGGAAGCACTCGATATTGATAGTGCTTGGGGCCTACTAAAAACCTTAGGTACTTGCGATGAGTTGGAGTTATCGCAATATGTGTGTGTATGCGTCCTGGAGGTCCAGAGAGCAGCCAGTCTCTTCTTTGTAGAAGAGGTAGAAGCGATCCCAAGGTTACCATCTTGAACTTTTCCCGCTGGAGGTACTTGTTGAGAGCACGTAGGTCGAAAATTGGACAAACACCCCCCGATTTTTTGGGGATCAGAAAGTACTGGGAATAGAACCCTAGGCCTTGTTGGGAGTGCGGAACGGGTTCTATTGCTCTTGACTGGAGAAGGAGGGAGACCTCTTGATCCAGAAGAATGGAGTGATTGGATGTTCTCCACGTCTGCAGAGGTGGGGAGTCCGGTGATAGGACGA
The DNA here is from genome assembly GCF_901001135.1 of Rhinatrema bivittatum. Classification (NCBI taxonomy): domain Eukaryota; kingdom Metazoa; phylum Chordata; class Amphibia; order Gymnophiona; family Rhinatrematidae; genus Rhinatrema; species Rhinatrema bivittatum. The sequence continues at coordinate 59,181,758 of NC_042627.1, forward strand.
GAAAGTTCAGATGGTAACCCTGAGCAATGATTGCCAATACCCATTGGTCGGTTGTGATTGACTGCCACATGTTGTAAAAGTGGCACAATTGGCCTCCCACTGGTATGTTTGAGTGAGGAATCTGGCTGCTGCTCTCCAAGCGGAAGTCAAAAACCTGAAGCAGGCCCTGGCTGGGGAGCTGCTTGTGGTTTTTGTTTTCGGGCTTGGCGAGGCTGAGGTTTTTGATAAGGTATCGTAGTACGGGATCTTGCTGGTGGCGGATAGGCCTTCCTTGGATGGTAGAACGACTTCTTAGAGTCCTTCCTGAAGGGCTGTCTTGAGGAGAAGTCGGAAGGCATCGAAGAGAGCTGTTTGAGAGACTCATGATGGTCCTTTAATTCAGCCACTATTCGTTGGATCTGTTCACCGAACAGATTGTCTTCGACCCATGGTAGGTTGGATAAACCGTTCTGTACTTCTGGGCGAAGGTCAGAAGATTTGAGCCAGGCCCACCGTCTTACCGAAATAGCCACTGCAGACACTCTGGTAGAGGTGTCAAATATGTCATAAGATGTTCGAATCTCAAGTTTGCCTGCTTCAAACCCCTTGTTTACAAGGGTTTGGAGCTGGTCTTGGAATTGTTCAGGTAGGGACTCAGAGAAGTCCTGTATCTGCTTAAAGATGACCCTATTATATTGGGTCATATAAAACTGATAGGCAGCAATTCAGGAGATGAGCATGGCTACTTGGAACACTTGTCGACCAATGTTGTCCAGGAACTTTTGTTCCATAGCAGGCGGGGTAGATGAATGAGGCTTTGACCTTTTTGCTCTTTTTTGAGCAGACTCTACCACAACTGAGTGGTGGTCGAGCTGGGATTTTTGAAAGCCTGGGGCTGACTGAACTAAATAAGAAGTGACAGCCTTTCTGTACACTGGAGCAATTGATCCAGGATTTTCCCAATTCTTTTTGAGGAGATCGAGAAGGACTTGATGAATGGGAATAGAGGTGATCACCTTGGGGGCATCCAGGAATTGGAGTAACTCCATCATCTGGTGCTCGTCATCCTGTTCCGTCTGAAGTTGAAAAGGAACCAACTCAGACATTTCCTTCACAAAATTAATGAATGAGAGGTCCTCTGGAGGAGAACGCTTTCTACTTTCAGTGGGAGAAGGTGGTGAAGGTAAATCATCGGTGTCTGTTGAGGTATCATCACCCCAAGTGTCCTAAGGATCAGCAGACTGTCCTGTAGGACAAGAAGGGGGTTGGATACCTGAGGGTCCCGGTGTAGGCTCCGAAAATATCGAAGGACTCGCCGGAGGCACCGATGGCATGGAAGGCATCGGTACAGGCATCGAGGGCATCGATGGATGACCCGATGGCGGCGATGGACGTATCGGCGCCAATGGATGAATCGGTGGCGAGGGACGTATTGGCATCGATGGCTGAGGCAAAACTCCGGATGGAGGGATGCGGAACGGCATTTCTCCTCCTGATGAAGCTGTCAACGGGGAGGGCATCGGAGACCCGGGATCCATCAGTGGAAGTGTGGCCATCAGCGCTTCCATTCTGGATAACAGTGGTGCCAGCGCTGCCGGAATCGGGTCGATGACAGGTTCCAAAATTGGTGCCGGTGTCGTGCCGGAGGAACCTGAAGACATTGCATCGCCTTGTCGATGGCCTCCTGAACCAGCCAGTCCAGTTCTTCTAGGAGACCTGGAGCAAGCAGCCCCGGCTCCGGAACAGAAGAGGGAGGCAGAGGCATAGCCAGAGGGACCACCTTTACAGGCGGAATCGCAGCTCCCAAACCCCGATCGGGTGAGGGTGACCTCGATGACCCGGTCGCAGGAATGGTCGGTGCCTTTCCTGGACGGGGCTTCTTCGATGGTGGCTTGGACGGTGGTGAAGTCGATGATTTCGCTCCCTCAATGGTCAGAGTCTTGCGATGTCGATGGCGATGTTTCTCCCTGCGATCCCCTCGATCCTGAGGGGGAGTAGATGGTGTCGATGGCCGTGAAGTCGTTGATGGCGGTCGGTCACCGGTCGGTGGTCGATACTGACGCGAAGTCGATGGTGCCGGTTCAGACGACGTCGATGCAATGGACGGAGTCGGGGTCTGAGCACGGAAGAGGAGTTCCATCTTCTCCATTCTGGCCTTGCGACCTTTTGGTGTCATGAGGGCACATTTGGTGCAAGTCAGGACATCATGCTTACAGCCTAAACACATTACACAGACTCCATGGGGGTCTGTGATAGACATGGTGCGAGTACAGTCCGGGCACCGACGGAACCCCGACGCCATGGCCATTGAAAAAAAATGAGCCGCGGTACGGTCAAAGGCCAGTAGGCCGCAAGGGCCAAACTCGACTGTAATCGACGGAAAATGGGTAAAAACTTACCGGAGTACCGCGGCCAGAGAAAAGTTAGAGGAGGGGACCCCTGTGGGGCAATTCAACTTTTAATAATTCCGTGAGGAAAATTCCTGTCAGGAATCTCTTCAGAGCTCCTTTACCGCGAGGCTACTGCTGCGCGGAAAAAAGAAGACTGAAGGGGGACCCCTGCTGGCTGCAGGGTTAGTGCCATGCTAGGCATGCCCAGTAGGGGCCAGTCAAAGTTCTGGAAACTTTGACAGAAGTTTTCTATGATTGGGCTCCATTCTGATGATGTCACCCATATGTGAGGACTACCATCCTGCTTGTCATGTGAGAATTAGAATTACATCTCCCTGCATGCAATAGGGTAAAACCAGGGCTGGATGTCTATGCTCCCTTGACATGGGGTTATATACTTAGCCATAGAGCACCACGCCCGAAGGAACAGGTTAAACCAGTCCAGGTTTCATCTCATGGCATTTCTAGGGCTGTTGTCCTGCTCTTCTAAGAAAAACCATAGGGGAAAACCAGGACTAGCTCGGCCTGTCCCCAATGACAGGGAGCAACATGGTAACCGCAGACCAGTGGTTCTTCTGTCCTTGGGGCTTCCCTTGGGTCAGTGTGGTTTTCAGGATATCCCTAACACACACGCAGGCAAATATTTAATTAATTTAATTCAATAATTTATATTGCGCTTTTTCCAACTTAAGACAGCAGCAAAACATTAAAATAAAACATTAAATAAAACAAAAAATCAAAACATAACACAAAAATAACAAAATCCTACTCAAGATTCAATAATTAATCACAGTTATAACAACTCCAATCTAACATTTAAACCTTTTAAAATAAGTACCATACATTATCATTCATGGGTCCAGTTAACTATTTGCTATCAGTTGGTCATGCGCCCAAGTTTTTAATGCGTGCTGGAACTGAATGTAATTCCCATTGATTTTTTTAATTCGCTGGGGATTGCTTTCCAAACATGGGGGCAGGGGTCTACACTCAAGAAAGCCCTTACCCTTAATCTTGTCAAATGAAGCATTTTAATTGAGGGAGTAGAAAGGTCTACATATTGGTTCGAACATAATGATCTTATCGGGCAATAGCAAATGATTCTATCTTGAATACACGCAGGCCTAAACTGTATAATGCATGAAAAATAAGGCATAAAAGCTTGAATTTTACGCACAAAAATACGAGGAAACCAATGTGGAGAGACCAAACAGTGGTGCGACTCTATTTCATATACAACTACCTGTGGCCACTGTGTTCTGAGCCACCTGGCACTTAGCCAGAGACCTCTTAGGTAGGCCAACAAAGTCTGAGCTGCAGTAATCTAGATTACTCATCACCACAGCCTGCATAACCAGAAGTAGATCACCTGATCTCAAGCAGCGTAAAAGCTGTCCGACTAACCTGAGACCCCCTCAGCGCTCTGCGGGATATTATTGCCACATGTGATTCTAAAAGCAAAGGTGAATCTGACAGCACACCCAAACTCAACTTCAGGATGCAGCACAAAAGGAGAGCTTCTCATGCATATTCATGAAGGATATCATGGCTGGAGGAGAGCCTCGAGGGCAGGTTTGAGAACCACTGCCTTAGACCAGTGGCTGTCAACCCAGTCTTTGGGACGCATCCAGCCAGTCGGATATTCAGGATATCCACAGTAAATATGGGCAAGAGAGATTTGCATGCACTGTGTGCAGCTCTCTCTCTCTGATGCATATTCATTGTGACCATCTGGAAAACCCGGCAGGTGGGGTGCATCTCGGGGTCGGGCCTGAGAACTCCTGCCTCAGACAGCTGCCACAGCCGGGGGCTAGTGATCCACTAACAAGCAGCTTTAAAGAGGCGACATCTGAGACGTGGGGAGAATTTGAACATTAACTAACTATGCCCAGGTTCAAGGCAGATGGGGACATTCTGGATTTTCAACAACAGATATCCCTAGACAGATCTAGAGAAAATCTAAAGCAAATCTGAAATGGATCTGCTCATCTGACAAAATATACTCAGGGTTTTCAAAGATTAAAGCAGATATTTCAACTCACTTCAGATTTGTCCTAAAAAAAAAACAGGTTCAGCAAACCTTTGAATTTTTCCGGGTTTATCAAATTCTTGAATACATTTGTTTTAGAGAAGTCCCCACACTCCAAGCAGAAAGGGTGAGAAGGAACACGATTCAGGATCCTGCTCCGAAAGCCCACCCAGTTATTAGTTGTATGTAAACCGATACAATGTGCAAATGGCTATCGGTATAGAAGAGACGCTAAATAAAAATAAAATAAATAAATAAAATAAACGTAGTTAGTGACGGCAGATAAAGGCCCAAATGTTCCCTCCAGTCTGCCCAGCAAGCCGTTAGGGGTTGTACCTGTCGCTCCGTGCAGGTTACCCCATGTCTCCTGTAAGAACTTCACTACCTTTCCTCCAGTTTTAAGGGGGATTGTTTTTATGTGACTTCTTTCAATGGGAAATGCCCTTAGAATGGGAATAAACTAAGATCATGATCATTACCCACCTCCAGAGTCCCAGATGTTGACTGTTCAATATAAAACAAAGGGAAAGAAAAACCCTCCTACCTGCAGGTCCCACGCGTGCTCTCATCTTTAAAAATAAACATCTGCTGAAAAGGCCACGGGTGCGTGGAAACCAGCAGGCGATGCTCAGGGCTTTTTTTTTTTTTTTGGTGATGGTGTGTCTGGCCGGCTGAAGCCGTGCTGGAAGCAACGGGACCTGCCAGTGCGAGGTGTGGGCAGAGCAGCTAACGTCAGGTCAGATTTCCATGTCGGCGAGAAGGATGGAAGAACAAAACGAGGCGGCCTCAGCAGAACACGAAGCTTGACAAGCCAGCACACAGGCTCCACCACCTCCCTCTCTCTCGAGCTGCCGGCACGAGGAGCCAGGCCATCCCGAGCCTTCTAGCAACCAGGGGGCCTTCTGCAACCCGTCTGCGTGGCAGGCGCAAAGTGGGCTGCTTTGCCATCTCTGCCGTCTGAAATGAATTTTACAATTGTTACGGGAGCGCAAGCAGGCTTTACTTACCCAGCAGCTTCTGCTTCCCAAACAGCATTATAGCATCAGGTTACTGTTCACAAGGCCCAGGGGATGGCCTGTATGAATAAGAAAAAAAAAATAAAGCTTTTACAGTCATTTTGCTTATACCTGTCTTTGTGTGTTCAGTAAAAGGCATTCAAGCAGCTATTATAAAACGAGAATGGAAAAGGAAAAAAAACAAAACAAACAGTGCACATCCACTAAACCTGTTCATACTATTATTTACTATTTACCTAACATATCAGAGCTCTGTAAGAGAATACACATGGCTATGATGTCCCCATCCCAAAGAGCTTACCATAAACATTAGGAGATCAAAGGGTTCATGTATTAAAATGTTTACTCCCATTTTTGTGTCTATGGGAATAATCCTTACAGCACAGGACCCCATGGGACCTATTTACTAAAGTGCATTATTGCACATTGACACACTTTAGTGAGTAGGCCCCATTCACTGTAATGTAAGCTGCATTTAAATCATCCATTAATGCGTGTTATTATGGCCACCTTTTAACTCTAAGTTATTTGCTGTAGGTAACACAAGGAGCAGCGGACAGTGAAGTAAAACCCAGGCTTCCAGTCCTATGCTGTAACCCCAATCTCTCCAGCACACCAAATAATTTACCTGCAGACAGGTAGCTGGGTGCTAGAGGAATATCTCCAAGACCCTCACTGCAGGTATTTTGTTTCACAGAACTTTTAAAGCGTCACATAATTAAGCAGAGGTGATAATTAAATGCGGAGGTGAAAATAAAGACGGTGTCTGAATATGGCTCTCTGAGGCTCGGCTTGCTGTTAAAGTGGCTTATAAAACAGAGAGCCAGGCTGGGCCAGGCCACGGGTTCTGCTCATAAACAAGGAAAGAGAAAAGAGCGGGAGTCTGGCCGTGAAGGCGGACCATGCATGTGAAATGTGCCCCTGATTCTGGTCTTAATTGTCAGACTTCACTGTGTACGTTGACCCTATCTGCTGTTATTGGTTTCTTGGTAAAACTTTTGTTAAACTGTAAGCTGTCCCTCATCGCAGCAGATTCTGACCAGAGCACGTACGAAGGGGTTTTTGTCACTTCTGCACAGGCACCAGCTCAGACTCTGGGTCTCAACTTCGGTCTGACGGCAGTTTCTGGGGTTTTACACCTTCCTCGGCAGCCGGTTTCCTTTCCTCTGTCTGAACACAGTACAAAGCCCATACCACCACGCCCGCAGAGCAGGAGAGAGACTACAAAATAAAAAAAGCCAAAAACTCGCTCAGGTGTCTGTCACACACGCAGCGAGCTCAGGGATGAAATGTAAAACACCAAGAGCACAGGGTGACATATGTGAAACAGTAGACGTGGTGGTCATGTAACAGGCAGGAAACCTGACAGCTTGCAGAGGACAATGGTCCAGGGAAGCATAAACAAATAGGAGCCAATTAGAAATACTGCACGCTTATGAAGGACTAGCCAGGACCATCACTGGGATGGAGAGAACTAAACTTTGTGGCTTCCAGTACTCAGAAAGGACCAGCTAGAAGCAGCCCCACGTAAGATCTGGTAGACACTCTATATTCCTGGATCACTGTGGGTGTGGGGAGGGAGTCCCAGTGGCTCAAGGCAAGTAGAAAACAGGAGTTTGCATCTCAGGTCAGGCTTCTGCTTCCTGGGTGGTGCCAAGGCTGGGGCGGTGGGATAAGAATTCGCACCATCGCAATACAGCGACACCTAGTGGTCAGACGGGGTCCGAGGGCTGTCCCGGCGATGGCTGGGTTAAAAAAATAGGAGGAAGCCCTCCTGGTAAGTGGCAAATGAAGGCTCACGGTGCTGTGGTTCAACAGAAGCTAGTTCTGAGGAGGAGGAAGTAGCAGCAGCAAGGCTGCATCCAAAAAAAAAACCAAACTGCTAAGAGAACCTGTCATTAGGCATAAACCCTCTCGTTTCAGACCACACAAATCCAGGATTTGCCCTCTACCAGAGAAACACTCCAGAATATATATATATATATATCTAAAAATATATATAGCTCTAAAAAAAAAAAATATATATATATATATATAGCTCTAAAAATGGATGAGCTCATGTCACAGGTAGGCGGATAACCATCAGGAGGCACAGCTATGTTATTTGCACAACCTCATATCCACGGTCTCTCAGTAAGAGTCTCAGCTCGGCAGGGCAGATTTATCTCAGAGAGAATATGAAGAGTATAACATACCAAGACCCAGTAAGTCATGCTTCAGACTCGCGCCAACTCCTGAGACCAAACACTCAACCACATCTCAAAAACTGCAGATTCGCTGGCTGTAAACGTAAGATCCAAGGTTTCACTTAGAGAATATAAGTCTGCAGCTTTCAGATGAGTTGTGGGTTAGCTCAGAGCTGCTCAATGTACGTTTTGCTTTATTTGTTTATATGCAGAAAATGTTTATTTACCATATTTTCTTCCTTGGAGTTCAGTAGGCCATTTGCTGTTCTCCAAACTGAAGCAGAGGAGAGGACTCCAAGAACAGCAGAAACCTTGAAGCCCGCAGGCGTTTCCCTAACGCCACTTTGCAGTTTTGTCACAACGGACGCGTTCTGGGGCAGAAGCAAACGCAAATGGTTGTTTCCGGATTGCTTCTTAAAATGGCAGCATTAGGGGTCAATTGCCAAAAGCAAATCAAAACCAGCCCCGTTACTGGGCACCCTGCGTAAGTCCGAGGCAGAGACTTGGAAACCCTGCTGGGTTTGTTGGATGCAGGAATTGGGTTTTCTTTTCGTAGAATAAGGCTCCGCGTTGTCAAATAAGTTTCAAACTATTTTTGTGAGCTGCATCAGCTAAAATGGATAAACTTGAGAACATTTTCTCATCCAGCCTTACAAAAATTCCAGGAATAAACTATGATCTTTCTCTTCTGTGTCAAAGGTAAAGTAATACTTTTCTATCCTCAGGAAAATGGGGAAAAATTAAAGATACTGACACAAAACTGACAGCCCCAAGCTGCTGCTTTCTTTTTTACGTCTTCTCTGGCAAGATCTACATTTCTGCTACAGGAAATTCTTGTGCAGACTCAACGTGGAGTCAAACGATGACCAGCAAAATGAAAATAACGGAAGAGTCCCCTTCTCTTGCAAAGCTTTAACAAGATTCAAACGATCAGCACTTGCAATGTTTGTTACAAGAAAGACATTTCACAAAAGTGAAAAAATCTAATGTAATAAAGAATGGGCTACAGTGACTTCCTCATCTGGCCCCTCTAGCATGCAAGAGACTCCATGGGATGAATCTGCAGGACTAGGGACCACAGACAAGAAGAATCCTTAAACCGCAGAAGGATATGGAACAGACCTCAAGAGATTATCTGCTCCAGGCAGGCTCCGCTGGTAACTCGTCCTAGTGCTCGACTGCCCCCATGGTCACCCAGTGCTTCCTGCTATTGAACTGAAACCTTCGCTGCTGCAATTTAAGCCTGCAATGTCTTGTTCTTGAGTGTGAAGGCATTAAAGATGCAAGGGCCAAAGGGCGAGGAAGAAAGCCAATACTTTACACAGAAATTCTCCAGCATCTGGAAAGGTGACCCTGGCTAAAGAAACCGACAGACTGTTACTCATCCATTCTAATTCTCAGGAGCAGTTTTTAGTGATCCAGCTTCCTTTTTTACAAGCTCTCATCCTCACCTCGGGGCAACAACCGTGATCACAGTTTGACCTCCCCTTCAGGTTTTTGTTTCAAGCGGTTTTGTCAGACCTGTTTCTTGACAATTACTTCAGAGATCTAAACCTCCTTGTATTTCAACTCTCCAGGGCCCTGCTTAGATTAAATTTGGGTTCTTTGCCAGGCAGGTGTCAGCAAATGTACAGTCATCCAGTTTCCAGCTGGGAAAGAACACAGCCAAGGCTTTGCATCTAGGAGTCTTATTCGCAGGCCGACGTGACACGGTTGCGCTAGGCTGAGCACACATTTTACCGCCCAGTTCTATGCACATCTTCTGTGCGCAACTGTGCAGAAATAGCGTTAAAATGTGTGCACAAATTATGACTTTTTCATTTAAATCCCATGTTAATGAACACATCAGCTACTACTCCCCACTGCAGAGAGCCCAAGTAGTCCTAACTCAAGTTTTTGTAATGCAGGCTTTTTAATTCCTGGTCAGAGGTGGAGTAAAGTTAATTCACATTCGGGCCGATACAGTAAAAAACGCGGGAGAGCGAGCGAGCGCCCACTCTCCTGTGCACGCGATACATTAAAAAAATATATTTAAATTAGGCCCGGCGGTAAAAAGAGGCGCTAAGGACACTAGCGCGTCCCTAGCGCCTCTTTTCGGACAGGAGCGGCGGCTGTCAGCAGGTTTGACAGCCGATGCTCAATTTTGCCAGCGTCGGTTCTCGAGCCCGCTGACAGCCACCGGTTCGGAAACCGGACGCCGGCAAAATTGAGCGTCCAGTTTTCAACCCGCAAGCCGCGGGCCTATTTCAAATTTTTCTTTTTTTCACTTTTTTAAACTTTCGGGACCTCCGACTTAATATCGCCAGGATATTAAGTCAGAGGGTGCACAGAAAAGCAGTTTTTACTGCTTTTCTGTGCACTTTCCCGGTGCCGAGAGAAATTAGCGCCTACCTTTGGGTAGGCGCTAATTTCTGAAAGTAAAATGTGCAACTTGGCTGCATAATTTACTTTCTGAATCACGCGGGAATACCTAATAGGTATTTGCATATTGCGGGCGCTGTAAGGTTGGAGGGGGTTGGACGCGCGTTTTGGACACGCTATTACCCCTTACTGAATAAGGGGTAAAGCTAGCGCATCCAAAACACAGTCCAGGACCCCTGAACCAAACTCCCGGTCCAGGACCACACTGGGGCACAGCAATCGGGCCGATACAGTACAATGGAGCGCACCGTTAGCCGGCATTTGGACGCGCCAGCTTTACCCCTTATTCAATAGCGCGTCCAAAATGCCAGCTAACGGTGCGCTCCATCATACTGTATCGGCCCGATTGCTGTGCCCCAGTGTGGTCCTTGACCGGGAGTTTGGTTCAGAGGTCCTGGACTGGGTTTTGTGCACACAGCTTTTCTGCTCCTAATGTAGCAACTTTCAAAAGTCCATTTACACGGGTAAAACCTTTTGACAATACAGTCCTATGGAGCACATTTTCAAAGGAGTGACGCTGCTATGCATATAAAAGTAGCAATGCTCAAAACTCCAACTGTGTGTGTCAAACCTTTTGAAAATTTCCTCAACTGAGTTCAGAAAACATTGGACCTGTGTGCATAAAAGTTGTGCCTCTAAACATTAGTAGCATTAAACATGGGATATAGGCTATTTTTATGTGCATAATTCCTTTGAAAATTACCTGCAATGCATATAAACTATGGTATATGCTCTTAAGCCATGTGTTATAAGCAGTAAAACATGATTTATGCATGCTATCTTTTTTTTTTGGCACATTTTCCAACCTTTCTTTTTTTTTTTTTATAAACCGCACCTGCAGGTACCAGACCTGATCAGAGCGGTGTAGAAACACAATATAATAAAAACACTCAATTAACAGCCCAAAGGAAAAATACAAACACATTTAAACAAAAACTCCAACCCTAACAATGCCTGAGGAGCATAATAATAATAATAATAATAATAATAATAATAATAAATATCACCCTCACAGGCTAAACAAGCATCTAAGGAAAGAGCTATGTTTTGACCTTCTTACAAAATGCCAGACAGTTCACCTCCAGCCTGCTATGCAATGGTGCAGCACTCCAAATTTCTGGGTCAACCACTTAAAATGTGACATCTTGCAAACCTCGCCTACAGAAGGCAACTGAAACAGTGCTCCAGCAATCAAATGCAAAATTACGCCTAGGGACAAAACTAGCAACCAGTTTCTTGAAAGAGATGGCCCCCTCACCTCCAGCTATTTAAAACTGCACTCTCCCCCTAATGGAAAGCCAATGAAGTTTAGAGGAGCTGCACGCTCTCGCCGGGAAGAGGAGCTGGACATTTTTTAAGTTCATGTACTTTTTTTCCCCTTAACTCCCAGTGTATTTGTACACTATTACTGCATCAGGAGTTAACTTCTTTTTTGTTTTGTGCACACTGAAATACAGTATTCGTTTTTTACCCCTGACTCATTACATCGGTCCCTCAACAAGAATACCCATCCACTGTAAAATTCTAATTCATTCCACTCCTAGGTGATCCCATGCCTCTTCTACTGCACACAGCATGCACAAATATTGGATTTGCTAAAACAGCTTGTCGTTCTGAATTATTGATATGGGTCCCAATACAGGAGTAAAGTTGAGCACACAATAAAAAGCATTACACATATTAATCTACATACCAAGCTTTCAGGTTCCCACAATGTAAATATTTAAAATACACTTACATTTGATGTCATTAAACGCCAGATGTACTAAAGGGATTTTACCATGCTGTATCTATGCTTTGTATATCTGGCCCTAAACGTTATTCAGAGGCATGCACTGCAATTTGCCTTCTATAGGGCATAAGCAAAATCTGGCTGTTACTTCAAGGTGGAATCTGCAGGGATGAATACTGATGAAGGAAGTCCATAATCGCAGACTTTCTGAAGATATCTGTGTCTCATGGCCTATACATAGAAATAAGGGTCAAAAAACAAGCTGACAGCGATACCCATTTTATTGGACTAACTTCACGCACCAGTGGTTAGCTTTTGAAAGCTGGCTCCCTTCATCGGTTCAGTGAAGACACAGCACTGTTTCTCCACCCATCTGATGAAGGCTGCCCAGTGTTCCAAAGCTAGCCACAGGGGCCTGAGGTTAGTCCACTAAAGAGGGATCACCTACAAACTTGTCTGTTGACCCTTACTCTTTAACATACTCAAGTGGACTAACATGGCAAGCATAATGTATTACAATTACAGACCCTGGTTCAAAGGAGGAGGAGAACAAAATCTACAGGTACAAATTAGAACTCTGAAACCAATAAGCTTATTGTTTTTAAAACAAAGATTTTTGTTTTGCTTCCTCGGAGACAAAAGTCTTCTGGCACTTGAAGCTGTAAAGGTAGTTATAGGCCTTCATTCAATCTCATGAATACTCATGTAAACTAGTCTGGCTTTCAGGATTTCCACAATAAATATGCTTGGTATATTTGCATACAACTGAGGCAAGGCATTGCAAATGAACCTGGAAATCCCGAGAACCAGACCAGTTTGTACCTCTGAATTAGAGTAAAACAACGCAAGCTGTTTAAGTCACTGAAGATATACATATTTATTTATTTAGAGATTTTTTATATACCGCGGCACGTTCAGAACATCACCTCGGTTTACAAGGAACAATAATGCAGCAACAGGCTTTACAATAAAATACTTAGAGAACATAATCACAGAAAACTACATATGCAGCAAAAATTAAGAGGTACATAGTCAAAAGCCATTTAGACGAATAACATAATAGTTATCCGTCTAAATGGCTTATCCCTATATATTTAGCCCTTATCAGATAACATGGGGGTGTTCCGCGGGAGGGCAGTAAGCATTCCGGAGAGGAGAGGAGTTAGCCAGCTAATCTGACTGGCTAACTCTGGTCAGGTCATAGGGCTGTCCTAAAGTTTGCCAGTTAGACATAACCGGCTACCTTTTAAGATGGCTGGGCATATTCAGCGGCACAATTGTACTGCTGAATATACCCCTGCTAGTTAGCCAGATATGTTTATCCAGCGCTGAGCCGCACAGTGGCTGAAAATGGACCCCTGAATAAATATAAGTAGGACAAGCAAATCTGCTCTTGAAGCATCGATGTCAGGACAATTTCAGGACTGCATGAGCCTTCTGAAGTGAAGTATTTTTGTTTTCAATATGGATTCTCTCTTTTAAAGGAGTCATGACCATAAGACTTTTGCTTTTTAAAGTGCTAGTATTTAAGAAGAAAAATGACAATTTATTTTGAGCAATGAATATGCATGGACTAAGCCTTTTTAAAATGATAAATTTGCAAATTATGTCAGACTATGATTTACAGGGATAGACAGTGGATTAAACTGTACACCCATGTAACTCATTTGGTGCCATTTAAAAGTTAAAAACTTTAAAAAAAACCAAAAAAACTAAAAACTTGGCTGTTTAAGCAAGCCTTCACTTAGCCACGTCCTCCCATTACGATTCCCCTTTCGCTATTACCAGCCTTCCATCGCCTCTCCTAGTATTCCCCTTCCCCCTTTGCTTAAGTACCTTTTTACTGTCCTAACTGTATATAACCATTGTATATAACCCACTGGACTTCCTTTTGCCTCCCCAGTTAATCCATTTGTCACCCCTGAGCACTTTACTACCTTAATCTCAAAGTAAATCTGACTCCCGCTTCCAAGTTATTTTCCCTTGTTCATTGTAACTTTGCCTCTTTTTCCATGTTATGTTATCCGAGTTCCATGTAAACCGATGTGATATTTTATATGACTGTCGGTATAGAAAAGTTTTTAAATAAATGGAGAAATTGTCGTTTACTACGGGCATGAGTTGGTGTGAACTGTAGTTCTTGCTGATAAAGTTGTTTTTGGTTTTTTTTTTTTAATTTGCTTGTTCCACTTAGACTTTTTTAGTTAAGTCACTAAAGAACCATTTTCCAAACAACTAACCAATACCCACAACCTTTTTCTAGGCATTAAATACAAATTAAATCCTTACAAATTAGGGAAAGAGAAAGAAAGAAAGAAGCCTGCCTACCCTGTCTCTGTCATTAATCAGTTTTTTCTATAACTTGACCAGCTCCTCCATAATTTCGTGAAAATTCTCCTTTCAAACTCTGTGCAAGATTACTATAAAATCTGCAATTTTTATTTCCGAGGTGGATGGAAATGAACTGTTCAGTTCCGGTTCAGTACAAAGCAGACCCGTGAAAATGTTTAATTAATAGATACCACAAAGGCTAATAAATCAAGAAGGTACCAAACCACAGTCCCCACTCTTATTGCAAATTAGAAACTGTCCAATATACAGTGAGCAAATCTTTTATTACAAAAATCTTCCAAAAATTGTTAATCAAAATATGTGACTCAAGATCCCTGACAATGTGCCCTCAAATCAACTCATACCGATTATACACATTATATAAATACAGCACAAATAAAAGCCATTGAGTCAAAAAATTGTAAGAATCTATAATAAAAGATATACTCTCTGGATACTGGTGGTTCCCTTGGACGCTTTCTAATTAATTGATACAAGACAGTGCAAAGCTTACCCCAGCAGGACATGGATATTTCTATTTTCAATATGAGACTTTCATCGGATCAATACCACGTTAGAGAGAGAACCACAATCTATCCATCTCATGTTCTCTTCACTAGGGATGTGGTGAGGTAGCCCTTAGCAGTGCTTAAGGCTCCAAACGTTCTGTGGTTGCAGTGCTATCCGTTTCCTCTCCTCCACCAACAACCAGCAACGTCTGGGTTACAGAAGTGCAGAAGTAGTTTGTTAAATTAATGTTTTCAGTCTACTTTTTAGTGTTTGATCTGTCCCTATAAACCAAAACTACTCTGCACTACATAAATTAATATTGCTGAATTCAGGCAAATAAATAAAGCTTGTTTAATATATGTAACAGCATCAAGTTTTCACTGATTTTAAGGATTACACAAACACTACATAGAGGGTCAGCTCGATGCTTCATCAAATCACTCATAAAAGGTGTCTAGGAAGTGCAACAAATCAAGGGAAAAAACTGGAAATCTATGACTACAAATGCTCACAGTCTGGGCAATAAAATCCCAGACCTGCAGGCCCTAATGGTGTAGGCAGGCTTGGACCTTGCTGCTATTACAAAGACATGGTTCAAGGATTCTCACGATTGGGATATGGCCACACCAGTCTATAGCTTAAGGAAGGATAGAGAACACAGAAAAGGGGGAGGAGTAGCTCTTTATGTCAAAAACAACATCCAAGCAACTGAACTGCAAGGAATGTGGGGTAGAGAAGAAGCATTATGGACCATCCTAAAAAAAAAAAAAAGATGATGGTGCATCCATTTTTACTGGAGTGGTTTACAAGCCTCTGACTCAAATGGAAGAACTAGACAGAGATCTGATTGAAGACTTCCAAAAGGTGGGAAAGAAGAGAGAAGTGTTGTTGATTTTAATCTGCCAGACGTAGACTAGAGAACCCCTTCTGTGGAATCTACCAAAAGTAGAGAGATAATGAATGCCCTGTGAGGGGCTCTGTTCAAACAAATGGTAATGGAACCCACCAAGGAGGGAGTTATACTCGACCTAGTGCTCACTAACGGGGATAATTTTCTTCTAATGTCTGGGTGGGTGCCCACCTCAGCACCAGTGATCAAACGGTATGATTTGACATCGCAAATAGGATACAGGAGTGTCACACGAAGACCCGACTTTTGAATTTAAAAAATACAAACTTTGTCGAAATGGGGACGTACATGGAGGTAGAACCAGAAGGCTGGGAGAAAATGAGAGAGGTGGAACAACAGTGGACCAAACTAAAAGGAGCAATTACAAAAGCAACAAATCTATGTTAGAAAAGTAAATAAAAGTAAGACAAATAAGAAACTGATCTGGTTCTCAAAGGAGGTGGGTGATAAAATAAAAGCAAGAAGAACAGTGTTAAAGAACTACAAAGGATCCCAAAAAGAGGAACACAGGGAAGAATATCTGGTGAAATCTGCAGGAGATGAAGAAAGAAATCAAGAAAGCAAAAAGTCAGGCGGAAGAAAGGATTGCCAAAGAGTTTTGTAAAGCTAGGTGACAAAACATTTTTCAGTTATATCAGAGAAAGGTCCAAAGTGGTATAGTGAAAAGATCAATTGGTGGAGAGTGATGAAGAAATGGCCAAAATATTAAACAAATACTTCAGTTCGGTGTTCACTAAAGAAAAGGACCGTCGCTAGTTAACAAGACTGTGAATGAGGGTGGAGTAGATGAAACTCCGTTTACAGAAGAGAATGTATGGGAAGAGCTAGGAAAACTGAAAGTGGGCAAGGCCATGGGGCCGGATGAGGTTCATCCCAGGATACTGAGGGAGCTCAGAGATGTGCTGGTGGGTCCACTTCATGATCTGTTCAATAGATCCCTGGAAACGGGAGTGGTGCCAAGTGATTGGAGGAGAGAGGTGGTGGTCCTGCTTCACAAGAGTGGGAGCACAGAGGAGGCTGAAAAGTACAGGCCGGTTAGCCCTACCTCGGTTGTGGGAAAATTAATTGGAGACTCTGCTGAAGGAAAGCACAATGAACTATCTACAAACTGGTGGGTTACTCAACCTGAAGCAGCATGGATTCACCAGGGGAAGGTCCTGTCAGACAAATCTTTTTTTTTTATTGGGTGACTAGAGAATTGGAGCAGGGAAGAGTGCTCAATGTGATTTACTTGGATTTTAGTAAAGCTTTTGGTATGGTCCCAAATAGCAGACTTGTGAACAAAATGAGAAGCTTGGAAGAAGTGCCAAGGTAGTAGCGTGGACTGCAAACTGGTTGACTGACAGAAGACTGTGTGTAATGGTAAATGGAACCAACTCTAAAGAAAGAACGGTGTTAAGTGGAGTGCCTCAGGGATCAGTTTTGGGACCAATTCTGTTCAATATCTTTGTGACCGACCTGGCGGAAGGGATAGAAGGTAAAACGTTTATCTATTTGTGAATGATACTAAGATCTGCAATAGAGTGGACATGTCTGAAGGAGTAGAAAGAATGAAAAAAGTGATTTAACAAAACTTGAAGAGTGGTCAAAGATTCTGCAGCTGAGATTCAATGCCAAGAAGTGAAGAGTCATGCATCTGGGTTGCGGCAATCCAAAAGAGCTTTATGTGATGGGTGGTAAAAGACTAATGCGCACGGACTGGGAGAGGGACCTTGGTGCAATAGTGTCTGATGATTTGAAGATGGCAAAGTAATGTGACAAGGCGATAGTTAAAGCCAGGGAATGCTGGGCTGAATAGAGAGAGGAATAACCAGTAAGAAAAAAAGGAGGTGATAGTGCCCTTGTACAGGTCCTTGGTGAGGCCTCACCTGAAGTACTGTGTTCAATACTGGTGCCCGTATCTCAAAAAGGATAAAGACAGGATAGATGCGGACCAAAGAAGAGTGTCCAAAATGGTGAGAGGTCAGTACTGGAAGACTTATGAGGAGAGGCTGAAGGATCTGAATATGTACATCCTGGAAGAAAGGAGATGCAGGGGAGATATGATACAGACCTTCAGCTACCTGAAAGGTTTTAATGATGCACAATCATCAAACATTTTCTGTTGGAAAGAAATCAATCGGATTAGGGGATCATGAAATGAAACTCCAGACTCAAAACCAATGTCAGGAAATATATTTCTTCATGGAGAGGGTGGTAAATGCCTGGAATGCCCTTTTGGAAGAGGTGGTGAAAATGAAAATTAATTCAAAGGGTCATGGGATAAACACTGTGGATCCCTAAAATCTAGAGGTTGGAAATAAAGAAAAGAGTGCATGGGGGTAACTGCAGGTAGCTTGCTGGTGTGGTAGTTGCTACCCTTAACAATTAAACCTTGATGCAACTCCATTGTTGCTCTCTGCTTCAACAGCAGTGAGAAAAGGGGAATTGGATTCAGTCAGCAACCAACAAGAGCCCCAACTTTTACGGTTTGGGGAATAAACAAACAGGGATAACTAGTTGATGCAGTGCTTACTACCGTTAATCACTAACTGATACTTTTGATACAACTCCAACATTGCTCTCTGTTTTCACAGCAACGGTTAAGGGAAACTGGATTCAAACAGCATCCAAGGGCCCTGACTTTTACAGTCTGCTAAACCCATAAGCATGGGGGTAACCTACACAGTGCAGCAGATACTGGCATAAATTTGTTGGGCAGACTGGGTGGATCATTTGGTCCTTTTCTGCCATCATTTCTATGTTTCGTTCATTCCCCTAACTACCATCACCTTTCTCACCCTATTGTCCAGCCCCCCTCACCCCTTCAGCAAGACTCTCTACCATTGGTCAGTGCAGCATATTCAGCAAAATCAAGCTGGATGCCCTGAATCTGCACAGAGAGGCATTGGTCATTGCAAGTCACTCATGAGGGGACAAGTGCTTTCAAAAATACTACTTGAGAGGGGGTGGGATATAAGTTCATTAAATACATTAATAAATTATTACTACTTAACATTTAGATTGCACTACAAATTATACATGGTGCTGTACTATAATGGAGCTTTTCAAGCGTTCCTAACATCTCTAATCATGGTGCTTAAGTTTCCCTTTCACTGCCTACTTTATTAAATGCTCCTCCATAAATATACTCTTTGTGAAAGATACTCTAATAGCACAGAACTTGACTTCAGTCAGACCTCATGCTTATTACTGAAAAGAGGTCCACAGCTCCCAGAATGCAACATTATAAGGTCACATGGTTGACCATGCTCAATAGTCTGTACATGGGCCCCATGGAAACTTGGGAAATGAAGCTGTGCTGGAGAAACTGGGCAATAGCAGAAAACCTTTTGGCCACTGCTGCCTTATGAGGAAGAGCCCAAAGGAAGTTCTTCAGTTTTGCCAACATTCTGCAAAATTCAAACATTTTGTGAACATATTTGCTATAGACTTCAATATGAGAATGTCTACATAGAAAGGGGAAAAATGGGGAAAATTCACCAAATCCACAATTTTTGGCTGTTATAAACAAAAACACACCAAGGAAAGGAGCAAAAACAGTGGATTTTTCCCAAATTTGCTACAAGAAGCATTAGATTGAACCATACTTGCAGTAGGTACGTATTAGATGTTTTCTGAGCCAATTATTCCACATTCAAAGCTTCTCTTGACCTCTCTCCCTTTCTATTGTTCTGCAATAGGATTCAGAGATATTTTTGTTCAAGACTTTTTTTCTCCCCCTTTTGCCTTGTTTAGTGGATGCTTTCTTTCTTTGTTTACTGACAAGTTATTCTTATATTTATGTTTAAAATATGAAGACATTAAAAAAAATACTCATCAGGAGACTGTTTACAACTATCATGTCTACTACACAACTGTAGGTATTCCTTTTAAAAGGGAAAAAAGTGGATAAGTTGTCGGCACAGACAGTTCAGCTTCTCAGCATCTAAATCTCTTTTTGACTAATCCATCCAAGGCTAAATTAACCAGAATTACAGTAGAATCAACTGGCAGCTCACACTGACATCGAGACTACAGCTGCCTGATTCCATCTACAGGCTTAACATCTGTCCTGCTGGGCTTTTCCTGTTGCCTGTGACATCTCCCAGAGCTAGAGTGTGATCTCCCCTGCCAGGTGACATTACCAAGGGTTGTGCTTCTAGGGCCCGTGTGGATGCCAAAGGTGTGCCTGCCGTGCACGTTTCCATGCACTTGTGTAAGGTAAGGTATCTTTTTGTGATCCAGACATGGTTAACTAAAACACCGCAGCAGCTACATCACCAATCTCTGTTACTACTGGCCAAGGAAGGTAGAGAAATTTGCCTTATTATAAGCACCATAAATTCGTTCAACTGTCTCCATGCTTGATCCTGGTGACCATACAACATATGGCCCTTACTATTATATGATCTACTCTAGCTGAACTATTGGTTAATGCGAAGTCTATTCCTAAAACGAATACTCATTATCTTTGATTTATTACACGATAAGAGTTCCTAGCTGCCTATGTATAACAAAAACGTGGTGATCAAATGTTAAAAGTATGTCCTCCAGTCTTTTCATTAATATCTCAACCAAGGAGCCTCAGGCAGGGAGGTGGTTTACTAATTGCCTTTAAATGATCACTACAATCATCTTTGTTGTTGATGTTGGCTCTCCCTATGAGATTCTCTCACTCTCTTTCTTTTGTTTTAATATTTGTCTGGTATTTTGTTCACCTTCCTACAATATCATTTTTGGTACGGTTGCTCACTATAAACTGTTTATATGATTGTAATAAAATATTGTTTTGAAAAACATTTTTGTATAAATAATTGTATCCATCTTTTTTGGTTGGCATTATTGTATATGATATATTATTAATAGCCATTTTTATTTTTACACTTCAGTAACCGTTACGCATGCCTCTATTCCCGGACATTTTGTAAAGTAACACAAAACCCTGCAGAAAGTCACTCAGAACCTATGTAGCAAACCTGCCATAAAAAAAGGATTATCTCCCAGAACTCAAAGAGCAACAATCCTGTATGAAAAGGCAACATTGCAAACATGTCACCTGGCCCCAACACCAATAAACCTTGTATTAGGAAAACAAAAAAGTTGGACTGTTACAGACCCCTATACAGTGCATGCTAATAACCTAGCAGAATAATACATCTTAGTCACAAGTACAGAATACAGACGCTCACCAAATACAAAATAAAGGATCACAAACTGAGGATAGGAATAGTTCCTCCTATCCACTCATCTCCACCCCCTCCACTCCTATTCCCTGCAGACAGGAAAGAAAGGAGGGGCTTGATTAAAGAGCAGAGGGCTCTTCCTTTCTTTGCACTGTACTCTGTCTGCTCCAGTCTTCCCGTTCCCTACCCCACCACCTTCCTGGGAGAGGAGAGGTTGGAGCTTGTTTTCTGCTGCCTGAGATTGAGGGCACTGGCCATTAAGAGTCCGCAGGGCACAGCCGTGTGCGCTGAAGCCCATAGGTAAAAGCAGCCATGCTGATGGCATCCCCTTGAGCTTGACACCCAGGGCAACTGTCCCTAGTTCCGGCCCTGACTGTGGCCCCTGGCAGAGAATCCTGCCTGCACGATGAGCTCTGCTGAGGTTCAAATCCTCGTAGGACTGCTTAGCCCTCTCCAGTCCCCCAGGTGCTGATGTTTCTAAAGTATTAGGCTATCAAGAAATGCAAGTTACCAGTTCCCTCTCTCACTTCCTCCCTGCTACAAATGCCACAATGTACTGATGGAGCAATTACCACTCCACACTTTCTGAGAGGAAATTGTGAAAAGCCAGAAACAAAGAAAGTGCTGAAAGCACCCCCTGGTCCTCCCAGTTTTCCCTTGTGTGCCTGCTTACTGTCTTATTCGCTCTGTAGTCTTCTCCTTCTCTCCACCACTAAGGGCCCTGGGGGTCTATCCCATGCATGCTTGAATTATGCTACTGCTTTGACTCCTATAATTTCTGCTGGGGGGGGGGAGAGGACAAAACAGGCTTGCCAGCGTTTCCTCCCCAGCAGTCAGCTGACGGTGCTGTTCTGAGGGGCAGTTCAAGGGTGTATGTCTTGCAATCAGGAGCCTACAGCCCCCCCCAAAAAAAGAGAACACTAGTTGTACCCGCCTCCCCTCAAAATACAGAGAGAAAACAAATTTAATTCATTACTATAGACAAGGGCGAGGAAAACCTTGGATTTGGTCAATCCCTGCAATCCATTGCAGAGAGGGGTTGCTCCTACATAACCAGACACTTACCTTTCTTCATTGTTGATTTAGAAGTGTTTGTGCAGCAACTAATTTAAAAATAAACCTCAAATATAGGCAGCAGCTGTTCTCCAGTTAAAATGTTCTGCTTCACGAAGACCCGATTTCATGCCTGTGACAAAATATCATGCATAGGACAGAGCTCCTCACCATCGGTAAACAGAGTTAAATATAGCCACAAGTGAATTTTCATCGGTAGGAATCACTCCGGCAATGTCTTTAGCCGTTAATTACAAGAGCATTTTTCATGTAATGTACTTGCTAGCACAAGCTGTATACATTATTGCACTCTTCTTGCACGTACAGGATCTCCTACAAGTATTTATCTTATCCATAAGCTACCTTTTAACTATAAAAACTTTTAACTATAAAAAGAAACTTCATCTTTAAACTGAGCATTAAATGTTAGCTCATGCCTAGAAAACAGCCAAGGGAAAACGCCATCACCCTGGGGCCGAGAGACAGCAAGACAATTAATTTCAAAACACTTAATGCACTGTTTACTTACAGCCAGATGATGCACGAGAGAAAACGGATCTGGAACTTGAAGAAAACACGGGTGAAGGCCCCTTAAATGCCTGCCCCCGCATATTCAAACTTGAGATCACTGCTGAACTGAAGAATTTGACTATCGTTTAATCATCGTAACTGCAAAACTAAGTCGCTTCTGACATTCTGCAACCCCCTTCAAACAAGAAACGTCAACCTATGCAACACAAAGGTCAGCTAGAATAAGAAGTCATTATATGCCCTTTCCGAAGAACAAAAATTGTTTCACTAAACAGCTATTTTCTCCCAGGAAGCACGTGCCCGACTACCCCTCTCTCACTCCCACTATGGATTTTCCCCACCAGCCTACTGCTCTCAGCAAGGGTCAGAATTCCTTGAGCACAGATGCAGAGAAAAACCTTCTTAATAAGAAGCGTTATTTTGTTCAATTGCTAGTCTACAGCAATGATTCCCAACCCAACTCAGGGACGACCCAAACAGTCTGGTTTTTGGATATCTACGAGGAATATGCATCAGATAGTTTTGCCCGCAATGGAGACAGTGCATGAAGTCACAACGAATATGCACGAAAATTATTCTGATCCTGTCTATCGCGCAGGATCAGGGTACTATACATTCCTTGGGAATCATTATGAACTAAGTCACTTTTGAATTTGCCAAGTTTAGGTACAGCTTGATTTTTAGATTACTTCATTAATGTTTGAATTAAGAACTACAGGCCACGGTTAGATTTATTGATTTACTGGATTTATGAGACGCTTCCTAGAAGCCCAAGGCACGATACAGCAAGTGATCAATGCATAAGACATTAAGAGAGACCTGTTAAATACTTTCTTAATTTACTGCCATTGAAGGAAGCCAAATTCCTGGCACTTATAAGATGAACAAACTTTAATTCAGTGCACCAGCAATATGGCACCAAGCTACAGATTCCACGGCCTATTTTATCTTTGAATACTCTCCAGCCAACCAGGGTTCTGTTGGTCTCAAATGAGATGATGGAATTAAGGATCCCCATTTACTGAAAATGGTCCCTAACTTACCAAAATGCCTACAATAGGTTTAGGGAGCTAGAGCCAATCCGCTGAGCCACTGTGTCCTTCTCTTTTTAGATGTCTTAACTGGTACGTTTCAGTCAATACTTTAACAATTCAATTGAGACATTTACTATTTAGATCCTTGTCATGGTTACACACAGAGACACAAAACACAAGGACTTAATACTAACAGCACCCCCATGTTCTCATCCATTTTTCTAACATTTTTTGATATTTCTGCCCACCAATCATTTCTATTAAGGATAAGTTCAGATGCTGCACTAAAAACAAATGAAAACAAAAAAACCAAAGAGTGTCACACAAAGAGGCAGCCATACTCGGCTTTTTCCCCAAGACACAAAACAGAAGAAGTCTTTTGGTGCATTTTTGCCTTAGGACTCTGTGCTCAAAAGACAGCAGCGTGCGTGCTGAAGCAATAGGCCGAGTTGGGTAATAATCTCAACTGTTTGTGCACTTACACACACATTGTTTAGCCAAGCACATACACGAATTGTGTCCGGAGCAAACAAATAAAATATACATAACATGAGCATTTCAGTCAAGTGCATGAGCATTTATTTTGCTGCTTATCAAAAAGCAAGTCCCAAGGATATGATTCACACCCTGAACTCTGTCCCTCCTGCAGAGAGACTTGTTACATCAGTCAATCGGGGCTGATCCCACCGCCATCCTTTACAAGCACAGAGGCTTCTAAAGCTTGCCTTCATGAGGCTGGCCTTTGTTCAGATCCCCCTTTCTGATGGGTCTGGTCAGGCCTGGGCATGCTGTGGAGGTGAGGTGGCAAGCTAAGTTCTGGGGAGATAAGGAAAAAATGGTTCTCTCTACAGTGCCAGCCCCTACCAGCCAACCAAAGTGATGAGGATATGCCCTGGGGCCTACAAGAACTGCCTGAGCCGCCCAGTCAGGGATGAGGCAGCAGAGACCACTGGTGACAGAAAAGGGGCATATTTCAATAAGCTACACAGCGACAAAGCACACAAGGGCATTTATACATGGGTACCTTTAGCCAGTTTTAAAAGAGAAACTTTGCTGAAGTTCTGCTTGGAGATTTAGTGAAAACTGTCCCATCAAGGGGGAAAGGTTACAATACAAAAAAGTGCATTCATTCCAAAATCAAATGTAAGAAGTAAGAAGGATCACAGAAGTTGATTTGCTTTCAGCTTCCCATCTGCTGCTGGCACACTCACAAAGCACCGAGGGAGTGCTCCCCATTCCTGCACGGACTCCTATCTTGCAATAGAAACGCAGTACAGTTTGTCATCCTTGCATCATAGATAGGGTCCTTCATTTTCAGTTGAAACCGATTTTCACCCTCATTTTAGACTGATTAAAGAGCAGCTCCAGAGCTGCGGATTCAGTGCCTCAAGATCTCTAGCAACTGATGGAAGCCGGTGTGGCTCAAAGCACCTGTAGCATTTCAAGTGCTCCCCCAACCAGTGACGCTGATGTGGCACTGGAGAACGAGCACCAGCCTTCCCCTCCCCTCAAGCAAAGTGCCTGCTGCTTGATGCCGCCAATGCAGCATTTGAGGTGGGCCTTGCCCACCAGAAGCATCTCCCAGCAGGCTCCCTGGCACTCGCACAACCAGCAGAAGTGCAGTACCGCAGAGCGCAGGCTGCAAAGGGGGAGGGGAGAGAAGAAGCCTGGAGCCACCCACTGTTGCAATGGGTGGGGGCGGAGAGGGAGATTCGCAGGGGCGTGGGGAGAGAAAGGGATTCTGCTGAGTGGGTGAATGAGAAAATCTGCTTAATATTGTTTTATTGTCCTGGCTTCGGTCTACCAAAATAAACTCCGATATTTACTCAGAAAAATAATGAGTCACATTTTCCAAAGATTTTCTCTGGCCATAATAAACCCTGATAAATTCCCAGGAAAAAATAAAAATGAAGGTCCCTAATCATAGACAGATTCCAATACACAAATACAACATTATACACAGCTGGGAGGTCACTTTTCAATTATACTTGTACCCATGACCCTGACCTTAACCAAATAAGTTGCAACAAATGTTGTTGCAAATATGTTTCAGAATCCAAATTATTATTTCAGAATCCAAATTATTTTTTTAAATTGACACGGCTGCTCGTTTCAGAAGGCATTTTTACCCGCCACAAACTCAGCGGGTAAAAATGCCTTCTGAAGAAACGAGCAGCCGTGTCAATTTAAAAAAATAATTACGGAACTGAAAAGAAAAAAAAAGAGATTTTTGGATTCTGAAACATACTGATTCCAGCCCCTGAAGCAGCAGCTTTGCGAAACATGGTACCGTGTTGGGCATGAATTTATTTCCTTGATTAATGGAAGTAGTGCATTTTTTAAAATAATTTTTGTCTGAAATGCTTAAAAAAACCTTTAAAAAACTGGACCAATGATTAAAACCGTACCCCCGAGTTATCGATGGAGCACATTTAATGCTCTAAAAGATACTAACAATTGGGGTTTATATGATGGTCCCATAGAAAAATATTATTTGTGTGTTATTTTTGGTGAATACGTGTTCATTGTAGTTTATCTTTTCGTACTATCCACTAAGGGTTTTTCTATATTATTACCTTTAGTACATTTGGCACGCGGGGTTCAGTTCCATTCGAATACACGCATGAATTTCCAGTCTACACAATGGGGCCAGCACCAAGACCAGACATTTTGCTCACATTATAAAAGTTTCTTGCTCTAATCGGGCAAGAAGAGAAACAATCAATCAGAGAGATATTTCCAGTACTAGTAACCTTGTCCTCAAGGAAGCACTTCTACATAATGGAGCAGGAAAAAAAAATGCTTTCCTCAGCAGGGCCAATTTAAAGTTTGGCACCAACAGGCAGAGCGCCATGGCAGGACCGCTCTGATGCGGTGCTGGCACGTGGCCCTAAGGAAAACAGAAGCAGGCTGCTCTTTGGCCTAGATATTTGGCCCCCAAGGCAACTGCCTATGCCTAAATCCGGGCCTGGTCTTCGGTGGGTCCAGCAATAAAATACAGCCAAGCATCCTACCAAGCAGAAAATACCCTTCCAGTTCAAAGATATTTTTCTCTGTGAATGTGAGGCCCAGGTGCAGGTGCCACGTTCTCTTTTCTGACCTTCTACTGGGGGTGGGGCGGGGTCTAGCAGCATGGGCTCCTCCATGCACCCAGCTCAGAGGCTGGAGCAGCGTCGGGAAGAACGGAGCACCAAGCCCAAAGCAAATAAGTTTCCATTTAAGAGTTTTCTCCTTGGAAGGCTTTTCCCACCAGAGGAAGCACTTCAGCCAAGCTGCTTCTGAGTCAGGTCAAGACTGAACTGCGGCTTCAAAAGGACAAAGGAGAATCGTTCTCTCTGGAGCAGGGCAATAGCATAACTGCGCACTAAAATGACAATCAGCTTTCATTTTTACAATGGCAGATTTGATTTTATTATTCAATCCATCCAACAGGAAGTGAATCATTGAGAAGGGGTTAGAAGGAAAAGTTTGCCGTTTTGCGGATGAAGGAGTAGAGAGAATGAAAAGTGATTTAAGAGGAACTGGATCAAGGAAGAGCACTCGATGTCATCTACTTGGATTTCAGCAAAGCTTTTGATACAGTCCCGCACAGGAGACTGGTGAATAAAATGAGAAGCTTAGGAGTGAGTGCCGAGGTGGTGGCCTGGATTGCAAACTGGTTGACGGACAGAAGACAATGTGTGATGATAAATGGAACTCTCTCTGAAGAGAGAGCGGTTTTAAGCGGTGTACGTCAAGGATCGGTGTTGGGACCGGTCCTGTTCAATATCTTTGTGAGCGACATTGCGGACGGGATAGAAGGTAAGGTTTGTCTTTTTGCGGATGACACTAAGATCTGCAACAGAGTGGACACGCCAGAAGGAGTGGAGAGAATGAGACAGGATTTAAGGAAGCTGGAAGAGTGGTCGAAGATATGGCAGCTGAGATTCAATGCCAAGAAGTGCAGAGTCATGAATATGGGGAGTGGAAATCAGAATGAACTGTATTCGATGGGGGGATGTACAGGGAGAAAGGCTGATGTGCACGGAGCAGCAGTGAGACCTTGGGGTGATAGTGTCTAATGATCTGAAGTCGGCGAAACAAAGTGACAAGGCGATAGCTAAAGCCAGAAAAATGCTGGGCTGCATAGAGAGAGGAATATAGAGTAAGAAAAGGGAAGTAATTATCCCCTTGTACAGGTCCTTGGTGAGGCCTCATCTGGAGTACTGTGTTCAGTTCTAGAGACCGTTATCTCCAAAGAGACAGAGACAAGATGGAGGCGGTCCAGAAAAGGGCGATCAAAAAGGTGGATGGTCTTCATCGAATGACTTATGAGAGATTGAAGAATCTAAATATGTACACCCTGGAGGAAAGGAGGAGCAGAGGTGATATGATACAGACTTTCAGATACTTGCAAGGTTTTAATGATCCAAAGACAACAACAAACCTTTTCCGTCAGAAAAAAATCAGCAGAACTAGGGGTCACGATTTGAAGCTCCAGAGAGGAAGACTCAGAACCAATGTCAGGAAGTATTTCTTCTCGGAGAGGGTGGTGGATGCCTGGAATGCCCTTCCGGAGGAAGTGATGAAGACCAGAACTGTGAAGGACTTCAAAGGGCGTAGGATAAACACTGTGGATCCATAAAGTCTAGAGGACATGAATGAAGAGTGGGTGGCTCGCGGGAATGACGGATACTACCTGGAGATAATACTCTTATTTAATTAACATACACACGGTTAATGCGACTCCAACATTGCTCTAAGCTTCAACGGCAAGAGGAAATGTGGAAAAAAGGATTTGCATTCACAAAAAAGCGGGGAGTAGCTTGCTTGTTATGGCAGTTACTACCCCAAACCAAATAAGCCTGATACTTCACTTTCAATGCATATCCAGCATAACTCTCTGCTTCAACGGCAGGGGAGAAAGTCTGATACTTCACTTTCAATGCATATCCAGCATAACACTCTGCTTCAACGGCAGGGGGAATGAAGAAAAGTAGACCTATATACAAACAACAACCAACAAGGACTGAATTACATAGTCTGGGTAAACAAATAAGCATGGGTGTAGCTTGCTTATTGCGGCGGTTACTACCCCTAACTAATTAAGCTAGATATTTCACTTAGATGCAGTTCCAACACTGCTCTCTACATTAATGGTGGGGGTGGAAGGGAAATGGAACCAAAAGATTACTAAAAGCCAAGAGTAACAGATAAGTATGAGAAACAAAAAGTGCGAAACTTTCTGGGCAGACTGGATGGGCCGTTTGGTCTTCTTCTGCCGTCATTTCTATGTTTCTATATGAAAACTTGAAGAGTGGTCAAAGATTTTTCAGCTGCGATTCAGTGCCATTTTTGAAGAGTCGTGCACCTGGGGTGCAGAAAGCCACAAGAGCTGTTTGTGATGGGGGGTGAAAGACTGATGTGCCCGGACTGAGAGAGAGACTTTGGGGTGATTGTGTCTGGCAATCTGAAGCCAGCGAAGCAATGTGACAAGGTGATAGCTAAAGCCAGAAAGATGTTGGGCTGCATAGAGAGAAGTATAACTAGCAGGAAACGAGAAATGATCAGATCCTTGCTGAGGCTTCACCTGGAGTAACATGTTCAGTTCTGGAGACTGTATCTCAAAAAAAGACAGAAACAGGAAGGAAGAGGTCCAAAGAAGAGCAGCCAAAATGGTGGGGGTCTGTGTCAGAAAACCTACAAGAAGAGGCTGAAGGATCTAAATATGTTTACCCTGGAGGAGAGGACGTGCAGGGGAGATAGGTATCTGAAGGTCTGTATCCTGACATATTAACGATGCACATACTTCCAGCCTCTGCCATTGGGAAAGAATCAGTAGAAGAAGGGGTCACAATATGAAACTCCAGGGGGACAGACTCAGAACCAATGTCAGAAAATATTTTTTCATGGATAGGATGGTAGGTGCCTGGAATGCCCTTCTGGAGGAGGGTGTGAAGACGAAAACAGTCTAAGAATTCAAAGGGGCGTGGGATAAAAACTGTGGATCCCTAAAGGCTAGAGGATGGGAATGAAGAAAAGGGTGCATGGGGGTAACTTGCTGGTGTGGTGGTTACTACCCTTAACAGAAGGCAGGGAGATTACTACCCTTAACCATAAGCCTTGATGCTTTTTGATGAGACTGCAACATTGCTCTGCACTTCGATGGCAGGGGGGAAAAGGGGAATGGATTCAAGCAAATCAACAAGAGCCCCAACTTTCATGGTCTGGGGTATTGATAAGCATGGAGTGGCAGCTTTTACTCCATGGGGGGAACAGAATTGGATTCAGATGACAATCAATAGGGACCCTGACTTTTACGGTCCAGGGTACTGATATGCAGACTTAAGGGAAAAAGAGCAGGACTGCGTCTAATGCCAAGCCCATATGCACAGCACATCAAGCAGCACTGTCTGAAATGTCAAGGCGGCTCATCACTCAGTAAAAATGTTACTAGCAGTAATGTTTTGTAGGCTATCATAAGGATTGGAGATAACTGCACAGAGCGGCAGCTACTACCCTTAAGAGAAACATGGGGGTAATCTGCACGGAGTGGCAGTTACTACCATAAGAAACTTCCTGGACAAACTGGATAGACCATTTGGTCCTTTTCTGCCGTCATCACTATATTAGTTTCATAGACATGTCACTAGTTACATAGGTTACTCATTTCAGAATATGTCCATTGATACAGCAAGATTCTGCTTGCACTCTTGCTCATATAGCGTCTCTTGAATTATAAACCTACAGCCAACATGTGCAGCAAGACCAAAAGATGCTGCCGAGTCAATGGGCTTGTACTACTGACATACAACGCTAGACTTGGAAACCTCTTTAAAGGCCCTCCATTATTTTCACAAAGCACAGAATAAATAAAAAATTAATATTAATATGTTGATTTTGAAAAGCTAGCATCACAATGGGGCTCATCGAGATTTGATGTGCTAATATGAATCATTACGAGATGTTAAGGGATCACGTACTGAACAGAAGTGAGACAGAATAGTCAAAGGCTCAACATTTAAGGGGCCTGTAGAATAAGCATCTTCTCATGGACACAAAATGGAAAAAAAGCCTTTAATACAAGAGGCCCAAAATGACTTGTTCTCTGCCAGGTGGATTGTACTTGAACATTTAGCATAAAGTCTTAAAAATGGAAAACGTGTTGAATCTGGTTGGCCAGCTGTGTTGCTCATGTGGTTACAGTATAAATACAAAGAAGTTCTACTTTCATAAAGGGATAGCAAAACTCCACCACCATCCGAACTAGACAACTTCTGCTGGCCTTTACCAGCACTGGGAGGCAAGGTATATTTCTCCAGCAGCAGGCAACCTCACAGCATGCTCATTGGGCTGAAACCTCTATTGCCATTCGTTTCTCCACTTACCACAACAGCACGGCTGGCTCCGGCTCCTTCCAATCTCTTTCATATCACACCAAAAGAAAATCATTTTTCAAACTGCAGATACTCTAAAAGAGAAGATGCAAAAATGTTTCAATGTAAAGTGTCCGTTTGCATATCTTCTTCAAGAGAAAAGTCATTCCGGGGTAAAACAGTTACAAAAGCATCAACTCAACACAGAAGCAAACTATTCACAAATGAAATGCTTCTTTTAGAGAGTCGTGTCGGATTTGAGCTCTTAGAGGCACATCTTCTTGTGCTCTCATTTTCATACCAGTTTTGCTTTTTTCTTGCATTTATTTTCTTATTTTTAATTCAGCTTTAAAATTTAAGCATTTTTGAGCTGGGTTTAGATCTTCCATATTTTACAATTAATAAATTACCTTTTTTTAAGCACATCCTAGCACTACTAGACCTTGTGAATCTCAAACCATTGTCAATCATGATAGGCTGTCATCATCTTGCATCATCATATACCATGAACCCACTGGTGCAGCACTAATGAGCAACTATCACAGGAAACAAGATGAAGAGTCACCAAGAAACAAGCCAGGTGACTCCAGGTCACCATCTGGCAGAGACCTGAGATACAGAGCGCTCTATGCAGGTACAGGAAAAACTTATTAAAGTGTTTACTTCATTGATTTATTTTCATCTATAGAAGACCCAACCTATAGCTAGCTAGCCATGACTTGTAGGGTTGTTTTAGAGGAGGTGGGGGGAAAGGAAGAAAGCATTTGCTCAGGATTGCGGGCCATTTCTCAGCTGGGTGCTATGGCACTGGGGCTCCTTCTGGAACACGGCAATCATGGTGTCACGGTTGCACGATGACTGGAATGCCCTCTCCCCACGGGGCCATGTATGCTGCTTCCACAGCATCGCCAGCCCAAACCTGCACTGCACTATCACTGGGCCAGCCCAAGTGACTTGGGTTTAAAGGGGAATTGAACTGCTACAGAAAAGTAAAGGGATGAAAATGGTAGCCCAAAATAAAATGCCCTTTAAAGAAAATGAACCATGCCAACATGCCCAAGGAAAGGGCTAAGTAGTCCCAAAAGCTTGTAGCTTGTTTGCCCAGCCAAAAGGTGTCAATGCCCGGTTACATTATTGGCTTTCTTTATCATATTTTATTCTCAGACAGTGGTCCACATATTGTTTGGGTTTTTTTTTTTCATTTGCAAATAAAATGTTGACTGTGTGAAAAAGGACCCTCCCTGCAAAAAGAGATTCTGTTGTACCAGCAACCGAGGGCCCTGACTTTTAAGCATGAGGGTAAATACCTCATGCACAGTGCAGCAGATACTGGCATAAGCTTGCTGGGCAGACTGGGAGGGGGGGAGGGATCATTTGGTCCTTTTCTGCCGTCATTTCTATAAGTCCATTTGAAAATCAGAGTCAAAAGCCATTTTAGTGTGATAGATTCCTGATCCCCTGCACGTCATCACTACTTTTTCGAATGCCTTTCCTCCAGATTTTGGAGACCTAGCAGGATACAGTTCTTTTCTGAGACCATCTGTCCCATCAGCAAAGGAAAATGAGTTCTTCCATGCAAACTTTTCAGGCTGACATTTTCTTCCAAACCACCGCTAATGCAGAGATCTAGTGCAAGGAAACTGCAGTGGCTGCCATCTCTTCTCTCTAAGCAGAGGTACAAAACAGAAAAGCAACGCCGATTCTTCAGGGCACCGCCACAGTCACTTCATTGAAAACTTAGATAGCCAGATATCTTTGAATACTGGGCCCAAATGAATTTAGCTCCACTGGAGGTAAATCGTCAACAAATACACAGGCTGTCCAGGGAAAGAGATCAATCAACCATCATCAGGATCAATGAAAAGTCAGATAGCACTGTTCAGCAACATCGCAATCAATGCCCGCCTAAAGTAATATTATTAAGTAATATTTGAAATAATTAAGTAATATTTGAAAGGTTCACAAATTCCCAGCCAAACATATGCCAATGGTGCACGAGTTCCATAATTTGGGTGCCACTCCAGAAAATGTTAGATTCTGATACTTGTAAACTTAATTTGTTTCATGAAGAGGACTCCAACAGAGCTTGTGATGCAGAGTATATAATAAATAAATAATAAAAAAAAAAAAGAAAGAAAGAAAAAAGTCGATGTACAAGATTTGAAATGGTCACTGAAATAAGCTGAGAAGTGGCCTAGTGGTTAGAGCAGTGGGTTGAGAATCAGTGAAGCTAGGGTTCAAATCCCACTTCTCCCACTGCCCTTTCTTGTGACCTTGGGTAGGTCATGAATAAACTTACCAGTCTATGGGAAAAATGCCCTTAGACTGCAGTACCTTTGGGGACAGAGAAATAACTACAGTATCTGAATGTAACATACCTTGATCTACCAATAAAAAGCTGTGGGCTAAATCAAAATAAATACATGGAAATAAAGGCATGATTTCCTGAAGAGATGGGATGCTTATTTACAATCTTTATCACCTAAAGCTCAAGTTTAATTTTGAATGATATGCCAACATAGCAAAGAAGTAGGAGATGGAATTTTTACTGTTGGGGGCATAACATTTTATCATATTATGTTTTGTTCTCTCTGATAAAAAGAGTGGGATGGGTGGAGGAGAATATGTTGCTGCTGGAAATATGAAAGATGTATCTTAAGACCTGTTGTATATTGCCTAGTGATGAGCACATCTTTTGGGCGATTTTTTTTGTAGGACTGCATGTTACGGGTCTTGAAATGCAAATAAAAGTTTGAAACTAGAAATAAATGCATAAATAATACATTACCCTTAAATCCTTTGAAAGTAAGTACTAAAAACTCTTATGTTTATTTATAAACTGCTTCCCCAGCTTTCGAAAAGTCACTCAAGGTGGTGTACAACATTTAGAAAAAATGCTGCAGTGTACAATTTAAAAAATAAACATTTAAAACCACAATAAAACATATCTCCAAGTTTTTATACAGAAGCCAGAAATCCAGCCTAAGCCAGAGTCCACTATAACAGATCCCAGTACCAGGGAAATAAATATGCCTTAAGATGTTTTCTGAAAGACAAGAAAGAGATTCTTGCTTCAAAGCTTCCAGAAGTTTATTCCAAAGAGACCAATGACTGAAACAGAATAAACTCAAAGACAAGCTCTGCCAACCTCTTTACTTGCTGGAATCTGCAGGTGCACTTTGATCAGATCGAGGCATACCGGACCGGAATCTCTAACTGAACGAAAGATCAAACGCAGGATCTTCAAATGACCATGGATAGCCAGTGACGAGAATGTAATAATGGAGGGGCAGTTACACATCTTGAGCAGCCAAAAATTAATCTGTCTGCAGCGTTTTGTACTACCTGCAGCCTGCTCATGAGTCTCTGAGGGAGTTCCACGTCCAGGCTGTTAAAGCAGTCAAGAAGCGAAACTACCACCAACAGAGCCACTGTTCGAAAGTGATGTCAATCAAGATAAAAATAATAAAAAAAAAAAAAAGACAAAGCTTTCTCACTGCCTTCATTTGCATTTCCAAGGTGAAACCACTGTTTACTGGAAATCCAAGCGATTTAAACCACAGGAGTTGCCTGTGCAACTTCGTAAACTTTACTGGCCAAGGCAGATAAAAAATAGAGCCATTTCCTCCTACTTTTAGAATCTATAGCTTTCATGTATGCAAAACAAGTTTATTTTGATGAAACCAATCACAAATAGCTCTCACATTTGGCTTGAGTTTTGCAACAATGTCATCTTGATTTGGCTTCAAGGGGTCCAACAACTGGACATCAGCAGCATACATACAACCTTTTAGGTCCAGCACGTGTAGAGGTCCCAAAGGCTTAACAAAGATGTTAAATTAAAGTAGGTATAAAGACGAGCCCTGAGGTAACGTGCATGTCAGATTCCTGGGAGCTGAAGTTATATCCTTCGCTTTAAAAAGTGCTGTACGATCTGCCAGAAATTAAGTCACTCTACTGTAACTCCAAGCTCTTCAGGCACATAAGATGACATCTGTGTTAGTGTTTGAGGTAGTTATGGGTGGATCCTTGGGCCGGTAGCAGATGGCCACGCCCTGGGGGAAGATCACAAGAGGTACCACCGGTCAGGCTCAGAGTATGGAGAAAGACACACACTAATTCTTTTATTAGACAGTATATGGAACCAGAGGTGGCAGCAGTGAGCTGGAAGTGCCCGGCTGGGCTGTAGTCCCTCAGATACTGGAACAGTGATCCTGGATAGCTGAGCTGTAGAGAAACTGGATATAGTGAATAGGCAGAGTATGCAGAGTTCAGGAACAGAACCTTGATGGTAACACTCACACAATAGTTCCTTGGAAGCAGCCCAGGAGCTGGAAAGAAGTAGGCCCTCGAGGAGCGAGTACCTGGTTCCAGGGAACGCTCTGAGAGAGAGAAGGTAACTCACTGATATAGTAGGCTGCGATGACTTCCAGGCAGAAGTGGTATTCAGTAGCAAGTCCAGGAACGAAGACCCTCGAGGTGCGAGTACCGGTTCCAGACTGCGATCTGAAAAGAAAAAGAGAAAGCAAGGCCCCCGAGGAGCAGGTCCCCCTGGTAAGTCCGAGGAGGCAAAGTAGCTTAGGTAGTGTAACCCCTTGCTAACTCCTTACTATATCTGATGCGGATGACGTCACCTCAGGGGGACACCCCTGAGGTTCGAGCCACTGCTGTTACTTCGGTTGGGGCCGTGCCACGTGCACGCCCCTAGGCTCCGGGGAAACATGGCGGTGTGCAGCATCTAGCCGATCCGGGGACGCTGGAGGAGGACGGCAAGAGAACGCCGCGGCAGCCAAACTTCCAACAGGCCTAGAGGGAGTCGCCAAAGCGTTAAGGTGGGTGTAGTGGAGACATCGGGCAGTGACGGTCGCAACAATTTGTCCAATGGTCAACTAGCTCAAAAGCTGATGAAAGATCTAGCAGCACAGCCACAACTACTTGATTGCCCTGATCTATCCAACATAAAAGAAGTCATCATGCAATGAGACATGAATGGTCTCGATGCTATGACCTTTTCGAAACCAACTTCAAAGATGGATAGACCATCAGGGTCCTCTAAAAATGAAGTCATTTAATTAGTCACCAGTTTCTCAATAATCTAATGAATTATTGGCTACTGGGTGATAGTTCTTATCTAAAACAATTTATTTTTAAATTGGAATAACTGAATTCTTAAGCCCAAGGGGTAAGCATCCAACCCTAGAGAAACATTTACCAAGTCAGCAGATGTTACAAAACCTCCTCAGAGAAATCTTTCATCATTATTGAAGGACAAGAGTCTGAAATACAAGTAGTAGGCCTCACTCCTGACAATGTACACATGTTCTGAGAAATTTCCTCAAAACTTCCAAAGAATGAATATCTGAAACCTACTACAGAAGTAACCATCATAGCTCCTCATTAACAGAGAAGCTTTTGCCATCCAAAGGAATCAGACTAGCCTGCAGCTCAAACCCTTTGCACTGGAAATAGTAAGCAAAGAGCTCACAATTAGGCAAACTACTATACTTTCTGATAGGTGCAACCTCTCAGCCAAACAGCCTTTCTAGTACAAAAAATAGTTCATGAACATTGTTATTGGCTAATGTAATCTGTACGCGGTAGTAATTTTTTTTTTTTTTTAAACTTTCAAGGTCTCTGAAAGTAATGGTTTGCATCAAAGCTCCAACTCTATTTTTTTTAACAGAAGAATCTCCACTGGCTAATCAACTTCTTTCTAGAAATTGAACTGATCTTTATAAAGAATGTGGTTCACCTGTACACCAGCCAAATTTTTTTTGGAACTTAATTTATCAACACCTGTGGTATAGTAACATCTAGGGCTTAGTTTACACTCAGGTTTCAATTCTCCACTAACTCTTCCATTGGAAAGGCCATTTTGTGCTGCCACCCATGGAGAAAGAGGCATTCTAAATAAGACAGGATCAATTCTGCCTCTAGTAGGCACGTTAACTGGAATGAAGCACCAGTATGCACATGAGCAGGAGCCAGGACAGACTGGACGATAATATAGTGCAAGGTGACTGATAAAACTATTATTTGTAGCACTAGTTTACAGAGATGGCTAAATTGTTATAGCAATCAATCGATGCTTTCCAGCAAGTCAATAATTAGCTAAGAGAACAACTAATTTGACAAACTAAATCGAAGATGGTATTGCACAGATAGGCAATGAGAGTTTTCAACAGTTTGTTAACTTTGGCAAACTTCCTAGCACCTATCAGAAATTGGGCTGCAGCATTCTGAATGAACCGAAGATGCCAACAAGCTTATTTGGAGGTCAATGTAAACAG
The DNA here is from genome assembly GCF_901001135.1 of Rhinatrema bivittatum. Taxonomy (NCBI): domain Eukaryota; kingdom Metazoa; phylum Chordata; class Amphibia; order Gymnophiona; family Rhinatrematidae; genus Rhinatrema; species Rhinatrema bivittatum. Next base: position 59,218,690 of record NC_042627.1, read on the forward strand.
GATTACAATAGCCAAGAAGTGCAATTACAATGCCTGAAAAGCAGTGGCTAAGGCAGAGGTATTAAACAGGGATCTGAAGTAATTGGGTAGCCAAAGTGATAAAACGTAGACCTTTGCCACAGCTGAAATCTGGGCAGCAAATGAGTCTAATTTAATACCAAAGCTATGAACATGACCAGTAACACGGAAAATTACCCATTCCAAGACAATATTGAACTGGAAAAAAATGAAACCTGTCTTGGCTCCCCCAAACACCTCATTTTTTTCTGGGTTCAGCTTAAAAGCTTGTTGAATCTGCTATGACCTTATGCTCTCCAAGAATCCCTTTTACCCCCTGGTCATCTCATGGTCCAACTGACTCCCTTGCAGACGTCTTGCTTCTGTTGTACTACAAAACGTTTCTATTATTCATTTATGTCTTACTGGTAAGTTTCTCCTCAAATTCTCCTTTGACCTGCCTTATTCATGTTTTAGATCTCATTTGTCAATAAGTTCTTTTCCTATTTTCCTTATTAGGTCCTGCAGTAGTTGTATTTATAATTCTCTCGCCACTGATTATGAATGATTTGATTAATTATGATCATTACTGCCAAATGGCTCCACCACTGTTTACCCCTACGATTCCAGGGAGTCCCGGATATTAAGGAATGCCCCCCCACCCCCACTGATTCCAGGGAGTCCCGGATATTAAGGAACGCCCCCCACCCCCACTGATTCCAGGACCAGCTGCTCTATAAAGCACTGAGGAACCCCAACAGGCCCTGTTATTGGGGAAACTGTGTTTGCAGTTCTAGGTCCCCTCTGTTTAGCATCTCTGGTAATTAATCTCGGTTAGCATTTCAAAGGCTGTTTCATCATCCTGGTCAGGTGAAGTGTAATACAACTCCTCTCCTATACTCTTCCCCCATCACATATGGAATTTCTGTCCCTAGAGTGCAGTTTGTTTCCAGAAGAATTTTATCATACTTGACTCTATGCTACTAGGTGTAGGCAACGCCAGTCATTGAGTGCTGCAAACGGGTTGGGTTTTCAGATTATCCACAGTGCATATGCATGAGAGAGATTTGCACATACTGCCTCTATTGTATGCAATATATCTCATGCATATTCATTGCATATATCCCGAAACCCAATCTGTTTGCAGCACCCGAGGACCGGAGTTGCCTACCCCTGCTTTAAATATACAGTGCCACTCCACTGCCAGTTCAATCTCATCTGGCATTTTGACCTATTTTGTGCTCTGTGTCACACTGTCCCATTGATTTTCCTCTTTCCACCGGGTCTCCAAAATAATCTGCTATGTCCTCAAGTGGCCACAAACAGGTCTGGTATTCAGGATGTCTATGATGAATATGCATGAGATATGTATTCATTACAATGCAGATAGTGCATGCAAATGTATCTCATGCATTTTCATTATGGATATCCCGAAAACCAGAGCTGTAACCAGAGCTGTTTGCAACACCGAGGGCCAGAGTTTACCTGTCCATGGTCTATACCTTTAACTAGTGGCATGCATTCTAACTCTCTGATCTTATTTTTTGGACTTCTGACAATGGCAGAGACATTCTTTTTATTCCCACTCTCAACCTGCTTATTATTAGCAGCTGGATCAGGTAATTTGGAATTATTCTTATTTATCTGCTCGTCATTTAAATCCAACTGAGTTACCTCAGCTTTTTCAACATCCTCTAATTTTCCTGTTTTAACACATCCTGTAAAAATAGCAAACTATCAGGCCAATTCAGTAAAGTCCGCGGGAGGGTAGGCGCTAATTTCTGAAAGTAAAATGTGCGGCTTGGCTGCACATTTTACTTTCTGAATCGCACATGAATACCTAAGAGGGCCATCAACATGCATTTGCATGTTGAGGGCGCTATTAGGTTCGGGGGTTGGACGCGCGTTTTCTGCCCCTTACTGAATAAGGGGTAAGGGAAAACGCGCGTCCAATAGCAGGCTAACAGTGCGCTCCGTCGGAGCGCAGTGTACTGTATCAGCCTGTATGTGCTCCTAAGTGACTCGTTTTCAGTGGTTAGTACCAGCAGCCAGGGTCCATTCCTGTTAAGCTTAGCACCAGCAGTCAGGTTACATCCTATCAAAAAGGACTCCCTCTTCCCCAAAATTCCCCCAGTTCCTTCTGAATCTGAAATCCACCTCCCTGCACCATCGTCTCATCTAAGTATTGAGACTCCAGAGCTCAGCCTACCTCCGGCATCAGGGGCGGCTCAAGGCAATCTGCCGCCTGGGGCGAGGGATGAGATGGTGCCCCCCCCCCCCACTCACCCCAAAGGCAAAGTACAGGTCAAATCATAGAGAGGGTCATGGGGGCAGAGCGTCCCCTTGGAGTCTGGCCCTTCCGGTGACTGAAAATGCTACAGAAGGGGAAAGGAAGGGTCAGAATTCCCAAAGACATGGCTGACAGTGCATCACTGATGATATTTCTTAGAAGCCGGCGACCCAGCTACGCTCCCAGGAACACTACAACCTGCCTCCCACATTTCCGCAGCATTTTCCCCCTGAGAAGTGGGAAATGGGTGAATAGTGTGTGGGGGGGAGAGGAGGTCAGTGTGTCACTCTCTCTCCAGGTCGGTGCAAGTGTATCAGGTGCATTAGGTGAACTTTACACTCTAACCCGCACCACACAATTAAAAAAACTATGCATTTATAATAACAGATTGTACATGAAAAAGATATTATAGTCTTCCAAAGTAAAAATATCTCAGCAATATGTATATTATTTTACATGCACTGGTGCCAACCAGAAAACTCTGCAAAAAAGACATTTGTTATTAGACCTACTGTAAAATACATTTATGTGGCCATAGCCCTCAGAAAGCCATGAGCAAACTGAATAACAATGATAATAAAATAAACCTATTATGATGTATTTATGTTTACATTGTAATCTGCTTAGTACAATATGTTAGCTATAAGTGGCCTAGAATATTTTAAATAAAAAACCTCCCATACCAAAACAGCACTAAATGCCACCACTCAAGCAGTAACAACCCTACCTTTGAAAAGACAACACTACAAATATGACACAGGTTCTAAAACACCAATACACCTCCTATTAGGAAAACAAAGTAAACCAGGCTGCTGTATCCCTACACAGAAACTGCATGCCAAGCAGACTATGTCCCTTTGATCACACATGTAGAACCAGACGGATTGACACCACATATAAAATAAAATATAAACAAAAATGTGCAGACAAAACTGAACTGGAAACTGCATGAAGTCAGATCTGTATGCAGGCCAACAAGGAAAATAGAAAACCATCATTCCTCATAAAACAATAAATCAAGAAATATAACATTAATCATAATAGTAAAACTATACTGATAGAACAAATATTTCGGGGAGATCGAAGATGGCGTTCTGAAAGAAGGTCGGGTGAGGAAGCGCTCCTGTGCTGGAAGTTTTTCTTCAAAAAATGCCTCATACCAAGAGAAAGGGAGAGTCTGGGTTGAAACCCCGACTGCCACCCTGTCTCAAACGGTAATAGAAGGCTTCTTCACGCCGCTGAATATGCCTCCGGGAGATGTGTCTGCGGTAGCCGCCGGGCTGGAGCAAATCCCAGTGGTTTTGGACCTGAATACGACCTTAAGCCCCGGAGCTCCCGTGGCGCCGAGCCATACACAACCCCTCTTCGGGTCAGAACGCTCAGCCCGTGGAGGTTGGTAGCAGAAGGCCCTATCGGGGCGGAAAATGTTGTAGAGGCAGGCCCGGTACCAGCGATTCCCGGAAACCCTCTGCGGCAACAGAGTGAGAGCGGAGTGAAAATCTCCATCGCTTCACCATTGACATCAACGCCACAGGGGCAGGAAGGCATGGCGAGTGGCGGCCTTAGATGTTAGGCAGGAACGCCGTCAAGAAGGTCCGGTAAGCGTTATTCTTCCTGCACTTGTGGATCAAATGAAAAAATAACATTGGAGAATGTTTGGACTGTATTACTAGAACTAGAATTAAAAACCTCAATAGTGAATATTCCAGTATTTTGTTAGCTACACAGACCCAAATCCAAAGATTGGACCCAGTGGTGACTCAACATACTGAAAAGATAGAAAGTCTGCAAGAACAAGTTACTCAAATTAAGGTAGTTCAGACTGGATTAATACAAGCTGAAAAGATTAATACAAGAAAAATTGAGAATATAGAGAACCAAGCCAGGTATAAAAATTTGAGAATATTAAATTTTCCATGTGTAAAAATGATTTCCCTGTTGGAACAATTTAAAAAGTCCTTACTGGAAAATTTGCAAATATCCTCAGATGCTATTCCTCCTATTGAGAAGATTTTCTATATAAACTCTGGGAAGAAGACAGAAAAAGGGCAACAGAATATAGAGATACAGGCACAAGATATGGAAAATTTAAGAGTTTCTGGAACAGTCCATGGAAGAACAAATTGAATTTCGGGGATCTCTATGTATAAGATTTGTGTTTTCTTCAGACAGACACCATTGTAAGATTATTCTTGCGAAACAGAGAAAAACTTTATCTTGGTGAAAAAGTATGGGTTTACCCGGACATAACAAGAGACACGCAACTCCCCAGAAAGAGATTTCTTCAGATGGCCTAGAAAGTTAAAAACCTGGGAGCATATATGGTGATCCTTTATCCTAGTAAATGCGTATTAAAAATAAATACTCAAAGATATATGTATTTTGACCCGCAAGATTTGCGTAGATTTCTTGATTCACATGCTTCTTTAAATAATGCTACTTGAACCTGACACGGGATTAGGAAAATTGATGTAACCTTCTGATTTAATTATAATTATTTCTTGCTTGCCTTGAATTGGAATCTTGGATCTCCCATTTCCTTATAAATTGGATGTATAATCAAGAAATATTTCTTTATGTAAGAGTTAATATAAGGTATTCTAATAGTTTGGTTAATTGTGATTATATGAATTTTTGCATTGGCATGCATGTTTTTGCTGTTTATGTAAGCTGAAAATGAATAAAGAATAAATGGAAAAAAATATATATTTCAAAATGGCTGATGAACAGGACATCAAAAAATGTTTAAATGTTCTAAAAAAAAAAAAAAAAACACAAGACACATCAAATAACATTCATCAATTAAATTAATAAGAATAAAAAAAAAATTCATCCATACTCAATATCTTGATTTCCAGTCACCCTAAAATTGTTGTGGATTGGGGCGGGGTGTGTGTGCACAAACTTTATCCTCTCTCTCTCTCACACACATACTCGCATGTCCATTCTCTCTCACACATACACTGTCACATACACACACATACATACATACTCTTATACACACCCACAACCTCTCTCTCTCTCTCTCATAGACACTGAAAAACTCCCAGGCTCTAAGACCCTCTCTCTCCCCCCACCATTCACACACAAGCTCTTACTCCTCCGTATTCTCTCATAATCACACACACCCTGTCACTCTCACTGGCTCCCTCACATACGCACACACACCCAGGCAAGCTCCCATTCAATCTCACACTGCTTCCCCACCCCCCAGGCATGCAAATATACATTATCACACACACACAGACCCCCAGGCAGGCACCAATTCATGATCACACACACACACACACAGACCCCAGGCAAGCACCAATTCATTCGCATACACACACACACAGACCCCTAGGCAGGCACCAAGCCATGTTCACACACACAGGCAGGCACCTTGGGTGAGAATGGGGTTGGGACCACACTACTATGGCCCTGAATGTCTCCTCTGTCCGCCTCTAGAAACCAAAATCATTCTCCGAGAGCTAGGCCCTCATTACATGGGCTGGGCATAAACAACCTCTCCCCAACAGACAGATAATTGTCAGGGCCAGTTCGATTAAGCAAACTAGGCAGCCACTTAGGGGGCCAAAATCTGGGAGGATGGCAAAACCCTCTACCTACCCACTTTTAAGGCAGAGTGCCACAAGAAGGGCATGGTTGTACGGGGTGGAGGCAGAGGGGAAGCTGAGTGCTGGGCAGGTGAGTATGGGGTAGAGAGAGAGAGGCAGGGAGGATTCTGGTGCAGAGATGCTGGGGTGCTAAGCAAGGAGAAAGAGAAGGATGATGGGGAAGGGAAGAAAGAGAGATGCTAAGAGGGGGATAAAGAAAAGGGATGCTGAGCATGGTTGCCTCTGAGCACACAGATCTTGAACCCCAAGCACCCAACAAAACATAGCGAGCACAAGAAATCACAACATTATTTGCATTACACTGGTTCAGAGGGCACAGATCTGAACCTGGACTATAAAAAGTTGCAGAAAAAGAATTTTTTGCACACGCAGTCTTTCAAAGATTTGAGTGAACACTGGCGCTGAGCATTGCGGAGAGGAGGAAAAGGGAAGGGGTGCAGGACTTGGCAGAGAGTGAAAGGAGAGTGAGAGCTGGATGCTGAGTGGGGCAAGAGGCATTCCCTCTTGTGCAGAACTGTGTAACGGAGAAGATGGCCTAGGGTATCTTTGTACCAACCCCAATAATTGCATACGGGGCAATCAGTGCAAAAGATTGGATAGCCCCCATCCTGCTACTGGACTGTTTGTGCATCTTTGCTTTTATTATTATGCAGTTATTAGGTTAGTAATTTATTTTCTGAGATGTAATACAACTACCCTCTCAAGGGTTTGATGCTACTCAGGTTTAATAAGCCTCCTCCCCTAGTCTAACTCTCATGGCAGTCCAGCTCTTAGCAGCTCACTCTGTGCCCGGGTAATTACGCGTGGTTTTCCTCACTAATCTTACTCATGTACACAGTAAACGCGTTTAGTGAAGAAAAAACACCCACACATACCTGTCAATAACCCATGGCAGATTTTGTGCCAGTGCATGCAAATGGCACATAAAGGAGGTAATTATCTAGTCACGGGTCACACAGGGAGCAGTGCTAGTGGGGAGATTGGTTAGTGCGGGTTTTCTTAGCGTCTGGGTCAGGGCAGAAGTTAAGTGAAAGTGCCTGTCTGGAGGCCCCGTTACTCACAAGAACATAGAAATTGCCATGCTGGGTCAGACCAAGGGTGCATCAACCCTACCATCCTGTTTCCAACAGAGGCCAAAAACAGGCCATAAGAACTGGCAATTACCCAAGCACTAAGAAGATCCCATGCTACTGATGCAATTAATAGCAGTAATGGTAAACTTGATTAATAGCAGTTAATGGACTTCTCCTCCAAGAACTTATCCAAACCTTTTTTGAACCCAGCTACATTAACTGCACTAACCACATCCTCTGGCAACAAATTCCAGAGCTTTATTGTGCGTTGAGTGAAAAAGAATTTTCTCCGATTAGTCTTAAATGTGCTACTTGCTAACTTCATGGAATGACCCCTAGTCCTTCTATTATTCAAAAGTGTAAATAACCGATTCACATCTACTTGTTCAAGACCTCTCATGATCTTAAAGACCTCTATCATATCCCCCCTCAGCCGTCTCTTCTTAAGCTGAACAGCCCTAACCTCTACAGCCTTTCCTCATAGGGGAGCTGTTCCATCCCCTTTATCATTTGGTTGCCCTTCTCTGTACCTTCTCCATCACAACTATATATTTTTGAGATGCGGAAACCAGAATTGTACAAAGAATTCAAGGTGTGGTCTCACCATGGAGCGATATAGAGGTATTATGACATTTTCCGTTTTATTAACCATTCCCTTCCTAATAATTCCTAACATTCTGTTTGCTTTTTTGACTGCTGCAGCACACTGAGCTGACGATTTTAAAGAATTATCAACTATGATGCCTAGATCTTTTTCCTGGGTGGTAGTTCCCAATATGGAACGTAATATCGTGTAACTACAGCAAGGGTTATTTTTCCCTATATGCAACACCTTGCACTTGTCCACATTAAATTTCATCTGCCATTTGGATACCCAATCTTCCAGTCTTGCAAGGTCCTCCTGTAATGTATCACAATCTGCTTGTGATTTAACCACTCTGAATAATTTTGTATCATCCGCAAATGTGATAACCTCACTCGTCGTATTCCTTTCCAGATCATTTTATATATATTGAAAAGCATCGATCCAAGTACAGATCCCTGAGGAACTCCACTGTTTACCCTTTTCCACTGAGAAAATTGACCATTTAATCCTACTCTCTGTTTCCTGTCTTTTAACCAGTTTGTAATCCACGAAAGGACATCGCCTCCTATCCCATGACTTTTTAGTTTTCTTAGAAGCCTTTCATGAGGGACTTTGTCAAACACCTTCTGAAAATCCAAATACACTACATCCACCGGTTCACCTTTATCCACATGTTTATTAACCCCTTCAAAAAAATGAAGCAGATTTGATAGGCAAGACTTCCCTTGGGTAAATCCATGTTGACTGTGTTCCATTGCTGACATTAACTCTGCTGAGCTTCTTTAAACTCCCTTCATTTCCTGAAGAGTTTTCCGATGTCAGGTTGTGGGTCTGTGTGGCCTTTTCCTCACCTGGTACCCAGGGCTTACTGATCAGGACTGCTTCTACCACTTTGGTGGCTTTCGGTCCTGGTGCAGGCCCCGGCAACACTGCTGCGGCTCTGGGCGCTGTCAGCACTTGTCTGTAGCCCCCCCCCCCCCCCGAGATCACCCATCCTGGCTCCTGCTCTCTCCCAGCGGCTGATCCATGCCAAACAGCCCCGGGCACCCGGGGAGGCTAAGGCTGCACGGACACACAACCACACAAATGCCAGCAATGGAGTAAGAGGGCCAGAAGGAGCTGAAACAATTTATTTTCAAATAACACGGAGCTGATGTAATCAGCAGTTAAGTTAGAAATACCCCTTGCGAGTCTGCAACATTTTTTCAATTGCACCTCTTGTAATGCAGGCTTTTCCCACGGCTTTCTGCATGGGGGCTTAGGTGGGTATCAGTGGGCAAAAAATTGGACTTGCACACGGTTTTTTGCATGCATCTAATATGCATGCTGTTCCCTTATTACACCCACAGACGCGCCTGCTTTTGCCATGTGTGCTAAAAAAAAAAAAAAATGCAGAAAATTTGCACCAATTTCAGCGTGAGTCTTATTACATTGGCCCCTCTGTCAGAAGCTCTCTCCATCCAACAAGAGGGCTGTCATGCAGAAAGATTCAAATCTACTCCAGGCCACAGCTCCATCTTCTGCCTTATCTAACTAATCAGCCACAAAATATCCAGCTGAGGTATCTTTAAATTTTCTTTATTCGTTTTCCAACAAACATGCAACACAGCAAAGGCACAACAACCAGGTTCGAGCCCTGCCCATAGTCTCGTGTCCTATGTTCACAGTACAACAACATCCCCCTTAGCAACCCTTCAGTAAACTCTTTCCCCACAGATGGCACAGTTCTTACTGCCATTTCTTCGGCTCCAAAATTATCAGTCTCCACACAAAAAGATGTTATCTAACTTGTTTCAGTCTTAGCAAAGCTGGAAGCACAGGCAAATCTAAGCAAGCCCTCATGTTTAATTCAAGCTAGCAATACTTAACCGAGGACTTCCCAAACCTGACCTGGTGACCCTATCGCCAGTTTTATGGATATCCACAATGAATATGCATGAGAGAACTGCTCAGACACTGGAGACTAACCATGTGTAAATTTAGCCTGAAAATCAGAATGACTGTGGGGATCACCAGGCCATGTGTGAGAAGCAATGGTTTACCTTGTTATTTAACCCTAGCTTTTAAATTCCGGGAATATAATGGAGATGCTGGGCATCCAGAAATCTAACACTGATGCATAGCATGAAGAAATCTGCAAAGCACCAATCATGCATGCAGCAAGTTTTATGTTCCTGTGAGAAAGGCCTGCAGAGTCCACTGTGGCAGCTTGCATTAAAAAAAAAAAAAAGAGCCATCAACATCCCAAAGAGGTGATTTAGGACCATGGAGCTATTATTTCTGACAGTGGTAATTTTCTTTAAAAAAAAAAAAAAAAAAAAAAAGGTACAGGGCCAGCTCCAACAGGGGCCTCCACGTATTCGCACAGGATAAAAAAAAAACGAAGCAAGTTCAAAAGGGTACCAGGTTGGCGACTTGTCAGAAAATCACCACCGATTTTCTGTCGGAAACTAGTGGGTTGTTCTTTAGTGGAAGAGTTGG